>NC_136434.1:88517961-89717961 GCF_052849685.1 Lactuca virosa
GGTATCTATGATTAGTATTGGTGGTCTTTATTGTTGTACCAATTAGGCTGATTTTGTTTTTCAATTAATGAGCTTTAAATACAATGATAGAGCTTCATGTTTGATGCGTTATTTTGCGACCTGGGTGGAGATTTACCCGAATATTATTTTGCATCCGATTGCCCGCCAAGTGTTTGCTAGAATGTTTCAGTTAAATTTGAAATATGTATCTTGGTTAATGATCTCTTATTTTTCTTTTTCTATATGGTATTAGTTTGAAGTCTTTGCTTTTATCTTATTTGATTCACTTTTAGCTTATAATTTTTGTTTGTTATTTTCTTTATATCTTAATTTTTAGGCTGTGAATTTGTTCATAAGGTGTTGATGTAGAATAGTGGTGTTAAGGACCTTCTCCACTTTAAAAAACTGTTTTTGTTTTGATCTTTTTGTTTCTAATGTTTATTTAATGGCTTGCCTAATATTTATTAAAACTATATTAATGTGTCTGTTTCATGTATTAGCAAAAACGACGGTGGAAGGGAATCTCTATTCAAGATGTCATATACACAAGTATCAAATACCATCTATCAATGGTGTTATATATGGTGATCACATTATGGAGAGCTTCCTGTCTTCTTGTTTGCTTTTGGTCATCTTGACATCACTGATGATGCATGAGACTTTACTATGGGCTTTTCTTGACGTTTCCCCCAAAGCTGATTTCCAGTCGGTGGCTTTCCCTCCAAAGATGGTTGACATTGGTCGGTCTTATTGTTACTTGAGTCATCATATTCGACTTTCTCAATCTTTGTTGAGACGCGCGTCGCTTCTCTGTTCCCGGTGGAGAGGTGTCTGCCTACCTGCTTCAGTTGACTTCAAGGTAGGTTTTTCTCTTTAGTGGTGGCTTCCTTTAAAGTTGCTTGCCATGTGTCGTTGCTTCTTTTATCGCCACCTTGCATGATTGTGGCTTAGCCACCGTCTCTACTTTCTCTCTTCAGTACACCTATTGCTTCTAATCTACAAAAGTTGGTTCTTTATCTATTAAGAACTCGGTGTACATACATATATCTTAAAAAAAACAAAATTTTTGAAAATGTATATTTGCACAAAAAGATTTGAATATGCATTAAAATGCATTTTGTGAAAAATTCTTTTTTAAATCTTAATTTCGAAATCTAAGATATATTTTCACTTATTTGAAAAAAAATTATTTTTTATTGATTTCTTATTTTTTTTAAAATCAGCAAAGATATTCATTACATTTCGAAATTAATAATTTTTGTTTTCAAAAATCGCATTTTAATGCATATTCATATTCTTTTTTTATATATATGCGTATTTTTAAAAAAACATGTGTATATGGACATGCATATTTTAAATAATATTTTTAATGTTTCTATATGTATGCATAAGAGTAAACATATAAATATACATATGAATAAATATATCCATATGCACATGCATAAGAATAAGTATATGTATATGTCAAGTAAATACATATGGTTATGTTTATATATATACATATGCATAACAATAAGTGTATGGCATATGCATATGCATATAAATATGCATATGCATATACCTATACATATGTATATGCATATACATATACATATACATAAGAATAAGTATATGCATAAGAAAATTAAATACATATGGTTAGACTTATGTATATGTATATGCATATCCATAAGAATAAGTATATGACATATGCATATTCATAAGTATACGCATATACATATGAATAACTCTATATTCATATTCATATGTATATGCATATGCATCATATGCATAAGAATAAGTATATGGCATATGTATATTCATAAGTATATGCATATGTATATGAATAAGTATATGCATATGCGTATGCATAAGAATACATATATGCACATGCATATGAATAAGTATAAGAATATACATATGCATATGAATAAGTATATGCATATGCGTATGAATAATAGTAAGTATATGCATAAGGAAATTAAATGCATATAATTATGTTTATGTATATGCATATGAATAAGCAAAAGAATAAGTATATACATATTCATAAGTATATGTATATACATATAAATAAATATATGCATATGCATATGCATATGAATAAGTATATGCATATCCATAAAAAGAAGTATATGCATAAGGAAATTAAATACATATAATTATACATATGTATATGCATATGCATATGCATATCCACTTATTATTAGTTGTTACCACAAACAAATAGGAATAAGATATGTACAAGTTTGTTTCTTTGTTTATTAGAGGAAAAATGATGACCATTTCTGAAGCATTCTCATCGAAATGATTACAAAATATAATTAAATGGCCCCGCAGGCAGGTAATTTCATAACAAACAAAACTAAACTCTAATTGTTGATCTAATTCAATTCATTACTTGTAAATTTGGAAAATGCTCACAGAATATGATGGGTTTTGAGCATAACAGACAATTCTTATGTGTGCATGCAACCCTAAAATCTTGGATCTATGTTTTCTCGAATTGAACATACAACTTTTGAACATCAAACAGAAAACCCTAGTAGATCACGCCTCTAGTAGATCACGCCCAAACTTAGCAAGAGGATTAGAGAGGAGAGAGGAGGAGGGAGCATGAAATTTCGGCTGCTCTTCTTAGGGTTTCAGGTGGGCGAAATTGTGAAGGGGTTAGGCTCCTTATATAGCGAGGTAGCTTAGATCCAAAGCTAGGGTTTTAGGAGGAAACCCTAATTCCTTAGCTTAAGGACTAAGCAGCCCAAGAACTCCCATCCACGGCCTTTGGACGAAAATTCTAGGGCCTTTCTAGAAGTTTTCGTCCAACCCTTCTAGGGAGGTTCTAGAGCCTAATTCCTCAACTATCAATAAAGTGCCAAACAATCATTGCACTTTTAATTAATTCTTTTAATCCTAAAATTAATTCAAATTAATTTCTGATTAAATATTAATTAAATAATATGATTTCTAATTAATATATTATTTTCATAATACATTAATAAATCATTTATTTCAATTTGTTATTCAAATAATAAATTCAACCTCTCTCCAAAAGTTATCCTGTCTAGTTGCTAGTTATGAGGGCAACCCAAAAGGACTGTGCTACTATCAATTTAGGGTTGTATGTACACCATAGGATGTTGTAGTATACTAAAACCCTTTAGTGGTATTAGAGACTAGGATTGTTTTCCACTATACTTGATGTTTTATTGGTTTTCAAAGCAAAAAATCAAATTTTCTGCATTCTGGACAGTGAACTCGCCGAGTCCACTCAGAAAAAGTCCAACTCGATGAGTCCAGTTCATGTACTCGCCGAGTTGGTGCTCCAGTGGGCAGCTTTTCAAGTTTTATTTGGCCTGCTTTGGATTAGAATCATTACCACAAAATGTTTTAGTTCATAAAATCTGATTTTGTTGATATGGTAATGTTTATTCTCATCCAAATAAAAGATAATTGTCAAAGTTTCATGATTTGTATTAGTTTATGTGATTAGGCTAATTCTTGAAACTTGTTTGATATGAATTATCTTAACTAATGAGTTTAATTAGATCATAGGCAAATTGTTTGATTTTGTTAGTTGGAATTTTTGATCTAAATGTTTTTGATGAAATCCATAACTTGTCCTCAAGTTATGGAAAGTGAAAAGTTTCATTTTTAAATGTCATCATAAAATGGTTTTATGTCTTCCATAACTTATCCTCAAGTTATGGAACTTGAAGAGTCTTTTACATAAATGTTTTATGAACTCCATAACTTGTCCTCAAGTTATGGAATGTGAAGATTCTTTTCATAAAACCTATATTAAACTCATATGTTATGGATACCAAAAGTTTTTGAATAGTTCAAAACTTGCCCTCAAGTTTTGGAATTTGTAAATGCAAAGTCTCACTTTGAAACATTTAGTTCCAAACCTTAGAATTTTAAAAGTTTAAAATTCAACCCTTGTACTTTTATAATATTATAGGTTTAATATTTATATATATGTATAAGAGTAAAGTCAGTCTTACCGTTAGTAGACCTCATTCACAAAGCCGGTCTATAAGGGGATATAAGGTTACTGCCTATAAAATGGCAGTTTAATGGGTGTCAACTCTCACCCACCGCTTCCTTGACTGGTGGAGGGTCGTTAGCCGAACGGGTAGGATAGAACATTAATTCTCATTATAAGTATAATGATAATTATAAAGTAACTAAAATTTTATTAAATTCCCAATCTTATTTACTTTAGGAAAATTTGGTGCTAACCCATGAAATTGCACTTTGCACGTTGTTAAGTCGTTAGTGGAGCGTGTGTGGTTAACCGGCACACTAATCTGGGACTAATAGTGCGTGACAAAGGGTAGCTTGATGTTAATCATAGATCGATGGAGCGTGTGTGGTTAACCGGCACATTGATTAGGTGGTTGTAACATTGAGTGTACCAAGCTAATTTGCATGTTTTTTCACACCTTATTTGTGATCCTCGGCATCCCAGTCACAAACTTGAAGGACACAATTGAGATTTAAACATGCCATTGAAAAGTTCAATGAATCTCAAAGGATCTAAGAGTTTCAATTCACATAAAACCAAAAATTCTTTTTCATTTTTCATGGTGGAAATTGGTAAATCGTCATTTACCTACCTTCAAATATTTTGCATTCGGATTACGGTATCCCTCTTTCGAATTGTAAAATATTGTGTTGGGTCCTAGCCTTAATATTTCATTTGGGTGTTATATTAAGGACTTATATCAACTAACTTGAATTTCTCACATTTATAGATGTCTAGTTCAGACAACTATGGTCTTCCCAAATCTTTTGGAACAAGATTTCCTCTTGAAGATGATATCCTATGTGGCGATCAAAGTGAAAGATTAATCCCTTTGTCGTGCATTAGTGGAAATGGAAATCATACTTCACTTCCTCCACCTCCTCCAATTATTCTCCCTGACCCACAAGTTCAAAGACTTGAAAAATTCAAGGTCACTTAAGCCCTATTAGCAAGTAAACACCAAGATGGAAAGTTTGTGTGTGCACATGTCTTGGATATGAAGTCACACATTGACAGGCTGAGAATGTTGGGTGTCGTGTTCCCAAGGAAGTTTGCTATTGACTGGGTTCTTCAGTCACTTCCCGAGTGATATAGTGAGTTCATTAAGGACTACTATGTGACAGACCACAACATGACCCTTATTGATCTTACCTATTTGCTTGTTGCTGCTGAATCAACAATGATTTGGCGCACTGGAAAAGCAAATTTGATTGGAAGATCTACTTCTCAAACTTCCATGGACATTGACAATGGTGACAATGGAAATCCAGAAAAGATTTCTCTACCCAATGGAAAGGGATCAGCTATAGTCAGCCCGGTAGACCAAATGGTAAAGAGAAAGGTTAAGTCTGAGATTGTCTCATGTGCCAATACAAAAGAAGCCATTTGTTTCTACTGCCATTTGAAGAGACATTGGAAGCGAAGCTGCCCTGACTACCTGAAAGATCTGAGAGAAGGTAGAATAAAAAAATTTGACTCTGGTTCAGGTAAGTCTACTGTCTAACTCTATTAAGTTCCTAATTTTTTATTCTTAATACACGATGTGACAAGGTTGCATTTTGATGTTTTGTAGGATCATTCAAAAGGAAGGAAGCTTAAAGGAATAATATGTTGAATCTGGTCACGAAGATGGATTTCAATCGAATGGTTCGATGATAGGATTTTTGAGCGGCTGCTTAAAGAGTTATGATAGATTGCTTAGAAATATGTAGTAACATAGTTTTCATTTGTAATTGCATTGTAAGGAAAAGTTTTTCCGCATTTTATAAATAAATAAAAATTTGTTTTTATTTTATTATATCTCCTTGCAATGGAATTTGTGAAAATTGATGCTTGTATGTTTCTATGTTAGCAATATGAATTTGATTCCTTCCTTTGTGGTAGTGTCAAGAATTTACCAAATAAGGAAAGATTCTCATCACCCAAGTTTCAATTGGATAGGAACTTGGAATCATGCAACTTGTATTGTGTGATGAATGAGAATTTTCATCTTTGGGAAATTAAGACTGATTCCTTGTTCACATGTATATGTGAGTCAAGTGAAGGACTAGGGGATCGGGTACACTAGGTATGCGCTGGTCAGGTCCACCATAGAGAACGATAAGACTATTCGTCATGATTTATTAAAGTTTAGTAAATATGGTTATTCTTACAAGTTTAAGTATAATTCTGAATCATTGGAAAAGTTTCAATGTATGGCAGAACGAATGAGAAGAATCAAATTAGGCAGAAAGATAGAAGTTTCTCCAATCTGAAAAGATGGGAGAGTACTTGAGTATCGTGTTTTATAATCATCTTAATGACTATGAAAATCATATCACAATTGATCCTCTAAGGTCATCTTAGTGCAATTATATGGCTAAGAAGAGGAATCGTGAATTGTTAGAATGGTTAAATCAAAAAGGTGAATCATACTTCGTTCCAAATCGAGTCTTAGAGTCATACTCCAAGATTGAGCCTTGAGTGACATAATCCTAAGAAGGTTCATAACACTTATCAAATGTAGAGTAAAATGTTTTCTACTCTTGTACATTTGAAATTGGTAAGTTGTGATGTTTTAGATAAAATAAAGACCAACTAAGGCCAATTGTGTGAAGTGTTTATCTTGATAAGAATCCACACTAACTCTTGAATATTTTTTTGTCAAGGAATGGCTCATGACAAGAGAATCTTATATGTTAAGAGGTCAGTGGGAGTCTTAAAGATCTTGACAAGTTTCAAGAACTAATCAAGAATAAACCTATTGTTAATCACTAGCACACGACTTGAGGTTTATAACCTATCGTGTTGACATGTTCTTGTTTCTGTGCCATTCCAGCTGATTGACTATGCATGTGAGTTCTTTGAGTTCTCAATTGTTTGCATAACAACCTGGAAGCAATGGAAGGCACTTATGCTGTTGGATTAGGTGTCTAAGGCCATAAATATAATTGGTATGTACTTGACCCGAGAGTAGCATGGTCCATTTGGGTTGTATGGCACCAAAACAATTTGTAAGGATGGACTTATGAGAAGAGGATATTTATGATTTATTAAAATATTATAAGTTCTAATATATTAATATGAAATCATATTATTTAATTAGTATTGATCAAGAATTAATTTGGAATTAATTTTGTGATCAAAAGAGACTAATTAGATATATGGGGATTGATTGTGCAAATCAATCATTCTTATAAAGTGGGCTTATGATCCATACTTCTTTGTGTTGGGCTAAACCCATGTGGTGACCCATGGATACTCCATGGAGGTTAAAACCCATGGAGCCTAAGGAATGTGGAAAGTCATGCACATTAGGGTTTGCATGGTGTAACCCTAGTTGTGTCACACTATATAAGAAACCTCATGGCAACCAAAATCGGCACTTAAGTGAGACACTAGAGGGCTAGCCGATTTTGTGTGTGCAAGACTGTCACACCCCAAAACCGGAACGGCGGAAACGTTCTGGGGCGGAGGACGTCATGTACAGTATCATAACAATGCATAATAGTAAACAAGCAACAACATCCATTGCATTAATAGAATAATTTTAATACAAGCGTGTTCTGTAATTTATAAGACACCAAAAATGAATAATCAAAATAAAAGATGAGTCTTGTATGTGCTCCATCTTCTCAAAAGCTTCATCGGTACCTGTCTACTGATGACCTGAGAATACAAGTTATTTTGAAAGAGTTTATCATCATTAACGCTGGTGAGTTCATAAGTATTTAGTTTCATTCCTTGTATGAAAATGTTTGTAACAACGTAGTGTAAATGTTCGTAGTTGTTTGTAACTGTTTGTAAATATTTGCAAATGGTTGAACACCCTAGAAAATCCTATATTTTCTACTGAAATGTAGTCTTCTACCAAGACCCGACTATTTGTATGTTTATTCTTTTGTAATGTAAGAGTTTTCCCCAGTGAAACTATCATTATAAGAATATAGTTTATGTCATTGTTTATGTGAGATGATTACAAAATAATGTAATAGGGGAAAATAATGTTTTACCTCAGCAGTGACACTGCTGGCTATAAAGTGATAAAATACAGACTCCAAGTAGTATTAAATGCACAATACACCTCGGGGAGTCTTTTTGCCTTTAACCCTTAGTCGATTAATTAAAGGTTTAAATGTGAACTCGTATGTAACCATGCTGATCGACGACTGAATAAATGATGACCCTCTGGTGTCATATGTAGTGAGGTGACATTCTGTCACCCCTTGGCCTTATCGGCTGGGACTGTAGCTAGCAGTCGTGGTGTGGGAGTGTCTGTCCCGTATAGATCTATACACACAATGCCCGCTCTCCCTACAGGAGACTCTGGTTACAAAGTGATACAACAATGTAGTGTCGTATCGAGAAGTAGTATGTCACATTCTAGTTATTGTATCCAAATATTTGTATAGTAAGTCATAGTGTAGTAATGTTTTCTCTGTACTAGTGTATAGTATATCCTCTTGCATAGTGTATAGTATGTTCTCTTGTATAGTGTATAGTAGGTATTGTTTCTCATTATAGTACATTTGAAATGAGTCATAAATGTACTGACTCTTGTATGTATCGTTGTAATAGTAATAGTGAGTAGTAATCTCTTAACTATACCTATTATAGTTAACTAGTAATGTTGTTTGTATGCCTTTGCCACTCGAAGGTACTGAACTGAAGTGAAAGCTTTTATATCCAAACACATATATACGATATATAACTAAGGTTTCAACGACATTCAGACAAATAACAGGATACCCTAAGTCCACAACCAAACAAGGAACATGAAGTAAGGTGAGCTATCAGTCCCAAGTCCTTCAAACCTTACTTATATAAATATATCTGTATAGATATGAGTTTTACAATAATGTAAGTTTAAAAGAGTTTAATAAAATGTTTTGATGCATTTGAAATCCATAAGTTTGATAACAATTTGAAAGTAATAGAAAATCTTTCTGTTTGTTCTAGTTATTAATCACATGTGATTAATATAATAACTAGAAAGTTTCAACTTGTATTCCCCCCCCCCCCCATAAAAGCATTTAAAATCATTTCAAAGGTTGATTAAGGGGTATGAACTCACCTGTAGTGAGTAGTTTGGATGGAAGCCGGATAGGATGCTAACTGTCAAGTGAGGACTTGAGCACACACGGATCCTATTTAACATATAATGTCACACATATGTATCTAATTAGTCTTTAAACAACTAATTAAGAAAGTAAGGACACCTTAGGACATGGAAAACACTTTGATTCAAGTGCTAGAAGTACAAAGGGTTGCACCTAAGGGATGTAGGGCCTCACATTGGAGTTTACGGCCCAAGAGTAAACCCCCCATGAGTTTACGGCCCATGGGTTTACGGCCCAATGGGTTTACGGCCCAATGGGTTTACGGCCGTAAACTCATGGTATCATGTTCCATTTTGTGTGTTTTAAGGTCCTATGTTCTTCCTTGAGGTGTTCTAGACTTAGTTTCAAGGCTTAGGAAGGTGTTGTGGTCACTTTGCACCACAAATTAGAGTTTACGGCCAATGGAGATTGCCTTGGCCGTAAACACCCTTCTGGTCATGATTTCTGGATGTTTAACAAGTGTTTCAAGTATACAACATGTTAGGGATAGTGTACTTACGTAGTGGAAGCTTGAAATGGAGGTTAGAGTCCAAAAACACTAGTGTGTGTTCTTGGTGTTCTTGGTGAAATGAAGAACACTTGAAGATCTACCCAAAAGAAGAGATTTCATGGATGAAATCAAGAGTGAATCAAGGAGAAGAGATGTATTAACTCAAATATGGAAGGATTTACTTACATTTTTGAAGATTGGGAGCAAAAGTCTCAAGATCCTTGGGAGAGAATTCGAGTTCTAGGCTTGGAAAAGTGAAAAGTGGCTGAAAAATGACTAAGGGCCATATATATACCATGGAGTTTACGGCCACCATGTGTTTACGGCCGTAAACCCATGACCCTTGGCCGTAAACTCCTCGTTTGAGGGTTTATGGCATGTTTGATGGGTTACAACTTCAATTGGCACTTTCATTCACTTATTCCTTGGATATACTAGGCTCGGAATGCTCAGATAGACTCAAAATAGTGCTAGAAGTTAGTAGGAACAAGTCTAACTTTGATTGGATTGAATGGTTTGTACAAGATTGAAATTTCGGGTTGTCACAAAGACAATCTCCTCTCAAGTCCTCCATTGTTGGTGGTGTTGTGTGATTCCATTTGAGGGGCAACACTTGGGGCACTAAGTTCTTAAAGGCCAAATACAACAAGTTCTACTAGCTACAACAAGAGGTAACTCTATAACTCATTTCTATGTTGTTTTTATCAAGTGTATGTTAGTTGTAGGCTTAAAGCTTTGGAAACAATATTTCATGTATAATTAGAGAAAACATAGATCCAAAGCTTTTAGGGTTGTATGTGCACCATAGGATGTTGTATTATACTAAAACCCATCAGTGGTATCAGAGACTAGGGTTGTTTTCCATTATACTTGATGCTTATTGTTTTTTAAAGCTGGAAATTTCGTTTCTGCATGCCCACGACGACATGGCAATATTTACCACGACGTGGTGATGCATCTGTGTGCAGAATTTCGAGTTTTTTTGGCCAAATTGGATTAGGGTCATTACCCCCAAACAGTTTTTTGAACCATGAAATCTGTTTTTTGATATGGTAATGATCATGCTTGTCCAATTACAAGATAATTGTCATAGTTCCAAGATTTGTATTAGTTTATATGATAGACTAATTTCTTGTAAACAACTGATGTGAATTATCTTGACTTATGAGTTTAATCTAGATCATAGAAAAATTATTTGATTATTGTGTTAATTGAAATATTTGATCTAAATGCCATTTATGAACTCCATAACTTGTCCTCAAGTTATGGAATATGAAAAGTTTTTCATAAATGTGTTTTTTATGAACTCCATAACTTGTCCTCAAGTTATGGAATTTCAAGAATCTCATTTTAAAAGTCATCTTAATGGTTTTAAAGTCTTCCATAACTTGTCCTCAAATTATGGAACTTGAAAAGTTTTTTCATAAAGCCATATTAAACTCATAAGTTATGGATTTGAAAAGTTTTGACAAGTTTCAAAATTTGCCCTCAAGTTTTGGAATTTGTAAAGTTTCACTTTTGAATACTTTAGTTCCAAACCCTAGAATTTTAAAAGTTTAAAATTCAACCCTTATACTATTATAATATTATAGGTTTAATATATATATATATATATATATATATATATATATATATATATATATATATATATATATATAAGAGTAAAGTCAGTCTTACCATTAGTAGGCCTTATTCACGAAGCCGGGTCTATAAGGGGGGTATAAGGTTACTGCCTATAAAATGACAGTTTAATGGGCGTCCACTCTCACCCACCGCTTCCTTGACTGGTGGAGGGTCGTTAGCCGAACGGGTTTGACAGGACATTAATTTTCATTAAAAGTATAATGATAATTACAAAAGTAACTAAACTTTTATTAAATTCTCAATCTTAGTTACTTTAGGAAAATGTGAATTTGGTGCTAACCAATGAAATTGCACTTTGCACCTTGTTAAGTCGTTAGTGGAGCGTGTGTGGTTAACCGGCACAATAATCTGGGACTGACAGTGCGTGGCTAAGGGTAGCTTGATGTTAATCATAGATCAATGGAGCGTGTGTTGTTAACCGGCACATTGATTAGGTGGTTGTAACATTGGGTGTACCAAGCTAATTTGCATGGTTATTCACACCTTGTTTGTGATCCTCGACACCAGTCACAAATTTGAAGGGCACAATCGAGATTTAAACATGTCATTGAAAATTTCAACGAATCTCAAAGGATCTAGGAATTTCAATCCATTTAAAACTTAATTATCAATTTCGTTTTTCATGGTGGAAATTGGTAAATCGTCGTTTACCTACCTTCAAATATTTTTCAGTTTGGATTACGGCATCCCTCTTCCAAATTGTAAAATATTGTGTTGGGTCCTAGCCTTAATATATCATGTTGGGTGTTATATTAAGGACCAAAATCAACTAAACTTGAATTTCTCCCATTGTAGATGTCTAGTTTAGACAACTATGGTCTTCCCGAATCTTTTGAAAAAACTTTCTTTATAAAGATGATTTCCACAAGGCGATCAAGGTGAAAGATTAATCCCTTTTTCGTGCTATAGTGGAATTTCACTTCCTCCACCTCCTCCAATAATTCTCCCTAACCCACAAGTTCTTGGTCACTCAAATCCCTATTGGCAGGATGGAAAGTCTGTATGTGCTCACGTCTTGGAGATGAAGTTATATACTGACAAGCTGGGAGAGTTGGGTGTCGAAATCTCGAGGAAGTTGGCTGTTGTCTGGGTTCTTCAATTACTTCCTAAGTCATATAGCGGGTTCTTTAAGGACTACTATATGGGAAATCACGACATTACCCTTATTGATCTAATATATTTGCTTGTTGCTGCTGAATCAGGAATGATTTGGCGCACTGGAAAAGCAAAATTGATTGGAAGATCTACTTCCTACACTTCCATGGACATTGACAATGGTAACATTGGAAGTCCAGAAAAGCTTTCTCTTCCCAATGGAAAGGGATCGACCATAGTCAACCCGGTTAACCAAATGGTAAAGAGAAGGGCTAAGTCTGAGATTGTCCGATGTGCCATTCCCAAAGAGTCCATATGTTTCTGTTGCCAAGGGAAGGGGCATTGCTTGCGAAGCTGCCATATTTACCTGAAAGACCGCAAGGATGGTAAAGTCAGGGTGTATGACTTTGCTTCAGGTAAGTCCACTATCTAACTCCATTAAGTTCCTATTTAGAGATTCTTAATACATGATGTAATGTAATTACATTTTGATGTTTTGAAGAATCGAAGAACGAAAATGAAGCTTAAAGGAAGAGCAAGCTGAATCTGGTCGCGGATCGGATTTTTGAGCTCCTGTTTAAGAGTTATGATAGATTGCTTAGAAATTTGTAATAACATAGTTTTCATATGTAATTGCATTGTAAGGAAAAGTTTTTCCGCATTTCATAATTAAATAAAATTTTTGTTTTATTTTATTTTATCTCCTTGCAATGGCAATTATGAAAATTGATGTTTGTATGTTTCTATGAATTTGCCAAAAAAGGAAAGATTCTCATCACCCAAATTTTAGTTGGATAGAAACTTGGAATCATGCAACTTGTATTGTGTGATGAATGAGAACCTTTATCTTAGGAAATTAAGACTGATTCCTTGTTCACATGAATATGTGAATCAAGTGAAGGACTGGGGGATCGGGTACACTGGTTGTGCACTGGTCAGGTCCACCACAAGGAACGATGAGACTATTCATCATGATTTACTAAATTTGGGTAAATATGGTTATGCTTACAAGTCTAAGTATAATTCTGAACATTGGAAAAGTTTCAATGTATGACAGAACGAATAAGAAGAATCAAATTAGGCAGAAAGATAAAAGCTTCTCCCATCTGAAAAGATGGGAGAGTACTTTAGTATCGTGTTTTATGATCATATTAATGATTATGGAAAACCATATCACAATTGATCCTCTAAGAATATCTTAGTGCATTTGGATGGCTAAGAAGAGGAATCGTGAATTGTTGGAATGGTTAAAGGTGAATCCTACTTCGTTCCAAATCGAGTCTTAGAGTCATACTCCAAGATTGTAACTTGAGTGACATAATCTTAAGAAAGGTTTATAACACTCATCAAATGTAGAGTAAAATGTTTCTTACTCTTGTACATTTGAAATTGGTAAGTTGTGATCTCTTGGATAGGACAAAGACCAACTAAGGCCAATTGTGTGAAGTGTTAGTCTTGATTAGAATCCACATTGACTCTTGAATATTTGTTTGTCAAGTAATGATTCATGACAAGAGAATCTTATATGTCAAGAGGTCAGTGGGAGTCTTAAAGATCTTGACAAGTTTCAAGAACTAATCAAGAATAAACCTATTGTTAAACACTAGCACACGACTTGAGGTTTGTAACCTATCGTGTTGACATATTCTTGTTTCTGTGCCCATTCCAGTTAAAGTTGACTATACATGTGAGTTCTATGAGTTCTCAATTGTTTGCATAACAACTTGGAAGCAATGGTAGACCCTTGTGCTACCAAGTGGCAAGAAATTAAGATTGAACAAGTTTAGTCCATGTGAGTTTGGATTTGTCACTAACCTTGTCTTATGATTATGGTTTGACAAATTGACATGGATAGGAACACATACACCATAAAGTCTAAGTGTCGTAAGGTTTCTCTCCAATTCATGAAAATGGTTGTGAGGAAACGCTTTCACTAAGTAGATTTTAAGGAAACAGCAATTGTGTTATTTGCATTCTCAAATTCGATTATGATTACGACATCCATCTTCATAATTTGAAATTGTGAGAAATGGCAAAGGGTCTAAACATTTGAGACTTATTGCTATAAGTTCTAAAATTGTTAAGACACACATGTGAGCTATCTAAGGAAAGGTGTATGAATTTGAGAAGCCTAGATAAAGTCTTATCGAAGCATCTCGTATCGGAAATCTGAACTTTGGTAAGAAAGTCAATAAGTATTGATTTCTAGAAGTCCAGCTGATTTCTGAATACATGTCAAAGCTAATGGGAGCATAAGTGTTATGCTAGTAAGATAATAATTATTATGCGAGTGGGAGCATAATTATTATGGTAAGTGTTGCAAGTTAGCAACGTTAATTATAGAAAACAAAAGGTTTCAAATCGCAAATTTGCAGGGTTTGAAAAGTTGTTTTGATATAATTAAGGGAGATGAATTTATACTTCATTTCAAATCTAAAAGCTTAGATTGAGTTTTTAATCAAATTTAGTCAAATATATATGAATGCTATGTTGGAATGGTTCAACATAAGGAAATTCTATATATGGAAATGTTAATTGTGTTCTCAAAATTTGATTATGATTACGACATCCCTCTTCATAATCAAAATTTTGAGAACATTGCAAATAGAAATATTATAGCAAAAGACTGATCAAGTATCATGTCTTTATGTTAGACATTATGAATCGTGTCCCATATGCTTCGGGTATAGGATCGATTGCATATGCTATAATGTTCTCGTGCTCTAATTTTCGAAATGTCTAAGGCATTTAGAGGGAAAAAAAGAATAGAACCAGATATGACTAAAGTGGTTAAACAAATGTTAAGGACAATCTAAGGGTCGCCAAGGATTGGTCGCTTAAGGACAGTTGGAAGTATAGTAATGGATGGACCATATTAACATTATTATAGACAAGGTTTTATTAATAATGGGTTGTCGTATGGCAAGATATGGAATGTTTCGATATTGGGAGTTGGATATTAAGAATACATGTAAGAAGGATGTTCAAAGGAATGTACTTTGAATTTGAGACTTCGCCTGTCACACCCCCAAACCTGAACGGCGGAAACATTCGGGGGCGGAGGACGTCATGTGCAGTATCATAACAATTTAATAGAAAAGAAAGTACACACCACCATAATATAAATATATTTGAAAAGTTTATATGATTGTATGTGTTACATGTTTAAATATCAAATACAATATGGTGATCCAAAATATGTTACTAACGCCAGCGCGTTAGTCCTCAACAGTAGTTGCTACCTGATTTAGCGTTTTCCTGAGAATACAAGTTATTTCAAAGAAAAAGTGTCAACAATAAAGTTGGTGAGTTCATAAGTAGTGTTTTGATAAAATGTATGCCATTCGAAAGTTCGTGTATGTTTTCCAGAAAATCCGATATTTTCTAACAAATGTATGAAATGAGTATGAAAGATTGTTGTATAAACTGTATGTATTTGAACTAGGAAAATCCTATATGTTCCTAAAAGTGAAATGCAATCTCAAATGTCCAAGACCGTAACCTGTAAGCAAATATGACATGCTTAAAAGATGATGTATAGTCTTATTATAAAACAAAACTATAAGAAGATTTGTAATTGAATGTGAAAAGAACTGTATATGTTACTTTTCCCATTAAAACGTAATACCATAATAATTGTCTATCCAGTGAGTTTTCATAACCGTACTATCATAATTTGCCTGTAGCGACGTTCTTCAGGCGTCGAAATGAGATGACACTTGTCACCCCGGGGACTGTAGCTAGCAGTCAGGGCGCGGGATCATTAGTCCCGTATAGATCTATACACACTTGTCACGTTCTCCGGACGGGAGATTCTGGTTATAAACAGGACTTCTAGTGGTACCTTAAAAGGTATATTGAAGATGAATGCCTCACAAATTCTCAATTAAGTCCCGTATCAAAATGTATATGTTTGTTTCTGAAATGATTATCCTTTTTCACAATGATAATAAAGGCATAAAATGATTTGTATGTTCTTGTATGTATAAAGATGTCATAACGAAAGTGGTTACCCTAAATATGATGTAAACGTATAAATAGAGCTTATGATATTTATACTCATGTTTCATTCCGTGAGGGTGAAGTAAAGTAAGCTGTTTTGTATGTTAGACATGATCCATATGATAGTTATTAAAAACAATCTGAAATGTATAACGAAAGATAGATGTTTTCACACGGGGTTGACCGTGTGTTTACTTGTATCCCCCCCCCCCCCCCGTAAAGTGTTCAAAAGCATTTAAAATCAGTTAAAAGCGTAGAAATGGGGGTATGAAATCACCTGGTAGTTTGAAGAAAGTGAGACAAAAGTCGAGCAGAACTTCGACTGGAGAAAGCTGATTTCTCGTTTAGGTCATGTTGGCAAAAAGTCGCTCGATCTCTAATTCGAGTTTTTAGATGTCTACTGTTATGTCCGAAACTTCGAAAAATCATAACTTCCTCATACGAAGTCAGATTTGGGCGTTCTTTTTATGTATGTTTACGGTTTAATGATATCTACGACTTTCATTTAGATACCTAAGGCTAAAAAGTATTTTATCGGAATTTCGTATTTTACGCTTAACAGTGTTTTGTCGGTTTTGTTGCGGATCTTCGATTGGTCATAACTTCTTCGTTATAACTCGGATTTTAATGTTCTTTATATTTTTGGAAACCTTGTTACGATATCTACCACTTAGTACACTCAAAGTGAGACTTTCGAACATTTCATTTTTGATGGTATTCCAATTAATTCAAAAAGGGATTACCACATTTGACTTTTAGTCAATACATTGACCTGAAATATCGGGTTGTTACATCGCCTCCTTGGAATTGTTTTGTTATCAATTTCCAGTGGAAAGTTTTTTGTAATATCGTTGGTCAAGTCTCTGTGACTTTTGGTACCATGACATTACAAAGGCTGTATTGCATGATAGTTTAGCAGTGACAAGAATTTAGAATTCTTAGACTTGCAATAAAGATTTGGAATTGTGAAATGAGTGTTATTGAAATGCTTTCGATTGATCTATTTCACAAAGTCAAGACCATACACAAACATAGTGTGCATGCTTGGAGCATGGCGTAGCTATTGTTTTAATTCAAGTATTGAGTTGATAAATCGAAACATTATACAATGAATAATGAGTAATCAGTATGACACTCAAAAGTTGGGGCCATATAGGATTAGTATTATTCTTGTGTTTCACTTTGCATGTTTTGACTTCCCGAATAACTAGGTTATTCAAACCATCCACAGTCGATCATACTTTGGAAGTAGGTATAGAGTCAAGATTGTCATGAATGGGTCTGTAGAGGTGTTTTAGTCATAGCACAAGTTGGCTACAGTGTTCATGAGTAATCTTGGAATAAGATTCGAGTATTGGATACAACCCACGCTCATATGAATCACTTCATGGATTTTATCACGAGTGATTGTCAAACGATAATATCTTATATTCTTGAAACAGAGACATGTGAGTTGTAGTTGCGAGTCGGTTGCACATTGACATATGTAAACGCACCAGTAACTTGGATGTTATAAAACATATTGTTGTGTGTAATTTGATGAGTAAGTACAAGCGAGCATTTGGGTCGAAGTTTATCCATTCCTTTTAACCCATGTGGATAAAAGCGATATCTGTAGGCCCCTCGATGATTTAGTGATGACACCCCTAAGTGCTTGGCCAAGCCTGGACTGATTTGATTTGTTCAATTAGTCGGTCGTCATAAATCAGAAATCGGGAAACAACAGATGGACAGAGAAAATGATTATAATCCATGTCTCAGTCCATATGATATACAGAATGGAGGAATATATGATCCTTTATCTAGTGGACGTGTCATTGACTAGGTCAGAGTTCGACAACGACTTTTAAGAGCTACGATTGCTAGTCGAGTTGTGGAGTCGTACTTGCAATAATAGTTATTAGACTTATCTAAGTGGGAGACTGTTGGATTAGGTGTCTAAGCCCATAACTATAATTGGTTTGTACTTGACCCGAGAGTAGCATGGTCCATTTGGGTTGCATGGCACCAGAACAATTTGTAAGGATGGACTTATGAGAAGAGGATATTTATGATTTATAAATATATTATAAGTTCTAATATATTAATATGAAATTGTAATGCCCCGAATCTCAGGTATTGATTTATGTATGAATCTTTTTGGGTTTTGGGTCTACTCGACGAGTTGGCCGCCCTACTCGTCGAGTCGTAGTGGGTTGGTCCGCGTGTTTTAGTGATCTACTCACCGAGTCTAAGAGCGGACTCGACGAGTAGGAGCTGGCAGCCGAAACCCTAGATTTCGGGGCATTTCACCCTATTTAAAGGATCATTGGCCTCCCCCAGCCTCCCCTTTACTGCTTCTTGTCCCTCTCAAACCCTAAATCGAGTGTGTGTGTGTGTGTGTTCTTTTGGTGTGTTCAAGCTTGGAGGAGGAATTTTGTAGGAGGAAACACTTGGGGAAGCAAGGAAATCAAGGCTAGGAACTCGTGGGGAGCTAAGAGATTCATCAGTTGTCACTCTCTGGAAGGTATTAAGCTGCTTCTTTGGCTCGTCTCTCTTTTAATCTCTTTTGGGTGGGCTTTAGGAAAGGCTTTTGGTGTTTGAGTCAAGATCTGAAGTTGCAACTTCAGATCTGGACTTCCTTTGGTCTCTAGATCCATAAAAATAGTAGCTTGGGAGAGTATGAGCCTTCCCTCAAGTGTGAGACTTCATTGCAAGCTTAGTTTTGTCATTTAAGGGACTTAAAGCTTTGCATGCACGTAAAGTTTGCAACTTTACGTGATAATCAGGCCTTGGACGGTTGGATCTGTAATCTGGAGCCTTTGCATGGCTTAAAAAGCATATGTATGGATGAAGGATTGAAGGGACTCGGCGAGTCGCATAGTCGACTCGGCGAGTCATATGAAGATGGTCATGAACTCGACGAGTTGGATGAACAACTCAGCGAGTCTGATGAAGATTCCATTGGGCTCGGCGAGTCAGTCGATGACTCGGCGAGTTGGCTAGGGTTTTCCCAACCTTTGGACACGTATGAAAGCGGCGAGTTGCAAGGGGAAAACTCGCCGAGTTGGCCAAGGAGTTACGACCACTGACACTAGGAACTCGACGAGTCACTCAAGCGACTCGGCGAGTTGGTGAGTATGCAAGGAACTCGACGAGTGGCTGGTTGTACTCGACGAGTTGAGGTCAACATGGACTGTTGACTTTGGCAGTTGACTTTGACCTTGAACCAAGGGTTGACCAGTTTGACTTTTGAGAGTAATTGGTAAGCGGGTATTTATGAATTTGATCATTGGTGGTTATAGGTGTTGGAGTTTGGGACAGTGTTTCGGGAGCGAGATTTCGTGGTTCAGTCCGGCATTGCAAGGTGAGTTATCCCCACTATACTCAAGGGTCTAAGGCACCAAGGTCGGCCCTTTTGATTGTTACTTGGTATGTTATGCTAGTATGATCTGTTAGATCGGTATCCTAGAGGGTAGGATAATATTATGTGATATGTAGTATGACCCATTAGGTCGGTATCCTAGAGGGTAGGATAATATTATGTGATATGTAGTATGACCCATTAGGTCGGTATCCTAGAGGGTAGGATAATATTATGCAATAAGTGGTATGATCTGTTAGATCGGCATCCTGGTAAATAGGATGGTATTATGTGCTATGTAGTATGATCCGTTAGACCAGTTGTTGTCTATAGACTGATATGTGATTATCTGTTATATATGTATGTGCACATGTTTGTTTGGCGGTTGAGGCTCACCTGCTTTGTGTGGAGGCCAATAGACCTGGGCATTCCAACCTGTTGGTTGTGGGCCGTGAGTATTCCATCCCGAGGATGATTAGACTCATAGTATGTTGGCATTCCAACCTGTTGGTTGTGGGCCTGGGTATTCCATCCCGAGGATGATTGGACCTATAGTATGTGGGCATTCCAACCCGTTGGTTGTGGGCCTGGGGTATTCCAACCCGATGGTTGACTGGACCCATAATATGCTGTTTATGATTCTGTCTATTACTGTGAGTATGAGTATTTTGGGGGGAACTCACTAAGCTTTCGGGCTTACAATTTTAGTTTATTGTTTCAGGTACATCGGGGGATCGCGGCAAGGCAAAGGCGTGATCGTACTGCTCTTCATCCTTTGTTACGATTTCTGGGAAAAACTCTGATATAGACTATTTTGGAAACAATGTTGTAATAACTAATGACTTAAAGTGTTATTGAAAAGTTTAAATTTGGCTTGAATTTTATTGGTGTTACAGAGATCATATTATTTAATTAGTATTGATCAAGAATTAATTTGGAATTAATTTTGTGATCAAAAGAGACTAATTAAATATATGGGGATTGATTGTGTAAATCATTCATTATTATAAAGTGGGCTTATGATCCATACTTCTTTGTGTTGGGCTAAACCCATGTGGTGACCCATGGATACTCCATGGAAGTTAAAACCCATGGAGCCTAAGGAATTTGAAAAGTCATGCACATTAGGGTTTGCATGGTGTAACCCTAGTTGTGTCACACTATATAAGAAACCTCATGGAAACCAAAATCGGCACTTAAGTGAGACACTAGAGGGCTAGTCGATTTTGTGTGTGCAAGACAATCTCCTCTCAAGTCCTCCATTGTTGGTGGTGTTGTGTGATTCCATTTGAGGTGCAAATCTTGGGGCACTAAGTTCTTAAAGGCCAAATACAATAAGTTCTACAAGCTACACCAAGAGGTAACCCTATAACTCATTTCTATGTTGTTTTTATCAATTATATGTTAGTTGTAGGCTTAAAGCTTTGGAAACAATATTGCATGTATAATTAGAGAAAACATAGATCCAAAGCTTTTAGGGTTGTATGTGCACCATAGGATGTTGCATTATACTAAAACCCATCATGTGATGCCAAGTGGCAAGAAATTAAGATTAAACAAGTTCAGTCCATATGAGTTTGGATTTTTCACTAACCTTGTCTTGTGATTATAGTTATGACAAATTCACAAGGATAGGAACACATATACCATAAAATCTAAGTGTCATAAGGTTTCTCTCCAATTCATGAAAATGATTATGAGGAAACGCTTTCACTAAGTAGATTTTAAATAGTTAGCAATTGTGATATTTGCATTCTCAAATTCGATTATGATTACGACATCCCTCTTCATAGTTCGAATTGTGAGAAATGGCAAAGGTCTAAACATTTGAGACTTATTGTTGTAAGTTCTAAAATTGTTTAGACACATATGTAAGCTATCTAAGGAAAGGTGTATGACTTTGAGAAGCCTATATAAAGTCTTATCAAAGCATCTCGTATTAGAAATATGAACTTTTGTAATGAAAATCAATAAGTATTGATTTCTAGAAGTCCAGCTGATTTCTGGGTACATGTCAAAGCTAGTAGGAGCATAAGTGTTATGCTAGTAAGATAATAATTATTATGCTAGTGGGAGCATAATTATTATGGTAAGTGTTGCAAGTTAGCAATGTTAATTATAGAAAACAAAAGTTTCAATTCGCAAAGTTGTGGGTTTGAAAAGTTGTTTTGCTATAATTAAGGGAGAGGAATTTATACTTCATTTCAAAATCTAAAAGCTTAGATTGAGTTTTTAATCAAATTTAGTGAAATATATATGAATGTTATGTTGGAATGGTTCAACATAAGGAAATTCTATATATGGAAATGTTAATTGCATTCTCAAAATTCAATTATGATTACGGAATCCCTCTTCATAATTCGAATTATGAGAACATGACAAAGAGAAATATTATAGCAAAAGACTGATCAAGTATCATGTCTTTATGTTAGACATTATGAATCGCATCCCATATGCTTCAGATATAGGATCGATTGCGTATGCTATAATATTCTCGTGTTCTAATTTTCCAAATGCCTAGGGCATTAAGAGGGAAAAAGGAATAGAACCGGATATGACTAAAGTGGTTAAACAACTGTTAAGGACAATCTAAGGTTCGCCAAGGATTGGTCGCTTAAGGACAGTGGGAAGTATAGTAATGGATGGACCATATTGACATTATTATGAATAGACAGGAATCTATTAATAATGAGTTGTCATATGGAAATATATGGAATGTTTCTATATTGGGAGTTGGAGATTAAGAATATATGAAAAAGTTAGAAACTTTTATGCAAGAAGGATGTTCAAAAGAATGTACTTTGAATTTGAGACTTCGCTTCCTTGGAATTGTTTTGTTATCAATCTCCAGTGTAAAGTTTTTGTAATATCGTTGGTCAAGTCTCTGTGACTTTTGGTACCTAGACATTTCAAAAGAATCATTGCATGATAGTTTAGAATCTAACACTTTCTACCAGTGACAAAAATTTGGAGTTCTTACACTTGCAATAAGGGTTTGGAATTGTGAAATGAGCATCATTGAAATGTTTTTCAATTGATCTATTTCACAAAGTAAGGACCATAAACAAACATAGTGTGCATGCTTGGAGCATGGGACAATTATTGTTTTAAATCAAGTATTAAGTTGATAAATCGAAACATTATACAATGAATAATGAGTAATCAATATGGCACTCAAAAGTTTTGGGGCCATATAGGATTAGTATTATTCTTGTGTTTCACTTTGCATGTTTTGACTTCCCGAATAACTAGGTTATTCAAACCATCTACAATCGATCATACTTTGGAAGTAGGTTTTGAGGCAAGACTGTCATGGATGGGTCTGTGGAGGTGTTTTAGTCATAGCGCAAGTTTGCTACAATGTTCATGAGTACTCCTGGAATAAGATTCGAGTGTTGGATACAACCCACGCTCATATGAATCACTTCATGGATTTTATCACGAGTGAATGTCAGACGATAATATCCTATATTCTTGAAACGGAGACATGTGAGTTGTAGTTGCGAATCAGTTGCACATTGACATATGTAAACGCACCAGTAACTTGGATGTTATAAAACATATTGTTGTGTGTAATTTGATGAGTAAGTACAAGCGAGCATTTGGGTCAAAGTTTATCCGTTCCTTTTACCCCATGTGGATAAAAGCGATATTTGTGGGCCCTCGATGATTTAGTGATGACACCCCTAAGTGCTTGGCCAAGCCTGGACTGATTTTGATTTGTTCAATTAGTCGGTCGTCATAAATCAGAAATCGGGAAACAACAGATGGACAGAGAAAATGATTATAATCCATGTCTCAGTCCACATGATATCTAGAATGGAGGAATATATGATCCCTTAGCTAGTGGACGCGTCATTGACTAGGTCAGAGTTCGACAACGACTTTTAAGAGCTATGATTGCTAGTCGGGTTGTGGAGTCGTACTTGCAATAATAGTTATTAGACTTATCCAAGTGGGAGACTGTTGGATTAGGTGTCAAAGCCCATAACTATAATTGGTATGTACTTGACCCGAGAGTAGCATGGTCTATTTGGGTTGCATGGCACCGGAACAATTTGTAAGGATGGACTTATGAGAAGAGGATATTTATGATTTATTAATATATTATAAGTTCTAATATATTAATATGAAATCATATTATTTAATTAGTATTGATCAAGAATTAATATGGAATTAATTTTGTGATCAAAAGAGACTAATTAAATATATGGGGATTGATTTGGTAAAATCATTCATTCTTATGGTGTGGGCCAAAGATCCATGATTCCTTAGGTTAGGCTAAACCCATATGACAACCTATGGATGATCCATGGAGGTTTAAACCCATGGAGCCTAAGGAATATGGAAGGTCATGCACATTCGGGTTTACATGGTGTAACCCTAGTTTTGCCACACTATATAAGAAACCCATTAGCTCCTAAAATTGGCACCCTAGTGTTCTTGGAAGAGTTATAGCCGATTTTTAGAGAGCAAGTATTCTCTCTCAAGTCCTCCATTGTTGGTGGTGTTGTGTGATTCCATTTGAGGTGCAACACTTGGGGCACTAAGTTCTTAAAGGCCAAACTCAAGAAGTTCTACAAGCTACAACAAAGAGGTAACTCTATAACTCAATTCCATGTTGTTTATATCAATTGTATGCTAGTTGTAGGCTTAATGCTTTGGAAACAATATTACATGTATAATTAGAGAAAACATAGATCCAAAGCATTTAGGGTTGTATGTGCACCATAGGATGTTGTAGTATACTAAAACCCTTCATGTGGGATGTGTGAATTCAAGTGAACTTGACTCCATTGCTTTTGCTTTAGCAACTGGAGAAGACATTGACACTGAGGATCCTCAATCGTATAAAGAGGGTATGGCGAGTAAAGAAGCAAATGACTGGTTGATGGCCGTGAATTAAGAAATGCAATCTTTAGATAAGAATGAAACATGGGATCTTGTTCCATTACCAAAGGGAACAAAGCTAGTGGGATGCAAATGGATCTTTAAGAAGGAAGGGATACCAGGAGTTGAACCAGCTAGGTTCAA
Source organism: Lactuca virosa (assembly GCF_052849685.1). Taxonomy (NCBI): domain Eukaryota; kingdom Viridiplantae; phylum Streptophyta; class Magnoliopsida; order Asterales; family Asteraceae; genus Lactuca; species Lactuca virosa. The sequence continues at coordinate 88,542,675 of NC_136434.1, forward strand.
GGCAAGGTTGGTGGCAAAAGGGTTTTCTCAGAAATAAGGAATTGATTATCACGAGGTTTTCTCACCGGTCGTGAAGCACAAGACAATTTGGGTTCTTTTGGACATGGTAAGTGCATTTGATTTGGAGCTTGAACAGATTGATGTGAAAACTGCATTTCTTCATGGGAACTTAGAAGAAAAGATTTATATGTCCCAGCCAGAAGGGTTCCTTGATTCTAAGAAGGATCATGTATTTTTGCTGAAGAAATCCTTGTATGGTTTAAAGTAGTCTCCAAAACAATGGTACAAGAGATTTGATTCATTCATGATCTCGAATGGCTACACTCGTAACTAGTTTGACAATTATGTTTACTCAAAGGAATTTTCACCACATTTCCACATACATATGTTGCTATATGTTGATGATATGCTCATCGCAGCCAAGGACATGGATGTAATAAATGAATTGAAGGCGACCGTGAAGAATGAGTTTGAAACGAAGGATTTGGGAGCAGCAAAGAAGATACTTGGAATGGAGATACAAAGGGATAAAAATCAGGGCGGTTGTGTAGTTCTCAACAGAAGTACATTGAGAAAGTTCTGCAATCCTTCAATTGTGATCAGTCCAAGCCAGTTGGAACTCCTTTGGCGGCTCACTTTAAACTTGGTCCAAACACTATACCCACTAATAATGAAGAAAGTAAGTACATGAGCAAGGTTACATACTCAAGTGCTGTTGGAAGTATCTTGTATGCCATGATCTATACCAGACTTGATTTGGCTCATGCAGTTAGTGTGGTTAGCAGGTTTATGAGTAATCCATGGAAGACTCGTTGGGAAGCTGTAAAGTGGATCTTGAGATACTTGAAGGGAACAGAGGATGTTTTCTTGGTGTATGGAGCTAATACAAAGAGTGAATTGCTGGCATATGCTGACTCTGATTATGGTGGTGACTTGTTGAAGCGCAGGTCACAGACGTGCTACATATTCACTTTATTCGGATGTGTCATCAGTTTGAAGTCAACGTTACAAGATATCGTTGCTTTGTCTACAACTGAATCTGAGTACATGTCCATGACGGAAGGAATAAAGAAGGAGATATGGTTGCAAGGGCTTATCTAGAGTCTTGGTCTGAAGGTGGAGAAGCCTGTCTTGTATTGTGATAGTCCAAGTGCTTTGAGTCTTGCTAAGAACCCTGCGTATCACGAGACGACAAAGCACATTGAAAGCTTATCGGTTAGAGCTGGGCCCTAAATACATTGGTCCTTTCAGAGTGATGGCTGGAGTAGGTAAGGTAGCTTATCGGTTAAAGCTGCCTGCAGAGTTGAGCCACATTCATGACACCTTCCATGTATCCCAGCTGAGGAAGTGCATAGCCGACGAGACGACAATGGTTCATTTAGAGGACATTCAGGTTGATGATCACCTGAACTACATTGAGAAGTCGGTGGCGATTTTGGATAAGAAGGTGAAGGTCTTGAGAAATAATGAGGTACCCTTGGTTAAGGTTCAGTGGCAGCATCGGAGGGGATTCGAGTGGACTTGGGAGCCGGAGTCTGAGATGCGTGAGCAGTACCCAGAGCTGTTTCCAAAGAATGACTTTGAGGGTGAAGTCTGATTTTAGTGGGGGAGAATTGTAACATCCCGACTCCCAGGTATAAATTTAAATGTTTATTATATTCATATTGATAGGGAAACTTGACGAGTTGTAGGCCCCAACTCGTCGAGTAGAGACTGAGATTGGCCGCATGATTTTAGAACCAACTCGACGAGTTGGAGCTGAGTGTGAAAACCCTAATTTTTTGGGTTTGCACCCTATTTAAAGGACCTTAAGTCCTTTACCCTGCCTCCCTCATCACCTTATGACCTAGAGACAAACCCTAATCGAGCTATCTTCCATTTTAAGAGTGTGTAAGTCTAAGAGTGTGTGTTTTGGTGCATTCCTTGAAGAAACTTGAAGAGTAAAGGGCTTGGAACAAGAAGGAGTCTTTAGATCCGACATCCATTCAGTTGTAGCAGTCATTAGAAGGTACAAATCCATTACCTTGATCACTTGCATGTTTGTTAGATCTCTCCATTAGAGAGTTTATGGCCATTTCTAGCTTCTTCTTGAGTCATTATTGGTTTTGAGCATGCTTTGAAGCTAAGACTTCAAATCTGGACGCTACTAGGCCCTTTAGGCCTAAAGACTCAAGCTTTATCAAGCTTTGGCCAATCTTCATGCCTTAAACCCCTTGTTGAGCCTTGTTTTGGCAAAGTTAGCCCCTAAATTCCATGCATGGACGTAAAGCTTGCAGATTTACATGAGATCTCAGCCCTAGAAGGCTAGATCTAGAGTTTGGGGCCTTACTCTCACTTAAAAGCGTCTGAATGAGAGAAAGGGCTGAAGGAACTCGACGAGTTAGTTAGCCAACTGAACGAGTTGGTTAGCCAACTCGACGAGTTGGTTAGGGTTTTCCCCGATATTCTAGACACTGTACAAACTCGCCGAGTTGATGAGACAACTCGGCGAGTTGACTCGAATTTTCCCGACTTTCTGAGAACAGAAGGAACTTGACGAGTCACATACATGCACTCGATGCGTTGAGTCAACATGGATTGTTGACTTGAGTGTTGACTTCCATTAACTTTTTAGGGTTTGGTCAAGTTGTGAACTTTGGAGACCATGGAGGGGTAAAATGGTCTTTCACCCTTTCTGAGATTAAGTAGAGGAGTTAGCTTAACAAATTTGGAGTAGTTAATATAAATTGTTAATTAGAGATGATTGTGATATATGTAGGGTTTCATTCTGGCAGCCCTACTCGTCGAGTTGGGGCTCTCAACTCGTCGAGTAGGTTACTTAAAATCTCGCGTCTATTTTGATCTCTACTCAACGAGTTTGGGGCTCCCAACTCGTCGAGTTGCTCTATAAAAATGAATAATTAAATGCGTGTGACAACCCGAAATTTCTATTCTGTACAACCATTCAATTCAATAGAAGTCAGAACAGTTTCTACTAACTTTCAAGCTTTTTGGAATAAGTTTGAGTGTTTTAAAGTTAGTGCTTCAGCAGATAACAGGAGAGAGGATGCATTAGAGTTAATTGTGCATCAATAAAGTTCCAAAAACTCCAAGAGTTTGGAGTTTACGGCCCAAATGGTATTAGGGCCGTAAACCCTAATGACTATATAAGTGACACTTAGTTTATTTTTAACTTTTTTTACACTCCCAAGTCTAGAACCAATTCTCTCTCAAGTATCATCCAAAGTTCTTCAAAAATATTCAAGAAAGTAAGTGTTTTCTTCCTTGTTTAGTTGATATCTACCCTAATCTAGTGATCTTACATGATTTCATCCATGAAATCATTCCATTTGTGTAGATCTTCAAGTGTTCTTAGTTTCACCAAGAACACACACTAGTGTTCTTGGACTTCTAGCACCTTTTCAAGCTTCTACATAGGAAGTACTCTTACCTTGGCTTGTTATAAGACTTGTTACACTTCTAAAACATCTAGAAATCACAAGGAAACACTAGATCAAAGGTTTTTACGGTCCAAGATGTTCTTGGACCGTAAACCCTAACAAAGGGGCCAAAGTGTGCCCTAGTCCCTTACCAAGCCTTGGAAACTAGTCTAGATCCCATCCTTGATGTGCTTAGGACTTAAAACATCAAAAAGACCATAAAGCATATGGGTTTACGGCCGTAAACACATGGAGAAGTGGTCCATGGGCCGTAAACTCCATTTAGGAGTGAAATGATGCCACAAACACTTCCTAGGGCTTATACTTGAAGTAGGATGCTTCCTTATGCCTTGAAAAGCTTCAAAACACAAAATGGTAGAAGTGACATGAGTTTACGGCCGTAAACTCATGGGTTTACGACCGTAAACTCCAAAGGAGTTGGTCACAAAACCGTAAAGTCCAATAGAGGGCCCCCTTGAACCCTAAACTCAATAGCCAAGTCCTACAACCCATAGATGCAATCCTTAGGACTAATAGCACTTAAAGCAAGTGTTTTACATGTCTCAGGATGTCTTAACTTGGTTAATTAGGTGTTTTATAACTAATTGGATTCATATATGTGTCTTTATATGTTAACTAGGATCCTTGTGTGTACTCAAGTCTTCACTTGACACTTAGCATCCTATATCAATCCGTTCATCCAAACCACTCACTACAGGTGAGTTCATACCCCTTAATTAACCTTTTAAATGTTTTTAAATGCTTTTATGGGGGGGGGGATACAAGTTAAATTCTTATAGTCATTATATCAATCACATGTGATTAATGATTACTAAACAAGTGGATTTCTTACTTTTCAAACTGTTTTACAAACCCTTTTACATATCAAATACTTTTATCAAACTCTTTTACATGTCAATTCCTTTTAGTAAATCCTTTTCATGTCAATTACTTTTACTTAAACTCTTTTACACTTATATTCTGTTACATGTATATCTTTATAGATATAGTTATATAAGTAGGATTGAAAGGACTTAGGACCGATAACTCACCTTACTTCCTGTTCCTCGTTTGGTTGTGGACTTAGGGTATCGGTTATTTGTCCGAAGGTCGTTTGAATCCTAGTTATATATTATGTATATGTATATAGATATAAAGGTTCTTTCTTTCTTTCAGTTCAATACCTTTGGGTAGCAAAGGTATACATACATGTTTATACATTCAAATCATATTACTAGTAAGCTACTATAGGTGTAGTTTAGGGAGATACTAATACTATTACTAGAACAATGAAACATACAATGAGTCAGTTCATACATGAGTCATAACTTATTGTGATGAGAAACAAACATAATACATAGTGATGAGAAACAAACATAATACATAGTGATGAGAAACAAACAATACATTACTGAGAGAACATACATACAGGCTAGACAGAGAAAGAACACACAATACAGCTAGCACATACATTACATATACATTAATACAGTTATGTGAGCCACGTAACAGGGCATGGCACTACCTGCCATGACCGTTTTTGTATCCAGAATCTCCTTAAGTGGGGGAGCGTATGAGTTTGTGTATAGATCTATACTGGATTGACTATCCTACACCTTGCTGCTCGCTACAGTGGGACTTGCAAGTCTACGGGTGCCAAACGTCATTTCTTACGACGTCTTACATCGTCGTTTTTCTATGAGTCGGTAGCAGGGTACAGGCCGATCACATGGTACTTTAAATAATAATTAGTTTAAGGTAATTAGTACAGCAGTAGTTACTTAATACAACACTACAGTACTATTTCATTTTCCCATTACATTCACTTTGTGAACATTCACACAATGCACTGTAATGTAAAAACTTTATTTTTGGTTAATGATAGTCAGATTTGGGAAAAATACATACTCTTACAAGAGACACACACACAGACACTAGATGCCTTGGTAGAAGGCTACTTTTAGTAGGAAACATAGGGTTTTCTAGGAGAGTTCAAAACGTCTTACAAAACATCTTACAAAACATCTTACAAATACTTTCGTACAAATACAGACACTAATATACTTATGATCTCACCAGCTTTAAAGCTGATACTCGCTTTCAAAATAACTTGTATTCTCAAGTCACTAGTAGACAGGTACTGGAGCCAATTTTTGAGAAGATAAAGCTTGTTCAAGATTCATCTTTCATTTTGAATTATATTTTGGTGTCTATTAAATTTGGCAAGACATACTTGTATTAAAATTATATTATTAATGCAATGGATGATGTTGTTGCTTGTTTACTACTATTCATTGTTGTGATACTGTACATGACGTCCTCCGCCCCAGAACACTTCCGCCGTTCTTGGTTTTGGGGTGTGACAGATTGGTATCAGAGCATTGTTTATAGTGAATTGAGTATATCAACCCATAAAAGATATACAGACTATAAATACAATAGGGATTAAAATACTCTGATAAAGAGTTTATACTTTTAAATAATAAAATATTTAATTAAGTATACATGCCTGCATTCATACAAAAATCAGTGTCACTAGGACAGAACAAAAGTATTACGATTGTTGGGCAGCACAAGTAGACTTAGAGACATATAGTCAAAACTGGGAAGATATAGCCTGATCAACTATATTATCTGAGGGTTGACTAGCATGTGCCTAAGTGTGGTTGTGAGGTTGCAACAAGTCTAAAAACTTACCCACAATACCACAATGAGAACAATAGAACATAAACCTAAAATACTATAGGAGTATTTTGTATGTTACTATAAACTACTTATGTGCTAGATTCTTATATCCCTTTTCTCGCGTAGATAACATGGCTGGATTCCATCCCCACGGCAACTTATACTTCCCTAACCAAGGTAATGATGGAGGGTTTGAAGCAAAGCCAGAAAATGATCACCCAATCCCTATGGATGGTCACCAGGCTGAAGGATTTACAGATGGTTCTGACTCCGAGCCTGAAGTTGAGAACCTACCCCCGATGGCTCATGTCCCAAATCCTAACCCTCGTCCGACTTTTCAAGGCCCGACGCCTCCGTGGGTGGAAAGCTTGGAAACATGGAGCCAAGGGCAAGATCAGCCCATGCCATTTAATGGAGACCGAAGCTTTTATGTGATGGGTTTCGAGCATTCTAACACTCCTATGGTGTACATGCAACCCTAGAAACCTTGGATTTATGTTTGACTAAGATACATGCAAATAATTATTTTTCCAAGGTTCTTATCCTATCTAGCATGGCATGGGGAACTTGAATCAAATAAAGCTAGTAGAATTACTTACCTTGTAGTTGTAGTTGATTGCTTGGAGTTTTAGAGCCTAGCACCAATAGTGTGGATGCCTCAAATGGAAATCACAAATCACCACAAACTTGGAATTTTGAGAGAATAGTAATCACCTTTCTTGAAATCGACCCTCTTACTTTACTCACCACAACTCGTGTGATTTCAAGAACCAAAGCCTCCTTTATATAATGTGGTGGATTAGGGTTACATTCATGTAAACCCTAATACCCATGTCTTTTCATTTCCATGAGATCCATGGGTTAAAGCTCCATGGAGTATCCATGGACTTTCCATGCAAGCCTAGCCCATTCCAAATAAGCATTAGCCCACACTATATAAATACAAGAGCCCATATTTAACTAGTCATACTTTTGATCTCTAAATTAATTCTAGATTAATTATAGATCAATACTAATTAAGTAATATGATTTTATATTAATATATTAGGACTTATAATATATTAATAAATCATAACTTATACTATTCTCAAACGATTATCCATAAATTGTTCGGGTGAAGTGCAACCCAAATGGACCATACCGGGTCGGGTCAAGTACATACCAAATATAGTTATGGACTTAGACACTATATCCAACAGTCTCCCACTTGGATAAGTCTAATAACTATAGTTGCAAGTATGACTTCAGGAACCGATCAGCAATCGTAGCTCTTTAAACTCTGTTGAACTATGAAGCGCCATTTTAGATAAGTAATCATATAATCCTCTGTTCTAGATATCAGCCAGACAAATACATGGAACATGGTCTTGCTTATTGTCCAACATTTGTTTCCCGATTTCCGATTTGTTTGACATAGAACTTAACTGAACACATCAATTTAGTTCTGACCGGGCCCGGTACATAGGTCAAAACAAAATCATCGAGGGGCCCAGATATCGCTTCTAATCCTAGAAGGAACAGATAAACTTCGACTCATATATTTGCTCTACTACTTGTTGAAGTACACACAAAAGCACGGTTTATAACATCGAGTTACCAATGCGTTTTCGTGCAATCAATGCATAACCAACTCATAGGCAACAAATCATATCTCTAGGTTTGAAGACTTATATGATATTACCGTCTCACGATCACTCGAGATAAATTCCATGAAGTGATACAAGTGAGCGTGGGTTGAATCCAATACTCAGAACTTATGAGCACTCATGAGTGCTGTAGCCCCGCTTTGTCTAACATCTTAGACCTCTACAAGCCAAGCCATGACAGTCTTGATTCATATCTACTTCCAACATATGACCGATTGTGGAGAGTTTGAATAATATGATATAAACCATAACATAATTATTCTGGAAGTCAAAACATGCAAAAAGAAATAATAGTAAACGATTGACAAGAGATAGCAACACTTTACTCATAAATAACAGCTTTTATTTATCATCAAATGTCAATTACATTTTACAAATTTCAAGATTATCTAACTACTAAAACTAATATCATCCTTCAGCCCTATGCTCCGAGCATGCTGGAGATGCTTAGCCCGAGTCAGTCCCTTCGTGAGGGGATCTGCTGGGTTCTCATCCGATGATACCCTCTTTGCCACGAGGATTCCTTCTTCTATTCGATGTCTGATGAAGTGATATTTTCTGTCAATGTGTCTGGATCTCCCATGATCTCTTGGTTCCTTGGCTAAGGCAACCGTACTATTGCTGTCACAGAAAATCTCCATTGGCTCCTTTATAGCTGGTACAACTCCAAGGTCTCCGATGAAGTTCTTTAGCCATATAGCCTCCTTTGCTGCCTCGCTTGCTGCTATATACTCTGATTCACAAGTGGAATCAGCCATTGTCTCCTGCTTGGAACTTTTCCAAGTAATTGCCCCTCCGTTTAGAGTAAACACCCAGCCCGAATGAGAGCGGAAATTATCCCTGTCAGTCTGAAAGCTAGCATCACTGTACCCTACAACTCTCAAGTCCTCACTTCCACCTAGGGTAAGGACCCAGTCCTTAGTCCTCCGTAGGTACTTGAGGATATTCTTTACCGCAGCCCAGTGTGCCTTGCCAGGGTTCCCCTGATACCTGCTAAACATGCTCAAAGCAAAGGCTACATCAGGTCGAGTACACGTCATAGCATACATGATCGATCCTACAGCTGAAGCATAAGGTATTCGACTCATTTCTGCTATCTCAGCCTCAGTACTAGGGCTTTGTGTCTTACTCAATCTGGCGTTACTCTGGATGGGTAACTCTCCTTTCTTGGAGTTATGCATGTTGAACCTTTTCAACACTTTGTCCACATAGGTGCTTTGACTAAGTCCAATTATTCTTTTACTCCTGTTTCTCAAAATCCTTATCCCTAGGATATAGGCAGCTTCTCCAAGGTCCTTCATAGCGAAACACTTCCCAAGCCAGGACTTTACTTCCTGCAGGGTTGGGATGTCATTTCCTATGAGTAGTATGTCATCCACATACAGTACCAAAAAGCTGACTAGACTCCCACTAGCCTTGATATAGACACAAGATTCATCTTCACTCCTTGAAAAGCCAAATTCTTTGATTTTCTCATCAAAGCAAAGATTCCATCTGCGAGGTGCCTGTTTTAATCCATAAATGGATTTCTCGAGCTTACACACTCTACTGGGGTACTCTATACTGACAAAACCCTCTGGCTGAACCATGTAAACATGTTCAGCCAACTTTCCATTAAGGAAAGCGGTTTTGACATCCATTTGCCATATTTCATAATCATGAAATGCAGCAATGGCTAACAGAACCCTAATAGACTTAATCTTGGCCACTGGTGAAAAGGTCTCATCATAATCAACTCCCGGAGTTTGAGAATAACCCTTTGCAACCAGTCGTGCCTTATAAGTGTGTACATTACCATCCATGTCGGTCTTCTTCTTGAAGATCCATTTGCACCCAACTATCTTACGATCAGGTACATTGTCAACCAAGTTCCAAACTTGATTGTCATACATGGACTGTATCTCGCTATCCATAGCCTCTTTCCATTTAGCAGCCTCAGGGCCTGCCATGGCTTCCGTGTAGCTGTTAGGCTCATCCAGATTTACCAGTGTGTTATCACTGATAAGTGTCTCACCTTCTGCAGTAATATGAAAACCATAATAATGCTCAGGTGCATTCCTAACTCTGGTGGAACGCCTCAGAGGTATAGATTCTTCAGTCGGCTCAACAGGAGTTTCCTCCTCAGGTTGAGTGCTAGGGTTTGAGGTTCCTTCACCACTTGACTCTTGAATTTCCTCAAGGTCAATTTTCCTCCCACTGTCTCCTTGGCTCATGAATTCTCTCTCTCGAAAGAATCCTCTTCTTGCTACAAAGACCACATTATCACTAGGTCTGTAGAAAATGTAGCCAAAGGATTTATGTGGATAGCTGATGAAAATACACCTTTCGCTTCGGGGTTCGAGCTTATCGTGAGTCTCGCGTCTCACGAAAGCCTCACAACCCCAAATCTTGATGTGGTCTAGATTGGGAACTTTTCCAGTCCACATCTCGTGAGGTGTTTTGGCAACCTTCTTTGTAGGGACTAGATTAAGGATATGGGCGGTAGTCTCTAAGGCATACCCCCAAAATGAGATTGGTAGCGAAGCTCGACTCATCATGGAACGAACCATGTCCAACAAGGTCCGATTGCGCCTCTCAGCTACACCATTCAACTGTGGTGTCCTAGGAGGTGTCAATTGTGAGACAATCCCACATTCCTTAAGATAGTCAAGGAACTCAGTACTAAGATACTCACCACCACGATCGGATAGAAGCATCTTAATGTTCTTGACCAACTGATTCTCCACTTCTTGCTTAAACTCTTTGAATTTCTCAAAGGTTTCTGACTTATGCTTGATTAGGTAGACATATCCATATCTACTAAAATCATCAGTAAAAGTCACGTAGAACCGATTAGCATCTCTTGTGGCGGTTCTGATGGGTCCACACACATCCGTGTGTATGAGGTCCAACAAACCTTCACCCCTAGCACAAGTGCTAGTAAAAGGTGACTTTGTCATTTTACCAAACAAACAAGATTCACAACTATCATCTGACTTTAGGTCAAATGACTCCAAGACTCCATCCTTTTGGAGTTGGCCTATGCGTTTCTTGCTTACATGTCCAAGACGACAATGTCATAAGGATGCTTTATCTAAGCTAGTGGAAGAGTTAATACACAATACATTATTTCCTAGATTATCTACAACAGATACAGTTTCATACACGCCATCACAAGGTAATGCTTTAAAATAAAGAACATTATTAAAGAAAGCATCAATACTACCATTATTATTATCAAAATAAAAGGTAAAACCTTGTTTATACAATGCATGAAAGGAAATAACATTTCTTGCCATTTCTGGCGAATAATAACATTTATTCAAATCTAATGTAAACCCACTATTTAGCACTAAGGAATAAACTCCTATCTTGGTGACAGGTGAAGCTTTCCTGTTTCCCATGATCAAGTTTATCTTTCCCTGCTCCACGTTCTCACTTCTTTTTAGTCCCTGCAAATCACAACATATGTGAATACCACAACCTGTATCAAGGACCCAAGACTTAGAATGAGGTGAGTTATTAGACAATATAGTGTATATACCTGCATGGTTGGGTATTACTTTCCCATCCTTCAAATCTTGCTGGTACTTTGGGCAGTTTCGCTTCCAGTGCGACTTTTCATGGCAATAGAAGCATTCAGCCTCATTAGGGTTAGCAGAAGGAGTGACAAAACCTTTCTTGGTTTTGCTTGAAGAGGAGCCTTCAAGGGTCTTACCCTTGGTACCCTTAGAAGGGTTCTTTCTCTTCTTCCCTTTGCCATGCCCGATTGCCAAGACATTGGCCGCAGTTGGAGTAGGAGTAGGAGTAGTAACAACCGACTTACCCTTTAGACCACTTTCGGCGGTCTTCAAGAGTCCTTGAAGTTTGCTGAGGGTGACTTCTTCCTTGTTCATGTGATATATCATGCGGAATTGATCATAACACGATGGCAAGGAGTGCAAAATGATGTCTATTGCTAACTCCTCAGGGAAGTTCACATTCAGCTTCAGTAAAAGGTCCACATACCTTTGCATTTTCTGCATGTGGCCCGTGATGGGTTCACCATCCTTCATTCGGGTTGTTATCATGGAGGAGATTATTTCATATCGCTCTTGACGAGCACTTTGATGGTAGCGGTCCATCAAGTCCTGGTGCATCTCAAAAGGATAATAGTCCTCATAGGACTTTTGGAGCTCGGCTGTCATGGTGGCCATCATGATGCATGCCACTTTTGTAGCATCTCTTTCATGTACCTCATATTCAGCAAGCTCTTCAGGAGTAGCAGTTGGCTCGGGTACCTTCAGCTCCTTGTCGAGAACATATTCTTTGTTCTCATACCGAGTGACCATCCTGATGTTTCTGATCCAATCTGTAAAGTTGGACCCATCAAAGATGACTCTCCCACAAAGATTCATGAGAGAGAAGGAGCTAGTAGGGTTTGAGCCAGAAGCATTGTTATTGGAAGACATCTGAAAAGAAGAGGGAATAGATTAGATTAGATATAGAGATAGTCCTTAACAAAACACCCAAATGTAATATTAAGGCTAGGACCCAACACAATATTTTATAACTTAGAAGAAGGATGCCGTAATCTAAGCTATAAGATATTTGAAGGTAGGTGAATGACGATTCACCAATTTCCACCATGTAAAACGAAATATTTAATTAGGTTTTAATTGGTTTAGAAACTCCTAGATTCTTTGAGATTCATTGAACTTTCTTCAATGGCATGTTTCAATCTCGAGTGTGCCCTTCAAGTTTTGTGACTGGGATGCCGAGGATCACAAAACAAGGTGTGAAGTAACCATGCAAATTACTTGGTACCCTTAATGTATTACCCCTCAATTGATGTGCCGGTTAACCACACACGCTCCATCGATACTATGATAAACATTAAGTCACCCTTTACCTACCTTGTTAAGTTCAAGTTAGTGTGTCGGTTAACCACACACGCTCCACTAACGACTTAAACAAAGTGTAAAGTGTAATTTCATGGATTAGCACCTTATTCACATTTTCCTAAAATAACTAAGATTGGGAATTCAATAAAGTTTACTTACTTTAGTATTATCATTATACTTTTAATGAGAATTTATAAGTCCTTGTCCTACCCGTTCGGCTAACGACCCTCTACCGATCAAGGAAGCGGTGGGTGAGAGTGGACACCCATTAAGTTGCCATTTTATAGGCAACAACCTTATACCCCCCTTATAGACCGACTTCGTGAATGAGGCGTACTAGCGGTAAGACGACTTGATCTTATACATATATAAATATTATTAAACTTATAATATTATAAAGTATAAGGGTTGAATTTTAACTTTAAAAATTCTAGGGGTTGGAACTAAAGTTTTTAATATGACTTTACATGTTCCAAAACATGAGGGCAAGTTTTGTAAACTTTCAAAACTTTTCATTTCTCATAACTTATGAGTTAATGGTTATTAAAAATGAAGACTCTTCATTTTTTGTAACCTATGTGTTCTTTTAATGGTTATTTATAAATGTGACTTTTGGTTATCCATAACTTAAGAACTAGTTATGGACTCCATTAAAACACATAAAGACCAAGAATTAATCTAATCAATTATTAGCACATAATTTCTATGATCTTCTAAACTCATATGTTTATGAATGTTCATATCAAAAATTTCAAGAATCGTAAGTACATATACAAAACTTGAAATTTTGATACGAGCTTTTGAACAAAACATCGATTTTCAAGTTTTTTTTTTTTTTTTTTTTTTTTTTTTGCATCAAGTATCAAATAAACAAACCAGGCACTGACACTACTGATGGGTTTCGAGCATTCTAACACTCCTATGGTGTACATGCAACCCTAGAAACCTTGGATCTATGTTTGACTAAGATACATGCAAATAATTATTTTTCCAAGGTTCTTATCCTATCTAGCATGGCATGGGGAATTTGAATCAAATAAAGCTAGTAGAATTACTTACCTTGTAGTTGTAGTTGATTGCTTGGAGTTTTAGAGCCTAGCACCAATAGTGTGGATGCCTCAAATGGAAATCACAAATCACCACAAACTTGGAATTTTGAGAGAATAGTAATCACCTTTCTTGAAATCGGCCCTCTTACTTTACTCACCACAACTCGTGTGATTTCAAGAACCAAAGCCTCCTTTATATAGTGTGGTGGATTAGGGTTACATTCATGTAAACCCTAACACCCATGTCTTTTCATTTCCATGAGATCCATGGGTTAAAGCTCCATGGAGTATCCATGGACTTTCCATCCAAGCCTAGCCCATTCCAAATAAGCATTAGCTCACACTATATAAATACAAGAGCCCATATTTAATTAGTCATACTTTTGATCTCTAAATTAATTCTAGATTAATTATAGATCAATACTAATTAAATAATATGATTTTATATTAATATATTAGGACTTATAATATATTAATAAATCATAACTTATACTATTCTCAAACGATTATCCATAAATTGTTCGGGTGAAGTGCAACCCAAATGGACCATGCCGGGTCGGGTCAAGTACATACCAAATATAGTTATGGACTTAGACACTATATCCAACATTATGACCTAAGCGAAGGGGGCTCAGCAGACAGAGTCTTGCCAATCCTGGTCCGCAGAGTGGCCCGAAATGAGATTCAAAGCAAGACAGCTCTCCATCAAATCACGGAAGTTGTCACCAATGCGAGAATGCATACCCTCCGCACCATTCGTCTGGAAGATGCTCGTGACAGATCTATAGTAGACCATGAGACCCTGCAACAAGAGCTAGCTGAAACTCGAGCTGAAGTCATGGAGCTCCGAGTACGCCAAAGGGTGTACGAAAGATACTTACTTGATATGGGGCGTCAGCTGGCTGAACTGAGGGTTCACCCAAGGGATAATCATCCCCAGTAGGAGATATTCTACCTTTCTCTCCCGGGTAGAAAGAATAGTCTTCCTATCTATGCTCCAAGTAGCACTTTTCTATGTAACTAACTTTGTATTGTAAGGGCTTTCTAGTTAAGCCAGTATGCCGTCAAAACTTTTGTTACTTCGTATAAGATGTAAGACCTACTCCAAGGTCATTTTTCCCAAGCATATTACATCTTAAATATCAATGATTTTGAAAGTCGGCAAATTTTTATGCCAATCATTGTTCAAATACTTCCGCTTTGCTGTCATTAGTATTCTATCTGAAACGTACTCTAGTCAAATTATTGAGCTATGGTAATTTAGCTCAGAGATCACTTCCAACCCTTGTCAAAGGTTGGATAGCAATCGTCTTATAACCATTCTATGAACTTACTTCTACTCGTTACTAGGACTGCATCATAGGGATGTAGGTCAAAACCCCAAAGAACTTACTCCTACTCTTTATATGAATAGTCGAAATGCATCTAGGTTCAACCATAATCACTCACGAACTCATTTTCCTTTCCATAACAGAATCATGTCGTCACCCAGAAATAACAAGCCGAGCAACGAAACCCCTATCCTTCACATCGACGCCGCTACTTTCCAATCCGCGGTATCAGCTGTTGTGGCAGCTGTCCTTGCAAACCGCAGCGCTAACAACGCAAGCAAGGCTGACAAAGGGGTGGACGAATCCAATCGTTGTATCAATCCGGGAAACCAACAAATGATAACAGTCACAGTCTTGCAAAGCAGTAAAACCGAGAAAAGAAAACGAAAGCGCCAAGCCCAAAAGGAGCGCAAGCGATCCCAAAGACTTGCCATACAATAGCAACAAGTGGCAACCCCTGCCATCCCAGTACTGATCAGACCATACGAGGGAAAGCTTCCAAAGTGTGACAAGTGTAGCTTTCATTATAATGGGGCTTGCCATGAAATGCAATGCTGCAATTGCCACAAAATAGGGCACCATGCTCGTAACTGTGGAGCACCGGCACGACCCATCACTCCAGTCCCTGACATCGGAGTCAGCCAGGCTTGCTATAGTGGCGGTAAAATCGGACACCTTAAGAGGAATTGTTCGAAAAGGAGGAGCAGCGAAAGCAACCGTGTCCACATAACTCTGACCCGACACATCACTCCCACCACCAATGCAGGTGCAAGCCAGATATGTCACCTATGTGGTGAGATAGGACACCTCGAGGAGGATTGTCCAATAACAAAGAACTCCGGTGCAGACGGGAAGATACTAAGGATCACAGCCGCAGGAGAGACTACTCCGGACCCACGTTGAAATACAAGGGCGTTTCGTAATAGTAGACTTATAAACTGTTAAAAACTAGTGCAACTCGAGTCTTATCTTTTTGGCGAGACCCTGTCAGTCAAGGGGCTCTCGTGCTGCGTATACTTGCTTTTGTAGTATACCCTGTTCGCAGCAGTAGTCTTATAGATAAATCTAAAATACTCAAACTCTGTAGAAGTTGCACTGTGATATTTTGAAACACTTTTATTATCCAGTCTAACGCCTTTTATTCCGAGTAGTCCGACATTAACGTTTAACTTGAGTAAATTCGATCCTCGCAATGCCAGTTTCATGCATAGATTCTTTTCTCTGAAATCGCCTTTCTAGCGAAGCCATCATTCCAGAACTCCGAGGTACTCATGCAGAGAGTACCTTATGTCTCGTATCCTTCCCGAAGCCACTTCAGCAAAACTCCCCGGAGTACCACTCGTACAGTACGTCAAGTTCAACCCGAAGACCCATACGGTTGATCTATCGCTGAAGAAGGTATACGCAAGGGTGGTATATAATCAAGGTTCTACAGGCTTAGAATTGGTAATTCTGCTTCAACTTATTTTCCTTGTTTGGATGTGGGCTTGAAGAAGAATTATTTATTCGACTGCATTTTCATTCTTAATTATATACGACTCGTATACACGAAACTGTGATTGATGAACCAAATATGACTTTTGATATGAACTTTAGGACGGAGACTGCCCAAGACTACGAGTGATGGTACTGCCATGCGGATAAACTTAAAATCCAATCAAATGCCCTTCTCACCGATCGAGTTAATAGATCCAGATAGAACAGAAAACTCCCAGGATTTCCTCCGCAACGTCAAGTCGAGTTCAGAATCGACTTAGTTCCAAGGGCTACCCCAGTAGCCAAATCGCCCTATCGCCTAAAACCTGCAGAGATGCAAGGACTGTCCTGTAAACTTAACGAACTGCTCAGCAAGGGCTTTATAAGACCAAGCTTCTCACCATGGGGAGCTCCAGTCTTATTCGTCAAGAGGACAGCCTTCCGAACTCGTTACGGACACAACGGGTTTGTAGTAGTACCATTCAGATTGACTAATGCGCCCGAAGTATTCATGAAGTTAATGAATAGGGTATGCCATCCTTACTTGGATCAGTAGTCATCGTCTTCTTAGATGACACACTTATCTACTCTCGTAGTAAGGAAGAGCATAGTAAGCATCTACGTCAGGATCAGATAAGATATATATAGGTCTTAAAAAGCTATACTGGTGGCCTATCATAAAAGCAGAGATACTACCTTCGTGAGTAAATGTCCTACTTGCGTCAAGGTCGAGGTCGAATAACAGAAACCCTCAGGACTACTACAACATCTGGAGATACCGGAATGGAAGTGAGAGCGGATCACTATGGATTTCATAACCAAGTTGCCCAAGACAACGGGTGGACTTGATACCATATGGGTCATCGTCAATAGATTGACCAAGTCCACACACTTCCTGCCTACCAACGAAACAGACAAGATGGAGAAGCTTACAAGAACTTAACTTACCGCGCGAGCTCAGTAACGTACATTCTACTTTCCATGTCTCGAACTTGAAAAAGTGTCTGTCCGATGAGACTCTTGTAATCCCACTCGACGCGATCGAGATCAACGAGAGCCTCAACTCCGTGGAAGAACCTGTAGAGATCATGGACCGGGAGGTCAAGCAAACGAAACAAAGCTGTATCCCGATAGTGAAGGTTCGCTGGAACGCCAAGCGAGGACCAAAATTCACTTGGGAGCGAGAGGATCAGATGAAACTGAAATATCCTCGTCTTCTTACTTAGTTATTGGTAACTACTAATTTGCTTAAATTCTAATTTCGGGACGAAATTCCTTCTAACGGGGGGATGATGTGACAACCCGAAATTTCTATTCTATACAACCATTCAATTCAATAGAAGTCAGAACAGTTTCTGCTAACTTTCAAGCTTTTTGGAATAAGTTTGAGTGTTTTAAAGTTAGTGCTTCAGCAGATAACAGGAGAGAGGATGCATTAGAGTTAATTGTGCATCAATAAAGTTCCAAAAACTCCAAGAGTTTGGAGTTTACGGCCCAAATGGTATTAGGGCCATAAACCCTAATGACTATATAAGTGACACTTAGTTTATTTTTAACTTTTTTTACACTCCCAAGTCTAGAACCAATTCTCTCTCAAGTATCATCCAAAGTTCTTCAAAAATATTCAAGAAAGTAAGTGTTTTCTTCCTTGTTTAGTTGATATCTACCCTAATCTAGTGATCTTACATGATTTCATCCATGAAATCATTCCATTTGTGTAGATCTTCAAGTGTTCTTAGTTTCACCAAGAACACACACTAGTGTTCTTGGACTTCTAGCACCTTTTCAAGCTTCTACATAGTAAGTACTCTTACCTTGGCTTGTTATAAGACTTGTTACACTTCTAAAACATCTAGAAATCACAAGGAAACATTAGATCAAAGGTTTTTACGGTCCAAGATGTTCTTGGACCGTAAACCCTAACAAAGGGGCCAAAGTGTGCCCTAGTCCCTTACCAAGCCTTGGAAACTAGTCTAGATCCCATCCTTGATGAGCTTAGGACTTAAAACATCAAAAAGACCATAAACCATATGAGTTTACGGCCGTAAACACATGGAGAAGTGGTCCATGGGCCGTAAACTCCATTTAGGAGTGAAATGATGCCACAAACACTTCCTAGGGCTTATACTTGAAGTAGGATGCTTCCTTATGCCTTGAAAAGCTTCAAAACACAAAATGGTAGAAGTGACATGAGTTTACGGCCGTAAACTCATGGGTTTACGACTGTAAACTCCAAAGGAGTTGGTCACAAAACCGTAAACTCCAATAGAGGGCCCCCTTGAACCCTAAACTCAATAGCCAAGTCCTACAACCCTTAGATGCAATCCTTAGGACTAATAGCACTTAAAGCAAGTGTTTTACATGTCTCAGGATGTCTTAACTTGGTTAATTAGGTGTTTTATAACTAACTGGATACATATATGTGTCTTTATATGTTAACTAGGATCCTTGTGTGTGCTCAAGTCTTCACTTGACACTTAGCATCCTATATCAATCCGTTCATCCAAACCACTCACTACAAGTGAGTTCATACCCCTTAATTAACCTTTTAAATGTTTTTAAATGCTTTTATGGGGGGGGGATACAAGTTAAATTCTTATAGTCATTATATCAATCACATGTGATTAATGATTACTAAACAAGTGGATTTCTTACTTTTCAAACTGTTGTACAAACCCTTTTACATATCAAATACTTTTATCAAACTCTTTTACATGTCAATTCCTTTTAGTAAATCCTTTTCATGTCAATTACTTTTACTTAAACTCTTTTACACTTATATTCTGTTAAATGTATATCTTTATAGATATAGTTATATAAGTAGGATTGAAAGGACTTAGGACTAATAACTCACCTTAGTTTCTGTTCCTCGTTTGGTTGTGGACTTAGGGTATCGGTTATTTGTCGGAAGGTCGTTTGAATCCTAGTTATATATTATGTATTTGTATATAGATATAAAGGTTCTTTCTTTCTTTCAGTTTAATACCTTTGGGTAGCAAAGGTATACATACATGTTTATACATTCAAATCATATTACTAGTAAGCTACTATAGGATTAGTTTAGAGAGATACTAATACTATTACTAGAACAATGAAACATACAATGAGTCAATTCGTACATGAGTCATAACTTATAGTGATGAGAAACAAACATAATACATAGTGATGAGAAACAAACATAATACATAGTGATGAGAAACAAACATAATACATAAGTGATGAGAAACAAACATAATACATAGTGATGAGAAACAAACAATACATTACCGAGAGAACATACATACAGGCTAGACAGAGAAAGAACACACAATACAGCTAGCACATACATTACATATACATTAATACAGTTATGTGAGCCACGTAACGGGGCATGGCACTACCTGCCATGACCGTTTTTGTATCCAGAATCTCCTTAAGTGGGGAGCGTATGAGTTTGTGTATAAATCTATACTGGATTGACTATCCTACACCTTGTTGCTCGCTACAGTGGGACTTGCAAGTCTACGGGTGCCAAACGTCATTTCTTACGACGTCTTACATCGTCGTTTTTCTATGAGTCGGTAGCAGGGTACAGGCCGATCACATGGTACTTTAAATAATAATTGGTTTAAGGTAATTAGTACAGCAGTAGTTACTTAATACAACACTACAGTACTATTTCATTTTCCCATTACATTCACTTTGTGAACATTCACACAATGCACTGTAATGTAAAAACTTTATTTTTGGTTAATGATAGTCAGATTTGGGAAAAATACATACTCTTACAAGAGACACACACAGACACTAGATGCCTTGGTAGAAGGCTACTTTTAGTAGGAAACATAGGGTTTTCTAGGAGAGTTCAAAACGTCTTACAAAACATCTTACAAAACATCTTACAAATACAGACACTAATATACTTATGATCTCACCAGCTTTAAAGCTGATACTCGCTTTCAAAATAACTTGTATTCTCAGGTCACTATAGACAGGTACCGGAGCCAAGTTTTGAGAAGATAAAGCTCGTTCAAGATTCATCTTTCATTTTGAATTATATTTTGGTGTCTATTAAATTTGGCAAGACACACTTGTATTAAAATTATATTATTAATGCAATGGATGATGTTGTTGCTTGTTTACTACTATTCATTGTTGTGATACTGTACATGATGTCCTCTGCCCCAGAACGTTTCCGCCGTTCTTAGTTTTGGGGTGTGACAATGCGTACCAGGAACCAAACGTTACAATTTTCATCATGTATGCCTCAAGATAATCACAAAAATTTTATCAATTTAAATGATAACGAATTAATTGTAATTACACAGACCTAAACATATAAATTTATAAATAAATAAAACTAAACAAAAAAATTAGAGTAAATTACATGAATGGTCCTTATGGTTTAGGGTAATTTGCACGTTTGGTCCCTAACTTATTTTTTTAACTCGGAAGGTCCCTACTATTTGTTTTTGTTACGTGCTTGGTCCCTGTCTTGCATAAAAATACTATTTTTCCCTTGAGTTTTTTAATTTATTTAAATAAGCACACCCCCAACCCCACCCCCTCACCCTACCTTACATACCCTATCATTTTTTTCTATTTAAATAATAGTCTTTTTAGGTAACACAGGGACCAAACACATAACAAAAACAAATTGTAGGGACCAAGCGCGTAACAAAAACAAACAATAAAGACCTTCCGAGTTAAGAAAATAAGTTAGGGACCAAGCGTGCAAATTACCCCAAACCATGGGGACCATTCGTGTAATTTATTCAAAAAATAACTCTTGTTCCATTGCAAGGTAATTCAAGAAAAAAAATCATAATGAGAAACCATGTGAAAAACATATGCATCAATCAAATGCATATGTAAAATGAAGCAATGACATCAGATATAAACTTAGCATTCCAATAGAACCATGATGTTTTATTACGAATCCATCCTAAATACAATTACAAATAACAAGTTCTGTTTTTTGTATTTTTTTTCAAGTAAACTTTTCAAAAATCTTATGTATTTGATTGATGCATTTCTTATTTTTTTCCTATTTGTTTATAGAAACATAATTAAACTTTTGAAGCTTTGTTTTTTTGTCAATTCATTGAGAGATGTGACTTAAGGAGAATTCGAGAGGAGACAGAACGAGAGAATGAGGTGTTAATCGAAAGATAAATTGAATTTGAGGGTTGTTATTGAGTTCGTTAGTTCATTCTCATAATTTGAGTTCGCTGTTGAACATGATTATATATATATATATATATATATATATATATATATATATATATATATATATATATATATACATACATTTATTTTCCTCTTACATAATTTTAATTTTCAACTATAATATATATAGCCTAGTAGGTGTTCGGAAAAAACATGTGATGTAAGATGAAGATAATTGTGAAATTTTGAAAATCTTGAAAGTAAATCAAGTTATAGATTTAAATTTAAGAATATTATAGTGAATATATCAAACAAAACGACGTATTATGGTGGGTTTGGGTACCTAAGCTTATATATCCTTAAGGGTATATTCACTTTTCCTATATATATATATATATATATATATATATATATATATATATATATATATATATATATATATATATATATATATATATATATAGGGAAATGATCAAATAAGAACACCTAAAAGGTTGAGAACGCGAGAACAATTCTGAACCAATCAATATATAAGGGCATATAGGTAAACTTGTCTTTTAATTAAACTATAAAAAATAAAATAAAATGATATTTTCCTAAATTTTTGGGATTCTAATTGACTGTTACCAAAAAAAGGATTTTTTTTTTCCATTTTCTTTATATCATTAATGAAAGAGAAAAAAAAATTATCAATTTCAAATGATTTTATTTTGCTTTACCTGATTCTTGTCCTTAAATGAATAAATATTAAACTAATTTATTGAGTATACAATTGACTAAAAATATATAACAATTTACTAATTTTATGATTTAATTTTATCAAATAGTGTCATATTCATAAATGAAAATGTCGTGACTGGATTTGTCTTTTGTTTTTTGTTCATGAATTGATATCAAACAATGTTTAAGAATTCATCATTTCATTACAAATAGATACGCCTCTAATTACAATCATAAATGAATACAACTCTAATCATACATGAATACATTTACCATAATACAAAATACATCTAAATTCGTATATTTTCAGTAGTTATATTCATAAATGAATATAAAGTGAATCATAAATAAATTCCTGTAACATTGTTTTTTTTCTTCCAATTTTCTTGTTGCTATCATACATATAGAAACGAAGAGTGCTGCATTTCCATGCTTTACGGTTATTCTTCTTCGAAACATCAAGCTCTAAATTACACATGTTCAAAACATAAATCATTAATGTATAAAATCATGCAGTTACAATATACTTATATTCATTGACGATTAACTGCAAAATAAGACATTTGACATTGTATTCATATAAGATTACAACTAAATTTATATTGATAAATTAACAGTCACATTCATAATATATGAACAAGAGTTAGAACAATAACAAGGGATGAAAATGAAATCATACGAAATTCTGAATCATTTCTCTAAGATTAATGCATCAGGGGAGACGAACAGAGAAGCAGACAGAAGATCAGAATTCTAGTGCTAAAATGGGAACCGCAGTAAACAAAGTATCATAGAGCAATAGATCAAGAATGCTTCAAACTCATACATTCTCAGAACATATACAAATTAAATATGGTTTTTAACTAGCGGAAAAAAAAGAACACATGTAAGAGTATGAACGTGAACTGCCAAGACCTAATAAACATCTATTAATCAAAACTGAACTTAAAAATTATCTCAAATGAGTCAAAGATTCCGATTATATCGCATTCCTCATAGACGCGCCAATTATGAGAAAATTTAAGATGAAGTTAGGGTACTACAAGTGAATAATACCTCATTCGATCCTCCATATCGAATTCGATCCTCCTTTCATGAACCGCTAATTTTTTAAATCCCTCATGCTCCACTTTTCTCTTTGTCCCCTTTGTATTTATTGTTGTTTCTCTGTTCTTCTTCAATGCGGTCATCTTCAACATCTTCGCCATCATCTTCTCTTCCCTTCCGCTTCTGATTTATCGAATTCAAGGATGTATGTCTAGAATCTCCAATGAATATCGATGAACTAAAATCGAGTTGTAGGAGAACGATTGGAGATCGAGTTGCAGGGGGCGATTTGGCGTTGAAGCCTTGGAGGATTTTGGTGATGGCAAGGTCTTGGTGATGGCGAGGTCTGATGGTGGCGTAGGGATGAGGCGGTGATATGTTGAAGATGTCGATTTAATGCTCTATGAGATTAGGTCAAGAAATAGAGAGGCAGAGAGTAATTATAGGAGTTTACAAAATTAGGGTAATGCTTATTTACCTTAATAGCCTTTATAATTTTCTTTAATTTAAAAATTAAAATTTATATGTAATAATAATTAGAAAAATAACAATTAATTATAGCCACACATCTTAAAAATTAGATGGTCCAGATCTGTTCTCGCGTTCTCAACCTTTTAGGTGTTCTCATTTGATCATACTCATATATATATATATATATATATATATATATATATATATATATATATAGCTAGGTTCAAATGTTTATAGCAAATAGTGTATGCCTAAATGCACCAATGAGAATTCAGGAAACAATAAATCATTAATTAAATTAAAAAATGGTATAATGGTAAACTTAGTATATCTAATTATGGTAAAAAATCATTCAATTAATCTCTCCTTAATTAGTTAAACCCTAGAAAACCAACATCCCTTTATCAGTCAGTCGTCGCTCACAAAATTATTACGCCTCCTCACCGCCGTTTCTTCGATTTCGCCATTGTGCAACACCGTCGGTAGCAAGCAGCGACACACCACTGGTATTTCGCTCCGGCGCAATAGGGTAGTGACTATAGTCTTTTTGCTTGCAGCGACATCCCCAGATTATGGCATCACACCACTCCTTGACTTCTCATTCTCTAATCGATCACTAAGATTCCAGGTTCGGACCATGATGATTCTCCTTCTCCAATCTACTAGTAACTTTCTTTGTTCCTTTTATTAAATTGTTTTTTGATTTAATCGATTATATGTACTTCGTTTTGGGTAATCGATTTTGTGAACCCCCTTTCAAAAATCGCTTATTGCAATCGTTTTGAACCTCGCTTTCTGAAATCGCTTATTGCACTGTTTGAATCGAATTCTTTATAACTTATTTGAATTGATTCTGATTTTGCAATAATTGATTTTGTTCCTTTTTTTAATACGATTTCTTTGCACTTCTGTAATGATGACCCTTATCTCAAAACACTTTCATATATTTTTTTCTTGCCTTCATCTACGAACCGAACCAATAACTCACCGATGTTGGTTGATTGAAGACCATCAATCAACTATTTGTGCTAATAATTCCATTCAGGTACCCTCATCTCTTTTTTTTCTTTCTTTGTTTGCACGTGCATATCATCAATAAGGTGTTGATTTCATTTATTCTGTGGGAAATTGTGGGAAACTGAATGTATGTTTTATTTACAATAAGGTGTCGATCATTCTGCTACAATGGAATATCGAATTCTAATTTTGTCATAATAGAATCTTGAATTCCTTGTCAACTTAAGCAGTGAATTACCATAACCAATTCTGTCAGAATAAAATTGGTTTATATTCTTGTTATTGGTCTCGATTCTTATGGAATAACATCCTAAATAATGAAACATTACATTCTTTCAGAATAATATACATTGCAAGTTTAGGGATGATTGTTAATGTTGGTTTGTAGAAATTATAGTTATATTCTATTTGAATGTATATCACATTCTATTAGAATTTATTATTTCATTCTATTTAATGCACTAAAATTTTTAATATTTGAATATGTTTTCCTTGTGAATTTAGGTTTTGAAGAGGTTGTCATTAATGTGGAAAATGAAGAAAACATGGAGAACGATAATATTCTTTCGGAATAGAGTAGTGTTTTTGTTAGATTTGATGCTTTTTCTTTTTTAACCATTTTTAGTTTTAATGTTTAAGAATAAATGTAATCCTTAAATCATTATTAGTCATAATTTTTTTAGAATGATTGTAATAATTGTTTATAGTCTTTTTCTTTACGGATGAATGTAAATAGTGATTCTTAAAGAATAAAATCCGCATTCTTTAGAAAATGTTATTCTTGATAATATGTTGTATAATTCTTTAAGCATGTTTAATATTAAAGGTATCTTGAATGAAACAATATTATGCAAGAATAAAACCGCAAATATATTTAGTAGTTTATTGTTGACTTTTTGTCATCCTGACAGAATAAAATCGGTTATTATTAAAAGTAATATTAAAATTTAATTAGAATTAATTTAAAAAAAATCAGATTTTTTTAAAAATAAGGGAATTAATGATCCCTTAAAATCCGAATATTTCCTTTTTTAAAATAGGTTAATTAACCAAAATACCCTTTTGCTGAAATTTATGTGATTATATGATACATGCTACCCTATTGTAATATCATAGACCCTCAGAGCATGATTGCTGAGGAAGTGCATAGCTGACGAGACGGCAATGGTCCATTTAGAGGAAATTCATGTTGATGATCACCTGAACTACATTGAGAAGCCGGTGGCGATTTTGGATAAGAAGGTGAAGGTCTTGAGAAATAAGGAGGTGCCCTTGGTTAAGGTTCAATGGCAGCATCGGAGGGGATTCGAGTGAACTTGGGAACCAGAGTTTGAGATGCGTGAGCAGTACCCAGAGCTGTTTCCAAAGAATAACTTCGAGGGCGAAGTCTGATTGTAGTGGGGGAGAATTGTAACATCTCGACTCCCAGGTATAAATTTAAATGTTTATTATATTCATATTGATAGGGAAACTTGACGAGTTGGAGGCCCCAACTCGTCGAGTAGAGACTGAGATTGGCCGCATGATCTTAGAACCAACTCGACAAGTTGAAGGACTCAACTCGACGAGTTGGAGCTGAGTGTGAAAACCCTAATTTTTCGGGTTTGCACCCTATTTAAAGGACCTTAAGTCCTTTACCCTGCCTCCCTCGTCACCTTATGACCCAGAGACAAACCCTAATCGAGCTATCTTCCATTTTGAGAGTGTGTAAGGCTAAGAGTGTGTGTTTTGGTGCATTCCTTGAAGAAACTTGAAGAGTAAAGGGCTTGGAACAAGAAGGAGTCTTTAGATCCGACATCCATTCAGTTTTAGCAGTCATTAGAAGGTACAAATCCATTACCTTGATCACTTGCATGTTTGTTAGATCTCTTCATTAGAGAGTTTATGGCCATTTCTAGCTTCTTTTTGAGTCATTATTGGTTTTGAGCATGCTTTGAAGCTAAGACTTCAAATTTGGACACTACTAGGCCCTTTAGGCCTAAAGACTCAAGCTTTATCAAGCTTTGGCCAATCTTCATGCCTTAAACCCCTTTTTGAGCCTTGTTTTGGCAAAGTTAGCCCCTAAATGCCATGCATGGACGTAAAGCTTGCAGCTTTACGTGAGATCTCAGCCCTAGAAGGCTAGATCTAGAGTTTGGGGCCTTAGTCTCACTTAAAAGCGTCTGAATGAGAGAAAGGGCTGAAGTAACTCGACGAGTTGGTTAGCCAACTCGACAAGTTGGTTAGGGTTTTCCCCGATATTCTAGACACTATACAAACTCGCCGAGTTGATGAGACAACTCGGCGAGTTGACTCGAATTTTCCCGATTTTCTGAGAACAGAAGGAACTCGACGAGTCACATACATGCACTCGATGAGTTGAGTCAACATGGATTGTTGACTTGAGTGTTGACTTCCATTGACTTTTTAGGGTTTGGTCAAGTTGTGAACTTTGGAGACCATGGAGGGGTAAAATGGTCTTTCACCCTTTCTGAGATTAAGTAGAGGAGTCAGCTTAACAAATTTGGAGTCGTTAATATAAATTGTTAATTAGAGATGATTGTGATATATGTAGGGTTTCATTCTGGCAGCCCTACTCGTCGAGTTCGGGCTCTCAACTCGTCGAGTAGGTTACTTAAAATCCCGCGTCTATTTTGATCTCTACTCAACGAGTTTGGGGCTCCCAACTCGTCGAGTTGCTCTATAAAAATGAATAATTAAATGCGTACCAGGAACCAGGAGTTACAATTTTCATCATGTATGCCTCAAACGAATTGACTCTATGGTAACGAATTGACTGTAATCACAAAAAATTACTCGTGCTCCATTGCAAGGTAATTCAAGAAAACGAATTGACTGTAATTACACAGACGTAAACACATAAATTTATAAATAAATAAAACTAAACAAAAAAAATTACTCCTGTTCCATTGCAAGGTAATTCAAGAAAAAAAATCATAATGAGAAACCATGTGAAAAACATATGCATCAATCAAATGCATATGTATAATGAAGCAATGACATCAGCTATAAGCTTAGCATTCCAATAGAACCATGATGTTTTATTAAGAATCCATCCTAAATACAATTACAAATAACAAGTTCTGTTTTTTGTATTTTTTTTCAAGTAAACTTTTCAAAAAATCTTATGTATTTGATTGATGCATTTCTTATTTTTTTTCCTATTTGTTTCATAGAAACATAATTAAACTTTTGAAGCTTTGTTTTTTCGTCAATTGATTGAGAGATGTGACTTAGGGAGAATTCGAGAGGAGACAGAACGAGAGAATGAGGTGTTAATCGAAAGATAAATTGAATTTGAGGGTTGTTATTGAGTTCGTTAGTTCATTCTCATAATTTGAGTTCGCTCTTGAACTTGATTATATATATATATATATATATATATATATATATATATATATATATATATATATATATAAGCTTAGGTACCCAAACTCACCATACTACATCGTTTTGTATCATATAGATACATTGTAATTGTCCAATATTCTTATAATTCAACTTCTAACTTGATTTATTTCCAAGATTTTTATAAATTTCACATTTATTTTCCTCTTACATAATTTTAATTTTCAACTATAATATATATAGACTAGTAGGTGTTCGGAAAAAAGATGTGATGTAAGACGAAGATAATTGTGAAATTTTGAAAATCTTGAAAATCTTGAAAGTAAATCAAGTTAGAGATTTAAATTTAAGAACATTATAGTGAATATATCAAACAAAATGACGTATTATGGTGAGTTTGGGTACCTAAGTTTATATATCGTTAAGGGTATATTCACTTTTCCTATATATATATATATATATATATATATATATATATATATATATATATATATATATATATATATATATATATATATATATATATATAGGGAAGGGTTATTTGGAAAACAAAAAAACCCTAAAAAAACCCTAAAAATTATAAAAATACATAAAAAAAATACCAAGACATCACAAAACTTTTTTTGAATTTTTTTTATCAAAAAATCGCAGCATTTTTTACAATTTTGCTGAAAAAAAAAATCAATTTTTTTTTTGTAAAAAAAAAAATTTTCAAAATTTTTTTTCAGCGATTTTGACTTAAAAGTTGAGATTTTTTGATAAAAAAATTCAAAAAAAAGTTTTGTGATCTCTAAGTATTTTTTTTATGCATTTTAATGATTTTTAGGGTTTTTTTTAGGGTTTTTTGTTTTCCAAAGAACCTAAACCATATATATATATATATATATATATATATATATATATATATATATATATATATAGAGAGAGAGAGAGAGAGAGAGAGAGAGAGTGTGTGTGTTTTTTCTTGACGATGAATATTTTTCTTACAGAGATTGTTTCCTCGTATTGCAATGTACAATACGCTAGTAAGCCAGAGCTCGCTGCTCGGAGAATCGAAGCCATCGGCTACAAAGTCGGCCAATAGCTCTCTGTAAGGTATACATGTCATATCGCACAAGCCAATTGCTTTCATCGAATTAATCTGAAATGTCAGTTGTTTTTTTCAATCGATTCTAGTTTTTTTTATTCAGTTGTATTAGGGCTTTTAGCCCTAGAATCGCATTTGTTCATCTGGATCTTCAAATTTCAATCATCGAATCGTGAATGTAGTAATGTACATTTCTCACATCCCCGAACCAGACGGTGGAAACGTCCGGGGGCCTGCGCGTGACTTTATCTAGTAATATCATCACAATTGTATATAATTGAAACAAGACAACATCATCATCACGCATGTCAAATACAACCAGCATTGTTTACATCAAGTACAATATTACATGTTCAAAATATTTAATGTATGTTGATAACAAAATATAACAAATTCCACCATTTCCTGCTGACCTTTCTTCTTAACGATTCCCTGAGAATACAAGTTATTTTGAAAAACGTCAACATATATAATGTTGGTGAGTTCATAAGCATATTTGAATGAAAAGTTTCATATTTTTTGTAAACACCAGAAAATCCGATATTTTCTGAAAATGGTTTGGATGTGATGTATCAAAATCAAGTATTAATGCATGTGTATTTCCTGTATTTGGAATGTATAAAAATGTAATCCGGATAAAACCCTGTATTTTTCTGTAGTACGTAAAAGATATTGTTTAACGGTTATTACCCCAGAAAATCCGATATTTTCTGTTTATAAAGTGTTGTGGTCTCAACCCCAAGACCGAATGACAGTATATGTATGTTTTTGTATCCACAAGATTTTATAGGTATTCTATAAAATTATGTTGGAGAGGATTTCTAAGTGAGCCGTTTTAACCATACTTGATTTTTGACGAGTTCGCCTGTCGTGGCGTTCTTAGGCGTCGGTTTGATTGATGGTAAGGTTTGTCACCCTACACTGGCCTAGCCTAGCTGTAGCGAACAACTCAGGTGTGGGGAGTCACCCCGTATAGATCTATACACAAACTCTCGCTCTCCCTCCAGGAGACTCTGGTTATAACTACAGGCTACGATTATACGCTCTAAAGGTGTCAACCTACAAGTCTCACTAGATCATTTATTGTTTTCCACGGGTATTGAAATTTGCTATGTATAATGTTTTCGTATATAAATAGTTAAGATTCGCAAAGTCCAGAATACAGGTATGTGAATGTATAAGGCCCAACAAACATGTAAGGAGCAGTTATGGCCCACTAAGCATGTGATGTATAGACTGGGCCCAATAAGCATGTTAATAGGTCACAAAGACCCAATTTACATGTAATAGACATATTAGGCCCAACAATCATGTAATTGAGCCACAAAGGCCCAAATAGACATGTAATGGACATGTTAGGCCCAATATTAAGAAATTAACGTTTATGGTCCAGATATACATACATGAATATTTTTGGCCCATTTTATAGAACTTGACACTTTTTGCCCAAAATATATAAAATATTTTTCTTTTGGCTCATTATTGTAAACATTTACATTTTTAACCCATTTTTAAATAAAATGACACTTTAAAACTCAAGTTTTATAAAAATGATGTTTTCGGCCCTTTTATTATAAGAATTTACATTTTCGACCCATTTTTGATAAAAATGACAATTTCGGCCCAAATTTTATAAAAATAACGTTTTTGGCCCAAATTCGAGGAAAGTGACATTTTCAGCCCCTATGTCCGTAAATTCACATTTTTGACTCAATTTGTATAGAATGACATTTTAGTCCACAAAAACCAAAAGTTTTACACTTTAAGCCCAAGAAAACCGTAAGGCCCATTATGAGAAAATTTTCACTTTTAGCCCCTTGGAAACTATGAATATTATAAAAAAACCCATTTTTATGTAAAAAGTGACTCTCTTAGTCCATGTAAAACCGTAAATGCCAAGAAAGTCTCATCTTTTTGGTTATTTGTCAAAAATGGTCCTTTTTCAAGATTTTGTTTAGTTTCTTGTGAATCTTCACATGTTTAATACATTTATCCACATAGTAAGTTATATAAAGTGTTGTAGTTCCCAAATATTATCTAGATCTATGAAGTTCTTTACAGAATAACAACATATACTTAGAAAACACACATAAACATGCACAAATACATAGATCTAACACATATCAACTTGTATTCTCCCCCAAAAACAAAGTAAAACCGAAATCAAGGGGGTATGAACTCACTTTGGGGTTTGAATTTGGTTTGATGAAGAATGAAGTGGAGATCTCGGCCCTAGCAAGCTCCTTGAAGGATTTTTGAACTCTATGAAGAAAAGATGTATAAATCATGAAATGTTATGGTTTAAGAGGAGATTTTTGAAGAAATCAAGAAGCTAAACCATAGATCCAAATGAGAACTTACCAAGGATGATGATCTTGGTGAAAAAACTCTTGAGAATACCTACAAATATCGAAAATTTAGAGGAAGAAGGAGGAGTTCTTTTGAGAGAGTTTTGAAAGTGCTTGAAATGAGAAATGGAGGTGGGGTAGTGGGAGTCTCGGCCGAAGATAAGAAGAGGGGAGGAGAGGAAGTTTGAGGTGATGTTTGCATGGATATCCACCATGCAAACATGAGGTGTCATATGCATAAAATCCCTTCATTTCTCTTTTTTTTGTCTAATATGCATAATTATCTCTATTGGGCCGAGATTTGGACCAAGGAAATAAGAATGAAATGAGTTGGGCTCAACCTTGGCCTTGTTCGAATTTTTAGAAGTCTAACCATATTTTTCGGCCCATTAGGCCTTTATGAAAGTTCACGACCCAATATGGTAAAAAGGAATGGGTTTATGGCCCATTAGGGTTAATTAAATCATTTATGGCCCAATTTGGCCCATTAGGAATAAAATGAATCATTTTAGGCCCACATGGCCCAAAATGTTAAGGTTTATGAATATGGTCCATTTAGAGCCCAATTAGGGTTCCTAGGCCCAAGATAGTCAAGTTAAAGGTTTATTGGTCCATTAGGTCCAATAAGAGAATTCTAGTTCATAATAAACTTGAACAGAAATTTCTAGGGTTTTCAACACATAATTGACTTTAAGAGATGTATTGAGTGAGCATAGAGCATGATATTCATTTAGAGTACAAGTCATTACACTGGATGAATGTTTACATGAGAATAGAATTTCCTAGCTAAAATGCTAGTTGTGACAACATTATCGTATTTCAATTTTATTGCTAGGGTACTGATGATCTCTTCTCCTTCCTCCCTTCGAGATCTTGGTTGATGATACATCTAATCGCCATTAATCTATATCTAGTACTTCCAACGACAGATGCCTAAGTCGTTTGACGGTGAATATGGATGAACAATCACGATTACTATATATTGCCTTCTTTTCTAGTCGTACCTTCTATCGTTGTAGATAGCACAACCACTGTTTGATATTGCGCTAACCTTAACAGATTGCACTTATGTCTCGATTCCAAATCTATATAACACATGGACATCATTCATGGTAAGTGATTATCTTATTAATTGTAATTGAAGTTTTGATTATTAGTTGTAATTGAAATTTTGAACCAAATGTGATCATGTGCTTCTAAAGGCTTTTGTTGATTTTTTATTCTCTGATTCCTTCTCCGACGTTTTCAATCAGTTTTCATGTTGATTTTTTGGTATCATATCAATTTGTTTATTTGTTGAATTTACAAATATTTTTCTAGGGATCAGTTAAGCATTTAGTTGTTTTAAGGATTTGAGTTTTTAATTTTAAAGAAAATTGATTGAGGATAATGAAGGAAAAGAGCCTAGAGTGAGAAAACTTTAGAAATTAGACATGATGATCACTAAAATTGTTATTGATTATTATTTAAAATCATCTACATATCATAATGTTAGTTTTGGGGATTTAGTATAAAAACACTTAAATTGGAAAAATAATTCAATACTGATAAGATGTAAGTTTGCTATGGGAATTCGAGTTTAAATGTCCAATTGGTTGTTTATGTAGTGTATGTACAGGTGTACTTTTTTTTTATCTCACTTGAATTTATGATTCCAATTTTGTCAAGGGTTATATTGTTCTCTAGTGTTTATTTACACATTGATGGAATTGAAATTGCTTGATTGTAAACATGTAAATCACAAGTGAATCGCATATGAATTACATGTGATTCAAATGTAAATTACAAGTGAATCACATATGAATTACCTCTATATGCACATATGCATTGTGTGTGAGTATTCTTTGCTAATTTTTTTTAAAATTTTCTTGTAAATTTCACATTTGAATCTTAAAAGATACATTCGCATGTGAATATCACATTATATAAGCACATGTGAATCTTACAGGACACACACACATACACACACACACACACACACACACACATATATATATATATATATATATATATATATATATATTGTGAGTGTTCTTGCATTAATCAAATTTTTTTGATTTTTTTGTAGATTTGGAAGAATTTTTGTGGAAAATATTGAAGAGGTGAAAAATGATAAGTTGAAGAAAATATGTAAATATTCACACGAAAACATGAAAAACTTTAAAATTTTGTAGCATTTTTTGTTTTTTATATTAAATTTTGTATCGAATAAAATACTTATATAATTGTGTTTATATATTAGTAATAAAATTGGTTTTTTTTTTATAGTTTAGTTATGAATATTATAGTATAAAAAATATGCATATATGCACTTGAAAAAATATGTATATATACACCTAAAATGTTGATTTTTTTGGTTAAAAAAATTATAGTTTTTTTTTTTTTTTTTTTAATTTACTGTTTTAAAAACATTGCAGTTTTAAAAAAAAATAAAAAATTTCAAGTTTTTTTTTATAATTTATTTTTTCTAAAAAATTTAAAAAATCTGCATTTTAAAAAAAACGAAAATTATTATTTTTTTAAAAAAAATCCGAAAATTAAATTATGTTAATTTTTAGATATTTTTATTAATATTTCTAATAACATAAAAATTAAACATTAAATGAGATAGGTAAAGATGACGATCATACCCTTAATGATTAATTTTGATCTAATGCTCCACCTTTAGTTCTCGGGTTCTCGGGAAACTTTGAGTTCTCAACCGATATCTCACATATATATATATATATATATATATATATATATATATATATATATATATATATATATATATATATATATATATATATATATATATATATATATATATATATATATATGAGTTCATTTTTCTGTATATGGCCCTAAAAATATACATCACGCCCCTATTTTAGCTACATTGTAATATAAAACATATGACCATTACGATTAACGCTCGAACATTATTGTAAAATGTCACAATTTTGCCGTAACTTTTATTTGATATGTGAATTTATTCATGGTTGTTTTTATTTGAGACGGTAAAGTCAAATGTCACCATTTTGCGATGATAGTTATTTGACAAGTGGATTATTTCATGATTGTTATTATCAAATGATAAATACATATATGGTTACATGAAAATTAGGCATAATAGATAAAAAATATAAGGTAATAATAGAAGGAAGCGTGGTATCTAATTTCCCGTTATTCGGGTTGTCTAGCGTGGCATCATTTATATTAGTCGATGAATCGACCATTAAGCAAAGGAATTGAGGATGTACATCGGATCTTGTGTAAAGTCAACTTCCATTTCCAAAAGTTCCATTTTTAGTCATATGTTTACAGTTTAATAAAAAGCCACGATGCCTTGCTTTTTCAAAATTAGATAAAAAGATATTAAGTTTACATTAAAATTCTAACTTATAATGTTTTTTTTTATTTAAATTTGACATTGTATTTCTTAAATTTTTACTATTCTAACCACTTGACCGGTCAACTAGGTTATCTGTTGACGTGACATGATGACGTGTCAATTTTGATAACGTGACATGACACACTGACGTGTCAAAATTAAATTTTTTCCGACAAAAGACACTAAGCTCTTACTTTTTTCGAGTTTGACACTAAATTTAATCTTTTTTTCTTTCAATTTTGATACTGTATTTTTTTGTTCCAAATCGAATATCAAATTTGTTCGTTTAAAAATCATATTTTTTTTATAAATACAAGGTTTTTTTTTTTAAACATTCAAACCATAATTTTATATATAAATATGTACTAGTTATATTAAAAGCTGTATTTTATATTAAATATGCAACTTTAAAATGAGTTTGGAGGTTTGGAGACGTGTAGTCAATCAAGGCTCAGAGGTCAGGTTTGCAACCCGTGAAATTTTGCAGCCGTATTTTTTTGTTCGATCTGGAACAAAAAAATACAGTGTCAAAATTGAAAGAAAAAATTAATTTTAGTGTCAAAATCAAAAAAGTAAAATGTTAGTGTCTTTTGTGGGGAAAAAAATTCAATTTTGACACGTCACCATGTCATGTGAGCATGCTACATCATCAAAATTGAGAAATCATGATGCCACGTTAGCAGATAACCTGGTTGACTGGTCAAGTGGTCAAAATGGTAAAAAATTGAAAATCATAGTGTTAAATTGAGACAAAAAAAACACAGTGTCAAATTAGAATTTTAGTGTAAACTTAGTGTCTTTTGTGCTATTTACCCTTCTCAATATGTAAAAATGGTTTGTTTGCAAAAAAAACTGATCTACTTTAGAGGTTCAGGGTAGGTAATTAATCTTTTTTTTTTAACTGCAAGTTATTGTAGAATGTGAACGTATTCTCATTACCCTGGATTGGAGAACATACAAGAGAATATATTGAACTCTAAAATGGGCTAACCTAGGGTTTTAACTGATAAACAACTATATACATGGATTACATACATACATACGCACAACATATACACATAAACTAAAATTCCTCTGCGGTTTCATTGGAAGGTGTGTCATGAAACTGGAACGAAAATCATGAAATAGAGTAGTGGGAAGGTCCTTGGTGAATATATCTACATACTCATAGGTACATTTTATTTATTTCTTTTTATAGTTTATTTTAGCATATTTTATTTAATCATCATGCATATTTTTGTTTTATTTACTTTTACATATTTTCGGAAAACTTTCTAGTCTTTGTGTTTAATTTCAGACTTTTAGAAGACTAGTGTCAGGCGGAGATGATCGAGGATTGCATGATATTTTTGGATTTAATGATGGTGCATTTGGACTTGGTGGCATTTGAAGATGGTGTAAAATAGGGTAGTTGATGAATACAAATATGAAGCAAAAATATATTTTGGGCTTAATAATTTATGAAGATATGAAGAATTTTGAGCTTTGGACTTGAAGAAGAGGAGGTTTGGATAATTTTGGAGCTTCTAGAAAGCACATATGGGCCAAAGGTAGCTATTGGATGTAGCTAGACAAGAAGACAATGATCATTGTGGTGAAAAAGACAAAACTACGAAAAGTAAACATTAAGTTTGAACAGCTCACGCGTCCACGTGGGTCTTGGTCTCTGTCCGTATGAACCCAACAAGGGAATTTTTCGGATTTATGTTTTGGTTGCTATTTAGGGAATTTTGGTGAGGGTCTTTTGGCACTTTTGACATCGAATTTTGATGCATTATATATGGAGATTTTTGAGCTTTGAAAAACATCTGAAGAACACTTGTAGATTGGGATTTTTATCTTTTTTTTACTTGGATTATGTTGTGTATTTCTAAATTATTTTACTTTTCCTTAGTCTTAGCCATGTTAGGCTAACTTTATCTTTGGTTGATGTTGGTTTAACCCATGGATGACTAGTTATTTCGAAGATTTGTTATTAACTTGTGGTTGAATTTTATGGAAGTATTTTCTAGTTAAACATCTTTTTATGTTTATTTTTCTTTAATCATGAGTTTAGATGAATGAATGTTTAATTAGTTGACTAATTTCTTCGTTAAGTAATAAATCTTCAAATTAGCAAGAAACAAATGGTTTGTGTGTTTGTTTTCATTTCACTAAAATCATGAAAGTATTTCCTCTATAATGGTAATGAAAGCATATTGATTTTATTTTTGGATTTGGTGGTTCTTAAACTTTAATGCTAGTTGATTTTCATAAATTATATGCTTCATTGATTTATGACTTCAACTAAGAAAATGTGTTACGAGATTCTATAGTCATTGTACCAGTTAAGAAAGCCTCAGTTACTTAAGCTTTTAAGTCACTATAACCAGGTTAAATTAAATCACATGTATTACACCATAACATATAAAGATAAATTAACTAGATATCCATCTGGTGAAGTATGATGTCAACCATCTTTCTCTCATTCATTTGAACCAAAATCTTTTATTGTTTAATTGCAATTTTTAAGTGTTAGTATAATTTAGTTTCTTTAAAACAACCAAAAGATTGAACCCCCTCTCCCATTCTTATGTTTATTATTGTTTTACGAGTGTTTCACAAAGAGATTTTATAGAGTCATAAATCGAAACAATCCCTATGGATTTGATCCCCTTGCCATTATACACTATCTAGTGTACACATATTTAGGGTTATTTATTTGTTGGCCTCGACAACCACTACATAATGAGTTGTCGAAGGAATATGAAGAACTTTGATATGAACAAGAAATAACTTGTCTCGAACGAAGCATATATCTATTTCAATACGCTTGGTACGTTGATATTGGACTGAGTTAGAAGACATATACACCATGCTGACATTACCACAACATACGATAGTCCCTTTCTTGGTAAAACATCAGAGCTTAAGAAAAAGGTTGCGTAGCCAAGATTTCTCGACTATGGTATTAGCGACATTGTGATATTCAACCTCTACATTGAATCCGGAAACGGTACCCTGACACTTGGATGAATATGAAATGAGATTGTCCCCAAGAAAAACATAGCAACCGAATGTGGAGTGACAATTGGCTAGGCATTGTAATGCCTACAGATTCGGGCTAGTCAATTAAAATATAATAAGCATTAAAAACGACCTTTTAATTGAAGATTATTTAGGATAAATAATCTTAACCAAGTTAAAGTATATGTGACAAGGATTTCGCACATATAAATAACGCTGAAATCCAACTTCGTATGAAGAAGTTATGCTTCTTCAAAGTTTCGCGATTAAACCAACACAACTCTACGTATCGTAAAAAGAGAATTTTTGATAAATTACTTTTTAGCATTAGTGATCTAAACGAAAGTCATAATAGTCATTAAAACGAGACTATAGAGAATGTCCAAATATGACTTTGTAAGAGGAAGTTATGATTTTTCTAAGTTTCAGCGTAGTAGTGCGGGCATAAAAATTGAATTTTGGAACAGTAGGTTATTAGGCAAATAATCTAAATGAGAATTGAAGATCTCATCGATAGGGGTCCATTGATATAGAGAACATCGAGAACGGAGTCCGTATGTAGGAGTTACACTTTCTGTAGCGATTTCTAATAGCCTAAGCCTATCAAAAATATAATTTTTTGATAAAATGAGAATTAGCTGTTGAGGTGTAAAAAAGTTGTAGATCTCATCAAGATCTTTCCAGGGATATAAAGAACATCAAAATCGGAGCTCATATGAAGAAGTTACGCTATTTTAAAAAATCAGAAAAATCTCGCGAGGTGTGCGCCCTACGCGATGAGAGTGCCATGTGGCAATGTCGGGCGACCGAACTCTCCGAGAGACATGGTGACATGAATCCACAAGGTTGTGACACATGACACCGTCGGAATGTGACACGTGACACGTTATAGAATATGCATATGTGGACCGCCGATACCGCGACACGTGACACAAGTCGGGGGCAGCGGCATCGCAGAAACGCACGACGCACACCCCAGATGCACGTGGAACTCCTGGAAAAATTGCCCGTAAATAGTCCCTGTCGTATAATCTCCTCACATTCAGCACCTAGAGCCTCTCTCTCTCTCTCTCTCAAATCCCCCCCTGCAGACCCTTTTTCCTTGAGTTTCTGGTCTACGACGAAGCTCTGCGATACCCTTGAGTGCTCAACACGTCTTAACCTTCGAGTAGGAGATCCTGAGTCAGCGTTCAACCCGCTTAGTTCTTGGTTTTCATCAAGAAGCACTGTAAGTTAAGCTACACTTAATTTATGTTAAGTGTAACTTTTAATTATAGTCATAGTCGTTATTATGAACCTATAATTAGGAACTATCAATAACTCCAAGTGATAATACTGATTGATATACTTACGGGAGGGGTGAATAGATTGTTCATGTTGGCTTGGTTGTTGGATTTCAGAAAGGCTACATGCCGAAATGGTCTTGCCTCCAAACTGTCCTGCCTGGCTGATCCTTATTTGATAGAATATCGACATTCATTGGAATGAATGATAGGTCTAAAGTATCATTATAATTGTTCGACTAAGACTTAGTAATAATGATACTAGGCCATAACAAAGGAAAGGTCAAGTACTTGAAGCGAAGAGCTGCCTAAATTCCGAATCATCACTTTAAAACGTGAGTGCATAATTACATTCATCTGACACATAGATATGAAGTATCTAGATAATTACATGCTTTATGTGCTTATTATCTGTGCCGAAAATGTTATGTGTTAGATAAAATATTATGAGATGATATTTAACTGATTTAATCATATAAGTATTATACACTTATAAATATGTATTGGGTAGTAATAGGTGATGGTAGATAGGAGATGATAGATAGGTGATTATAAATAGTTAATGATAAATAGGAGATGACCTGAACTTGACTTGCGATGTTACGATGTAGTCATCTACCAGAGTATAGATGGCGACCACAAACTAATCTAAACAGTCCAGAGGAAGCACATGTAGGCTTATAACCTGTAGGTAACGAATTATGAGTTCAGGCGATGTAGTGACTACGTATTCCCGTGATGATACTCTAAACCCTTTATTGACACATATTAGGGAAAATCCCCAAAAAATACTCTCTATGCGATGTAGGCGATGATTCTTAGGAAATATCCTAAGCAATAAACATTTAAGGAAATTTGATGTAGGCGATGACAAGTAAATGCAATGAAGGCGATGACCCTTAGGATAAATCCTTAAGGAAGAATAAATAAAGAAAACATGAATGGGTAATCGGGTTAATTATTTGACATGAAATATGTGAATAAAATAATTAACTATATTATTTTGGGTTAAAAACCCTATGTATCTCACGAGGTTTTCCAACTTGACCCACTCAGTTTATTTGTATCACATGTATCGATGCGAAGGTACATCACAGTGAGAAATTAAAGGAGATGTAGATTATTATTGTAAATTAATGTAAGGTCTGTTTATGCTTATGTTTTGTATCAGTTATGAAATCCTAAGTTTTGAAAAGATATCAATATTGAACATTTCTTTGGAAATGTTTAATGTTAATATTATCTCACATTGAAATAATATTTTTGGGACCAATTCCGCAACAAAAGAAATACTCTGTTTTAAAATAAGTATAAATAAAAATTTTAAAATGACCATAAATTTGGGGATATCACAATTGGTATCAGCGCATTAGTTTAAGAGAACAAGGAGTAAGGATTTATTTCTAGACTTAAACTTAGAATGTTAAGCGATGATCGTGATATGTGTGTCTATTATATTTTAGGTAGTACACCTTAATTGACACGAGCACTAGCTTATTTTAGGATAAGATGTCTAATTTGCTTTATATGTTAAATGACATATGCATGCTGTAACTATAAGATGACTTAGATCGCTTATCTAGGTTGCTATTATCATATATAGGGTCTGTTGCCGACCTAGAATTAGAAAATTTTATGTGTTCAGATTTCTAAACGTTTAATAACGGTATTAGAACTGACATGTAACTTTTCAGAGTAATAAGGACGACTACACGTCTAAACCTTCTTTATCTTAAATTTCTCGCCTCGAGCGACTACTTTGTTATACAGAAGGTCATGGTGAGGATATGTAGTGGATTAGGAAACGATAGTGGAAACCGTCAGCCTGAACCTCGTGTAATCGAGCATGCACCTGAAGCAGTGCTAGTAGTTGAACCATTTACAGCAGCAGGAGTCCAAGCAATGATGTGGTCCATGATGGCAGAAGAAAGAGAGGGGATGAGACGATTAATTCATGATATTGGGAGAGAACCCACTGCACCTGTTGTGCAGCCAAAGCTCAATGAGGAGCAATCGGAAGAAGGAAATTACAATTGAACTGTTAGTCCTTATTGGTTAGGAGAAACAATCCAGAAGGGCTGGGCAAGATGGATGTAAGTACAAGGATTTCATGGGTTCCAATCCACCAAGTCTTTTTGGAAGCCGAACACGAATAGAAATTATGGACTGGATTTCCGAGATGGAAATGGTGTTTAAGAGTTGCGACTACAACGACCGACCGAAGACCATCTTGGCGGCCAGACAACTGAAGACCAGAGTATTAAGCTGGTGGAAGTTACTAGCTGAATCCATGCCAAAGGGAAAAGCAGAGGAGATGTCATGGGAAAAATTTCTGGAAGAATTAAAGATGCAATACTGTGTTGAGCAAGATCTTTTGGAAATCAACAATGAATTCCAGAACTTGAAGAATGGAAAGATGAGTGTCAGCGAGTATACAATAGGTTTTACTAAGAAGATGAAGCTAGTCCCTTACCTAGTTACTACCGAAATTTCCAAGGTTAATAAGTTTTCTAATGGACAACCGGCAGATTTCGGTCTAGTGGTGAAACAAGTGACTACTCTGAAAGCATCCATCTGGGCAACCAAGAACATAGAGACCCAAATAAAAGAAAAGGGTCTGGAGAAAGTTGAGAAAGGAGAGAAAAGGAAGCTTGAAGGGTCTTCAAAGTATGATAAGAACGGAAGATTCTCAAAAACGGATCCCAGTGATAAGAAGTCTGGAGGTAGCGGTGAAGCTAGGTGGTGCGAAAAGTGCAAGAAGAATCACTTAGGAAGATGCGACAGAGAGGTGACCTGCTACAAATTAACACAACAAAAAACCTTACCTTTAGAGACGACAAAAAAACATCGCTATTAATTCTGATCGTCGTCGCTAATACCTTTAGCGACGACATGTCGTCGTTAAAGGGTCATCGCTATTACCTCGTAGCTAATACTCAGTTGTCATTGCAATTACTATCGTCTCTAATACTTGTTGTCACTAAAAGGCTTCGTCATCTCTATTAGTATTCTGGCCACCGGTCAGAGTTTTTTCCGGCAAGGCTTCCCAGAGGTTGGTGTCGTCACAATTGGCGCATGTCGTCACAAATGTTGTCGCCTCTAATGTGTTTTTTTAAACAATTTATATATGATACTATTTTATATATTATAAAATACATATTTTATAAAAATACAAAATTCAATACATACCACATTAAATAAAACATCAAATAACATAAACAATACATACCACATTACATAAAACATCATATATACCATATTACATAAACTATCTAATAAATCCAAAATAAACATCAAATATACTATCCATAAAGTCTAATAAATCCATAACATAATACAAGAAATACTAGGCGTCTTCGTCTTCCCCATCATTGTTTTCCTCGTTGTTGAGTTGGTTCTTAAACGAGCGGATAATATATCCAATTTCCATTAGAAAAGTCGGGTTTTGAAGAAAAACATTCACATCCACATTCTACAATTAAGTCACAAGCACATTAAGTCATTAACAATTTAACAAATTATCAAACCACCAAATGAATTAAGTCGTTAACAATTTAACAAACTATTAAACCACCAAATCAATTAAGTCTTTAACAATTTAACAAACTACCAAACTACCAAAAATTACTATAAATGCATCAAGTTCTTAATAATATAGCAAAGCTACCAAATTCTTTAAGAATTTAATAAGTACCTATGTTGGTTGTGGTGTTTGTGACTATAACTTCCATTGGGATGGAGCACTTGTACCTACTGCAGAAGGAGGTTTATGCCCAATTCCTCTTGCATGCCCCCTTCAAGCACCTAACACCCTCTAAAATATTGCGCTCCTATCAATGGAGTCTGGATCACCACCGGAGTCGGCTATGTGCTGAGTCTGTAAAGAAATCTCAAGAACTAAAGCATTCTATATTTCACGAAGATTGTCAATATACTTTAAAACTAACACAAAAAAACAACAATCTACTTCATTTTTAAGTAATAAAAACATACATATTGGTCTTCAACTAACAGATCAACTAATTCCCCTTGTTTATTCACATGCCCACGGTGAAATGTTTCAAGTCTATTGAAATTCTATTTAACATTACAAATATGTTATACCTGAATAAACATTAAAAAATATATTATAACTGAGTAAACATTATTGTAACTCACGTTCTTAAAACAAGCACTACCATAGCTGCACGTCCCTCCATGATTCTTAAGTACTTGCTTCTTCCGGCATTCTTTGTTTTTATTGGATCATTTTTTATGATTATCTGTTAAGAAGTGGTCAATAGCAGCACTCTAATATTGCGGCTCCATACCATAATGGGTTTGAGCCCTTTTTTCCTCCACATCCCCTTCAAAAATAGTAAAATGAGTTTTTGCAACATGTTTGCGGCCTCTATACCGTGTACATATCGGATTGTTTAGTGACGCCCAATAAATTGGAGCCATGGGATCATTTGAAATCACTCTAAAATCAAACCACGAGTACAAAAAAATAGAGAAGATAAAAATAAATCAAAATTAAACATATTAAATATAACTTTATAAATAAGTTACCGAAAGATACTCGAACACGCCAGCCCTTTCAGCTTTAAGAACTTCTTTCCATGTGTCCTTATCGAAAGCGATCGCACGCCACATATATCTCACAACCTCCTGAATGAAGCATTAGTAGACTTGCCCCAATCAGCATGTGAGTATTTCTGTCAAATAATATCTTTAGAAGTCGTTTGCCGTTAGCTGCAAATAACATATACATTTTTTTGTTTACTGACATGCCTCTTCGTTTTGGCGGTAGTGCTACATAAAAAATATTAGTCAAGATAATTATTCATATACATACAATATGAAATACATTGAATTAATAAATCTTAATTACCATCGATTTGGTGATCACCAAAACCTCCATGGAACGGATTTGGTGGATCGTCACCACCATCACCTCCATGGCCCATCACAACAACCATGAGATGCATGCAATCCAAAAAAATGACATCCTGAAAAATTATAACACAATATGAATATACATACACACAATATGATATGATTACAACAAATACAAATGTTATTTTACTAGTTAAATGTAAAGATTTTTTAATCATTCTCTCCCTCAGACACTTTAGTGTCTGCTGAGACATCACTATCATAATCAGAATCCTCCTCATCATAATCTGTCTCATAGTTAGACACATTATTAATGATACCTGTTGGCGGACCAACTTCAATATTATCTTCAATCGATTGGGATTTTTGAAAGTATTGGCTAAATTCTATTGAAAGAGTGAAATTAGAAGAAACATCACTAAGAACGACATCGGCTGAATCATTGTCGACATTTTCAATGGTATCATGGTCGACATCGTTCATTAGTAGATCCCCAATTCTTCTATGATTAACATTTTCAACAACACACCTATTGTCGTTATTTTCGTCACTTTGAGAAGGTTATTGGATGTAAAACACTTGCTTGACATGCGTAGCAAATATGAGTTGACCTTTGCTGCTCAATTCGCATTGTGGGTCGATAGTGGTGAAATTATTATCAGATTTAACTCCTACAGTATCGAACCACTTGAAACGAAAAAGTACAGTGGAATAATTATGCGGATAATGCAACTCGATAATCTCTTCTAGTGGACCATAATATTTCTGCTTATT
This sequence comes from Lactuca virosa, assembly GCF_052849685.1. Classification (NCBI taxonomy): domain Eukaryota; kingdom Viridiplantae; phylum Streptophyta; class Magnoliopsida; order Asterales; family Asteraceae; genus Lactuca; species Lactuca virosa. The sequence continues at coordinate 88,587,643 of NC_136434.1, forward strand.
CTCTCCCTCAGTTAGAACCCCTAAGTTTTGTGTTGATCGTTGGGTGTCACACATAATTACCATAAACCTAACACCATTCACTATGCGAGCAGTGTAAGTAAAGGCATTCACATGCGCACCAATTGAAAGAGACGGTAAATCCTTGTTAAACTCTGGAGATTTTTGTTTTTGCATATCATAGACCTTGTGAAGGAACCATTTAGGGAAATCGGTTTTTTCATCACTTTCAGGATGTACTGATTTGAATTCACTACATTAATGAAAAAAAGATATAGATTTAGTAAAAAAGGATAAATTAAAAAGAGACAATGAAGTAAAAGATAAAAACACTTACACAATATACTTTCTGACTTCGTCACAACTATCAAGCACAAACAATTATAGATGTTTTCTCTTTTTTAGATTGAGATTTTTCATTTTCTTTGCGCTAGCTGGTCGACACTTAGACTGAAACACCCATAACTTTGTTTTTTCTATGACAACATCCTCGTTTCTTTCGAGGCGATTGAATCGAGTCTCGACATCTTCAAGGTACATTGAATAAAATGATAATGCCTCTTCAACGACATAAACCTAAGCTATAGAACCTTTCATCCTTGTCTTGTTTATAACATAGTTTTTTTATAGTTTTTTCATATACCTTTCGAAGGGATACATCCATCTCATACATATCGGGCCTCCGCAAATAGATTCATCAGATAAATGCAAAACTAAATGAACCATAATGTCAAAAAACACAGGAGGATAAATCACTTCTAATTTGCACAACATTTTAATAATGGTTTCTTTCGCTTCTTTCATAGCCTTCACTGGTAGTGTTCTCAAGCAAAGTTTCTTAAAAAACACACAAATCTCTACTATTGGTGTATAAGTACCTTTGGCCAAAATCCCTTTAACTCCAATGGATATCAAAATTTGCATAAGAATGTGATAATCATGAGTTTTTAGCCCAATAATGTTAGTATTGTTTCATTCACTTTCTTAATGATGTTAGATCCAAACCCATGTGATAGTTTCATATCTCTTATAAACTTACAAAAATGAATGCGGTCAGGTTTCATGAACGAGTAAGGTAGATGAGGTTTAAGGAACTTGTTGCCACTCTTCTTTAACCACTGAATTTTCCAAATGTTCAGTTTTGTCAAGTACGTCTGGGCATTTGATGAGTCTTTAGACTTATCATTCATCAGAGAAGTACCCAAAAGGCTTTCACCCACAAATTTTTCAGTACACATAAGATAGAAGTTGTGATTCAGCTCCAGAGAAGACCAATAGTCAAGCTCAAAGAATATGCTCTTTTTAGACCAATTCAACTTGAAATCCTCACGATCTCTCTTAATACCAGCTCGTTGAGCAGCTACTTTACCCGGTGGATGAAACAATAAATGAGCGTGTTATGCTTGTATTTCTTCCTCACTAAACTGTCTTGGAGGGTCTCTTGTTTCGTGTTGGCCATTATAGTCCAAAATATTTCTCCATGGATGGTCAACATATAAGAACCGGCGATGACCAACATATACGAATTTATTTGATACTAGGTGTGAGGGAGTGTCTTCATTGCAAGTCGGACAAGATTTGTACACTTGTCTACTCCAACTGGATAAACTAATACGAGCTGGAAAGTCGTTTATTGTCCATAGGAACATCGCTTTCATATTGAAGAATGTACCTGTCGCTGCATCTTTAGTACATACGCTAAAACTCCAAAACTGCTTCAACTTATCCACCAACGGCCCAAGGAACACATCCAAGTCCTTCTCGGGTGCTTTGGGGCCGAAAAACAACTAGTCAACATGAAGGATGACTATTTCATGCATAGACATGGTGAAAGATTGTATGTGGTGAGTATGATGGGCCACGTGCTATGAGAATTACACATGTTACCAAACGGATTAAAACCATCAACAATAATCCCTAAGTGTACGTTTCGGGGTTCCTTCGAGAAGTTAGGATACTTTCTATCAAACTTTTTCCATGAAGTACCATAAACTAGATGAAGCATCATACCATCTTTGGATGGTATGGTATTATGCCAAATCATATCTTTAGCTGTGTGTCTAGAACAGTACAAACGTTATATTCTGGGGGTCATGGGAAAGTATCGTAACACCTTATGATCCACCTTCTTACCCTTTGTATTTTTATCAACCCACCGACTCTCATTACAAACTAGACATTTTTTCAACAACTTGTGTTCTTTCCAGAAAAGAAAGCAGTCGTTTTACATACATGTATCGACTCATAACCCAAGCCGATCTTTTTATGTGTCTTTTTTTGCTTTATAATGTGACCGGGGGGGGGGGGGGGACTTGTTTCCTTGAGGAAATGCAGTTTGCAACAACTCAAGAAGCTGATCGAATGAATTATCAGTCGATTTGTTGATCACCTTGATATGCATCAACTTTGCTAAAAATTCAAGGGATGAAAACGAACATCCATGATATAATTTTAATTAGACTTCCTCTACCAACTTTTGAAATCCATCATCGACACCGCTAGCTTCTGTATCCGGTTTCTCTTCGTCGTGGTTGGTATTGTTTTCAAGCACACCTCCATAACATCAGCAATAACATCGACCATCTCGTTACTATGCGATATGTCTTCTACAACGGATGAACTGTATTTTCACCGTGATACTTCCACATAGTATAATGTGGACTAAAACCATGTTGAAGTATATGTAATTTCATTATGTCTAGTAGTATAAATTTATTTACATTACATTTGTTACATTGGCATCTGATTTGACCTTTGTTATCGACGTGTGGTTTGGACCTCTCGAGAAAAGATTCGAGTCCATGTTAGAACACGGTAGAGTTAGTTTTCAAGTAGTCCATGTTTTATCAATAGATTCGAGCCCATGTATTACATGATTGACCGTTTAAGAAAAATTCGGCAACATTTGCCCTTAGCTCCTAAGTATATATAGAAATATATACCCGAGAAGCAAAGAGAAAATAACAACCAAATCTTTCTTAAACAATCAATCATGTACCATACATTCACATCCTAAATGAGATAAAGTATTAAAAAACAGTCCCAATATGGGGACCACCCGAAATTATATTCTAAATCAATTTCAGATGGGTATTCTAGGCTCTTGATTATTTAGAAGGAAGATAATTAAACAAAAAAACCTATTTTTATTATTATAACATTGTATTTTAAATAATTAAGTTTTTAGCATTTTTCTTATGTCTGTAATTTTTCGTATATATTTTTTTATTTTTAACGTAAGAAGTCTTTTCTTACGTTGTAAGTTTTTTAGTATCTTTTTTTATGTTATAATTTTTCATATTATAGCATCTTTTGTATTTTTATTATTATAGCATTGCCCTTTGAATAATTAAGCTTTTAGCATCTTTCCTTATGTCGTAATTTTTCTTATGTTTTTATTATCAACATCTTTTCGTATGTTGTAAGTTTTTAGCATATTTTCTTATGTTGTAATTTTCATATTTATATCATCTTTTCTATTTTTATTATTATAGCATCGTACTTTAAATAATTAAGTTTTTAGCATCTTTTCTTATGTCATAATTTTCATTTAGGACATTGTACTTTTTCATAATTTTTTAAATTACACGGTTTTTCTTATGTTGTTTTCTATTATAATATTGTATTTTAATGACATTGTCTATTATAGCATACTACTTTTGCATACATACCTAATACATATATACCAAACTTTGACCACAAAAACCTAAAAATCTGTCAAAGACAAATCATGTAAAAAAAACATATATACCAAACCCACAATACATTCCTCTCTCTTTTATATATATATATATATATATATATATATATATATATATATATATATATATATATATATATATATATACCAATCCGATTCTTTGAACTTGCAAATACTACTTTCTTGTAAGAACATGAATATACAAGTTTCAATAACACTTTCAATTCATATAACAAATTCATATATAAATTTCATATACAATTCATAAAAAGACTTTCAATTCATATACAATTCACATACAATTTTCATATATAAATTTATAACACACAATACATTATATATACCAATTAGATACATACAATATGCATATACAAATTTCTAACAATTTCATATAACAATTTGATATGTATAAAAAATACACATAATACATATTTCTAACAATTTTGTATACCAATTTCATATATAAATTTCTAACAATTTCATATAAAAATTTCATATGTGTAACAAATACACATAATACATATAATTAACAGAATTCAACAAATAAGAAGAGATGTCGGAAAAATGTATCTGTTGTTGGAAAATGCAGAAATCTGATGTTGTAGTGGTGGTGGTCGCCGAAAAAATCAAAGGGGTTGTTGTGGTGACTTAAAACCACAAACATCATCAAATTAGAAGAGAAATCGAGGTCAAAAGAGAAAGAGAAAGGCATATGTTGAGCAAATATTGTCGCTGGAGATCGAAGCCGGAAAAGCTATTGTCGTCGGGTGTAGAAGGAAATTCGGCGAAAGGGTGAAATTATTCCGACGAGTTGGTGGTGGAGGCCGGTCGGTGGTGATTTGGCTAAAAATCGTTGTGGGTCGACGTTCAAAAATCACCATCGTTGTAGGGTTGATGAGAGGTTTCAACAGGTTCGTGAGTGGCAGAATTGGGATGAAGCTGCTCAAAAGGTGGACACCATTAGCGGGGAAGCTATTAGAGGCGACTTAGGCGTGACCGTACACTTCCACGATTTATGACTTTGATTTCTGGGAACTCTGATTTTTAAACTATTTTGAAAAAAAATTGCAATAACTAGATGGTTTTAAATGTTTTAAAAAGTTTTAAATTGGCTCGAATTTTATGGGTGTTACATATTAGCGGTGACATCTTGGAGGGAATCGACCACGACTTTTCTAGAGATTATTCACCGTTGAATCGCATAAGAATCGTAGGTCCACGATTGCGTTTAATGTGGGTCACACGAATCGACACCAATAGCGGCGACATGTCGTCGCTGTTGCATGGCTGGTTTGATGTTAGCGGCGACAACAGGCATAGCTGGTTTGATGTCATCGCTAAAGGGCTAGTCGTTGCTAAAAGCGTCGTCCCTAATACTCTATTTTCTTGTTGTGAAATGTGGAATGAAAGAACCCCTTTCTATACTTTCATATTTCTGAAAGACCCAAACTTTCATACTTGACAATATAGTTACTCCAAAACATGCTACATGCATATTTATAAAATAATATTTTACATTGATAAAGTCATTACAAAAGATTTGATACAAACCGACTATGTTTTAATATTTTACATAACTACCCAGGATATTGTAATTTTATACAAAAATAAACCGAAATACAAAAGTAATATTACAACTATTCTAAACCTTCCAACAGTATATGACTATACTGGTTACTTATTCCCTGCAAATTTGTTAAACATTGAGAGGGTAAGCGGTGACGCTTAGTGAGTTTAATAATAGATACAATATAACGTTATGCCATATATACACTTCAATATGGCAGAAGCAAAGAGGAACAAGGAACAACAAAGTCATACGTGAATCACGTGACAAACTTTCCATACTTGATATACATCAATAAAGCTTTGGCCCAAATGGCACAGAAGACATACAACTTCGGATTAACATTTTGGTAGATTTCAGGCTTATAGCCCTGTCTAACCTTTTGCCAATACCATAGAATAGAAATCATTCTCTTACGGAGACATGTTCTACATGGCCAAAGGCTACATACCAGTACCAATATGAATCTAAATCCTTTCACTGATCACATCGTCAAAGGTATTTCTTTTGCTATTAAAAATAACGAATAAAAATAACACGGAAAATACTCAGGAATATCATTTTGCTAGAATATTCAGGCTTTCAGCCTTATCTTAGAATACTACCGAAGCCAAAGTGATGCCTATGTCATACACTTCATGGTCAACGGTTCATACCAATACCCAAGTGATGCCTATGTCATACACTTCGTGGTCAGAGGTACAGCCTTGCTATAAAAATAGCAGAAATAATAACTCGAGATGATAACATGGAAAAGCACATAGCACATATAACACATAACATACAATTGTTCCTATATATTAAACTCACCTTGAATTAACCAGGGGTCAAAATAATAATTTGTGCAGCATTTCGGCTCTAAATATGACTTTATTTGTTGAAAACCAGGGCATTTATTGAAAAACCGGGCCTTACGAACGTAGAGCTTTAAAACCGAAAATATAAATTTTTCGGGCTTCTCGGGAACTTTGGGGCGTGTTTCGGGCATTGGAATTAATCCCGGGGCTTCACGGGGAGGTCAAAATACTAAAAATATTGATTAAGGGTGAAAAAGTGTCAAAATTCTCAAAAGACCCGGGAAGGCTCGCATGGCTCCTATTTATAGGGTGAGAGACTCGGATCCGAGGGTTGAGAAGGCTGCACACGGTAGCAGATGCGAGGCCCAGGTGGCTCGCCTCGCAAGCAGGCACGCGCCGGACAGCGAGACCTCGGTTCGGACAGGTGGCGAGGCTGGGCTCCGGTTCGGATAGCTGGAGGCTTCTTAGTGGACCGATCTTCGGTCCAATGGGGAAAGAGGGTGATGACTTCGGACCAATCAGCGAGTGCCACGCGAGGCTCTGGTCCAATCAGAAGACGCCACGTGGAGGTTGCATGCGAAGGATGACGTGGCAGCACTATTCATGCGAAATTTCTCGAAAAATGTGCCCAATCTTGTAAAATCCATAACTTTCTCATACGGGCTCCGTTTTTGACGTTCTTTATATGCACGCGTAGGGAAAATTATGCTCTACAACTTTTGTTTAGACTTCATCGGAAAATTTTGAATTTATTTTTATATTATTATTTTTAACAGACCGGGACTGGTAAATCCGTTAAAAATTCATAACTTCTTCATCCGACGTCCGTTTTCGTCAGACTTTTTACCGTTGTACTGCTAATAACGAGACCTTCGATTCTCGTTTAGGTTGTGTTGGCTAAAAATCACTCGATCTAAAATTCGAGTTTTTAGTTGTCTACTGCTAAGCTGAAACTTGTAAAAATCATAACTTCTTCATACGAAGTCAGATTTTGGCGTTCTTTTTATCAAAATTCTCGGTTTAACGAATACTACGACTTTCATTTAGATCAATAAGGCTAAAAAGTAGTTTATCAAAAACTCACTTTTTTACATCATTCGGCATCGTGCCGGTTTTGTCGCGGATCTTCGATTGGTCATAACTTCTTCGTTATAACTCGGATTTCGACGAGGTTTTCGCCTACATGTTTCTAACGAGATTATCTACAACTTTCAATAATAAAATTTTACTTATTTCAAATTTTATATTTTCGCTAAATTTCACTATTTTGCTTTTAATTGGAATCTCATAAGACTTCCAATATTTTATGAGTGATTCTAAACATAGTTTTACTTCATTTCTAGTAAAAACTATCTGTTAGAACTCAACACTCAATTTCACATAATATTTAATAATATTATTAACTTTTCAAATTACATAACACGATTTCAAAACGTGTATGTTACATGGAAGGACGGGTCACTATTCCAGAGATTGCACATTCGATAACAAGAAGTGTTGCGAATGTGAAGATAGTAGACATATTTCAAAGAATTGCCCAAAAAAGAATGAAGCACCAAGGCATAATGTGCTGCCAAAGCTAAAGGCAGGGGCATATCATATGATCCTTGACGAAACAACAATAGGTCGAGAATTGAAAGTGGCTTATCCAGAGTTTGGGATATGAAGAACATAGATGATTAGTATTAGGTGATGTAATATGCATAAATAAATCTTGTAATCATTCTCAAGATATAATATAATCCCTTATTATGGTATATGACTCAATGTGTTAAGTTGTTGTCTGATCTTTTTATATGGTAACTTGGGGACTGAGAGACAATACTTGGGATGAGTATGAGTACGTGTGAAAGGTAGTAGAGACACATGACTCACACTTGGATCAGGGAAAGTCACAATGTTACTAAGTCTCTAAGAAGTTGAGCTATTTTGTTCATTTCCATCATTACCTTTGTTTCGGTAATGAATGTGAAGATAAATATCATTCCAACCCTAGTGGTCATATCGAATTGAGTCTAGCTAATCTACAAAGTATGGTTAACGTAGCGTCCGAATTTAGTTAATTGATCGAAGGAAAAGATAAATCGAAGCGATCAATAGAAGTATCGCGACCATCGCTAAAATTAAGCAGCCTGTAGCTAGAAGTGCTACATGCTAGAATGTGATTGTATCACATTAGAACATGAAGGAATGTATCCTTCGTGTTAGGGTCTGGCTCAAAGAGATCTGAGTGTAACCATTGCATTATATGATGATAGGTCATTAGAACATGACCCATTGGTCTGTTACGATAGTTGAAGTAAGGACCTTAATTTAGTTTAAGAAAGAGCTGGAGCCACCAATGGAACTAAGTAGTTAAAAATTCTAAGAGTTAGAAACTCAATAGAAAAGACATAAGAGTTACGGTTATCAAATGGGATGGAAAGATAACATGCAGTAATTATACAAGCCCTATATTGTTGATGATTCTGGGACATAATCATCCTAAGGGGGAGATAATTGTAACGCACGTAGATTCGGGCTAGTCAATTAAAATAGAATAATCGTTAAAAATGACTTTTTAATAGAATATTATTTAGGATAAATAATCTTAAGCAAGTTAAAGTATATGTGACAAGGATTCCACATATATAAAGAACGCTGAAATCCGACTTTGTATGAAGAAGTTATGCTTCTTTGAAGTTTCGCGATATAGAGAACGTCCAAATCTGACTTTATAAGAGGAAGTTATGATTTTTCGAAGTTTTACCATAGTAGTGCGGGCATAGAAATAGATTTATGAAACAGTAGGTTATTAGGAAAAATAGTCTAAATGAGAATTGAATATCTCGCCAATAGGAGTCCATGAATATAGATAACATCGAGAATGGAGTTCGTATGTAGAAGTTACACTTTCTGTAGCGATTTCTAACAGCCTAAGCCTATCAAAAATATAATTTTTTTGATAATTGAGAATTAGCTTTTGAGGTCTAAAATAAAGTTGTAGATCTCGTCAAGATCTTTCAGGGGATATAAAGAACGTCAAAAACGGAGATCGTATGAAGAAGTTACGCCATTTTAAAAAATCTAACACGTGGCAATGTCGGGTGGCCGAACTCTCCGAGAGACATGCTGATGTGGCTCCATAAATTTGTGAAACGTGGCACCTTGTAGAAGAGGTGCATGTGGACCACTAATATTACGACACGTGGCAGGAGGGGGGGGGGGGGGGCGACGTCGCAAAAGCGCACGACGCGCACCCCTGATGCATGTGGCGTACCTGGAAAAATTGCCTAGAAATAGTCCCTGTCATATAAGCTACTCACATTCTGCCCATCGAGTCCATATCTCTCAAATATCCCCCTATATACCCTTTTTCCTTGAGTTTCTGGTCTGCAGCGGAGCCTTGCGATACCCCTGAGTGCTCAACTAGTTGTAACCTTCGAGTAGGAGATCCCGAGTCAGTGTTCGGCCCACTTAGTTCCCGATTTTTATCAAGAACCTCTTTAAGTTAAGCTACACTTAGTTTATGTTAAGTGTAACTTTTAATTTTAGTCATAGTCGTTATTATGAGCCTATAACTAAGAACTACGAGTAATTCCAAGTTATAATACTGATTGATCTACTTACGGGAGAGATGACTAGAATGGTCATGTTGGCTTGGTTGTTGGATTTCAGAAAGGCTACATGCCTAAATGGTCCTGCTTCCCTACTGTCCTGCCTGGATGATCCTTATTTGATTGAACTATCGGTATTCATTGGAATGATTGATAGGTCTAGTTTATCATTAGAATCGTTAGACTAAGACTTAGTAATAATGATATTACGTCCCGTCAAAGGAAATGTCAAGTTCTTGAAATGAAGCGTTGCCTAAATTTCGAATCATCACTTTAACAAGTGAGTGCATAGTTACCTTCATATTATACATAGATATGAAGTATCTAGACATGCTTTATGTGCTTATTATCTTTGCCGAAAATGTTATGTGTTAGATAAAATATTATGAGATGATATTTAACTGATTTAATCATATAAGTATTATACACTTATAAATATGTATTGGGTAGTAATAGGTGATGGTAGATAGTAGATGATAGATAGGTGATCATAGATATGTAATGATAAATAAGCGATGATAAAGAGGAGATTACTAGGAGATGCCCTCACCTTAACTTGCGATGTTACGATGTTGTCATCTACCATAGTATAGATGGCGACCACAAACTAATCTAAAAAGTCCAGTGGAAACACCTGCAGGCTCATAACATGTAGGTAACGAATTACGAGTTCAGGCGATGTAGTAACTACGTATTCATGTAATGATACTCTAAACCCTTTATTGACACGTATTGGGGAAAATACCCAAAATAATACTCTCTATGCGATGTAGGCGATGATTCTTAGGAAATATCATAAGCAATAACATTTAAGGAAATTTGATGTAGGCGATGACAAGTAAATGGAATGAAGGCGATGACCCTTAGGATAAATCCTTAGGGAAGAATAAATAAAGAAAACGGGGATGGATAATCGGTTTAGTTGTTTGACATGAAATACGTGAATAAACAAATTAACTATGTTATTGTGGGTTGAAAACCCTATGAATCTCACCAGGTTTCCCATCCTAACCCACTCAGTTTATTTGTATCACAGGTATAGATGCAAAGATACATTATATTGAGAGATTAAAGGAGATGTAGATTATTAGTGGAAATTAATGTGAGGTCTATTTATGATTATGTTTTGTATCAGTTATGACATCCCAAGTTTTGAAAAGATATCAATATCGAACGTTTCTTTGGAAATGTTTAATGTTAATATTATCTCACATTGAAATATTATTTTTGGGACCAATTTTGCAACAAAAGAAATACTCTGTTTTGGGACCATCCTCCCCAGTCCACGTCTGAGTAAGCAATAAGAGAGGTAGTAGGCGATCTGCCAAGCTGTAGCCCATGATTAATAACGCCATGAATAAAACGCATGACACACTTGAGATATACTATAACTTTGCTTAATATTATTTATCCCAAATAATCATCTATCAAAATGTCATTTTATCGCGTATTATACCTTAACATTCTAGCCGTAAGTTGCTAACGTTACAATTATTTCCCCCTTAGGATGATTACGTACCGAAATCATCAGGAAAACAGGGCTTGTAAAATGACTCCGCGTTTTACCTTTCAATCCTAGGTTGTAACTGTAACTCGTATGTCTTTTCAAATGAGTTTCTGACTCTTGGACTTCTTGACTACTTGGTTGCTCAACCTTGCACCTGCACTTCACTCTCTGTTGGACTTTTCAGTCCCAACCATCGAGTTACAAACTCGATCTTCATTAGAGACTTCTGCTCCTTCTATAAAGGACTCGATCTATGGTAAGGTATTTACTTCAACTACCGTAACAAACCGAATGGTCATGCTCTAATGACCTTCCATCGCATGATGCAATGACTAGACTCAGGTCTCTTTGAGTCAGAATCCATCATGGAAGATATCTTCCTTTATGTTCTAATGTGATATAATCATACCATAGTAGGTAGCATTTCTAGTTGCAGGCTTCTTAGTCTTTAGGGACGACTGTAATACCTCTATCGGTCGCTCCGATCATCTTTTTCTTCAATCTTTTAATTAAAGTTAGACGCAACATTGAACATGAATTTCTGAACCAAGTAACTTACTTCACAGTGTTTATCTTATTCAGACTTGATTTGATATGAACACTAAGGTCGGAATAGCATTCATCTTCTTAGTCATTACCGAAATAAAGGTAACAACGGAAATGAACAAAATGAATTCAACTATTAGTGCCTTGGTTACCATGTGACTCTTCCTGATCCAAGTGTGGGTCCTGTTCACTCGGTACTATAGGCCTCTACTACTTTTCACACCTACTCATACTCGTCCTAAGATTTGCCTCGCAGTTATCCATGTTACTACACATAGCGACTTCAAAACAATTTAACACACATAGGATAAAGTAATATAATTAGAGATTATATTGCTTCTTGAAAATGATTACATTGTTATTTAATTTTACAATACACTATGCCTTTTTCATCATGCTGCATCACATAATACTATCTATATGGGACGAATATCTTATATCTTAGACATCCTAGATAAGTAGCTTCCTTCTATTGGCTTCCTAAAGCTACATCTGCTTCATCCTTTACCGCCCTGAGAGTCATTTGGGAAGCTCGTGCAACTTCATTCTTCCTTTTACAATCCTTCACTATATGCCCTACGTTTTTACATTGAAAACATACTCTTTCAATGTATCTACATTCATCAACATAATGACTAATTATTCCACACTTTTAGCAAATTACATCTTCCTTGCATTGTCCAAAATGCTTCTTTTTGCATCATTTACACCATTTTGCCTCGTTGTTTTCCCCATGCTTCTTTTCGTTGGGCTTAGGTTTTGATAATTTACTCTTTTTGTTGGTCGGGAGGGTCGTTCATTAATCCTCTTCTCTCTAACTTCAACTTGGGTGGTGGTTCTTCCTATGATCATGTCTTCAAGAAATTTGGCAACTCGGATGGTTGCTTCCATTGTAGTTGCTAATTTCACCATTAGAATGAAATTAGTTGGTAGTCCATTAGCAAATCTTTCTACCTTGGAGGGTTCAGTAGGGACCAGGTGAGAAGCTAACTTCATTTTCTAAGTAAAGACTGCAACATACCCACTGACGCTCATGTATCCTTTCTTCAAATTACGGAATTCCTTGCTCATTACTGACATGTCTCTTTCTGAGCAAAATTCCCTTTTTAACTATACAAGGAAGTCTTCTCATGACATCTTCCTTGCTTCTCCCTTCGGCATAGTGACGACCAATCGTTTCCACCAGCGTAAAACACTAGTCTTTAGTTGTCTGGATGTGAAGATTGTCTTCCGTTTGTCGCTACAGTTGCAACTCTCAAATGTTATCTTCATTTCATAGATCCAATCCAAAAATGCCATTGAGGTTGATTTTCCGGAAAGGCTAGGTAGTTGGGAAGCCATGAAGTCTTCATAATTGCATCCATCTCTATCAACCTCTTCTTTGGTGTTGTCCCTCCTATTCCTTCGTGGTTCGGCCTGTCTAACAGTTCTGCTACATTTCCATCTTCTGTCTTTTCTTTATTCAACTCAGATTGCACAATTGGTGTAGTAAGTTTATTCCTATTCTCCTGAAGTAGTTTTCTTGTTTCCTCTATTTTTTGGTCTACTATGGCTATCATCATTGCCCGAACTCCTGTCATTGTCATAGGTTCGGGTGCAAGTGCGAAGACCAACACACGACCAATCACATGCTTAGGCTCAGGTTGTCGACTTCCGTTGACATTTCCTAATCCGCTATGGATCCTCACCATGACGTTCTATACACCGGAACAATCGTTCAGGGTACTAGAATTGCGAGTATATTATGATAGAGAAGATTGTAATTATGTTTAGACGCATAATCCTCCTTATTACTACGGAAAGTTATATGTCAGTTCTAATACCGTAATTAAACGTTTAGAAGCCTGAACACATAAAATTTCCTTATCCAAATTATGGTCGAAAATAAACCTTTCATTTAGTTAAGTAATAGAAGTTTGGCAACCTAAGGCATGCTATAATATAAATCATTTAGCACATAACAACAAATTAGGAATCTTATCCTAAAGTAAGGTATTGCTAGTGTCGATTCAGGTATACTACCAAAAATTTAATCGCCACACATGTCACGATCATTGCTTAGGATTCTAATTTTAAGTCTAGAAATATTCAAATATTCGTAGTCCGATTTCATTAATGTACTGATACCAACTGTGACATCCCCATTTTCATGGTTAAAAAGACCTTTACATTTATGGTTATTTTAAAATAGAGTATTCTTTATATAGCGGAATTTGCCTCGTAAAAAATATTTCCGAAGAAATGTTTTTCATTGGTTATTAAAACTTGGTGTGTCATAATTGATACAAAAAACATAAGCATAAACGTAATCATTACTGGCCTTACAACATATAATGGCCTACATTTCCTCGAATCTCTCATTATTTCCAAACATCAAATACCTTCGTATCGATACATGTGATAAAAGAAACATAGTGGGTCAGGTCGGGAAACCTGGTGAGTACATAAGGTTTTCAACCTAATATAATTAACTTTTTTTCAATTAACTATCAAACAGTTAACTCGATTACCCATCCCTGTTATCTTCTTTATTCATTACTATGGTACTAATCTTAAAGATCATCTCGAACATCACATTTTCCTGTATTTTCATTGCTAAGGACCTCTCCTAAGGATCATCGTCTAACATTTCATAGACAGTACTGCTTTGCAATACACGTTTGTAAGAGGTAGAGTACATTGCATGAACATATAGTTCACCACTTACATGTTATGAGTCTGCCAGTGTTCCACTGGACCATTAGAGTGGTCCGTGGTCGTCATCTATACTCTCTTAGAGGAGTACATCACAACATCGCAAGTCATGGCTTCTCCTAATCATTTTTCATCTCTCATCTCCTATCTCTCATCACCCATCACTACCTGATATATATATATATATATATATATATATATATATATCATAAGTACTAAAATACTTATACAATTAAATTGACTAAAGTCATGTCATATAGGTTCGTCCAACACATATTGCAGATAATAGGCACATATAATATTTAGTTATCTAAATACTTCATATATGTATGTAAGATGAAAGTAACTATGCACTCACTTGTTAAGAGTGGATGACTGGTGATTTCGGTAGAGCTTCTCCTAACACTTAGCTTTTCGTTTTGACGTGACCTAAGTATGATTTATACTGAGTCTTAGTCTAATGTTCCTGGTCACTAATGATAGTCTAGATTCATCCCTAATCCTAATGTCTACATCATGATCTATCAAGTAAGGAACAACCAGGTAGGATCATATCGGAAGTAGGGTCCGTTTTCTATACAAAGTCTACTATTTGGAAATCCTACTTTAAACACTCAATAAATCTAGCCTAGACATCACTCCCGTAAGTAGATCAATCAGTACAATGACTTGTAATCACTGATAAATCTTATTTATAAATTCATAATGACGAGTATGAATATAAATATAAGTTACACTAAAAATAATATTGAGTGTAGGTTAACTTATAGAGATTTCCTGACAAAGGTCCGAAAATTGTATTGGCAGAATCTCAGCCTCATAACTACTTATTGTCGGGATCCTCGGGACCTCAGGGCTTCGCCAAGAACTTAAATCTAAGGAAAAATGGGGCAAATCATGAAATCCAATCGTGGTAGCATATTGATCGAACTGTGTAACCCAGGATCCTCGCGTATAGCCGAGTTGGTTTAATCATGAAACTTCGAAGAAGCATAACTTCTTCATACGAAGTCGGATTTTAGATTTGATTATATGTACGGAATCCTTGTCACATATACTATAAGTTTTGTAATATTATTTATCCTAAATAATATTATATCAAAATGTCATTTTATCACTTATTATAGCTCTACTGTGTACCCCGAAGTTGTGGACGTTACATATATGGTCTGGTGAAGGTAAGGTACCAGAGAGCAGCAACCAGAAAGCAAAAAAGAGTCAGGTAACTAGAGGACCAAAAGAATCTAGTTTGTGAACTGGTATCAATAGGGTGCGACATGGGCCCCTCAAGAATATATGTGGCCTATTATATATATATATATATATATATATATATATATATATATATATATATATATATATATATTATAATATACTATACGAAGATCGAACTGAAAATACTTAAAAAACTAATCCAGAGATACAAGATCTGTCAAGGAAACTCACAACTTAGCTATGAAATAATCAGTTGAAGTGAAGCTGTAAGAATAATGTCATCAACATAAAGTAACTAGCAAGTTATAACATCAGGAGTATGAAGTATGATCAATGATGGATTAGTATTATTGTGATGAAATCCAATAGTGGTAGCGTATTGATCAAATTTGTAAAACTAAGCCCCAGGTGTCTGTTTGAGACTATAAAGTGATCTCTGAAGATAGAAAAAATGTTCTGGAAACCATGGGTCACGAATTTCCATAGGTTGATTCATTTAAAAAGTCTCATAAAGGCGGCGTTGACAGAAAGCGTTCTTTACATCTAGCTTACGTATAGGCCAATTCCACAACACTACAAGGCTGAGAACAGGATGTATGGTGGCAAGTGTAATAACTGGACTGGATGTCTCATCAAATCTATACCTTGCTGGTGACTATGACAATTAGCTATTAAATGCGCCTTGTAGAGAGAGAGAGAGAGAGAGAGAGAGATGCATCTACATGAAATTTATGGCGAAATAGCTATATAGATCACATAATATTGACCCTAGAGTATCAAGGTACCAATGTCTAAGTCCCATTAGAAATAAGAGCATTATACACATTGTGTATAGCCTGACTACCGTTGGAGTTGTCAATAGCTTGTAAGTGTGATCAAGGAACATGGGACACCTGTGATATGTGAAGATTTAGGCGCTGATTGGGTTTGACTATCTCGTTGTAAGAAAAAGTAGTCATTAAATGAGTGGAGGCAGGGTTAGCAGGAAGCAAATGAGATGTGGAGGGTGGAGGATTCTCAGTTTGAGTCAAGGGAGAGGATAGGTCATGTGAGACAGAGGGGAGATGGTCGATGTAACGTTGCAAAAATACTAAGTAAATTTTCATTTTTATTAAGATAAAACTATTAGTTTCATTCCATCAAAAGATAATCAGAGTATAAATGTATTCTCGAAACATCATAGTAAATGAAAATCAAATAGTATGGACGCGATGCAATTAGGTTGGGCTCTTCCGTTTGTAACTAGAAGTACTTGAAATATTTTAAATATAAACCATAAGAACAAAGCTTAGTGAGTTCCCCAAAATACCATATACCATACATATAACGACCTTTTTCTTCCAACGGGACCAACCCAACGACCTATTCCAACCATGTGAATACTATGATCTAACCATAGACTTATAGTTAGTTTCGTTGCTACAACCCTGCTGCAGTCTTTCTTGCCATGATCCAACCATGATCTTTCATGCAAGTCACAAAGACATACAACATACAACAACACCTGGTGTCCTACATAGTACAGTGAGAAGAATCACCTCTATATCGCAATTGACTACACCACAGCTGGCAAATTGACCCAAAAGTCAACCTTAGTCTTCTAACTTAGACTAACAAATTGACCCAAAAGTCAACCTGGTCAAAAGTAAACGATCAACAGTCAAAGTCCACTCAACAAGTCAGTACGCCGTGGAAATACACTTGCCACGTCGTGATTTGGTTTAACCAAAAAAAATGGTGGATCAGTCCACCTTGTCGTGGTCAACACATGACCACATCGTGGGGATGTTGGCAGCTCCAAAATCCCATTAATTCCTTTGCTCAAACTTTCTATAAGGCTTCTTGACACCCTAAAGGTTTATAAAAATCCTAACTTTATGAACATGCATGTCCAATGCATATCTTACCCACAAACTATGTCAAAATGAGAGAAATAAGGGTCAAAATCCAAGCATGGCGTCAATACAAGATAGAAGTCTAGATATCAAACATATAACACTCAAGGGACCTCAAGGAGTAATAAAGTTGCACACTTTATCAACTTAAACCACTCATCAAAGCACACCATGGAGAAATAATCTCATCTTATCAAGATCTAAAAGGAACGACCATAAAGATAACATCTTAGTGACTTACAAAGGTCCAGAGAAGATTCAAGTGGTTGAGGTGATGCATGCTTGCTACACTCTTGCTTCATAACTCCTCCTTCCTTCATTTAAAAGGCCAAAAACACCAAATAGAGCTAAAAAATGGAGAGAGATGGATGAGGGTTTTCTTCAAGGCACTTGGAGGTTATGGGAGGCTGAGGGTGGACAAAACCCTAGCCATCACATCCATTAAATAGGACCCAAGGCTGGATATCTAGGGTTTTAAGACCCAAAAGCCACCACGCTGTGGCAAGGGTACCACCACTCCATGTGACTAAATGATCACCACGTCATGGTCCAAGCCCTACCATGCCATGGTGATGGAAAAATCCCAAACCACAAAGCCACAAGGTCAAATAATTATACCTAAAATTATGTATGTTACAGTCTCTAAAGTAGGTTAAAGAGTAAAGGAAATCGTGGGTGATGTGGTGGAGGTTTTGATTTAGGGTGGTCAAGAAATTGAGGAGAGATGTCGGCAATATCATCGAAGATGGTGTAGGAGGGGGTTCCATCAGGGAAACTGAGCAGAAAGGGGAAATGTTTTCATCAAAGTTGACATGACGAGAAATGATAATTTTACAAGATGCCAAGTCGAGGCAACAATATCCTCAATGTTGTGTTGGATAGCCAAGGAAAATGTAAGGACTTAAATAGGGTGAGAGTTTGTGAGGGTATTGAATGTTGGGAAAACATAGACAACCAAACACACAAAATGCAAGGACTTAGGATAATTTAATAGATTGCTATTACTCTTCAGATATGTTTATAAATATAGTTTTTCATTTTATGCATTTTAAGGACAAGTTCCAATTTTTCATTTATATCAATAAAAGCAAAGTTTTGGTTTACTTAGTTGCCTTATCATATTTTCTTGCAATGACATTAATGGAAGTGTTAGTTAGTTTCTAATAATAGCAATATTAATTAGGGATTTGATTCTAATGATATCGCTTGTGGTATTGTCATAATGGACCAAGTGAAAAACACATCTCATCACCAACTAGACAAATACTTGGTGTCATATAATTTGAATTGTATAATATATGAGAATCTTGTTCATTTGAAAATTATGATTAATTCATTGATCATATGTTTATGTGATGGCAAGTGAAGGATTAATAGATCTAGTACATGTTGATATGGACTCTTCAGATCCACTACAAGGGATGATAACTCTACTCATCATGATTTACTGATGCTCCAGTAAATATGATTTTGTTTATAAGATTAAAAAGAATGCATTACTACTTTTGAAAAGTTCATGAGTAGCAGAACGAATGGAAGAATCTATTAGGCCGGAAGGTAAAAGATTCTCCAATCTAAAAAGAAAGGATAGTTCTTTATTATCATGTTTTATGATCATCTTAGTAGTTGTGGAATTATATCACAATTAATCCTACAAGAACATATTAGTGCAGTTGTATGACTAGGAAGAGGAACTGAACTTTGTTGGAAATGGTTCAATCATAGATGAATCATACTTTGTTCCAATCAAGTTTTAGGGCCATGCTCTAGTAACTATAAATCGTATTTGAACCCCTTTCAAGTTAAGAAGGATGATAACACCTTGTAATATGTGGAGTAGTAATGTTTTCTTACTCTAGCACATTTAGAATTGGAGTTTTGATGTTTTCTTACTCATCAACATATTTACTGGAGCATCAGTAAATCATGATGAGTAGAGTTATCTTTTGTTAATTGAGAAACAAAAGATAAATTTATTCCTATTCTATGAAGTGTTTCCATAAGACCTTTTGAATGTTTGTTTTAGCTCGTCAAGGAAGGTTCATTGAGAGAAAACTCACATGTCAAGAAGTCAATGGGAGCCATGTTGATCTTGATCTTGCAAGAGTCAACTGACAATGATCTTTTTAGTTATCACTAGCACACGACCAGAGGTTGATAATGTATTCTGTTTCAATTGAAATATTCATATTTCTACGTACATCCAGTAGAGTTGGCAATGCTTATGAGTGTTATGCTCTTCATTTAACTGCAAAATCAAAGCACATTGTTCAGGAAAGTCTACTAATCAATATGGCTGATCTGCTAACAACTTGGAAGCACTACTGGGCCCTTGAGCTGCCAGAAGGCAAGAAATTAAAATAATAGCAAAGTTCAGTCCATGAAGGAAAATTGAATTTAAATTTTGTTTGTTATAAACCTTGTCTTATGACTGTTGGTAGGGAATGATAGATCCACATGGATATGAACTTAAGCACCTTGAAGTCTAGGTGGCAAAATGTTTCGCTATAATTCTTGACAAATGGTTATGAGGAAACACTTTCACTAGTACATTTTAAGGATCTGATAAAGATCAATACAAATATTGGTTGTGTTAATTTCATTCTCAAATTCACAATATGATTACGACATCCCTCTTCATATTTTGAATTGTGAGGAATAAGAATGAATTGTTTAAACTTTCAGGAGATATGTTTTGTTGGGTTTCATACAAACAATCCTATGTGTGCATGCAACCCTAGATTGGATCTATGTTTTCTCTATTAGACATACAAGCATTGAACACAAAAAGGAAAACCCTAATATGCATCTAATAATTCGAAATCTACAAAGATTAGATCACATACCTTTGTTGCTATTTAGTAATAACAACCAATTCTTGAAGATCCTTTGCTCTTGAGAACAACTACCACAAGTTTAGTACCACTAATGGCTCACAAACACACTAGGGCAAGAGAATGAATATGAGAGAGGCAGGAGAGAGAGAGGAGTGACTTGCTCAAAAATTCGGCTCTTCTAGGGTTTCCAAAGGGGTGGCCAAAATCAAGAGCCAAGGGGCTCTATTTATACTTGAGGCTAGCTAGGGTTTTAGGGTGGAAACCCTAATTCCTTAGCTTAGGGCCTAAGAAAGTCCATGTACCCCTTCCTTAGGGCTTGGACGAAAATCTCTAGAACCTTCAAGGGATTTTCGGCCCTCCCTAATAAGGATGATCAAATGGCCCAAAACCTCAGCTATCAAATATTTACAAAACAGCCCCTACACTTTCAGACCGTTCCTTTAATCCCAAAATTAATTCCAAATTAATTTCTGATTAAATACTTATTAACAATATGACTTCTAATTAATATATTATTCTTATAATATATTAATAAATCATATTTATGCACCAATTTATTATTCTAAATAATAAAATTAGCCTCTCTCTCCAATAGTCATCCTATCTAGTTGCTAGTGTGAAGGCAACCCAAAAGGACGATGCTACTATCAACTCAAGTACATACCAATTATATTTATGGGCTTAGACACTTAATCCAACATGTTTATCATGTATTGAAAGGGTTTGAACACATACACAATCCACATAAAGTGCATAAGCTTGAGAAGCCTAATTAGAGGCTTAACAAAGCATCACGAAACATGAATTTGCACTTCCATGAGAAAGTCAAAAGGTATTTATATCTAGAAGTTTAGTTGTTTTCTGAGTACATGTCAAAGCTAGTGGGAGCATAATAGTTATGCTGGTATTTCATGTTGACAATACTCTTGGTAGGAAACATTGTCTCTATGGAAATGTTTTGCTATAGTTGACTTAAGGGAGAGGGCACTCATACTTCGTTTTGAATCTAAAGGTTTAGATTGTATAGTTTAATAGAACGTAGTCAAAGACATATATGAATAGTATGTTGAAATGTTTCAACATTGGAGATTCTATATATGGAAATATTATAGCATGAAACTGAACATATATTAGACCCTTGTAATAATGAGTCAAGTCCCATATGCTTCAGATATATGATCGATTACATACGCTATAATATTCAATTATTATATTTTTCAAATTCTTTTATAATTGTGTGAAAAGGATTTGAATTGCATGTGAACGAAGTTATCAAACAACTGTCAAGAACGTTCGAAGGTTTTACCGAAGAATTGGTTGCTTGTAGACAGCTGGAAGTATGACATTGTTGGGAAGGGCAATCATGACACCATCTGGATTGAGATGATTCTTGGTCAGAATTGATGGTCATATGAAAATATGAAAATGTTTCCTTAATGGGATATTTTTATGAATCTACATGTGAGTTGGAAACTTTAATGCAAGAGAAGTGTTCAAGGAGTGTGACTTAAATTTGAGACTTCATGATCGTAGAATTGTTTCAAGCAACAAGTTCCAGTGCAACATTCTGTAATATCGAAGGCTCAGTATTTGTGACTTTAGAACCTCAAAATCATAGAAAGACAATGCATGTAAAGATGAAATTCCACTACATCTTAAAAAAGGACAAGAATTCGGAATTGTGAAATGAGCTTCATTGGAGTAATGTCTAGTCGATCTGTTTACAAAGGAAGGACCATCGAGAGGCATAGTATGTATGTTGATAACATGACATGACTGATGTTCTCTAATTAAAGTGGTTAGTTGATTACTCGAAACATTATCTAATGACTAAATTCATAATTTTATGGTGATTAAATAATAGGGATTTATTTATCATCAATGGGTATGATACTATAGTCATTTAATTTATTATTGTGTTCACTTTGCATGTTGTACTTCCCTGAGTAATTTAAATATTATTCATAATTCCACAGTCATTCATACTTTTGGAAGTAAGTAGTGAATTAAGACTGTCATGAATTGATTTGTAGATTGTCCATAGGGATTGGACATTGCATACAGATTGCTACAATGTTCATGAGTACTTGGAAATAGGGATTTAAGTATTGGATAAACCCATGCTTAGAGATTATTTCGTGAATTTAATCATGAGTAATTCTAAGACGATAATATCTTCTATTCTTCAAACGGAGATACATAAGTTGTAATTTACAAGTCGGTTGTGCATTGGTATTGTGTAAACGTATCAGGAACATGATGCTATAAAACATAGTGCCATGTATGATTTGTTGAGTAAAGGTTACTGTTATGTAGTCAAAGTTTATTCGTTCATTTTTCCTCAATAGGAAAAGTGATATTTGTGGGCCCCTCGGTGATTTGATTTGATCTATGAAAACTAGGTGCCTGGTCCGGACTAAATTGATGTGTTCGCTTTTGTAGTCTGAATTTGATCACAAATCAGGAAATCGGGAAACAAATCAATGAACATGAGGTTGATCATTTAATCCATGACATTGTTCATATGATATCTTGTAGAATGAAGGAATAGCTGATCACTTATCTTAAGGCCACCTTTTGATTTGAATTAGAATTTGGCAGTGGCTTGGGAAGCATACTTTGCTGTTTGGTTCAAGGTTATAGTTGCAATTGTAGCTATAGACTTATCTAAATGGGAGACTGTTGGATTAAGGTGTCTAAGCTTATAACTAAATTGGTATATTCTTGTAACTGGAAGCAAAGACCTTTTTGGGTTGCCCTCATAACTAGAACTTGATTAAAATTACACTTATAGAGAGAGGATGATTTATTAGATTATTATATGATTAATAAACTAATTGGAAATTGTGAGGAAATGATTTGGTAATATATTATGTGATTAATATATTAATTGGAAATAGATAGTTGATTTGTTAATTTATTATGTGATTAATAAACTAATATGATATCAATTGTTAAAGTAATTGATTTGTTAATTTATATGATTAAACAATTAATGAGAATTCAATTAGAATTAATTAATTATTAATCAGAATTAATCTGGAATTAATTTGGATTAATTGGAATTAATTAAAGGTGGAAGGGATGAATTGTAATTGTTCAATAGTTGAACAAAAGAGGCAATTCTAGAGCCATCCAAGGGGTGGATGTTTTTGGGGGCCATTCTAGGGTTTCCAGAAGCCTCCTGGATGATAATAAGGAAATGATTTGAATTGGAATTAAATCTATTATTTAATCATTCAAATCTTGCTTTGTCCTGAAGTTATCTAAACTACAAAAAGGACCCTTTGGGCATTAATTTTCGTGACCACTCTTTCCAAGGATCATATGAACAAAAATTTACACTTTCATCCTCTCTCCTCAAGTGTCATCTAGTTCTAGGGTTTGTGTGTGAGCCATTAGAGGCATCATACTTTTGGTGCTAGCTTTCCAAGCTCAACAAAGGAAGGAATCAACTAAACTTGTTTGCTATAACAAGTTTAAGGTATGTAATTCTACTTTATGATTTTTGAAATTTACTAGGGTTTATCATAGTTCTGTTATTGAAAGTATGTTGCCTTAATGTGAAGACAGATCATTTTAGGTTTCATGTGCCCTTTTTTAATTGTTAAGTGATTTTCCACATTGAGCATTTTTTTGTTGTAACATAATAAACCCATAAGACCCTTGAAAAATAGAGGAAATCAAGAATTGGGAAGAACTAAAGATGGCAATTGAAGTGCGCCAATTCTTAGGACTTGCTGGCTACTACCAGAGATTCATCAAGAACTTCTCCAAGATTGCCAAACCTCTCACAACATTAACATAGAAGGAAACAAAGTTTAACTCGAAAGACAAGTAGGAAGCTGCATTCCAGAAGTTGAAACACATGGTGTGTAGCACACTAGTAGTCCTATCATTTCCTAAAGGAACCGATGACTTTGTCGTGTACTGCGACATGTCTCATCAAGGATTCGGTTGTGTATTGATGCAAAGAGACTATGTGATTGTCTATGCTTCTCGACAACTCAAGGTGCACGAGAACAAATACACTACCCATGACCATGAATTGAGAGTTGTATTTTTGCATTAAAGATTTAGAGACTTTACCTGTACGGTACGGAATGTAATATCTTTACAGATCACAAGAGTCTCCAAATACATCTTCGAACAGAAAGAACTCAACTTGAGATAATGAAGATGGGTCAAACTACTGAATGATTACGAATATGAGAATCGTTATCATCCGGACAAGGAAAACATTGTAGCAAATGCATTTAGCCGCAAAGAACGTGTGAAAATCCAATTGGTATGAGCATTAATTATGACCATTCATTCCATCCTTGCTACACAGTTCCGTGAAGTTCAAATCGAGGCTTTGAAAGAAGCGAACATTGCAACTGAAGCTTTACGGGGAATTGATAAACAATTCAAACTAAGGGATGAAGGAACTTGGTACTTCATAAACCAGATATGGACACCCAAGTTTAGTGATGTCAGAAGCTTAGTCTTAGACGAAGCTCACAGATCGAGATATTTTGTTCATCCCGACTTCGACAAAATGTATTTGGACTTAAAGAGGTTGTATTGGGGGCCGAACATGAAAGCATAAATTAAGACTTATGTGAGAAAATGTTTGACTTTATCTAAAGTCAAGACTGAACATCAAAAGTCCTCGGATTTGATCCAACAACTGGAGATACCTAAGTGGAAGTGGGAACAGATCACAATGGACTTCATCATTAAACTACCCAAGACACCTAGCGGTTTTGACACAATCTGGGTAGTAGTTAACATAAGGACCAACTCCGCCCACTTCATGCCTATGAAAGAAACATATAAGATGGAGAAGTTTACAAGAATATATCTAAAAGAAAATTTCAAGATGCACAGGGTACCGATTTCTATCATCTGTGACCGAGATAGTATATTCACCCATAATTTTTTCAATCACTACAGAAATCATTGGGAACACGCTTAGACATGAGCATATCCACACACTTATGTACAAAGTCAAAGGACCATCCAAACTTTGGTAGATATGCTCCTTGCCTGTATGATAGACTTCAAAAGTTCTTGGGATACTCATTTACCATTGATTGAGTTTTCCTATAACAACAACTATCACACTAGCATAAAGGGCGCACCATTTGAGGCCTTGTACGGATGAAAATCCCAATAACCAATATGAAGGGCAGAGGTTGGATATACGTAATTGGCGAAAAATCATGCAGATGATATACTACGCAGTGGGCTAGAGATAATCCATGAAACCACAAAAAAGATCGTGAAAATAAAGAACCGACTAAGGGTTGCACGTGACCATCAAAAGAGCTACGCTAACGTGAGATGTAAGCTTTTAGAGTAGACAAAATAATGTTGAAGGTATCACCTTGGAAATTAATGATTCAGTTAAAAAATGACGTGAACTGAACCCCCGATACATAGGACATTTTGAAAATCTTGATAGAAATGGCCATGTTGCTTATCGACTCAAGCTGCTTCAAGAGCTAAACAATGTACACGATGTCTTCCATTTTTCAAATATTAAGAAGTATATGTATGAAGACACTCATGCCATCCCTCTATACAAAATCCAACTAAACACGAAACTCTACTTCATCGAAGAACTTATGGAGATTATGGATCGAGAGATCAAGCATTTGAAATAGAGACATATTCCAATAGTAAAGGTACGATGGAACTGTCTCCGAGGACCAAAATACACCTAGGAATGTGAGGATCAAACGAAAAAAGGTACCCCCAACTGTTTAAATATGTCCCATCTACAAGTTGATTTACGAGAC
Source organism: Lactuca virosa (assembly GCF_052849685.1). Lineage (NCBI taxonomy): Eukaryota > Viridiplantae > Streptophyta > Magnoliopsida > Asterales > Asteraceae > Lactuca > Lactuca virosa. The sequence goes on from NC_136434.1 coordinate 88,613,780, forward strand.
GAAATTCATTTAACCGGGGGGGGGGGGGGGGGGAGAGAATGTAACACTCACCACCGCGAACCCCCTTGTATTAGAACCTATTGTGTAGTATTCCTTGTTTTTGAATGCAAATGAAATCATTACACATAAAATTGCATACGGAATACCCTCTTTGTCTCAAAAACTTGTTGATCGCTAACAAACAAAAAACTATTCAAAAAAATAAGTACTATTAATACATGAATTTTTTTTATGTTAAGTATACTTAGGAGAAAATGACACTCTAATTGGATAGTACTTGTTAACAATGCATATAAAGATCACCAAAAACAAAAATCGTATGCAAAAGCTACGCACTTTTTAAGAAAAAAAATCAATTATATCAACTGATTTTTCCTGAAACGAAAACCGAAATGATTCTTTGGGATAGATACTCATTTCGTAAAGAAATTTTGATCATGTTTTTGAACTAGGACTATGCCGTATTATTTGATTTCATTATCAAAATATTTTTCACTCGGAGTTATGTCACTTTCGCGAAAAATGTCAACCGCGAAAGTAATTATGTAACACCTACAAATTCGAACTAGACGATTAAGATATAATAAGCGTTAAAAATGAACTGTTGATAGAACATTATTTAGGATAAATAATCTTAACAAAAGCTATAGTATATGTGACAAAGATTTTGTACATATAAATAACGCTGATATCCAACTTCGTATGAAGAAGTTACCCTTCTTCGAAGTTTCGCGATTAAAATCGACACGACTCTACGTATCGAAGAAATTGAATTTTTGATAAATTACATTTTAACCTAGGTGATCTAAACAAAAGTCGGAGTAGTCGTAAAACCGATAGCGTGTATAGAGAGAACGTCCAAATCTGACTTCGTGAGAGGAAGTTATAATTTTTTGAAGTTTTAGCGCAACAATGAGGGAACATAATCGAAATTCTAATCGGTTGATTGTTAGCCAAAACAATCTGATCGAGAGTTGAAGATATTGTAAATATGAACCCATCAAGATAAAGACATTCAAGAACAGAGTTCGTACAAAGGAGTTATGAATTTCACACGGAATTTAACATTCTAAACTAGTCTAAATATGAATTTTTGTTAGAGCAAGAATTAGATGTTGATACCTTAATGAAAATTGTAGAGATCATCGAGAGGATTTTGGGGATATAAAGAACGTCGAAAACGGAGCTCGTATGCGAAAGTTATGGCCATCCGAAGATATACGAGAAACCGCCTGTGCTGATGACATGGCAGCACTGGAGTGTGCCACATGGCAAGTCGGCCGCCCACTCCTCCAAGAGTCAAGGCGACATGGCACGTTATGGAAGTGACACGTGGCACCAAAAAAGAGAACACATGGCGGTCTTCTAGAAGAGATAAGGTGGATAATTTCGAACTTGACAGGTAGCGAAAGCTCAAAGGAGCCATGAAGACTTAAGGGTGAAACGCGCCCTCTAGCCAGGCGCATCGTACTCCCCCTTATAGTTTGTGTGTGTGTGTGTGTGTGTGTGTGTATATATATATATATATATATGTATATAGGGCTAGGTTATTTTGTTTCTTACATTTATTGTGTGCTAGAATGCACCAATAGAAATTTAGTAAATTAAATAATTATTTAATTAAATAAATATAGATATTAAATGATTTCCATAGTTATACGTATATTAAATGATATCCATAATTATAATTCTCTTTTTATGGAAATTAATTAAATCCGTCATTAATGTCAGCAATAACATTCTTTCAGAATGAATTCGCATCTAGGTTTTTATATATGAGTTCGTATTTTCTTTCAGGACTCACTCACTTAAAATACAATAAAGTTGCATGGAATATGAAGAACGAGAGTGTATTCTACTAAAATACACTCTCATTCTGCTGGATTACACTCGCATTCTTCTAGATATGAATTCATTCTGAAAGAATATTATTGTTGACATTAATGACGAATTTAATTAATTTCCATAAAAATGAGTTATAAGTATGGATAACATTTAATATACATATAATTAATACTAAATTCATATTGGTGCATTCTAGCACACAATAGATGTGAGAAACATTTGAACCTACCTCTCTCTCTCTCTCTCTCTCTATATATATATATATATATATATATATATATATATATATATATATATATATATATATATATATATATATAGCCCTCCGATTTGCTTCCATATCACACCAATTTCACTCCCATTTCTTTCTGGAGTCATTTCTTGCTGAAGTCCGTTTTATTAAGGTTCCTTAGGGTATTTAGCAAGGTTTTGAGGTGTATAGGAGTCCGAAAAATAGAAGCTTTCAGTTTCAAAGTTCTTTTCGTGTGTTTTCTCGGTTTTCACTAAAACCTCTGTAAGTTAAGCTACATTCTTTTGCTTTCAGTGTAACTTTTATTTATAGTCATAAGTCGTTATTATGAACCTATAAATAAGATTTATTAGTGATTTCAAGTCATTATGTTGATTGATCAACTTACAGAGATAATGTCTAGGCTGGATTTAGTGAGGTGTTTAAAGTGAGATTTCCAAACAGTGTACTCTGTATACCAAACGGAGCCTACCTCCGATATGATCCTACCAGGTTATTCCTTACTTGATAGATCTGGGTGTAGATATTGGGATTAGTGAGGAATCTAGACTACCATTAGTCACGAGGAATATTAGACTAAGTCTTGGTATAAATCCTACCTAGGCCACGTCAAAGGAAAAGCTAAAGGTGTCAGGCGAAGCTCTGCTGAAATCTCCAGTCATTCACCCAAGTCAAGTGAGTGCATAGTTACTTTCAGCTTACGCATAAATATCAAGTATTTGATTTTCTTAGATGCCCTATGTGTTTATTATCTACGTTCCTGATGATTGTGCAAAATGAGATAATGATTTTTTTTAAGAAATGCATATATTTATATTATTATACTTATTTTGTATCGATGAAAAAGGGTAGAGATAGAAAAGAGAAAGTATAATGGTGAGAGACCATGGAAGAGATAAAATAGTGGTGAGAGACCATACTAGAGAAAATAGTGGTGAGAGACCATGCCAGAGATAGAATAGTGGTGAGAGACCATACCAAAGATAATGGTGAGAGACCATGCCCAACTAAGAGCAGTCATCAAAGAGAGTATTGATGACAACCACAGACAATTGTAGACAGTCTAGTGGAACATTGGCAGACTCACAATATGTAGTTATTAATAAATCATACTATCCGGGAGTATGGATCCTGTGTTCATTCGAGTACTTTATCCCCCTCATGGTTGCCTTACTAAAATGTATTTCCAAGGAATCCCCGAAGCAATATGTTCAACTTGTTCTTAACATAGATCCTCTAGGATAGGTCCCTTTAGATTATCATTTAAGACGAAAGAGTGAGAATAACGGGAATGGGTAATCAGGATTAATTTGTTTGATGTGACATATATATATATATATATATATATATATATATATATATATATATATATATACACACACACTTAAAACAATATAATACTAATATTATGGGTTGAAAACCCTATGTGCTTACCAGGTTTCCTAACCTAACCTACTCAAATTCTTTGTATCACAGGTAGTTATACGAGGTACTAATAGATAATGTAATTATCTACTGAGGGATTTAAGGAGTTCGTAGGCCGATAGAATATTAATGTAAAGTGTGTTTATGCTAATGTTTTTGTATCAGTTATGACATACCAAGTTTTAATAATCAATGAAAAACATTTTCTTCGGAAATACATTCACGGGACAAATACCACATTTATAAACAAACTTTGTTTTTTAAAATAAACATAAATAAAACGGTCTTTTCTGGACGAGAAAATTGGGGATGTCACATATAAATATAACTGAGTTGTAACTTCGAACACGTTTTAACATAACTTCATATTTCGTATGAAATTTTCGATCACATATTTGAAACCAACATGTTCGGGACAAGCGACAGGCATGTTTGGATTTTTTTTTTGAAAATGAATTTAAGGCACATTTTTCGAGGCGACACGTGACATGAGGAGAGAGAGAGTATGTGTGAGTGTATGTGTGTAATTTTTTTTGTTGTTAATATGAGGCGAAAACCTCGTGTTTCTCTTGCACATTACCCTCTTTCTCTCCTCTCTCCCTTTTGGTCTCTCTCTCTCTCTCTCTCTCTCTCTCTCTCTCTATATATATATATATATATATATATATATATATATATATATATATATATATATATATATATATTTTCTCGAGCTCGGACAACTGACGATTAAGGATCGACCACCGACACTGTCCTCCCCCGCTTCATGCCGCCTCACAATGCTACTGTACACTTGTTCCAAGACACCTTATGTCGACGAACTGACGAGCCTGGTGTCGACAACACATAAAGGCCGACACAAAGCTCTCCGCCGGCAGCCACGCGTCGTTGTGGACGATGGAGCACTGACCGCTTTTCAGCAAAAGGTGCTGCCATTAAAAAGTTCCAGATTCGCAAACGGTACCCGATTTCAAAAACGACAACTTTTCATGCTTCAAGGGTGAGTTCTATAGCCCCTTTTAAGTTTTTATGTTTTCGGGAGAGAAAACATGAACATCTCGTCTTTACGTCTTTATAAACTGTTTATTGTTGTTAAAAGTTTATACTTTGCTTATTTACATCAAGTTTATATTTTGTGTTTGTTAAAAACTACTAGATTAAATATAAACTTACGAACAAAATGTAAAGATTTATAGTTTTATGCCTTTAAACAACTAAAACTGTAGTATTGTTACATTTATAAACATTAATAATTATTTATTTGTTTATAAACGTAACGGGTAAAGAAAATTGTTAAAATGTCCATTTTGATATAATTACTACTCTAATGACATGTACATTGCTTTGTTTTTATTGGTTTCACAATGGGTGAAACTTGGTTTTGGTGAAAATACAACCGTTATGTTGTTTAATTTTTGTTAGAAAACTTTTATTAAGTTTTACATAACAAACGAACATTAAATTTAATAAACTTTATGGGTTAAAGTTTAAAGACACGATCTCACAGTTTGGAATGATTTCAACTTAACGACAAACAATACTTTAGTAATCTTTTTAACTAAATTTAGGACACAAACACACACACTTTTAGATTTGTTAAACTCGGGATTCCTATATGAGTTGTACTCTTCATCAACTAAGGACACAAACTTTGTAAAGCCCTCTGTACTATTACCGTTAATCTTAAACGAGCGAGGAACATTGTATATAGATCTATACGGGTTGACACCCCACATATGGTTGCTAACTACAACCTTCGTCTAACGAGTCGAAACGGGCGATAACTTCAATTTTCTATCTTTTTCACGACGTTGATGAAACATTAGTGATGCTCTCGACTTGACCCTTTGCATAGCATGAAAAAGGCTTTTATCTAGTTAAATAGCTCGGTTATAGGCTCATGATTGACCTTAGAGTACACTCTAAGAACACTCATATAGAATTGAAATAGGATTTATACATTGTCAGGAAACTTGTATAAAATTGTAAAAAAATTTATATTTTGCCAGAATACCCGTATAGAATTGAAATAAGATTTATACGTTGCATATACTCATATGAGTTGAAACAGGATTGTATGCAGCTCAAACACACGCACAATGATATGTAAGTGCAACATATAATATAAGTATGACAAATACTTAATAATATACGACACGAACTGTTACTTTTTATAAAATTACACTTAATAAGTTACTCGACATAAACAATATTATTGTTTATAAGCTTACACTTAATAAGTTACTCTGACATAAACAATACACACACACTTGCGTGCGGTTACAAGCACACATACACATAATTAAGGTTAGTACTTATACTCTCCATTTTTATACTTTTTGTTATTTCCGACTACTAATGGAAGTATGTAATGTTGTTACAAGTGTTATACTGTTTAATATATATATATATATATATATATATATATATATATATATATATATATATATATATATATATATATTAACTGTGATCCATTGTTACATCGCTCACCCGGTGTTTCCGCTGCTGGCCGTTGGTGTGATACAAAAGTGCGCTTGTTGGTGAATGGAAGATTGAAGAAAAATTGAGCGTTGAACTGAAAAGAAGATGGAAGCAATATTTGAGATTAAAAGTTTGATTGATCGAGGGGGCACTTAAGCTATGGATGATTAAGAGGATGTGAAATGGGCTGTTTTTGAAGAAATCTTCAAGAATCATAGGCTATGATATGCTGGAGAAGAGTTGGGCTAGTGGGTTAACGAAGTGCAAAGAGGCCCAAAATTGACATTAAAATCTTTTAATTGTCCTCTTAAATAAAAGTAGAAAATAAAGAAAACAAATATTATTTCATTAAATCAAGTAAAATAAAAATGAATATTGCAGAAAATTGAGACTTTGCATGTTTATATCAGAGTAAAATAAAAACAAATATTGCACAAAACTGACGGTTAGCGTGCTTAATTAAACAGTGGAATTTGAGGGTCAACCGTAGGGATGTCTTCTTTGTCTACATAACTCCGTCAAGTTAATAGCTTTTAGATGATATATTACATGCCTCAAAATTCCTTATGAATCAAAAGTTACATCCGTTTGAAGTTGAGCTTCTTTTTATGTCATTTGTCATATTTTCATTTGTCTCTAAATATTTTGGCGAGATCTTCAACATGTTCCACATCATCTATGAAATAATTGTTGGGGAATACGAATTAAGGTTCTGGGAAATCTGGATAACAAACAGGAATCGTGTAAACACTTTCTTTATTTGATATTTCGACCCTATATGCCTTGGGTATCACGAAATCCAAACTGGGATAATTCCTGATGTAACAATTCAAATTTTAGACATAAAATCAGAATCGATTTTGAGAAGATGAAGAGAAAGCGTTCTTCGTTTCTATGTGTTTCAAACCGGCCCGTTCTGCCTGATTTATCCAACAACGGACCCCCGACTTGTCACAGTAGAGTAGGGTTCAGTACTAATAATGTTTAGTAAATACAAGTGTGCACTCCAGCACCACCTAACTTGTATTATAACTAAAACATTATTCTTGAAACACTTGTTAAGTCCATTACATTAAAATATATTTGGTGATAAAATCACCAACAATAATCTGGACCATCTGGTGGTGGGGTGCAATTTTGGTCCATCTGGAGGTAAAGAAATAAAAATGTGTTTGAAACTCGATTTGATCTCACAGATTCATTCTTGACAAAGTCCAAGCTATTTCCTGTTTAGCTTTTATCGATTAAAGGTCGATGTAAATATAGAAAGGTAGATTCAATTCATTGTATTGGTGTTGTGAACCGACCAAGGTTTGATTTTGGATTTCTATATCTTATGTCATGTCCTTGCTAGTTAATAATTTGTGGTTCAAAAGAAAGTTGGTATGAAACAATTAAAGGTGATGCTTTTAGTTTGATAATCTTCTTTGTTTCAAAAAAGTACATTTTTGAGTTTCCATATATAATCAATTTAGTAAATGATTTAAACCGATTACAATATATTAAATATTCATCCATAATAGATGACGACTTTTAAACAACCAAGAATAGATGATTGAGAAATTAAAAGTTAAAACCACAGAAAGTCATTACTGATTAGAGATATCTTAGCTCGACGCATCAAAAAAACACTTGTTCGGTGCAATTAGGATTCGATCCTGTGGAATCAGTTATGACCAGATAACTACATCGAAGAGGTGTACAAATTTGAAGGGGCGCTTAGGGGGTGTAATTTAGTGAATATCCAATATATACGCAAGTGTTGATGCACTTTTGAAACTTTGTATCTTAAACTTGAAACGATTTTAATTAGTGAATAAAAGTTCAAGGTTTAATGCCCGAGTTACATTAATGAACAAAATGAACACATGTTTAGAGTATCCAACAAAGCTAATAACTTACAAAAATAAATATAAGAATCTAAAGGTTAAGAAAACATAAATAATCATGGAAAAATTTCCCAGCTGGATTCCTAGCGTTGTTTATATAGGCTGGCGGTTTCTGTTACCGGGAATATGTGAGCCAAGAGAAGTTCATTCCAAATATCAGGAACTCCAGGGAGGCACCAATGTGTACAATCTGATGCACGTTCTGGGTTTTTCTTTTGAGCATCGGTTAATGGAGTCCATAGTTTCCGATGGACAGTAGGGTGTGCATCTTTTCTGCATTGTGTTAGCTGCGTTATGTTTATCAGTTGCACATTCACCCCCTTAGCTTTCAATTTGCTCAACGAAGACTCCAATATTTGCAACATTTTCGGATCCGTTCCACTTTCCCAGAATCGGTCATCCATCACCGGTTCGGTTTCTTTATAACAGGTTCCTTGCTTCTTGCCTCCCCAGTCTGTAGCCCTGCAAAATGAAGATATATTTGTAATTAACACTATAAAGTAAAAAAGGGTTTTAGTTTTTTCATACCTTGAATGAGTTGCTGTAAGGCCCATGAAAAACATCTTGGTTTTAGTAGGATCGATATGGCTATGTACCCATTTCGACCATGTTTCCAGAACCTTCTTGTAGGCCTGAACATTATTTACTTCATCGTAAACTTGATTAGGACCACCCAACAATGATCCAGGACTCTTCCTGATAAGGAAACAAAAATGAATCTAACATGTTAGTTTCCTCAAATATTAAACAATGCATCTAATGACATTGTTTTATAGGGGATATATAGTGTGATACTTATATGAACTTACAAGAACTTTATTATGGGTAATCTCCACCAAAGATACGTATTAAAGACGAGTATATCTGCGTCAACCCAATGCCTGGCATGTTTCTCAATGGAATTGATTCGAATAGTTCGATGGTCAAGGCGATGGTTTGATGGATCATCGCCATTAGATTCGACTAGCATTGGAGCCCAGTAGTAGTCAATTGAGATATTATAGTCCTGTGTATATTGTATCAATGACCGATTAATTACTTGCGCATGCATGCAATTTAAGGAACGCCTTTTGTGGCACACAATATGGTAAAGAAAACTTAAGACTTACAATGGACGTGAAGGTGTACAAGGTACGATTCAAACCTCCCATGTTAAGCTTCTTTTTCCCGGGGATTGAAGAATGGAGCATGCACATCATCGAATCCCATTGGTTCCTGTTTACAGAGTCGCCCACAAACAATAGCCTTTTACCCTTTAGTCTCTCTACTATTGCTTTGCCATCGAACCTATTCATTTGACAAAATGAAAATAAAATATTATAAGGAAGAGATACATGACTACAACGTTTGTAATATCGGGCATTCATTAATTGGTTCATACAAAAGTTAGAGCTAGAAACCAACCTAGGGAAGTCGCAGCCATGGGGTTGCCACCTCCATTGCTGATACTTTGAATCCTTTCTTCCATATGTTAAGCAAGCTAAATCAGCGTTGAGATAAGGGCACTCGTCTTCTTTATAGAGAGGGTAATGACTCTTGTTATCATGAACCCATCTACCGGAGAACAAATCACAGGTATCCGTTAAGGACAAGGACGGTGGTAGAATCTTCAGCCTTCTCTGATGATCAGAGAGAATTCTATTTGTATCTGTATTCATATTTTCATTTTCATTAGCTGGCGTAGTCGAAGTCTTAGTGATAAGAGTAACCTTAACGTCGTTGCCAATTCCAGCTACCTGATTATTGTTTCTGTAAAAGACTAAAGTTGCTAGCCCTCCCACCAAGAACATGACTACGCTACAATGGAACAAGGTCTTCATGTTCCATAATCCAATCGAATAATGCTTCTTCCCCATCTCTCTTGTGCCTCCAGCACACAAAAATACAAAGATAGAGAGCGAGTAGTGTAGGTTGTGTGCCTATAATTCTAAGGAACAGGGGATTGGGAGAGAGATTAACAAGATTTGACCTCTTTTTATGGTTTCATTCCACTAGAACACGTAAGAAATTAAAAGGCTCAATTCAGCCACATGCTTAGAGTTTCGTTCATTTTAAGATATGAGTCTTAAGGGACGTCGATCTGATTTCTACTGTCTTAGCATACACATATAATTAGCATGGGAATAATATATATATATATATATATATATATATATATATATATATATATATATATATATATATATATATATATCCTCTTATTTTTTTTCCTACATAAAATGGTGAACATGTATAACATTTAATGATATTTTAGGATATTAATATGACACATGTCACCATTTTATTATATATATATATATATATATATATATATATATATATATATATATAGACGCGCGCGCGCAAAAAATATCAAAAATCCATATATTTGTAAAAAGTGCTCATTTGCACTCTTTGTATGTACATATTTTTTTCAATATTTTTTTTATAAATGTCATAAATATTTCTGACTTAATGCGTTAAGTCACACTAAAAAAACATATCACACAGAAGAGTATGCATTTTGATAATGGTTTGCCCGAAAATATTATTTCGTAAAAGATCTTGAAAGTACACACAAATATATATATATATATATATATATATATATATATATATATATATATATATATATGTTTGTATTTGACACGTGATTACCTATATCAAATTTAGTCTTAAACGAGATAAAAGATTATGGTAATATAAGTTGGCGGGGCACGTACTCTCCCGTTTTTCAAGTTATCTTTAAATCTCGCATGATATTTAATTATAAGTCGATGAATCGACCGTTAAGCAAAGGAATTGAGGATGGACATCGGATCTTGTGTAAAGTCATGTACCCAATAATGAAATTTTAATTTTTAGTCGTATTGTTAATCATCTAATTAGAAAATAGCAACCAAATCTTTTTCCAAATGATAAATTTGTTTAAAAAATCGATTGATATTAAGAATTTAAGGGTAGGCAATAAATGTTTAATTAGGAATACTCACATGGTATGATATCACTACACAAAAGCCAAAATGGGCGTACGACGGTGTATTATATTAACTTCGTTTAGAGATAATGTTATATATAAACTAATAAAAGTAGCGAGTTTTACAACCCATGTTAAATTTGAGGTTCAAATTGATTGTTAAATTAGGAAATTCGAACTGAAAACTAAAGGACTATGTAGTAGATGTTGATTGAGTAGAGGCTGACCGAGTCAAAAGGTCTGACTGTATCTGTCTTTGAATGAAAGTTGGTTGTTCTATTTGATATTTGATTGACTGTGTTGAATGATGAAAATGACAATATTATTCTTATATTCCATCTTGTAGCACTCTCATTTCCCTCACCAAAAATGCAGGAAATGGTCATCTTTTATTACATTTTACTTTTATTTTATTTTTAAATAAAAATAACCATTGTCCCCATCATCAGAACTCTCCTAAACCACAATAGCATTATTATTTCTGCTTGGTTCACTCATGAAATTTCCATTCTTTAGCTATGGACAAATTCACTTGAAGTGACCCTTCTCCTTGCAGTTATAACATTTAGCATTTAATGAACCTTTAGACATCGTTTGAAAGTGATATCCCTATGTTTCCCCCTTTCCTCTCTTATGTCCTTCCTTTCCCTACGAACAAACCAGAAGTAGGCACCTATTCTCCAACTGAAACTTTTCTTTTCACTTCCTTGGACACCATAGAATCATTCACATCATTCACAATGATTGTTTTCCTACCGTAGAGCATGGTATCAACGAAACTCTCATACAATTTCGGAAGAGAACATAAGAGAATGAGCGCCTGATCTTCATCCTCAATCTTCATATCAACCCCTTGTAGATCCAAGATGATGCGATTGAAGTTATCCATATAATTTTTCACTTGGGTACTTTTACACATTCTGAGAGTGTACAAAGGTTGCTTACGATACAACCTGTTCGTCAGAGAGTTGTTCTGGTACTTGTCACAAAGTTTCTCCCAGAGCCCAGAAGTAGTTGTTTGATCTACGACCTCTATTAGTACTTCATCTGTCAAACTTAATAAAATGTTACTATGTACCTTCATCAAAATGTACACCTTCTTTTCAGCCACCATATTCTTTGATAGTTTTGCCTCTCCTCTAGTGTCGCTGCACATCCTTGTTGAACAAAAAGAGCCATGATCTTCACCTTCCACAAACTGAAGTCATTTGAATCATTGAACTTCTCCAAATAAAACTTATGAGTAGACATCTTCAATCACAAGAACACAAACCGCAACTTTGATACTAATGGTTATGGAAGTAAAATGCAAAACAAGCAAAACCAAAAGCATAAAAGACACAGTATTTACGTGGTTTGGTCTAGGTGACCTGTGTCTACAGGCAGGAGGGGAGTATTGTTTATTTCAGAGCTCTCTAAAAGAGGCTACAAGTAAAATTACATAGAGATTCGTGTGTCACTCTAGAATTCAAGACACATCAAATGACTAGCATGCATCCCTATTTATACTGAAGGTATCAGACCTAAAACCCTAATGGGCCAAGCCCATTGGCCCATAGGCCCATGAATGGTGTCAGCCAATCATAATCCACTACGCAATAGCTTCTGGAACATTCATCCATGTCATAAAACACATGAGCATCAACAACACACATGATAGAGCACATGACCCATAGTGGAGCATCATAATGCACAGGTGGTGCATCATGAACACTAGTGGTGCATCAAACATCATGGTGGCGCGTGATCGTGTATTCCATGAGAATCTTTACCTTTTGAGCATCCTTCAACAATGTCACACCCCCGAACCAGACGGCGGAAACGTCCGAGGGCTCGCGTGACTTAAATTGAATATCATCACAATGATTATACATGAAACACAACATAAACTTCACCATGCATTAATACATAACGATTGACATTGTTCACATCCAGTACATTGTTTAAATATTACATATCCATAACATCAATTGTTTGAGAGTTTTCAAAACATAACATCCTAACATACTTGATATTACCCTGCAGCTTATCTGTTACCTGAGAATATAAGTTATTTTGAAAACGTCAACATATGAAATGTTGGTGAGTTCATAAGCAGGGTTGTGATAAAAATGATTTGTGTAGTTTATAAAACCCAGAAAATCCGATATTTTCTGAAAAGACAATTGTTTACCAAAGTGTCAAGATCCATAAGTTGGTGCATGAATGATTTCAAAACGTGTATAAATGGGAAGTTTTGCATTATAGTTATTGAAAATACAAGCGAGTGGTGTTGATTTCCTCGAAAAACCCGATGTTTTCCGATAACATAATATAATTGTTTTCAAATTGTTATACCGCCACATGAGTGATTTTGATTACTTTTCCTTGATTACTCGGATAGTATTGGATTTATTTAATTACGCGAGTCGTTATAACCATGCATAATAATGACTAGTTCGTCTGTCTTGGCATCCTAATAAACGCCGGAATTGATCTTAAGATTTTGTCACCCTAGACTGGCCGAGTCTAACTGTAGCGAACAGCTGAGGTGTGAGGGTGTCACCCCCGTATAGATCTATACACAAACTCTCGCTCTCCTTCCAGGAGACTTTGATTATAACTACAGACTACGAACGACACTTAGAGGTGTCGCCCATTATTACTCACTTAATCCAAACAAAATTGATTACTATTGATTAACGACCTGAATTTGTTTACTTTGATTTCAAATAAGCCTAACAAACGAGGGGAAGAGGAATACAAAGTCCTGCTAATTACGTGAGTTATTTTAGGCTGTTGGTTATACGAAGGACGCGTTGACCCATTTCATATTTGATTTAATTTGGACCTTACTAGCAATGCTAATGGGCCACCAAGGCCCAATAGCACATATATGCCATTGAGGGTCCCTTAAACATGTAATTGGGTCATAGAAGGCCCATTAGACATGTGTTATTATTGTTGGGCCCAAAAGTCATGTCAATGGGTCACGAAAGCACAATAAGCATGATTAAGGTCTTTCAAGCCCAACTATTTGAATATTTACTTGTTTTAGGTATAGTATAATGGTCGGAAGTTTGATTGAACAATTGTTAAATTCTCAACGGCACGAAACTTGTCGGTTGTTTATAACGATATTTGAAAATATATGTATATTCTTCATTCTACTTTCATAAGTTGTAATTTGGTATTCTTTTGACCCAAATATCTTAAAACCAAAATAATTGACTCAAAATATTGATTTGACCCATTCAGCCCTTTTTTTTATAAAAATGACAATTTTAGTCCCTTACATAAAGAAAAAGACATTTTAGGCCCTTAACTCATTTTCTTGACATTTTTGACCCATAGACTTGTTTAAATAAATGTTTTTAGCTCAAAATTTACTCTTTGACAGTTTCAGCCCTTCCAGTAAAGAGTCTTTCGGTTAAAGTCCAACTTTTTCGCAACTTTTACAATTTCGGCCCAAATTCCAAAAACTTTACATTTTTTATCCTTTTTGGAAAAGAAAAACTTTTAACCCTTCAAATAGTTTTGTTTACCCCTTTTACCCCCTGTTTCGAGAATTGTACCATTTTAGCCCCCTTAAAAATCGTATTTTTGCAATTTTTGGGCCTATTGGCCGAAAAGCCCAAAAATTAGCCCATTAAGCTACAATTTACATTTCAAGTCCTTTAAAGAGTATAATATTCATAAAAACATTTGTTTTTACTGTTTTGACTCTTTTAATCCTTAAGAAAACCGTAAATGACAAATTTCAACCCCACTTTTGTTTATTTGACAATTTTAGCCCAAAAGTGAGTTTTATGTTGCAATATATTTATTATGACTTTAGATAGAAGTTTTTCTTGACTTGTTTAGTGAAATATATATTAGATCATGTTTGTTTCGCTTCTTGTGCCATAAATCTCGAGATTTCTTTCCTTTTTGTTACATATTTACCACATAAACACATAAAATCACACATACATACATGAAATCATACATAGCATACACATACACATAGATCTACACATTTTACTTGTATTGTCCCCCATAAAACTTGTGAAAACCGAAAATAGAGGGGTATGAACTCACCTTTGCTTGTTGTTTTCGATTTTGAAGGAAGAAATGAAGAAAATTTGGTCCTAGCAAGCCTTCTTGGGTGGATCTCGATCTTAGAGGTTTCTAGGATGATGATCATGAGTTTATATGAGTTAAGAAGAGATTTTTGATAAAACAAAGAATCTCGATCATGGATCCAAGCATCAACTTACCTAAGATGATGATTTTTGTGGAATAACCTCCTTGAAAAGCTCTTAATCTCGAAAATTTTGAAGGAGAAGTGAAAGTGTTCTTGAGAGGATTTGGAAAGAGTTGGAATGAATTTTGTGTGTGTGTGTCTCCTCTCGGCCGAAAATAAGAAGAGAGGGAGAGAAAGTGAAGAGAGAGAGGTGATAAGATGGTGCATGGAGACATGTGAGGTTTTGCATGGAAGACCAAAATGTAATAAGGAGGTGGCTAACCCTCCTTATTCCACTAGTTTCTATTTTTTTCCCTTGGGCCGAGAAAGAGAGAAGAGAAAGAAGATTTTTGGGCCTTTTGTGCTTAAGTCCATAATATGTCCCAATTGGATGGTTTTTGGCCCATTGGCCCTTTTAGAGTAATTCACGGCCCAATATTCATCAAAGTATGAGTTTTATGGCCCATTAGGGCTAACTAGATTTGTTATGGCCCAATAAGGCCCATTAAAGATAAACTAGTCCATTTTAGGCTTATGAGGCCCAAAATGTTAAGTTTCATGCTAATGGGTCCAATTAGAGCCCCTATAAGAGTTCTAAGCCCAAAATAGTCAAATTGGAAGCTTATTGGTCCATTAGGCCCAATAAGAAAATCCTAGTCCAAAATGGACTTGAACCGGGATTTTTAGGGTTTCCAACCTTTTGTTGACTACTTGAATGTTTGTGTAGAGTATTTGATAGAATTTTTGTGATCATTGAACAAGCATAATACATGTTTTCCAAGCTTTAACTACAATGTTATCTTTGTTAAGGGTTTTACAAGGTATCAGAATTCCTGGTTGTGACATCATCCCCCCGTTAGAGGGAATTTCGTCCCGAAATTCTTTTTAAAGCTAAATTTGAGAATGCGAGAATAGGTGAGGGTACTATGCTTCATATGGTCTTCGCGTTCCCATGTGAATTCTGGTCCACGTCTCGCGTTCCATCGAACTTTCACAATCGGAATGCGACTTTGCTTAGTACGCTTCACTTCCCTGTCCATGATTTCGACTGGTTCTTCGATGAATAGGAGATTCTCGTTGATTTCGATTTCTTCTAATGGAATGACGAGAGTTTCGTCGGATAAGCACTTCTTTAAATTGGAAACATGGAACACGGGGTGTACACTGCTGAGCTCAGCGGGTAGCTGCAGTCTATAAGCCACTGGACCTATTCGGGCAAGAATCTCGAACGGTCCAATGTATCGAGGGTTTAGTTTTCCCTGCTTCCTAAAACAAATCACCCCTTTCCAGGGAGAGACCTTTAATAACACCCTATCCCCGACTTTAAATTCCAAGGGCTTTCGCCGCTTATCGACGTAGCTCGTTTGTCTGTCTCGTGATGATTGCAGTCGGGCCCTGATCTGAATTATCTTCTCATTCGTTTCGCGTATGATTTCCGGTCCCGTTAATGCATTGTCTGGTGTTTGTCCTTTTGCTAGCTGAGTGTCTCCTACCTCAGCCCAGCATAACGGCGATCTACATTTACGCCCGTATAATGCCTCGAAAGGAGCGACTTTTATGCTTGAGTGAAAACTGTTATTGTACGAGAATTCGATCAAAGGCAAGTGGGTATCCCACGACCTTCCAAAGTATATCACACATGTGCAAAGCATATCTTCTAGCGTTTGAATGGTTCGCTCGCTTTGACCATCCGTTTGTGGGTGGTAGGCAGTGCTCATGTCAAGTTGTGTTCCCATAGCTTACTGAAGCGATTGCCAAAAGCGTGAAGTAAACCTACTATCTCTATCTGAGATGATTGATATTGGCACTCTGTGGAGTCTCACGATTTCCTTGATATAGATCCTTGTCAATCGTTCCATCTTGTATGACTCTTTTATTGGCAGGAAATGAGCGGATTTTGTCAACCTATCAACTATTACCCATATGGTATCCAAACCATCAGTCGTCTTGGGTAGTTTGGTCACAAAGTCCATAGTAATCCTTTCCCATTTCCACTTGGGAATTACTGGTTGTTGTAGTAATCCCGAGGGCTTCTGATATTCCACCTTTACTTTAGCACATGTGAGGCACTTGCTAACGTAAGTGGCAATTTCTGCCTTCATGTTAGGCCACCAATAATGTAGCTTGACATCCAGGTACATTTTATCCGAACCCGGATGGATGGAGTATCATGTCTTGTGGGCTTCATTCATGACTACTTCTCTGAATCCCCCAAGTTTAGGGACCCAAATGCGGTTCATGAAGTAATATGCTCCGTCCTCCTTCACTTTGAAATTATTTTCCATTCCACGTAACGCTTCGCTTGTTTTGTTTTCTGCCTTCATGGCATCGAACTGGGCTGCTCTGATTTGCGAGGTCAGGTGGGATTGGATGGTTATGGAGAGAATCTTCAAACGACTATTCGAGTATTCTTTTCGACTCAAGGCATCAGCTACTACGTTAGCTTTACCTGGGTGGTACTTGATTTCGCACTCATAATCGTTCAGCAGTTCAACCCATCTTCGTTGCCTCATGTTTAACTCTTTTTGATTTAAAATATGTTGGAGACTCTTGTGGTCAGTGAAAATGGTGCACTTCGTACCGTAAAGGTAGTGCTTCCAAATCTTCAAGGCGAAGACCACAGCTCCTAATTCAAGATCATGGGTGGTATAATTCATCTCGTGGGTCTTTAGTTGCCGGGACGCATAAGCTATCACCTTTCCACGCTGCATGAGTACACAGCCTAAACCCTGATTCGACGCATCACAGTAAACTACAAAGTCCTATGTCCCCTCTGGTAGTGATGGTACCGGTGCGCTGCAGAGTGCTTGCTTCAGAGTTCGGAATGCAGCTTCTTGCTTATTCGTGCATTCAAATGGTACGCCCTTTTGCGTAAGCGAGGTAAGTGGCTTGGCTGTTTTGGAGAAGTTCTGAATGTACCTCCTGTAGTAGCCTGCGAGGCATAAAAATTGGCGAATTTCTGTGGGTGTTGTTGGGATCGCCCATGTATCCCTTCCTGACTAACAACATGACCCAAAAAGTTCACACTACGAAGCCAAAACTCACACTTAGAGAGTTTTGCGTATAACTTTTCGGTTCGCAGGGTTTCCAGGATTTGTCGGAGATGTCGGCCGTGTTCCTCTTCGCTTCGAGAATAGACTAGGATATCGTCGATGAAAACGATGACAAATTTGTCGAGGAATGGTCGGCAGGTTCGATTCATTAGGTCCATGAATGCGGCAGGGGCATTCGTTAGACCGAAGGGCATTACGACAAATTCATAATGTCCATAACGAGTTCGGAAGGCGGTTTTGGGGATATCCTCCTCCCGGACTTTGAGTTGATGGTATCCGGATCGCAGATCTATCTTAGAGAAGTAACTTGCTCCTTGGAGTTGGTCAAATAGATCGTCGATTCTCGGAAGTGGATAGCGATTTTTGATAGTGAGATTATTAAGTTCCCTGTAGTCAATACACATCCTAAAGGTACCGTCTTTCTTCTTAACAAAGAGAACCGGAGCTCCCCAAGGTGAGAAACTGGGTCGGATGAATCCTTTGTCCAAAAGTTCGCTGAGTTGGCTGGACAACTCTTGCATTTCTGTAGGAGCCAATCTGTAGGGCGATTTGGCGATGGGTGTAGCTCCTGGCACGAGGTCAATTCGGAACTCGACTTGTCTTTCTGGGGGTATCCCCGGAAGGTCTTCAGGAAATACATCCGGGAAATCGCAAGCCACTGGGATGTCTCGAATATTGACCTCTTCTTTGGACTTATCCACTATATGAGCCAGAAACGTCAAGTCCTTCTTTCGTAGACACTTTTGTGCCTTAATGCACGAGATGAGACGAAGGTTCGTGCTGGGTTTGTCTCCGTATATAGTTATGGTTTCATGATTTGGAAGGTGAAGGCGAACGGCCTTCTCGTGACACATAATTTCAGCATGGTGGGGGCTTAACCAGTCCATGCCGATAATCACATCAAAACTCCTAATGGATACAGGCATTAAGTTTATTTGAAAGACGTGATGGTTCAAGGTCAGGGTACATCCGATGTAGATTTCCCCAGTGGATTCTGTTTTCCCATTAGCCATTTTCACCGTAAAGGTTTCATTAAGCTTCTGGGGTTGTTGTTTTAACAAGTGTTTGAATTTATTACTCACAAAGCTTCGTTCTGCCCCGGTATCAAATAGGATGCATGCATAAGTGTGGTTTAGAAGAAACGTACCGATAACTGATGGGTTTTGAGCATTCTAACACTCCTAAGTGTACATGCAACCCTAAATACCTTGGATCTATGTTTTCTCTATTATACATACAAATATGATTATCCAAGGTATTATCCTAACTAGCATACCAAAACATTGATACTAGGATAATAAAATAGATAGAATACATACCTTGTTGTTGTTGCTTGACTCCATGAAGCTTGAGAGCCTAGTGCCCCAAGTGTGACACCTCAAATGGTTCACACAACATCATGAACTCTTGGAATAACCATGAGAAGAAGACATACATGTTCAAATCGGCTAGCCCTCAAAATATGTATCACTAGTGCCAATTTCTTGAACTAAAGGGGTTCTTATATAGTGTGGCTATTAGGGTTACACCATGTAACTCATGACTTTACCCATTCCTTATGCTCCATGGGTTTTAACCTCCATGGAGTATCCATGGATCACCACATGGGTTAAACCCAACATAAAGGAATCTTGGATCATAAGCCCACATATATAAGAATGAATGATTTCCACAATCAATCCCCATATATTTAATTAGTCTCTTTTTTTATCACTAAATTAAGTCCAAATTAATTCTTGATCAATACTAATTAAATAACATATTTCATATTAATACATTAGAACTTATAATATATTAATATGTCACAAAATGTCTTTTCCTCATAAACGGTCTATCCAAATGTTTCGATGCCATGCAACCCAAATGGACCATGCCGAGTCGGGTCAAGTACATACCAATTATAGTTATGGACTTAGACACTAATCCAATAGTCTCCCACTTGGATAAGTCTAAAACTATTATTGCGTATGACTTCAGGAACCAACTGGCAATCGTAGCTCTCAAAAGCCGCTGTCGAACTCTAACCTTGTAGATGAACTCTGACCTTTGTCAATGACTTGTCCATTAGATAAGGGATCATATATTCCTCCATTCTAGATATCATATGGACTGAGATATGGATTATAATCATTCTCTCTGTCCATTTGTTGTTTCCCGATTTCCGATTTATGATGATTGACTAATTGAACAAATCAAATCAGTCCAGGCCCAGCCGAGCACTTACATTTGTCATCACCAAATCATCAAGGGGCCCACAGATATCGCTTTTATCCCGAAGGTAAAAGGAATGGATAAACTTCGACTCATATGGCTTGTTCTACTACTTGTTGAATCATACACAAAGGCACGTTTTATAACACCGAGTTACCGAATGCGTTTTCGTGCAATCAATGTACAGCCAACTCATAGTAACAACTCATATCTCTAGGTTTGAAGAATATAAGATATTATCGTCTCATGATCACTCGTGATAAAATCCATGAAGTGATTCCAATGAGCGCGGGTTGAATCCAATACTCAGAACTTATGAGCACTCATGAGTGTTGTAGCCCCTTGTCCAACATCTTAGACCTCTACAAGCCAACCCATGACAGTCTTGATTCATATCTACTTCCAACATATGACCGACTGTGGATAGTTTGAATAACTTAGTCAATCAGGAAGAACGACCTAGTTATTCTGGAAGTCAAAACATGCAAAATGAAACACAATAATAATAGAATCTAATATGGTATCAAAACCTATGAACATAAATAAAACACCTTTTATTTATCACCATATGATTACACATTATTCATTGTATACTGTTTCAGCTATCAACTTTATTCTTGAATTTAAAACAATAGTTGTCCCATGCTCCAAGCATGTACACTATGTTTTCTAAACACTAGTCATGCCATACACCAAGTATGCATACTATGTTTGTCTATGATCTTCACTTTGTGAATTAGATCAATTGAACATAACTCCAATGATCCTCTTTCACAGTCCCAAATCCTTACTGCAAATGCAAGAATTCCAAATTCATGCCATTTACTGAAATCTGTTAGATTCTAAACTTATATGCATTGATCCTCCTGTAATGATTATGCACAAAGTCAGAAAGACTTGACAACAACCATTACAGAGCATTCCAAGGAGATCAACTCCTTGGAAACATCCTTCTTGCATTAAGTTTCCTAATCTTACACAGATTGAATAATTTCCAACTTTGAAACATTTCCATATTCCATTTTGACTATCACTTCTGAACAAGAGTTGCCTCCTTACAGATTATGTCAATATGGTCCTTCCAGAATTAACACTATACTTCCAACTGTCCTTGAGCAACCAATCTTTGGTAAACCTTAGATTGTCCTCGAAAATTGCTTAATCCTTTTAGTCATATCCAGTTCTAGACCTTTTCCCTTCTTAATGCCCCATGCATTTGGAAAATTTTAGAAAGGATAAATATAGCACATGTAATCGATCCTATATCCGAAGCATATGGGACACGAGTCATGATGTCTTACATAAAGACTAAACCAGTCTTTTGCTATAACATTTCCATTTCTATTTGCCAAGTTCTCATAATTCAGATTATGAAAAGGGATGCCGTAATCATAATCGAATTTTAGAACACAAATAATGGACCCATATATAGAATTTCCTTATGTTGAGCCATTCCAACATGAAATTCATATATATATCCTTGACTAAATACGATCAAAATCTCAATCTAAGCTTTTAGAATTGAAATGAAGTATAATTTTCTCTCCCTTAATTATAGCAAAACAACTTTTTCAACCCCTGCAGCCTCACGAATTGAAACTTTTGTTTTCTATAATTAACATTGCTAACTTGCAATCTTTATCATAATTATCATGCTCCCACTAACATGGTGATTATTAGCATAACACTCATGCTCCCACTAGCTTTGACATGTAATCAGAAATCAGCTGGACTTCTAGAAATCAATACTTTATTGACTTTCTTACCAAAGTTCACATTTCTGATACTAGATTGCTTTGATAAAACTTTATCAATATCATACACCTTATCTTAGATAGCTCACAGGTGTGTCTAAACAATTTTAAGAACTATGAAAAGGGATGCCGTAATCATAGTCTCGATTGTTTAGACCTTTACCACTTCTCACAAGTCCATGTTAGTGTGCTGGTTAACCACACACGCTCCACTAACGACTTTGAGAATGCAAATATCACAATTGCTATCTAGCTAAAATCTACTTAGTGAAAGTGTTTCCTCACCATCATTTTCATGAATCGGAGAGAAACCTTATGACACTTAGATTTTATGGTGTATGAGTTCCTATCCATATGAATTTTGTCAAATCCATAATCACAAGACAAGGTTACTGACAAATCCACACTTATATGGATTAAACTTGTGCAATCTTAAATTCTTGCCATTTGGCAGCTCAAGGGCCTGCCATTGCTTCCAAGTAGTTGTGCAACCAATTGAGAACTCTCAGAACTCCTATGCAAAGCCAACTTGAATAGGCACAGACATGTCGACACGATAGGTTATAAACCTCAAGTCGTGTGCTAGTGAAGAACTTCAGGTTTTATTCATGATTAGTTCTTGAGACTTTCAATACCTTTAAGACTCCCACTGTCCTCTTGACATATAAGACTTTCTTGTCAGATATTCAAGAGATAGTGTGGATTCTAATCAAGACAAACACTTCACACAATTGGCCTTAGTTGGTCTTTGTTTTATCCAAAACATCACAACTTACCAATTTCAAATGTACAAGAGTAGAAAACTTTTACTCTTACATTTGACAAGTGTTTTAAACCTTCTTTAAGACATGTCACTCAAGTTACAATCTTAGAGTATAACTCTAAGAATTGTTTTTGGAACGAAGTATAAATCATCTTCTTGATTTAACCACTTCAACAATTCATAGCTCCTCTTCTTAGCTACCAGAATGCACTTAGAGGATGAATTGTGATAAGGTCTCTTAATCATTAAGATGATTATATAACATGATACTAAAGTACTCTCCCATCTTTTCAGATTTGAGAAACTTTTATCTTTCTGCCTAAGTTGATTCTTCTTATTCGCTCTGCCATACATTGAAACCTTTTCCAATGTCTCAGAATTACACTTAAGCTTGTAAGTATAACCATATTTACTGAATTTTAGTAAATAATGACGAATAGTCTTAACGATTATTTGTGGTGGGCTTGATCAGTGCACAAGAATGTGTACTCGATCATTTACTTGACTCACACATCCATGTGAACAAGTAGTTAGTCTTAATTTTTCCAATGCTTGAAAGTTCTTATTCATCATGCTATACAACTTGCATGATTCCAAGTTTCTATCCAACTGAAACTTAGGTGATGAGAATCTTTCCTTATTTGGTAAATTTAGACACTACCACAAATGAAAGAATCAAATTCATATTTCCACTCTTGCTCTTAATGGAATCTTATAAGCAACAAAAGTTTTCATAAATGCCATTGTAAGGATATTTTAAAATAAATAAAATCAAAAAAAAAATTTCTTTTATTTTAAAACTTTGCGGAAAAACTATCCTTACAATGCAAAAGCACATGAAAACTTTGTTGTTATTTATTCCTAAGCAATATATCATAACTCTTAAGAAGTAGCTCAAGAATCCGATCTTCAAACTATGCGATAGAAATCCATCTATGCCATCAGATTCAGCATATTCTTTCTTTAAGTTTCTTCACCTTTTCTTTGATTCTTAAAACATCAACATGTGACCAAGTCACATCATGTATCAAGAATCTCAAAATAGAAACTTAGTAGAGTTAGATAGTGGACTTTACCTGAAGTAGAGTCAAACTTATTGACTTTAACATCCTTAGGTAAATTTGGCAGCTTCGCAACCAATGCCCCTTTCTTTGGCAATAGACCCTTGATAATGGGACTATCTCAGACTTAGCCGTTCTCTTTACCATTTGGTCAACCGAGTTGACTATGGCCGATCCCTTTCCATTGGGAAGAGAGAGCTTTATTGGATATCCAATGTCATCATTGTCAATGTCCATAAAGTTTTAGGAAGTTGATCTTAGCAAATAGATAAGATCATTAAGGGTCTTGTCATAGTCTGTTTCATAGGAGTACCAAAGGAACTCACTATGTGACTTAGAAAATAGTTGAGTCACCAACTTTCTCAAGACTTTGACACCCAACTCTCCCGGCTTGTCAATATCTGACTACATCTCCAAGATGTGATCACATATAGACCTTTTTCTTGCCAATAGGGCTTGAGTGACCTTAAACTTTTCAGGAACTTGCGGGTTAGGGAGAATAACTGGAGGAAGTGAAAGAAGTATGATTTCCATGGGACATCATCTTCATTTAGGAAAGCTTGTTTCAAGAGATTTGGGAAGATCATCTTTTGGGAGATATTCAAGAGAGTTGATTTAAAGTCCTTAATATAACACCCAATATGAAATATTAAGGCTAGGACCCAACACAATACTTTTATAACTTGGAAGAGGGATGCCGTAATCCAAGCTATAAAATATTTGAAGGTAGGTGAATGACGATTCACCGATTTCCACCAAGATAAACGAAATGTAATATTAGGTTTTAATTGGTTTTGAAACTCCTAGATCTTTGAGATTCATTGAACTTTTCAATGGCATGTTTCAATCTCGAGTGTGCCCTTCAGGTTTTGTGACTGGGATGCCGAGGATCACAAAACAAGGTGTGAAGTAACCATGCAAATTACTTGGTACTCTTAAATATTTATCACCCAACCGATGTGCCGGTAAACCACACACGCTCCACCGGCCTATGATAAATTTTAAGAAACCCTTTGCCTACCTTGTTAAATCAAGCTAGTGTGCCGGTAAACCACACACGCTCCACCAACCGACTTAAGCAAAGTGCAAAGTGTAATTTCATGGGTTAGCACCTTATTCACATTTTCCTAAGTAACTAAGATTGGGAATTTATAAGTGTTTAGTTACTTAGTATTTATCATTAATACTTTTAATGAAGGGAGAATTATAGTCCTTTCCTACCCGTTCGGCTAACGACCCTCCACCAGTCAAGGAAGCGGTGGGTGAGAGTGGACACCCATTAAACTGCCATTTTATAGGCAGTAACCTTATACCCCCCTTATAGACCGGCTTCGTGAATGAGGCCTACTAACGGTAAGACTGACTTTACTCTTATACATATATATAAATATTATTAACTTATAATATTATAAAGTATAAGAGTTGAATTTTAACTTTTAAAATTCTAAGGGCTTAACTTGGAATTAAAGTATTCATAAGTGAAAACTTTCCTAATTCCAAAACTTGAGGGCAAGTTTTGAAACTATTCAAAACTAATTAATTCCATAACTTATGTGTTTAAATTAGTTTTAATTAAAAAACTCTTCAAGTTCCATAACTTGAGGACAAGTTATGGAAGACTTTAAACTAATAAAAGAATGTAACTTTTCTTTATTTTGTAATTTATGGAATTAATTAAGGTTACACATTTTATTACTTAATGAAGTGACTCTTGAACCTCCATAACTTGAGGACAAGACTCTTCATTTTTGTAACCATTGCCAACTTTTATGAGTTTTATGAAACTTAAATGTGACTTTTCATATAACTTGAGGACAAGTTACAAAAACACATTTTAGAATCAAATCTTAGATTAAAATGGATTGAAAACACATAATCAATTAACTTTTCTATTAATCTAAGCAACTCATAAGAACAAGATAATTCAAATCAAACTTTTTCATGTAATTAGCCTAATCACTAAACTAATACAAAACATGAATCTATTGACAATTATCTTTGAAATTGGATTAGTATGAACATTACCACATCAAAAACAAGTTTATAAGTTCAAAAACATCTTAGGGTAATGTTTCTAGTCCATTTCTAGCCAAAAAACTCGAAAATATGCTGTCTGGGGCTCCTACTCGTCGAGTGTATCAACCTACTCGCCGAGTAGGATGATTTTCTTCATGGACTCGGCGAGTTCATCAGTGGACTCGGCGAGTCCAGTGCCCAGAATGCCCGAAATTCGACTTTTTCAGCATTTTTCAGCAATTTGCATCAAGTATAATTGAAAACAAGCCTAGGCTCTGATACCACTGATGGGTTTTGAGCATTCTAACACTCCTAAGTGTACATGCAACCCTAAATACCTTGGATCTATGTTTTCTCTATTATACATACAAATATGATTATCCAAGGTATTATCCTAACTAGCATACCAAAACATTGATACTAGGATAATAAAATAGATAGAATACATACCTTGTTGTTGTTGCTTGACTCCATGAAGCTTGAGAGCCTAGTGCCCCAAGTGTGACACCTCAAATGGTTCACACAACATCATGAACTCTTGGAATAACCATGAGAAGAAGACATACATGTTCAAATCGGCTAGCCCTCAAAATATGTATCACTAGTGCCAATTTCTTGAACTAAAGGGGTTCTTATATAGTGTGGCTATTAGGGTTACACCATGTAACTCATGACTTTACCCATTCCTTATGCTCCATGGGTTTTAACCTCCATGGAGTATCCATGGATCACCACATGGGTTAAACCCAACATAAAGGAATCTTGGATCATAAGCCCACATATATAAGAATGAATGATTTCCACAATCAATCCCCATATATTTAATTAGTCTTTTTTTTATCACTAAATTAAGTCCAAATTAATTCTTGATCAATACTAATTAAATAACATGATTTCATATTAATACATTAGAACTTATAATATATTAATATGTCACAAAATGTCTTTTCCTCATAAACGGTCTATCCAAATGTTCCGATGCCATGCAACCCGAATGGACCATGCCGAGTCGGGTCAAGTACATACCAATTATAGTTATGGACTTAGTCACTAATCCAACAGTCTCCCACTTGGATAAGTCTAAAACTATTATTGCGTATGACTTCAGGAACCAACTGGCAATCGTAGCTCTCAAAAGCCGCTGTCGAACTCTGACCTTGTAGATGAACTCTGACCTTTGTCAATGGCTTGTCCATTAGATAAGGGATCATATATTCCTCCATTCTAGATATCATATGGACTGAGACATGGATTATAATCATTCTCTCTGTCCATTTGTTGTTTCCCGATTTCCGATTTATGACGATTGACTAATTGAACAAATCAAATCAGTCTAGGCCCGGCCGAGCACTTACATTTGTCATCACCAAATCATCGAGGGGCCCACAGATATCGCTTTTATCCCGAAGGTAAAAGGAATGGATAAACTTCGACTCATATGGCTTGTTCTACTACTTGTTGAATCATACACAAAGGCACGTTTTATAACACCGAGTTACCGAATGCGTTTTCGTACAATCAATGTACAGCCAACTCATAGTAACAACTCATATCTCTAGGTTTGAAGAATATAAGATATTATCGTCTCATGATCACTCGTGATAAAATCCATGAAGTGATTCCAATGAGCGTGGGTTGAATCCAATACTCAGAACTTATGAGCACTCATGAGTGTTGTAGCCCCTTGTCCAACATCTTAGACCTCTACAAGCCAACCCATGACAGTCTTGATTCATATCTACTTCCAACATATGACCGACTGTGGATAGTTTGAATAACTTAGTCAATCAGGAAGAACGACCTAGTTATTCTGGAAGTCAAAACATGCAAAATGAAACACAATAATAATAGAATCTAATATGGTATCAAAACCTATGAACATAAATAAAACACCTTTTATTTATCACCATATGATTACACATTATTCATTGTATACTGTTTCAGCTATCAACTTTATTCTTGAATTTAAAACAATAGTTGTCCCATGCTCCAAGCATGTACACTATGTTTTCTAAACACTAGTCATGCCATACACCAAGTATGCATATTATGTTTGTCTATGATCTTCACTTTGTGAATTAGATCAATTGAACATAACTCCAATGATCCTCTTTCACAGTCCCAAATCCTTACTGCAAATGCAAGAATTTCAAATTCATGCCATTTACTGAAATCTGTTAGATTCTAAACTTATATGCATTGATCCTCCTGTAATGATTATGCACAGAGTCAGAAAGACTTGACAACAACCATTACAGAGCATTCCAAGGAGATCAACTCCTTGGAAACATCCTTCTTGCATTAAGTTTCCTAATCTTACACAGATTGAATAATTTCCAACTTTGAAACATTTCCATATTCCATTTTGACTATCACTTCTGAACAAGAGTTGCCTCCTTACAGATTATGTCAATATGGTCCTTCCAGAATTAACACTATACTTCCAACTGTCCTTGAGCAACCAATCTTTGGTAAACCTTAGATTGTCCTCGACAATTGCTTAATCCTTTTAGTCATATCCAGTTCTAGACCTTTTCCCTTCTTAATGCCCCATGCATTTGGAAAATTTTAGAAAGGATAAATATAGCACATGTAATCGATCCTATATCCGAAGCATATGGGACACGAGTCATGATGTCTCACATAAAGACTAAACCAGTCTTTTGCTATAACATTTCCATTTCTATTTGCCAAGTTCTCATAATTCAGATTATGAAAAGGGATGCCGTAATCGTAATCGAATTTTAGAACGCAAATAATGGACCCATATATAGAATTTCCTTATGTTGAGCCATTCCAACATGAAATTCATATATATATCCTTGACTAAATACGATTAAAATCTCAATCTAAGCTTTTAGAATTGAAATGAAGTATAATTTTCTCTCCCTTAATTATAGCAAAACAACTTTTTCAACCCCTGCAGCCTCACGAATTGAAACTTTTGTTTTCTATAATTAACATTGCTAACTTGCAATCTTTATCATAATTATCATGCTCCCACTAACATGATGATTATTAGCATAACACTCATGCTCCCACTAGCTTTGACATGTAATCAGAAATCAGCTGGACTTCTAGAAATCAATACTTTATTGACTTTCTTACCAAAGTTCACATTTCTGATACTAGATTGCTTTGATAAAACTTTATCAATTTCATACACCTTATCTTAGATAGCTCACAGGTGTGTCTAAACAATTTTAAGAACTATGAAAAGGGATGTCGTAATCATAGTCTCGATTGTTTAGACCTTTACCACTTCTCACAAGTCCATGTTAGTGTGTTGGTTAACCACACACGCTCCACTAACGACTTTGAGAATGCAAATATCACAATTGCTATCTAGCTAAAATCTACTTAGTGAAAGTGTTTCCTCACCATCATTTTCATGAATCGGAGAGAAACCTTATGACACTTAGATTTTATGGTGTATGAGTTCCTATCCATATGAATTTTGTCAAATCCATAATCACAAGACAAGGTTACTGACAAATCCACACTTATATGGATTAAACTTGTGCAATCTTAAATTCTTGCCATTTGGCAGCTTAAGGGCCTGCCATTGCTTCCAAGTAGTTGTGCAACCAATTGAGAACTCTCAGAACTCCTATGCAAAGCCAACTTGAATAGGCACAGACATGTCGACACGATAGGTTATAAACCTCAAGTCGTGTGCTAGTGAAGAACTTCAGGTTTTATTCTTGATTAGTTCTTGAGACTTTCAAGACCTTTAAGACTCCCACTGTCCTCTTGACATATAAGACTTTCTTGTCAGATATTCAAGAGATAGTGTGGATTCTAATCAAGACAAACACTTCACACAATTGGTCTTAGTTGGTCTTTGTTTTATCCAAAACATCACAACTTACCAATTTCAAATGTACAAGAGTAGAAAACTTTTACTCTTACATTTGACAAGTGTTTTAAACCTTCTTTAAGACATGTCACTCAAGTTACAATCTTAGAGTATAACTCTAAGAATTGTTTTTGGAACGAAGTATAAATCATCTTCTTGATTTAACCACTTCAACAATTCATAGCTCCTCTTCTTAGCTACCAGAATGCAGTTAGAGGATGAATTGTGATAAGGTCTCTTAATCATTAAGATGATTATATAACATGATACTAAAGTACTCTCCCATCTTTTCAGATTTGAGAAACTTTTATCTTTCTGCCTAAGTTGATTCTTCTTATTCGCTCTGCCATACATTGAAACCTTTTCCAATGTCTCAGAATTACACTTAAGCTTGTAAGTATAACCATATTTACTGAATTTTAGTAAATAATGACGAATAGTCTTAACGATTATTTGTGGTGGGCTTGATCAGTGCACAAGAATGTGTACTCGATCATTTACTTGACTCACACATCCATGTGAACAAGTAGTTAGTCTTAATTTTTCCAATGCTTGAAAGTTCTTATTCATCATGCTATACAACTTGCATGATTCCAAGTTTCTATCCAACTGAAACTTAGGTGATGAGAATCTTTCCTTATTTGGTAAATTTAGACACTACCACAAATGAAAGAATCAAATTCATATTTCCACTCTTGCTCTTAATGGAATCTTATAAGCAACAAAAGTTTTCACAAATGCCATTGTAAGGATATTTTAAAATAAATAAAATCAAAAAAAAAATTTCTTTTATTTTAAAACTTTGCGGAAAAACTATCCTTACAATGCAAAAGCACATGAAAACTTTGTTGTTATTTATTCCTAAGCAATATATCATAACTCTTAAGAAGTAGCTCAAGAATCCGATCTTCAAACTATGCAATAGAAATCCATCTATGCCATCAGATTCAGCATATTCTTTCTTTAAGTTTCTTCACCTTTTCTTTGATTCTTAAAACATCAACATGTGACCCAGTCACATCATGTATCAAGAATCTCAGAATAGAAACTTAGTAGAGTTAGATAGTGGACTTTACCTGAAGTAGAGTCAAACTTATTGACTTTAACATCCTTAGGTAAATTTGGCAGCTTCGCAACCAATGCCCCTTTCTTTGGCAATAGACCCTTGATAATGGGACTATCTCAGACTTAGCCGTTCTCTTTACCATTTGGTCAACCGAGTTGACTATGGCCGATCCCTTTCCATTGGGAAGAGAGAGCTTTATTGGATATCCAATGTCATCATTGTCAATGTCCATAAAGTTTTAGGAAGTTGATCTTAGCAAATAGATAAGATCATTAAGGGTCTTGTCATAGTCTGTTTCATAGGAGTACCAAAGGAACTCACTATGTGACTTAGAAAATAGTTGAGTCACCAACTTTCTCAAGACTTTGACACCCAACTCTCCCGGCTTGTCAATATCTGACTACATCTCCAAGATGTGATCACATATAGACCTTTTTCTTGCCAATAGGGCTTGAGTGACCTTAAACTTTTCAGGAACTTGCGGGTTAGGGAGAATAACTGGAGGAAGTGAAAGAAGTATGATTTCCATGGGACATCATCTTCATTTAGGAAAGCTTGTTTCAAGAGATTTGGGAAGATCATCTTTTGGGAGATATTCAAGAGAGTTGATTTAAAGTCCTTAATATAACACCCAATATGAAATATTAAGGCTAGGACCCAACACAATACTTTTATAACTTGGAAGAGGGATGCCGTAATCCAAGCTATAAAATATTTGAAGGTAGGTGAATGACGATTCACCGATTTCCACCAAGATAAACGAAATGTAATATTAGGTTTTAATTGGTTTTGAAACTCCTAGATCTTTGAGATTCATTGAACTTTTCAATGGCATGTTTCAATCTCGAGTGTGCCCTTCAGGTTTTGTGACTGGGATGCCGAGGATCACAAAACAAGGTGTGAAGTAACCATGCAAATTACTTGGTACTCTTAAATATTTATCACCCAACCGATGTGCCGGTAAACCACACACGCTCCACCGGCCTATGATAAATTTTAAGAAACCCTTTGCCTACCTTGTTAAATCAAGCTAGTGTGCCGGTAAACCACACACGCTCCACCAACCGACTTAAGCAAAGTGCAAAGTGTAATTTCATGGGTTAGCACCTTATTCACATTTTCCTAAGTAACTAAGATTGGGAATTTATAAGTGTTTAGTTACTTAGTATTTATCATTAATACTTTTAATGAAGGGAGAATTATAGTCCTTTCCTACCCGTTCGGCTAACGACCCTCCACCAGTCAAGGAAGCGGTGGGTGAGAGTGGACACCCATTAAACTGCCATTTTATAGGCAGTAACCTTATACCCCCCTTATAGACCGGCTTCGTGAATGAGGCCTACTAACGGTAAGACTGACTTTACTCTTATACATATATATAAATATTATTAACTTATAATATTATAAAGTATAAGAGTTGAATTTTAACTTTTAAAATTCTAAGGGCTTAACTTGGAATTAAAGTATTCATAAGTGAAAACTTTCCTAATTCCAAAACTTGAGGGCAAGTTTTGAAACTATTCAAAACTAATTAATTCCATAACTTATGTGTTTAAATTAGTTTTAATTAAAAAACTCTTCAAGTTCCATAACTTGAGGACAAGTTATGGAAGACTTTAAACTAATAAAAGAATGTAACTTTTCTTTATTTTGTAATTTATGGAATTAATTAAGGTTACACATTTTATTACTTAATGAAGTGACTCTTGAACCTCCATAACTTGAGGACAAGACTCTTCATTTTTGTAACCATTGCCAACTTTTATGAGTTTTATGAAACTTAAATGTGACTTTTCATATAACTTGAGGACAAGTTACAAAAACACATTTTAGAATCAAATCTTAGATTAAAATGGATTGAAAACACATAATCAATTAACTTTTCTATTAATCTAAGCAACTCATAAGAACAAGATAATTCAAATCAAACTTTTTCATGTAATTAGCCTAATCACTAAACTAATACAAAACATGAATCTATTGACAATTATCTTTGAAATTGGATTAGTATGAACATTACCACATCAAAAACAAGTTTATAAGTTCAAAAACATCTTAGGGTAATGTTTCTAGTCCATTTCTAGCCAAAAAACTCGAAAATATGTTGTCTGGGGCTCCTACTCGTCGAGTGTATCAACCTACTCGTCGAGTAGGATGATTTTCTTCATGGACTCGGCGAGTTCATCAATGGACTCGGCGAGTCCAGTGCCCAGAATGCCCGAAATTCGACTTTTTCAGCATTTTTCAGCAATTTGCATCAAGTATAATTGAAAACAAGCCTAGGCTCTGATACCATTGATGAGTTTTGAGCATTCTAACACTCCTAAGTGTACATGCAACCCTAAATACCTTGGATCTATGTTTTCTCTATTATACATACAAATATGATTATCCAAGGTATTATCCTAACTAGCATACCAAAACATTGATACTAGGATAATAAAATAGATAGAATACATACCTTGTTGTTATTGCTTGACTCCATGAAGCTTGAGAGCCTAGTGCCCCAAGTGTGACACCTCAAATGGTTCACACAACATCATGAACTCTTGGAATAACCATGAGAAGAAGACATACATGTTCAAATCGGCTAGCCCTCAAAATATGTATCACTAGTGCCAATTTCTTGAACTAAAGGGGTTCTTATATAGTGTGGCTATTACGGTTACACCATGTAACTCATGACTTTACCCATTCCTTATGCTCCATGGGTTTTAACCTCCATGGAGTATCCATGGATCACCACATGGGTTAAACCCAACATAAAGGAATCTTGGATCATAAGCCCACATATATAAGAATGAATGATTTCCACAATCAATCCCCATGTATTTAATTAGTCTCTTTTTTATCACTAAATTAAGTCCAAATTAATTCTTGATCAATACTAATTAAATAACATGATTTCATATTAATATATTAGAACTTATAATATATTAATATGTCACAAAATGTCTTTTCCTCATAAACGGTCTATCCAAATGTTCCGATGCCATGCAACCCAAATGGACCATGCTGAGTCGGGTCAAGTACATACCAATTATAGTTATGGACTTAGACACTAATCCAACAGTAACAACAGCGGGATCCTGAACCGCTTCTCCCTGTCCCATGGTCAGCACTCTTCCTGCTCCTCGATTCCCAGGGTTGTTGATGTTGGGGCAGTTTCGACGGATATGCCCAGTCTTTCCACATCCATAGCAGGTGGGGCTTGATCCTGCATTATTGCCGCTGTTGTTCGTGTTGTTGTTGTTGTTGTTGTTGCGGTTGTTGTTGTTGTTGTTGTTGTTGTTTCCTTGCTGTTGAGTCTGGGGAGGATAGGTCCTGCAATATTTTGCCGTGTGACCCTTCCGATTGCAACTGGTACAATGCATCTCCCTGCATTCGCCATTATGATGGAGACTGCACTTGTTGCACTTTGGGAGATTCCCGGAATACTGCCTAGGGGCACTTGGATTAGCTGAGGCTGGAGCATGTGGTGTGGAGGGAACTTGGGTGGTTGCAACATTGACTGTCACTGTTTGTTGCTTCTTTGACGACTCTGAGCCTTGTCGCCCTTTTCTCTTGTTGTTCTTTCCTTTCTTGTTGTCACTCTCCTTCTTGCCTTCAGTTTCCACTGGCTTCTCGCCCTTCTTGTTGTTGTGGTCGTACAGTTTCTTGGCCAACCTCTTGGCACTGTCGAAGGTTTCGGGGTTTGAAGCTATCACATTTCCTTGAATTGGGGAGGTTAATCCCCAGATGAATCGTTCGATTTTCTTTCCCTCTGAAGTAATCATGCCAGGGCACAACAGTGACAGTTCGCTAAACCTTGATATGTATGCATCTATATCAGAGTTTCGGACGGTGAGATTCCACAACTCTTGCTCCATTTTCTGAATTTTGCCTCGCGGGCAGTACTCAGCCATCAACATTTCTTTCAACTCCGCCTATGGCATGGCATTGGCTACGGGGAGAGTCATGGCCTCCACATGTCCATTCCACCAGGTGAGAGCTTGGTCAACAAATGTGCATGCGGCGAACTTCATTTTCACCTCTTCGGGGCATTCACATATCTCAAATACTGATTCCACCTTCTCAATCCATCTCTTTAGGGTTATCATTCCACCCGTGCCATTAAAGGTTCGTGGCTTGGCATTGGTGAAATCCTTGTAAGAGCATGTCTTGGTAGGTCCTTGATTTGTTCCGTTGTTCGAACTTCCAACCCCTTGTCCATTGCCTCCACCATTGTTCCCTTGGTGGATTTGCGCCATAGCTGTGGTGACCGCAGCAGATACGGCTGCTTGGAATGCAGCTGAGTTGACTTCGGGTGGGGTTGGTCCAGGGTTCCCACGGGTTTGTCGTTGAGGCATCTTTCTGTCATTGAACGGAAAGATGTTGAGTGCCTAAGATTCTTGTGAGATTGTGGTCTTATAAACTAGGGGTATTTCATGTACTTAAGTGGTTTCACATGTTAACATACAATCATGGATACATAACACATAACAGATAGCAACATCACAATAGAACACATATATTTTCCATTAATAATATCCGTACTTTGATACATGAAAATTTGCTCGAAGGAGCATACATAAGTGGTGCAAGTTCGGCAGCGTAACGACTCTATGAGTAGTGTAATCACTTAAACATAGAGTCGATGGTACATAGCATAGATCATATAAGCATAATACTAAAGGTAGATATGACTAGTCCTAACACTCTAAGGAGCGCTCGACGGCGGTAGTGAGGTCATATACCAAAGTGTTGTGCCAACAACTGGGCCATCTCTGTCATTTCTCCAATGACTTCATCTATTTCCTGGTTGGCCTGCACCGCTCGTGCTTCCATGGCGAATAGCTGTTGCCGCAAAGCGGCAATCTCAGCTCCCGGAGAACGATTCTTTCTTGTGGAATTTCCTGGTGGGGCAGGGGGTTTCTGCTGCGTCTCGCTGGTAGGTGGTGTGACGGAATCCTCGTATGGGTCTTGTTCTTCCTCCATCCCATCAAACTCGTAGTCTGTGTCCGTGTACTCGTCAAGCCCCACGCCGCGTGCTCCCCCCCTGATCTCCCTCAGGCTCATCCTCGATCATCCCGTGGGCCACTAAGACCTGATGAAACTGAATGCCCTGGTGCTCCCCTTCCATAGTGACTGAGAGGAGTTATATGAATAAACTATTATTACTCCTAAGATGTTTTAATTATTGTATAAATTGAGTTGATGTTCTCGTCTTGGTAACAAAGGAGTATGTTTTTAAGTTTACCGACCATCGAGGTTTCCCCGGGGCGTGTAATAGTTGTACTTCGGAGAAAATGTAGTTGATCAGGCTACATTCACCCCTTAATACAACTAGGAACAGTCCCGACTTAACCGAGATGTCAGTATTATCTTAGTTGATCAGGCTACATTCAGAGTTGTTTTAGTCCCCCTTTGGTTTATAGTTGCATATTAATGTGTGGTTAGATATGCCAGTTCACTATAAACAGAGCTCTTATACCAACCTGTCACACCCCCGAACCAGACGGCGGAAACGTCCGAGGGCTCGCGTGACTTAAATTGAATATCATCACAATGATTATACATGAAACACAACATAAACTTCACCATGCATTAATACATAACGATTGACATTGTTCACATCCAGTACATTGTTTAAATATTACATATCCATAGC
The DNA here is from genome assembly GCF_052849685.1 of Lactuca virosa. Taxonomy (NCBI): domain Eukaryota; kingdom Viridiplantae; phylum Streptophyta; class Magnoliopsida; order Asterales; family Asteraceae; genus Lactuca; species Lactuca virosa. Next base: position 88,650,266 of record NC_136434.1, read on the forward strand.
ATCAATTGTTTGAGAGTTTTCAAAACATAACATCCTAACATACTTGATATTACCTTGCAGCTTACCTGTTACCTGAAAATACAAGTTATTTTAAAACGTCAACATATAAAATGTTGGTGAGTTCATAAGCAGGGTTGTGATAAAAATGATTTGTGTAGTTTATAAAACCCAGAAAATCCGATATTTTCTGAAAAGACAATTGTTTACCAAAGTGTCAAGATCCATAAGTTGGTGCATGAATGATTTCAAAACGTGTATAAATGGGAAGTTTTGCATTATAGTTATTGAAAATACAAGCGAGTGGTGTTGATTTCCTCGAAAAACCCGATGTTTTCTGATAACATAATATAATTGTTTTCAAATTGTTATACCGCCACACGAGTGATTTTGATTACTTTTCCTTGATTACTCGGATAGTATTGGATTTATTTAATTACGTGAGTCGTTATAACCATGCATAATAATGACTAGTTCGTCTGTCTTGGCATCCTAATAAACGCCGGAATTGATCTTAAGATTTTGTCACCCTAGACTGGCCGAGTCTAACTGTAGCGAACAGGTGAGGTGTGGGGGAGTCACCCCCGTATAGATCTATACACAAACTCTCGCTCTCCTTCCAGGAGACTTTGATTATAACTACAGACTACGAACGACACTTAGAGGTGTCGCCCGTTATTACTCACTTAATCCAAACAAAATTGATTACTATTGATTAACGACCTGAATTTGTTTACTTTGATTTCAAATAAGCCTAACAAACGAGGAGAAGAGGAATACAAAGTCCTGCTAATTACGTGAGTTATTTTAGGTTGTTGGTTATACGAAGGACGCGTTGGCCCATTTCATATTTGATTTAATTTGGACCTTACTAGCAATGCTAATGGGCCACCAAGGCCCAATAGCACATATATGCCATTGAGGGTCCCTTAAACATATAATTGAGTCACAGAAGGCCCATTAGACATGTGTTATTATTGTTGAGCCCAAAAGTCATGTCAATGGGTCACGAAGGCCCAATAAGCATGATTAAGGTCTTTCAAGCCCAACTATTTGAATATTTACTTGTTTTAGGTATAGTATAATGGTCGGAAGTTTGATTGAACAATTGTTAAATTCTCAACGGCACGAAACTTATCGGTTGTTTATAACGATATTTGAAAATATATGTATATTCTTCATTCTACTTTCATAAGTTGTAATTTGGTATTCTTTTGACCCAAATATCTTAAAACCAAAATAATTGACTCAAAATATTGATTTGACCCATTCAGCCCTTTTTTTATAAAAATGACAATTTTAGTCCCTTACATAAAGAAAAAGACATTTTAGGCCCTTAACTCATTTTCTTGACATTTTTGACCCATAGACTTGTTTAAATAAATGTTTTTAGCTCAAAATTTACTCTTTGACAGTTTCAGCCCTTCCAGTAAAGAGTTTTTCGGTTAAAGTCCAACTTTTTCGCAACTTTTACAATTTCGGCCCAAATTCCAAAAACTTTACATTTTTGATCCTTTTTGGAAAAGAAAAACTTTTTAACCCTTGAAATAGTTTTGTTTACCCCTTTTACCCCCTGTTTCGAGAATTGTACCATTTCAGCCCCCTTAAAAATCGTATTTTTGCAATTTTTGGGCCTATTGGCCGAAAAGCCCAAAAATTAGCCCATTAAGCTACAATTTACATTTCAAGTCCTTTAAAGAGTATAATATTCATAAAAACATTTGTTTTTACTGTTTTGACTCTTTTAATCCTTAAGAAAACCGTAAATGACAAATTTCAACCCCACTTTTGTTTATTTGACAATTTTAGCCCAAAAGTGAGATTTATGTTGCAATATATTTATTATGACTTTAGATATAAGTTTTTCTTGACTTGTTTAGTGAAATATATATTAGATCATGTTTGTTTCGCTTCTTGTGCCATAAATCTCGAGATTTCTTCCCTTTTTGTTACATATTTACCACATAACCACATAAAATCACACATACATACATGAAATCATACATAGCATACACATACACATAGATCTACACATTTTACTTGTATTCTCCCCCATAAAACTTGTGAAAACTGAAAATAGAGGGGTATGAACTCACCTTTGCTTGTTGTTTTCGATTTTGAAGGAAGAAATGAAGAAAATTTGGTCCTAGCAAGCCTTCTTGGGTGGATCTCGATCTTAGAGGTTTCTAGGATGATGATCATGAGTTTATATGAGTTAAGAAGAGATTTTTGATAAAACAAAGAATCTCGATCATGGATCCAAGCATCAACTTACCTAAGATGATGATTTTTGTGGAATAACCTCCTTGAAAAGCTCTTAATCTCGAAAATTTTGAAGGAGAAGTGAAAGTGTTCTTGAGAGGATTTGGAAAGAGTTGGAATGAATTTTGTGTGTGTGTGTCTCCTCTCGGCCGAAAATAAGAAGAGAGGGAGAGAAAGTGAAGAGAGAGAGGTGATAGGATGGTGCATGGAGACATGTGAGGTTTTGCATGGAAGACCAAAATGTAATAAGGAGGTGGCTAACCCTCCTTATTCCACTAGTTTCTATTTTTTTTCCCTTGGGCCGAGAAAGAGAGAAGAGAAAGAAGATTTTTGGGCCTTTTGTGCTTAAGTCCATAATATGGCCCAATTGGATGGTTTTTGGCCCATTGGCCCTTTTAGAGTAATTCACGGCCCAATATTCATCAAAGTATGAGTTTTATGGCCCATTAGGGCTAACTAGATTTGTTATGGCCCAATAAGGCCCATTAAAGATAAACTAGTCCATTTTAGGCTTATGAGGCCCAAAATGTTAAGTTTCATGCTAATGGGTCCAATTAGAGCCCCTATAAAAGTTCTAAGCCCAAAATAGTCAAATTGGAAGCTTATTGGTCTATTAGGCCCAATAAGAAAATCCTAGTCCAAAATGGACTTGAACCGGGATTTTTAGGGTTTCCAACCTTTTGTTGACTACTTGAATGTTTGTGTAGAGTATTTGATAGAATTTTTGTGATCATTGAACAAGCATAATACATGTTTTCCAAGCTTTAACTACAATGTTATCTTTGTTAAGGGTTTTACAAGGTATCAGAATTCCTGGTTGTGACAAACAATCTTGAGCATCATAGAGGACTTCATACCATATGTGGTTCATCAAGTGATACCATGGCTCATCAAGGACACAAGTGGCACACATTGCACCAAGATGGCGCATCTAGCATGATGATGGCACATTTTGTGCAAGGGTTAGTGTATCTCCTTCAAGAACGGTGTACCACCCTCATAAATGGAACAAAAGACTTCTGAGTGGCGTATCCTGCTTCTAAGTGGCACATCCTCCTTCACAAGTGACACACCTTGTTCCCCAATGGTGCACCATCCTTCTAAATAGTACACCATGCTTCAAAATGGCGCACCTTGTTCCAAGAATGGCACACATTGAGCATGGATGGCGCATCCATGCACCAAGGTGCTCTATACCCCCTTGTAGAAGATATGTTCCTTTGTTACTTGATTCTTTCCTTTGTCAGATGATCCATTCCCTTCTCAAATGATTCATTCCTTTGTTACATGATCCATGAAACCGAAGTGATCCATTGTGTTCCAAGTGCTTTATTAAACTCAAATTCCCAATAAGAATGCTCCAAATTCTCACGTCACATTTAACAAAAGTCATTTGAATACTTATTCTACATAACCGCTGATAATGTGGTCTTTGTAACTTGAAGAAGAGTCATTCGGGAGAGAGAAGTGAGAATGATTCATGTGTATGTCAGAGCTAGTGGGAGTGTCGAGACCTTTCTAGTTTTGTATGTTGACAACATACTCTTTATAGGAAACAATGTTCCAACTTTACAAGAAGTGAAGTCTTGGCTTGGAAAATGTTTCTCTATGAAGAATCTAGGTGAGGAAAAGAACATTCTTGGAATAAGGATTTATAGGAATAGACAAAGAGATTTGTTAGCGCTTAGCCATAGTACTTAGTTGGATAAAATATTGAAACAGTTCAATATGGAGAATTCCAAGGAAGGGATTTACCCATCCATCATATTGTCAAGTTGAGCAAGGCTCAGTGTCCCAATAGTAATAAAGAAATAGATGTGATGAGTCGAGTCCTATAGGCTTCAACTATAGGATCTATCATGTATTTTATGACTCGTACTTGCCCTGATGTGGCTTATACTTTGGGCATGGTTAGTCGATATCAAGGAAATCCTGGCGTGTAATACCCGTATTAAAATTATGATATTGTATGTGTAAAAACGATAAATAGGATCTTGGTAAGAGTATTAATGTATCTTCCTAATATAAAAAGACTTTTATAGATAAAAGGTACAAGTATTAATAGCCATGGGATCAAATGTGCAAATAACACATTTTTATTAAACCACGATGTGACACAAGTAAGACCATGACGTAGTCCCAGAATGGTGATTTAAATTATGTAAAATAAATAGTGACGACAATGTACTTTGGGATGCCACGACATGGAGGAGGTTAGCCACGGTGTGATGGAAAGTAGATTGCTCTTTCTTTTTAGTGACGAATTAGGAACATCATGAAGGGAAGTGTCATAAAATACATACCACGACGTGGCAAGAAATATACTATAACATGGTGTCAAGATCAGATAAAAAATAAACAGTCTATGAACATACCATTTGATTAAACACTCCCAAAAACACACACTAAGGTGTGATTTTACATACTTAAGCACTAAAAGTCCAATTTTAATGAAATTTAGAGACTCAAGCTTCAACTTGGAGAATTAAGGTATAAATTTATTCTCCGCGCTTAAAGATTACTTCATAGATTCAATCACAAGTAATTCTAAGATGATAATATCTTCTTTTCTTGAAACGGAGATATATATGTTTTAGTTTACGAGTCTGTTGTGCATTAGTTTTACATCAACGCATCTGTAACTGGATGTTATAAAATGTAATTCAATGTATGACATGATGAGTAAAGGTTATGATTATATACTCAAATTTTTATTCGTTCCATTGGCTATTAAGGAAAAAGCAATAACTTTGGCCCCCTCGACGATTTGATGTTGACATTATAGTGTTGGGCCCAGCCTGGACTAAATTGATGTGTTCACTTCGTAGTCTAATTACGTAATCATAAATAGGAAATCGAGAAATAGAATCTTGGACCATGAGATTGATTTCAATCAATGTCTCGTGTCCATACGATATCTTGAAAAACGAAGGAATAGTTGATCATTTATGTCAGGGCTAGCATCTGATTTAATCAAAGTTTGGCAGTGGCTTTGGAAAACACTCTTTACTTGTTATTCAAAGTGTTACTTGTAATTGTAGTTGACGACTTATCCAAGTGGGAGAATGTTGGATTAAGGTGTCTAATGTCTTAACTAAACTGATATATTCTTGGTGAATAAAAGTAAAGTCCTTTTGGGGTGCCCTCATAACCAGAAAATAGCTAGGATTGATATTAAGCGAGAAATAAGATGATTTGATAATATATTATATGATTACTATATTAATTAGAAATAGTTAATAATTATAATTAAGTGGAAATAAATTTTTGGTTAATTAGAATTATTTAATGGTACAAGAGTTGAATTGCAATTGTTCAATAGTTGAGCAAGTGAGGCAATTCTATAACCTTCCTTAGCATTGACGGTTTTGAGAGGTTCCATATATATTCTGGAAGCCTCCAATAGTTGATAAGGAAATAGATTTGAATTAGGATAACATACTATTACTTCATTATTCAAATAAGGGTTTCTAGCATCTATAAATAGGGTCATAACCCTAGCCAAAATTGCCCCATACACAACACATAGAGAAATTAGTTTCTTCTCCCTCTTCTCTTCATATTTTCAATCCTACGATTTTCTAGGGTTTGAGTGTGAACCATTAAAGACATCAACATTATTGTTGCTTTCTTTCCAAGGAGGAATTTAAGAGGGTTATTTGCATTATTCGAATTTTCCAAAAGGTATGTATTCTAACTATGTACTTTTCAATTTTCATAGTTTAGAAGTTTGTTTCATAAGTATGTTGCTATAACTTGAGAAAAAACCATAGTGTTCTAGGTTGCGTGTATCCATAATCTGATTATGTTTCCGTTGTGCATTTAATCTTGTTTGTAACCTAGGAAACTCATCAACGAGATCAAGCAAATAAGAAGTTAAAAGGTGTTCATGCTTCATCGACTGAAATGGAGGTGATGAAGAAGGAGCTCCAAGGGTTGGATGAACTCGATAAATTCTTGAAAGTGGAAAAAAATGAAAGAAAAGAATCGTGCACTAAAACTCTTTTTCAAAGATGAAGTGAAGTTGTCTGAAAAGGACCATCGGATTGTGGCAAATGCAAAATCGAAAATTGCAAAACAATATAATTCGTCACTAAAACTCTTTATAAGTCATGTTTTAAATTTTAGGTATTAAGTCATGTTTTAATTTTTTAAGTCATATTTTAAGTTTTAATTTATTGTTACTTTTTTTATTTAAATTGAGATGTTTGTGTTTTATAAAGATATAATTTGTTTTAAGTTTGAAAAAATAAAATAAAGAATACATCTAAGTATACTAAAGGTGCTACAACTCTAAAAAAAATACTAAGAAAAACATGTTATTAAGATGACACAAAAAATAAAAAATAAAATATGAACGTGTTAACCTTAGGTGGTAGTATGGATGCTACCAGCCTAGCCTAATGGCAAATCATTTATATACATTTTGTGGATGCTACCACTCCAGCCTAATGATACATCATTTATACATATTGTACCCCATTTGCTGACGTCGATGAAATTTATCTATCAAAGGAAATTTCGAATGAGTCTTTATAATCTAGTCACACTATTTTCATACTATAATTATAATCGACGTGTTTTTATTATGACACTTGCGACAGTGAAAAGTGTGAAACATATTATTACAGGTCTTGAAAAAAATATAAAATATGTATTTTATTGTTTAATCTTATAAAGAAATGTTTACTTAATAATTGTTAATATTGTAAATAGCGAGATTTCAGATATTATTTTTAAATATATTTTTACATACATATAGTATTGGTAATTTGTATTACCAATATGTATTTAAGTGTAATGGATTAATTTGTTGATCAAATATAATCTTGATAAACATTAAGCAAGTAAAGAAGATTTGGAGTGCACATTTGTTTGCGTTTGTTCAAGATACAAAGTAGATTGTCATTTATGAGCGAAACCCCTGAACGAACGGGTCCGGATGCAACGTCCCTGGGAGCGGGGTCCAAGAAGCGGCTGCCCCTGGCCCAGATCCAAGGGGCAGAGTCCCTGGGTGGGGTCGAGCTGCATCAAAAATCCGAATTTTGAATTATTGACCTGGTTTTTTGATTTTGTGTGGACCATTATCGAAAACCAGGTTTTGTGACAGTTTATGATTGGTACAAGTGGCAGCTTGGACAATTTTCTGGTATTTACGAAATTCATAACAGTCTTCTTTTATATTCTAGTTTCTTATTCTGACTTTTATCCAATTGTTGATTTCGGGAATACCACCGAAATACTTCAATTTGAAAGTGTTTCATGATTCTCAAAATTCCAAAGTCCTATTACATCCCAAAAATCTAATATATAGTAGGAGTCATATATATATATATATATATATATATATATATATATATATATATATATAGAGAGAGAGAGAGAGAGAGAAAAAAAAAAGAGTGAGAGAGAGAGAGGATGGCTCATTTGGGAAAAAAGGTTGAGAATGGGGAAATCGACATGCCTCTCGGGAGGCACACCAGGTAACTCCTTCAGAAATACATCTATGAACCCCCTGACAACCGGAACTTCTGAAACTGATGTCTGATTCCCAACCCGCATATCCACCACATAAGCCAAGAAACCCGCACACCCATGTTGAATATACTGATGAGCCCAGGTTGCAGAACAAAACACTGAACCCATCCTGGTGCCCTCTCCATAGATAACCAGTTCTCCGCCACTTGGGGTTCGAACTACGACGCGCTGTCCCTCACAATCAATCATAGCGCCAAATTGACTCAACCAATCCATGCCCACAATCACGCAAACATCCCCCATGAGGATAGGGATCACATCGATCGGGAAAGGCACCCCGAAGATCTCCAGAACACAATCCTGATACACTGACAAAGCAGAAACCCTGTGTTCATTGGCGATAGAAACGCGCAACGGACACTCCAACTCCCCAATGGGCATATCAAACTCCCTACTAAATGATCAAGAAACAAAGGACCGACTCGCACATGAGTGAAACAACACTAAAGCGGGAAAAGAGTTTACTAGGAACGTACCTAACAGAGGCACAAATATAAGCATAACACAATACATAATCAACAAGATAATGGATATAAACATACCAGTCACAACATCTGGAGTTGCTCTAGCCTCCTCGGTAGTGATCTGAAAAGCACGACCTCGAGCCCTCGAGGGCTCCGCCTTCCCCGGGCGTCCATCTGTGATCCTCAAAGTAGCTGGCGTGGGGGGCTGCACCGGCTTGGCGGCGAGCAATGGACAGTTGACCTTCATATAGACAACCTGATCACAATGATAGCAAATCCTGGTACTCTAAACAGGGGCCAACTGGCGGCAATCCCTCGCATAGTGCCCATCCCTACCATATTTGTGGCATACTCCTCCTGATCGACATGCCCTGTCATGAACCCTCTCGTACTTCCCACAAGTGTGGCCTCGTTGTCCCCAGATCTATAATCAGCGACTTTGAACCGCTTTGGCGCTGGCTGCAACTGTGTCGGGCCGGTCTTTACACTCTGGTCTTCAACTCTATCTCAATCTCACATCGTCTGGAAACCTCCTGCATCTCCAACAAAGAATCATATCGCTGGGTGGAAACAAACTGTCGGATATCCATCTTGAGCATGCGCAAGTAACGGATCATCTGAGCCTGCTCCGAAGCAACCTCAGTGCAACACATGGCCCTCTCATTAAACATCCTGGTGATCTCCGTCAACGACTCCGACCCCTGCCTCAGATCCAAAAACTCCTGGGCCAACCTCTCGCGCTTTACCTGCGGCACATATCGAGTACGAAACATCTCCTTGAACTAATCCCAAGATACCGCAGTCCTCTGCTCAGCAGAATATGATCCCGTAACAAGTCTCCACCAATCCTTCACTCCGGACCTCAGGAGGTTCAGAGCACACCTGACCTTCTGGTCAGCTGAGCAAGAGCAGGTGAAAAAACACCCCTCAACATCAAATAGCCACCTCATGGCTACAATCAGGTCCTGAAATCCATCGAAAGTCGGGGGCTTCGGATTGTCGAAGTCCCGATACTGAAAAACCCGACCCGGTCCAACACCTGCAGTTGTAACGGCTGTGGAGGCTGCAGTAGCAGCAGTCTCAACAATGGTTGTGTATCTGTCATCAAAGAACTCCATCATCGTGATCTTAATACACCGAAATAACTCTGGTATCTGATCCCTAACAATAGCCACAACCTCCTCACGGAGAATCTCCCTAGTCCTATCATCCAACGCAGCTGACCCACCCTGACTGGCAGCTGCTGATCCTGATCCGGACCTACTCTCAACTCACCTCGTCGTCACCATACTGAAAATAAACTAAGGAATATCAGATAACACGCATATCAAAAAAGGGAACCAATAACCAATAAAGCCCTAGGGGTTGTAACTTCCCTATTACGCGTACAGGTCTTGTGCTTCCAGTAGTATGGGCCCATACTACCTTCCACACCTACCCTCATTTGTCCTAGAGCATCATCACAACAACCCTAAAAAAACACACTAGCATAATCATACGCTCAATCCTCACACCCTAGAGGAAAGGCTAATCATATCGAAACTGGTCGGCTGACCCCACATAACTCATCCATGAAACTTCCACCAACCCTGCAGCACTTGTGTATGCTAATCATACATAACGTTGGACCCTATAGACAGTCGAATATCTAATTCTACCCTAAGCCCTTCATCAAACAAGAATAAAAAATTAGGCAAAACCAAACATTCTCAGGCTATAGAATCTTAGTTATGTATAACCATGATGCATACACTAAGCAACTACAGTAATGATGTCAATTCCATATAAGAAGAACCCTAGGCTATCAGACATCATATAATCAGGCAATTCTATCGAGCAAATTCCTAAGGATCCCTAGCCTATCACTAGCATGCTATTTTAACATATCGCAATATAAAATAACATAGTGGTATTTTGGGGTCTACTTACTGGCTCCAACTGATCATACACATCACATCCTCCTTGATTATTTTGAAAACATTTTGAAAATTGTTTGAAAAATCTTTTTCCTTAGTTTGAGACTGGACTCACATGAGTGTTTCATCCAATTCGCTCAAACCAAGGCTCTGATACCAACTTGTAACATCCATAAATTCATTTAACTTTAAACTTTTCTAACAATTCCACAAACCCTCATTGTTTACAAAATAGCTTTCACAACATGTCCATTATCATAGTTTTCCCAAAATCATAAAAAAAAAAAAACAAAACATGAGGAAGTGCACGATCACGCCTTCACCTTCCCGCGATCATCTGAGGTACCTGAAACATAACCCAAAACTGTAAGCCCAAAGCTTAGCGAGTTTCCCCCAAATTACCAACACAACACAAACCAACATAAATACAATAAACATCATGCATACAGTGCCTTTAGTCTGACTGGAACGGCCCATCGGCCTGTAGTCTATCTGGTACGCTCACAGAACCTACAGCATGACTGACACGCCACACCGGGCCTTCAGCCTATCTGGAACGTTCTCCATGCCTTCGGCCTGACTGGTACGCCCCACTGACCTTCAATCTATCCAGGACGCCCTGGGTCTGTTGGCCTTCAATACAAAGTAGGACCGCCTCAACCCAACCACACATACACCGTGTTGACATACATATATAACATATAATCATACAATTAACCAGCCAATAACAAGCAAACATATTTTACAGATCACTAAGAATAACATCATCCTATCTACCAGGATACATATATAACATATCACTACTGTACTCAATCATACGATAATCAGGATAACAATCCAAAGGGCCGACCTTGGTGCCTTCGACCCATAAGTATAATGAGGAAAACTCACCTCGAAAATCGAACAGAACTGATGAGATCCGACTCTGAATCTCATCTCTCTATGCAATACCTACATCCACCAAATGACCAATTCCATCAAGATCCAAAATACCCTCAAAGTCCAACTTGGTCAAAGTCAACGATCAAGGTCAACAGTGAATGTTGACCCAACACGTCGTGCTCCCCCTTTGACCGCATCATGTTCCGCGAGCATACGAACAAGCAGGAAAACTTCAGCCAACACGCCGTGTTGACTTGCAAACACGCTGTGTTCGCTAGAGTTCCAATAGCTTAATACATTCAGTTACTTTTTCGATCCCAACAGCTCCAAAACTTCGATCTAGACCAAAAATGTGATTAGGAAGGATAAAGTTTCCAACTTTATCCATTGGGTCTACCAAAAGGGTCCAAAACCCAAATTACAAGCTTAACAATGCAATGGCTTAATCACAATGCCCTTAATCCTTAAGATCTAAAGTCCCTCCCTTCCAGAAGTAGTTCAAACATCTAAACCATCCCAAAGGTTGGTGCTTTTTAGACATGCATAACCAATGTATGTCCTAAACCCATATAAGGTAAAAAGGGGATTATGACTTAATCACTAAGCATGGCATCAAAACTTGGTTAAAGACTAGATCCAAGCCACTACTAGGTCACCTTGACCTGGAAATTCATAAAGTTGCAAACTTTATGAGACCCATGTGACAACCATCAAATTTCGGTCAAGTCAAAGTCAACAAGTTAAACCGGTCAACTCCATTAACCCTTGTATGTTAGGGTTTACGTTATGTAATCAATGTACAATTCGCTATTTTAATGAGAAAACATCATTTGGAAAGTTCATGTGTTTGATATTCCTTAGCCTTAACAGTGCTAAACAACGAACCAAAGCGATAAAACACTATTGCACAATCATCGGGATTGTGTAGGACACTAAATCATGGCTTAACGGGGTCTATGGACCTTGCGTTGCGAAGCCGGACACTCAAAAAGATCACAAACGAAACCTCTCTCAATCTCATTCAAACCCTACTCAAGATTACTTGACGCTAATAGGATCAAAACTCATACACTACGATATAAATTGACGTTAATAGCAACATAGTATAGTACAACGTTATAACTATAATCAAATTAAATTATGATACCATATTAAAATCAAATCAAAGTATAATGTTCTAATTAAATTTAAAAGAATCAAACTTGAATGCTATAATTAAACTTCAAATCAAAGTAGATTGTTATAATCAAATAATAACTCATCTTTTATAAAACTCCATTTTTATAAACTTTACATTAAATTTTATAAAACTCTATTTTTATAAACTTTACATTAAATTTTATAAAACTCTTATATTAATTATGTAAAAGATGCTTGTGTTAGTGGGAAATTATGAAGACCACCAAAAGCAAAAAGATTATTCCCATGGTCTCCCACTCACACCTCCCATCCACTTTCCTTTCCTTTTTCTCCCAACACATTATTCTCTTCACCACTTAAACCTTCTCTATTCTTTCTCTCACTCTCAATCTCGAAATTCATCCAAGAAATACTCATATTCCAGTCAAGAACAATCTATTATACTCAAATCTTCATCCCTCTTGAAGCATTCATCAAGGTATGTTGTTAAATGTTTCAAATTCATACAAGAAACAAATTAAATCCACCAAAATATCTAAAACTCATTTTATGCATAAACCTGATTTTTCTCAGAATCCCATCAATAAAATAAGAAGTTCTAGAAATTTTCAGAAAATAACTTATTTTTATTGAATTACTATAATTATTGCAATAAAGTAGGGCAATAATTCACATAAAATACTTTTTGCATTCAATAAATTCTGAGAAAATTATGGGATGACCAATATATTGATTAAACATAATTTATGAAGTTTCATGCATTTATATTACTGTTTACTATTATTTATGATTTTATTGATTAATTAATAATGAAATATATAAAAAATACTTCCCATAGTCACAAATATCCGAAACTTATACACTGGGCTCTATATCATGTTATAAAACTATGGTTAGTTTTACAGAATTTTTGGGAATCATTTATTATTTTTCCTGAATTTTGTTGTTGTTTAATCATTAAAGTATTAAATAAATACTAAAACAGTTCAGAAAAATATAAAAATTTTACAGTAATTAATATTGTATGAAATAATGATTTCCTAATAATTTCATAATTTTTCAATACTGTGTACTATTTAAAACCATTTTCCTAAGTATTTAAGCATGTAAAAATGCATTTTAATGATTATTTCATATAAATAATTGTTAAAATCTGTAAATAATTATAATTGGGCAAATTATTATTTTAATAAGAAATTATTAAAATCTGGCCTAAATTGAAAATATAAATTAATTATGCAAAGTAATTAATTCAATTTAAAATTCATTTAACAAATGAATACCTTAATATTATAATCAAAATGAATTATTGTTAATTCATCTAATATAAGAATATGTGTCTAATTATTTGTATTAATACTCTATTCTCGTTTAGCAGTTCCTAAACCAAAACTATTAATTATATTAGGTTCTACGCCATTTTGACCCGAACCGTCTATCGTACGACACACGCATTTCGTTTTGGGACTAATGTGAGTAATCTACCCCATATTTTATAATTTTCAATACTTTTGGGGTGTATCATGTGGTTCTAATATGTTCCAACTTCATTTTATTGTTTTATCACAATTGAGACATTGTTGGGACATTTATACGTGATTCATTAATTGTATAACTATTGTTTGTTTACGCTACATGTACTTGTAGTGCATTATCATTTTTAGTCTAATCTCCATGACTATGCCCGTATTCTTGAGGTACGTTATGGACAATAATAGCGCTATTGGGTTGACCACCCCGCCTTGGGACGCTAAGGTGATTGATCGCACGTGGTTGAATGTGTATGATGATTAGATGCTCCATCCTATATATATTTATATATATATATATACATATGTATATATAGGGTGAGGACTTATTGTTGTTGTTATCATTTGTTAATCAATTTTTGATTTATAAACCGTTATCTCAAATACAATTGTTTGCCGACTTCAAAAGAAAACAAATTTCCAATTATAAAGGTTTCAACTTCACAATTTTCTCTACTAAAATTAGATTACTCACTAACTCTCGTAGTTGACCTGTTTTTACCCATGATGCAGATTTGAAGAATGAAGTTGATGAAAAATAGGTTGTGCCTTAGAAATCCACAAGACTATTTAAATTTGATGTAATAAATGTTGTTCGTATTTGGATTTGTATTTGTATGTTGTGGATCTTGTTTGCATACTTAGTACTTAATTGAATCTAATCATATTATAACATAGTTGTCATGAGACTTTGAACAATATATCACGCCTCGATCGATTCCGACAAGGATCGGGGTGTGACAGATTGGTATCAGAGCCCTTGACTATAGGGAATTAGGTTAATTGCCTTGACCTAGTCTATAGCCTCTAGGGTCCTCTCGTATGCTTGTTTATAAAATGCACACACAACTGCATGCAATTCACACTTAGAAAATCCTAGGAATACCTTTGTGTGTTAATTGTTCCCTTATGTGCATACGTATTACTCCTGACACTTATATGTGTGCATACACTTGTGAATATTCTCCACTTTCTCTGAAAATCACACACATACTCAAGTTGTTTAACAAAATGTATATACATATATGTATTCCTTAGAGCTCATAGGAAATTCAAAGTCATCCACTCTAGTTGGGTAGGATCATAGTAATGGACGCGTAGTAACTGGAAGGGGGAGGTGCCGGTAGCCCGAAAGTCCTGACTAGGTAAGCATTTGTATACATCCCAATCAACCGAGGGACCAGTTTGCTTATCTGGGGACCAAAGGCGAGAGTTCCCAAACCTATAGGCCAAAGCGCATCATTCACATTACTTTTGAGCCATCAAAATACCCGACCTTATCAAACGTATCCGAAAGGATACACTCCAAAATGGCCAACTCATTGGACTATTAAGTTCCCTAATGGGCCTAGAAGTGGGAAAGAAATGTGAAAACTTAGTTTTGTGGGGGCCCACGCAAGTGCTACATGTTTCACATTTAGTAACCATGGAAAGCCCAAAAGGTGCCCAACACTCCTAACCATGGCCCAACAAGTGTTTTACAATTATTTTACCCAACAATGTCTAAAAACTTTATTTCCATAATCAATTTACAAATAACTCACAAGTCCATATGCGTGTTTCTCGTAGTTGACTTGTTCCTTGTTTGGTTGTGGACTTAGGGTAGACTCATTAGGATCAACAGTCTAATAAAATTTTAATTACACGTAACTGGGGGCATGTCGAGTGAATCTTAGGAGTGGATCAGACATGGAACAAATCACAAGATTATAATCAAGTTATTCCTACTAAATTCATAAGTCTATTTATATAGACCTCTAGTATAGAGTCGTCGGCGTAGTCGTGTCGGCAATCTAGAATATGGCTAAATACATAATACAAACTATAATACCTAAATTATACAAAATTTTCTGCATAAAAAAATCAATAGACAAACAAACACAATGAAACTAAAAAGGGTATCAAACTATCAAGAGAAAAACACATACAATGTAGATTAAAATCCACTAATTATAACAAAATGGCTAAAAAAAAAGGTAAGGACTAAGGATTGTTAAGTCCTCTCTTCTTATAAATAGCTTTGAAGCAAGCTTGCCTAAGCTTCTTTGTTCTTTCTGTCAATTCCATACCTGGCAATTTCTCCATCATCTTCTTGTGCCCTTCTAACGTCTCTATCTCCTCCTTTAATCCCAACTCCTAGTTTTTTTTTTTAAAAAAAGGTAGATGCAATATATTTTTCGTGTGAGTTCACAAAATTTACAATGAGTTAAGTTTATATAAATATAAATCAGGAAATCGTAGTAAATCAATTGAATTGATGTGGAATATGCCTAGGGCCATTGTTTATGTTATAAAGAAACTAATAATTAAAATTTTAGAAAATACCAAAACTACTTTGGTTACCAAGTGCAGGCATGCATGCATGAGTAATGTATAGAAGGTTATTATCGTAATTTACCTTGGCATTTTGAATGAGGGATTGTAGGCTCGTAAGTTTTCTATGAGGCCATCTGTTTATGTTTAGCTCTCTGCATCTTTTCTTCAACAATGTTAACCCTATCCCTAGTTCCTTTGCCGCCATGATTATCGGCATCTCAAAGTACTTCGCTATCTCTTCAAACTCCAATGGTCTCAATCTCTTTGCCACCTTCCGGCCACCGTGATCAGTGGTGGCAGCACTAGAACTACATGTAGCCTCACCATCGGATTTACAGTCTTCACTGAAACTAACCAATGGTAAATTACCATCCTCCCAACAATCCCATAAGCTTATGTCTTTAAGGGGATCTAAATCGTGAAACTCATTTCTAGAAATGATGTTTTGATCTTTGTTAAGTACTGTGGAAACGTTATGATCGAGCACTTCATGCAATTTATTCCGACAACTCGTAATCATGATGGTCGAGCCTGTCACCACTGCAAAAATCCAAAAACTCAAGATAATCAAATCCAACACGATGGAAGACTCTTTTTGATCACTACAAATCCAAACCATGTTTTGATCAATATAGACAAAATCACTTTTTTGTGCGAAAGATGGGGTAATGAGTGACGTTTATATATACCTGAAAAGATCTTGATGATCAAAGTACTGAAACCAATCGAGGTCATATATGGGGTTTTGATGATCTGCAGGTGGATCCATTTGTGAGGGAGAAGTTAAAAATTGCGGTAAGAATGTGATGATTTATATAAGTGAAGTGGGAGAAGTAATTAATAACAAATAAAGAGGAAATGAATATATATGGTCTATGAGCCGTAACCTTCTTCTTCAATTCACACACATATACGTATATGTTGCTGCAAATTATGACTTATGTGCCTCATGCATTTAATGCATCACATGCCTACTGCATATTCTTGACTTTGAAGCTACGTACCAGTTTCGAATTTCCCCAGTAGCACACTTTTCATTAGAAAGTACTCCAAGTCTTCACACATGAACCAGTTAGAAAGTACTCCAAGTCTTCACACATGAACCAATTAGAAAGTACTCCAAGTCTTCACACATGCAAATTATGACTTGTGTGTCGCTATAGGTAACTAATAAAACTTTATTTTTTTTAACCCCTTAAATATCAGTACAAGCTTCTAACATCGACGTTTAAATTCTAAATTTCTTTTTATTACTAAAACTAGCATCAATTCAAGTATATAAACCATGAATCTTGAGAACACGGCAAAACCCAAATAAGTCTTATCATCTATGTAAAAACTCAGGGTTTTTACTAGTGAATCTATCAGTGGCGGAGCTTGAACAATTAACTTGGGGGGGGGGGGGGGGGGCGAAAATATTATAAACTGAAATTAACAAAAAAAATAATAATAATAACAGATTGTTTTCAACAAATAAACACCAAAAACACCTAGAAAAAGAATTACAACTCAGCCCGACGGCCTTTAATGTCTTTAAAAACAGATTATGAATGATATATTAGTAAGCAGACAACAATTTCTCTTTCAATGTTTTCATCTTTCCCATGATTATATCTAGAAAAATCAAAATGAAGGAACAATTGATTCAATCAAAAAAAATCAAAATTTGAACAATAACCAATAACTCATTTAACAATAACCAAATCAATCTTTGTTTTCACTTTTCAGTTTTGTTTGAAGCTGCCTAGCTGTTAAGCATAACCAAATCAATAACGAAATCTAAAAATAAAAAAAAAATCAAACTAAAAACAGCAGCAACAGTACAAGACCCAACACCAACAATAACCAAATCTATAAGTTCATAACTTATAAATCAAATTGGCAAATTGCCAAATCGCAAATGACAGCCAAATTAAAAAGAAACTCAGTAAGACAGTAGTAACGCATAAATAGGCAACAGATTGACAGAAAACAGCAGCAGCAGTGCAATACGCCAACACCAACAATCAACAATCTTACAATCAAAAAAGAAAGAACAGCTGAACAAGATTTGGGTCTCGAGATTACATACCTGATTTCTGTGAAGTGAGAATGGGGACTTGGGCACTTGGCGATGGCGATTGGCGAGAGTGAGACCAGGCGACTGACTTGGCGAGACAACGACAAACGAACAGCAGGCGAGATAGGCAGCGAATTGGGCAAATGGGGATGAATCGATTTTGATTTCTTGATACCGCTTGGTCGCTTGGAGAATTTGGAGTATTGGACAATTCTGATTAGGAATCGGGAGGGGCCAAAGCCCAAGTTTGAAGATAGCAGGCTTATAACTATTTTATTTTGAACTACAATTCCTACTTCTAGCCCAAAAATCAGGAGGGGGCCACTGCCCCTCCTGGCCCCAATAATACTACGCCCCTGGAATCTATGATGGCTAGTGTAAACATTATGGTCATATATCATTAAGATTCTATGGACTTAGATTGTGTGATTCCGCCTCATTCCCTGTTCCTTGTTTGGTTGTGGGCTTAAGGTGGGGTCACCCATCCGAATGCCCTTGCAATCTTAATGATATACGACTAGTTTACGCCAAGCTACTATAAAAGAACTGGTAGGACTTATAATGCAAATTTCGTCAAAATTTGTTGAAACATAAGTAATGATGGAACTCGCTAACTACGTTATAAAATATTCATAGTGGTAATACGAAGGATAAAACAGGGAGTATAAAAGCACACATAGAATACTCTATCATCCCAAAACAATAAACTCCTTTTAAATCGACTCAGTTCAAGTTACAATAAGAAATTTCCAAGGTCGTTATGTGACATCAGGCGGGTTGTTCCTCACCAAAATTAATTTCTTGTACTACGAAACGTTTTCCACATCTTTTTTCAAACTCTTGAAGTCCCAGTCAAAATGCAAATTTCGGGACGAAATTCCCTCTAACGGGGGGATGATGTGACAACCATCAAATTTCGGTCAAGTCAAAGTCAAACAAAGTCAACAAGTTAAACCGGTCAACTCCATTAACCCTTGTATGTTAGGGTTTACGTTATGTAATCACTGTACAATTCGCTATTTTAATGAGAAAACATCATTTGGAAAGTTCATGTGTTTGATATTCCTTAGCCTTAACAGTGCTAAACAACGAACCAAAGCGATAAAACACTATTGCACAATCATCGGGATTGTGTAGGACACTAAATCATGGCTTAACGGGGTCTATGGACCTTGCGTTGCGAAGCCGGACACTCAAAAAGATCACAAACAAAACCTCTCTCAATCTCATTCAAACCCTACTCAAGATTACTTGACGCTAATAGGATCAAAACTCATACACTACGATATAAATTGACGTTAATAGCAACATAGTATAGTACAATGTTATAACTATAATCAAATTAAATTATGATACCATATTAAAATCAAATCAAAGTATAATGCTCTAATTAAATTTAAAAGAGTCAAACTTGAATGCTATAATTAAACTTCAAATCAAAGTAGATTGTTATAATCAAATAATAACTCATCTTTTATAAAACTCCATTTTTATAAACTTTACATTAAATTTTATAAAACTCTATTTTTATAAACTTTACATTAAATTTTATAAAACTCTTATATTAATTATGTAAAAGATGCTTGTGTTAGTGGGAAATTATGAAGACCACCAAAAGCAAAAAGATTATTCCCATGGTCTCCCACTCACACCTCCCATCCATTTTCCTTTCCTTTTTCTCCCAACACATTATTCTCTTCACCACTTAAACCTTCTCTATACTTTCTCTCACTCTCAATCTCGAAATTCATCCAAGAAATACTCATATTCCAGCCAAGAACAATCTATTATACTCAAATCTTCATCCCTCTTGAAGTATTCATCAAGGTATGTTGTTAAATGTTTCAAATTCATACAAGAAACAAATTAAATCCACCAAAATATCTAAAACTCATTTTATGCATAAACCTGATTTTTCTCAGAATCCCATCAATAAAATAAGAAGTTCTAGAAATTTTCAGAAAATAACTTATTTTTATTGAATTACTATAATTATTGCAATAAAGTAGGGCAATAATTCACATAAAATACTTTTTGCATTCAATAAATTCTGAGAAAATTATGGGATGACCAATATATTGATTAAACATAATTTATGAAGTTTCATGCATTTATATTACTGTTTACTATTATTTATGATTTTATTGATTAATTAATAATGAAATATATAAAAAATACTTCCCATAGTCACAAATATCCGAAACTTATACACTGGGCTCTATATCATGTTATAAAACTATGGTTAATTTTATAGAATTTTTGGGAATAATTTATTATTTTTCCCGAATTTTGTTGTTGTTTAATCATTAAAGTATTAAATAAATACTAAAACAGTTCAGAAAAATATAAAAATTTTACAGTAATTAATATTGTATGAAATAATGATTTCCTAATAATTTCATAATTTTTCAATACTGTGTACTATTTAAAACCATTTTCCTAAGTATTTAAGCATGTAAAAATGCATTTTAATGATTATTTCATATAAATAATTGTTAAAATCTGTAAATAATTATAATTGGGCAAATTATTATTTTAATAAGAAATTATTAAAATCTGGCCTAAATTGAAAATATAAATTAATTATGCAAAGTAATTAATTCAATTTAAAATTCATTTAACAAATGAATACCTTAATATTATTATCAAAATGAATTATTGTTAATTCATCTAATATAAGAATATGTGTCTAATTATTTGTATTAATACTCTATTCTCGTTTAGCAGTTCCTAAACCAAAACTATTAATTATATTAGGTTCTACGCCATTTTGACCCGAACCGTCTATCGTACGACACACGCATTTCGTTTTGGGACTAATGTGAGTAATCTACCCCATATTTTATAATTTTCAATACTTTTGGGGTGTATCATGTGGTTCTAATATGTTCCAACTTCATTTTATTGTTTTATCACAATTGAGACATTGTTGGGACATTTATACGTGATTTATTAATTGTATAACTATTGTTTGTTTACGCTACATGTACTTGTAGTGCATTATCATTTTTAGTCTAATCTCCATGACTATGTCCGTATTCTTGAGGTACGTTATGGACAATAATAGCGCTATTGGGTTGACCACCCCGCCTTGGGACGCTAAGGTGATTGATCGCACGTGGTTGAGTGTGTATGATGATTAGATGCTCCATCCTATATATATTTATATATATATATATATATATATATATATATATATATATATATATATATATATACATATGTATATATAGGGTGAGGACTTATTGTTGTTGTTATCATTTGTTAATCAATTTTTGATTTATAAACCGTTATCTCAAATACAATTGTTTGCCGACTTCAAAAGAAAACAAATTTCCAATTATAAAGGTTTCAACTTCACAATTTTCTCTACTAAAATTAGATTACTCACCAACTCTCGTAGTTGACCTGTTTTTACCCATGATGCAGATTTGAAGAATGAAGTTGATGAAAAATAGGTTGTGCCTTAGAAATCCACAAGACTATTTAAATTTGATGTAATAAATGTTGTTCGTATTTGGATTTGTATTTGTATGTTGTGGATCTTGTTTGCATACTTAGTACTTAATTGAATCTAATCATATTATAACATAGTTGTCATGAGACTTTGAACAATATATCACGCCTCGATCGATTCCGACAAGGATCGGGGTGTGACAACCCATCCATTGCAACATCCAAGAACAAGGAGAAAAAGGGACAAAACTCAAGATCTAACAATTTTGAATGATAAAAGTCAGGTCTTGGACACTTACAAAGGTCCAGGAGAGTGCCAACTGAAGTATGGGGCTTGCTTGCTGGATTCTTTGCTTCCTTCTATCACCTCCTTCCTTCAAAACGCCAACTAGCTTCACAAATGGGAGAGAAAACGATTAGGGTTTCTTTGAGTGTTGAGGGGCTGATGGAGGCTGAGGGTGAACAAACCCTAGCCTCCTCATTCCTTTAAATAGGGAGAAAAACCCGGAATATTAGGGTTTCACTTCAGCGGTCAACACGCCGTGTTCCAAGAGGAAACACGTTGTGTTGTCCAAATATTCAGACACGCCGTGTTGGTGCCTCCAACACGCCGTGTCCAAATCCCAAGAATGCTACCACTTGACCAATTGATATGAAATGGAAATATAGGGATGAATCAAGAAGTACCTGAATATCGGGATCTTGCAATATATATATATATATATATATATATATATATATATATAAGTCACATCATAAGTTAACGAAATCTTACAATTTACAATATTAACAACTATTAATAGACATTTCTTTTTGAAAAAATAAACAGTAAAGAACATATTTTATCTTTTTTCAAGACCTTTAATAAAATGTTTCCCACTTTTTACTTTAACAAATGTCATAATAAAAACACGCTCATTATAATTATAGTATGAAAATAGTGTGACCAAAATTTTAAACACTCATTCAAAATTCCCCTTGATGGATAAATTTCATTAAGGACTACAAAATATATGAATAATTAAAAAGATGGCAGAAAAAAAAATCCATTTAGTGACTCTAATTTGAATCCAACATTATAATTAGCTAGATTCTCAACCCATTAAATTAAATAAGTTGACTTATTGTTGAAAATTTCAAAATTATTATTATATATACTCCTCACTCGTATATATTATCAAATTATAAGGATGCATAGTCATTCCTCATATAAAAGTATACCAAACAATTGGAAATTAGTATAAAATTAGCCAATTTCAAACATATAACCCACTGTATGTTTAATATCTCAAATTATATTCATTTTGTACTTATTAAATTTTAATGTTTATGATATAGTCATTTCTAATAAACTGTTATTTGAAAACATAGTTTGCTTTTATGATTGTATTTGCTTTTAACTCTTTGTAATTTCATATGAATAATGTTCTAAGTATTTAACATATTTAAATAGGCATAATTTTATATTTATTTATTTATCGAAATTTTAATAATGACTTCAACCGGTTTGTTTTAGTTTGTTTTATATGTTTCCTTCATCCAAGAAGTAGGCAAGCAAGAATCTCACCCTTTTCTGTTTATGGATAGAAAGAAGATCACTCAACAATGAACACTAAGCGAAAGCGGTCAAGAATAAATACCTATCCCTTACGCCTACGGGCTGGATTCAAAATTTTCAACCTTCTTTAAAAATATTGTGTTGGATTGGTATTTTCAATGCGTTTGGTTAAACAATTCAATCCGAAAATTACTCAACTTAATATGATTCATTGACACCTTTACTTATAGACATTTATGCTCACTTATATATATATATATATATATATATATATATATATATATATATATATATATATATATATATATATATATATATATATACTAGGTTATAACCCGTGGAAACCACGGTCGATATGATTAAAATTTATATAAATAAAAAAATAAATGCAAAAAAAAAAATCATAACATATTAGCATGCATTAATTTGATAAGTAGTACATAACATTGGAAGTGATGAGTTCTAGAATTAATTTGATAAGTAATCATGAATTAACTTTAGATATTTTAATATTCAAATATAATTTTCTATTTTTTTTTCTTTCTTTAGCTCCAAATTGGCTTTTGAATATGCAAAAAAATTAATAGTTATATTAAGAAAAGATGATATTAATTACTAAACATATAACATCAAATAATAATGAATAAAATAACCATGAAAATATAGGTGTGAGGAGGGGGTGTAGGTCAAATAAACATGACTGAATATAAATAATATGTATTTTATATGTATTAAAGCCGATAATATATATTTTACACATTATAAAGCCGATGTTAATATCAACCAATCATATGAATTAAAGCATAGCAAGTAATCCATTATGAGTAATTAGTCATTAAATTTCTTGAATGTTTTTTCTTTATGACATTTTTTTAAGAGTTTTGCCTAATAACATGTTAATCATGAATAAGATTTATTAAGAAAATGCAACGTGAAATTGTTATATAGGCAAAAAAAAATTTATACATATGGTGTATTTGCATGATTTTATTAAAGAACATATTTATTAAGTATTTATGATCGCGGAGTAGAAAACGTATCGAACCATAAATTTATTTATTTATTAAAACGCTAATTAATTAACGCTTTAAGTAATTTAGTTATTTTATAATGGTGATTTTTTTTTCAAAATTTATAGATCGAAAAAATGTGCATGTTAATGTTAAGAAACAAATTTGATTGGTTTTATAATTAAAAAAAATACATTTGTTCCTAGGGATAATCAAATTTAATTGAAAAAAATATATAGGTTAATGCATAATCAATTATTAACCACTTATACTTGCATATTACAATTTTACCCTTTAATGAGTCCAACCCTAAATGAGGTATGCGTATTGGACATATGCATTTGTTCCTACGGCTGTAAAAAAACTTGTTCGATTTCTAAATCACAAGACCGACGTATTACTTCCAATGAGACCTCTACCAGTGGACTTTGCTTAGGCAATTATCAAACATATATAAGTAGCTGATTTATGTATGGTGTTTAGTTGTATAGAAGATTGATTTCCAAAGGCTCTTTCATGAGTATCGTTTTGAGAAAATTGGCAATTTTCAAAAAATCTTTATGTTTTTGCACCCTATTACATTTTCTAGACCATTTTTGCAAGGTGTAATCTACATGAGCTGACCATAATCCTAAATTTCAATTCATAAAAAAAATAAGTAGCAATAAACACTTAAATACACACACAACATGAAATAACATTGTACTATAGTTTATTTTACAATATTAGCATCGTACTTGCATTTTTCTTTTAAGATAAACAACAATATAAGTTGTATTCCTGGCTACTTTCATACATTGTTAAATAGAAAATTAACAAAATGAAAATTTATTAATAAAAATTAAAATAAAGGACCTTTTTTTTAATTTAGAATACGTTTGAGTTTCTCCCATTTTGTGACTGTCCTCTTTTTACATCATGCGCTGTACTTTCAAATTACATTTTTATTTTTATTACAATGCAACAAAAAATCAATTATGGAATAAAAATCAATTATGGAATAAAATCATTTATGGAATAAAATCAATGACAAAGAAACATGCATCTCCTATTCTCAATCAAAATTAAAATTCATTAGTCTTTAATTCATCCAAAAAGAAAACTATTAGAGCAAACAATCAATAAAGGTTCAAATTTGTTACCAAAAGCCGACAAATCACGATGCAACTACATAGTAGGGGATGACATAAAGCATTTTGGTAAGATTTCAAAGCAGTTGCATGTTTTGGCTATGTCGAGAAACCTTAATTAAAATAATGAATTGAAAAGTCTAAAGAGGAAAATTACTAACCTAAAATCGAGATTAAGAACGTCAAGGTGCAAGTCTTCAAACCTGAGATATAAAAAAAATCAAACGTGAGATATCACAAAAAAAAAAAATTAAACCTGATCCAAGAAAAACACATCAACTTATGTTTAAAAATGTTCTAGCCAATACATCAAACAAAACACATAGAACCTAGTTCAAGCAACACAAATCAATTTAGGGCTAAAAACCGAAAATAAAAATAAAAATTTGAACCTAGTTCAAGTTATGAACTACATGAGAGCGAAAAAAAATCCATCTGAAAGCCATCAGAGATAGCGATCGAAGAGCAGACGAAAACATAATGCTAAATTTGTGTGAAGGCGTTTAGAAATGCAATCGGCATCCTTAATCATTAGACAATTATGATAAAAATGGGAAAATTAGAAATCAGGATCCCTGATTTGTTGCCTAAAATCTCTTAGCTCATTTATATAGGGATATTAGATTGGTAAACAATGATACGTATTTCAAACTGAGAGGGTGAAGATGAGCGGAAACAGAGATCGAAGCTGGGCGGGAAAATCAGTCAATGATGTTATGTGGTAGTGACACGTGTCATAATGGTGGTTTAAAAAAGTGACATGTGGCAGTTTAAAGACTCTTTTATTAAGGATATATATATATATATATATATATATATATATATATATATATATATATATATATATATATATATATATATAGGGTAAAGTTCATGTGAGAGCACTATATTTTGTGTGATGGAGAGATGCATTCCTACCCATTTATTTTGTAGATCAAAAAACAAATTTAAAATGCAAAATAATTGAAAATTTTCGAAATTTTAAAAAAAATATTATTTTCGTCATTTTTTTATCAATATATATATATATATATATATATATATATATATATATATATATATATATATATAAAATTACCGTGTTTTTGAAATATCTATGAAATGTTGTAGTAGAATATTAGAATATTTTACATTTCTGACATATTTACTAGAATAGTAAAATATTTTAATATTTAAAAATTATATTAAAATATTTAGAGTGTAATATTCTATTAGAATATTCTACGTATTAAAAAAAACGGTAATTTTTATTTATTTATTTATTTATTTTTAATTTTTTTAAGGTAAATAAAATAACGAAAATAATAATTAAGATTTTTTTTTTTCGGATTTTTCCTTTTATTTTGCATTTTAAATTTATTTTTATATTGCGTCTCAATATCTCACAAGATTAACATGGTCTCAAATGAATCTAAAACTATATATATATATATATATATATATATATATATATATATATATATATATATATATATATATATAGTAGTCGTTTTCCCACGCTAAGCGACGGGTGGCCGGAGAGCGCAGGGTGATTAAAAATTTCTTTTCGTTATATAGGTTTTTTGGACGATTATTTTCCTTTCGGGTGGGTGTTGATGATTTGCATTCATTGAATCGTTTCATTTCGTGGATTAGTTATATAAGGAAACATTTCATATTCCAAAGAACGTACCCTTAATCAACATATATAATTACTAACTGAATACATATCAATAGTATTTGCTCACAATTGTATTTTATATATCACATAAGAATTTCCTATACATTATCATTTAAGATATAAACTCATCGATTTAGTTTGAAATTTTAAAACTTTAAGTTCAAGAAAGCAAGAGCAAAAATTGATAAAGCAAAAACCAATGTGAGATTTATTTTAATTTGTGAAACCAAATGAGCTTTTGTAATCATCACCTTCTGTGATTAAATTAATTAGTTTAACAATTGGCAAAATTTCGAGTTAACTTTGTGACTCTTATTTTAGTTTAGATTTGAGTGGAAGGATGTCACACAAAGAATCTGAAGGACATAACAGTTGTGCACAAGATAAGAAAAAATCAATGTGATGACATGCTCAACAAATTAACTTCAACGAATCAAACACATGATTAAAAATTTCTACAAACAAAAAATAGAATGTGAACTAACTACAAAAAAAAGTTAGAAATTGAAAACATCAAATAAACATTGATAAATAAGAATAAAAATCAGAATTACTAACTTCTCCGTAGTAAAATGCAAGTATCCAAATGACAAACTTGACAAACCTACAATGATTATTAACAAAAAGTAAAAGCATTTGAGATTTTGTGTTTCCACCCTAGCTATACAAAAGAGACAGATTCCAGTTCAACTCGATTTGGGCATATAACTAAAAAAAGGGGAAAGTAAAGCCAATTATGCGTTATCAGCATGTCGTGTAATCACCTGTCATAATAATGCAACTAAAATAGTAAAGAAAATGAAAGATGTACATACTAAAGCAACATGAGATTTAGCAGATTAATATTTTAACTGTTACACTGGTCCTTTTGCTGAGCTTGGTCTACATCCATCCAAATTACCTATTTACCCAACATAGTAGAAGCATTAAAACATAACATATATTCAAGGATCAGAACTCGTGCTTGGAAATTATTTAGTTTTCATAGGATGAGGGATAAACACATTTTAGCAACCTAAAAATAAGCAAATTGCCCACATCCAAAACACGCAAGAAGCAATGGAAAAACTATCCACCAGGGCCAAAAAT
Source organism: Lactuca virosa (assembly GCF_052849685.1). NCBI lineage: Eukaryota > Viridiplantae > Streptophyta > Magnoliopsida > Asterales > Asteraceae > Lactuca > Lactuca virosa. The sequence continues at coordinate 88,678,272 of NC_136434.1, forward strand.
CTCACCAACAGCTAGAAGAAAGCAAAAGAGCAAACCATGAAATGCATCCTATGAACTATTAAGAAGTATCTATGTAGATTAATAATAACTGCCTTCAACATAAGCATCCAAGAGCAGGAAGACTTTTGCTGATGATTTGAATAATTTAGGTTCAATGTTGAGTTTCACAATTAGAGGTAACTCCATGTACTTGAAACGTGCAACATACCAAAAATTTCATGAGTTTCAAATCAAAAGCTCATGAAACTTAGCCAAAAAATAAGAAACAATAAGACTGGTCCTTTTTTTATTTTTACTTTCTTTCTCCTCTACCTTTTCTCATTGATTTACTAACACAGACAACAAAGTATAAGAAATAATTTCATACTTCAACTAAATCCTTCTCATCGGTTTTCTATCAGCCTGACATAGGGTTTTACACATCAGATTATAAGGTTCAACCTTACAATCTCCCCCAATATGATGATGTCAAAACCTAATCTATTTGAAATTCGTGAAGACAGACTTTATCAGCTTCAATCAAACTTTTTCTGGCTTGATCCATTTGAATTCGTCACACATGAGTTCCTCTCTTGTTTTATTTAGCTCGAAAGATACAAGCCAGTGATAACTATCAGCATTTAGTTTGTCTTTGCACTCAAGCCTTAAGTGAAATAAATATTTAGTAGTAGCTTTACAAAGATCAGTAGACCATTAGAAACACATGTGGTCTTGATCATCAACATAAAACCTTCCATGTTCTGGATCTCTTATGAAGAGATGTTGAACAAGGTCTACTCCTATTGGCAGAGAATTATTAATGTAGACAATTCCATAAGGCAATAAAAACTTTGCATGCGTGGATTTTTGTCCTTTTGTAGGAGGCACATGGAGCCATCGATGTAAAATTTGCATTTGGAAGAGGAACTAAGTTAAGCTTCCTGGCTATGTTAATCATCAGTACAATAGCAAGCTTCAGCTCATGTGCGTTAATACCCTTGTTGTTTTTAATGATTCCCTGGATTTCTAACCACTCAGAGTAGTTGTATTTGATAAGTTTGGATACATGAATTCTTTCATGGCATTCTCCTTTAGAATCTCTTCTAGTTAGGTGCATAGTAATAATCTTCTCATATTTAAGTTTATTGCACCTAACCTTTATTATCAGATCAAGAGAAACTATTATGAAGAAGACATTAGATCAAAATTATTGAGAATTTCTTCAACTATCTTCTTCTTGTCAACTTAAGCATTAAATTTTTTAAGAGCTTCCTTGTGTTCAATCAAACCCCCTTCAGCAGAAACAACTTTAGGAACAACTTTAGTGGAATCATGTTTGATAGACTCGATTACGAGTTGCTATGTTGTGTTTAGCGGCAAAAGCTCTAGATTCTTCAATAGATAAACCCCATTCATCAATGAAATCAAAAAGCTTAATGGGTTTTTCTTGGTTTGGAGCAGAAGAACTGCATGCAACAAAATACTTTCTTTTTCTTGACAGTAGTTGATCATCATCATAATCTATGTCATTGTTGGCATGTTTCTCCCCCTGAGCTTGGGACTCCCCCTAAGCTTAGGATCAAGTTGGGAAAATGGTAGAGAATAGAATAGACATAACATGAGTATGCACTGAATCACCTAAGAAATCAACATCTAAAAATCCTTCTTCATTGAGATCAATATGAGAGTCTAAAGCCTCATCAACATTATCTTCATCAACCATTTTTTGACAACTTGTTGGGTTAAATTCTCCCGATATTGACATCATCCATAGGAGAATCAGCGAATGGAGTTGAGGCTTGAGTAATAGGGGTTGAAGGAGGCGAAGGTTGTTCTTTAGTAGAAGTATAAGCACGAGATGGATGGTGGTGACATGGGAGTATCATGAGATGGTTGTTGATCATTGGATGGTGGTGGTGGTGGAGGGGGTGGTGGATTGTTTGGTGAAGGTGTAGTGGTTGAACAACATGGAATAACTGCCCTCTTGATAGCGACAACATTTGTCTCAAAACATTCCATACGCTGAGCAAATACATTATATAACTCAATCAGGTTTCGAAGAGCTAATAAAATTTGACTATGAGAATCTTGATGTGAAAGGTCATGCTCCCCCTCAAGCTTAGCATGAATTGAGATGTTATGTGCTGACTGAGATTCCTCTTGTTGTGGATCAGGAGAAGGAAACAGATGAAATGTAAAGAAATGTTCAGATATAGCAGGTTTATTGATCTTAGGAATATATTTTGATGATGAGGAAGAGGACATGAAATCGATATTGTCACACCCCGAACCGGAACGGCGGAAACGTCTGGGGGTTTGGGTGACTTCATATTGTAATATCATCACCGTGTAAATAATTGAATCAAGACAACATCATCATCACCCATACAACAATACAACCGTCATTGTTTACATCAGTGTTTTGGATTACAAATTACATTCCCAAAATATAAGTGTACGATGATAACAAAAATACAACAAAATCCATGATTTCTTGAAGGCTGACCTACTTAACGATTTCCTGAGAATACAAGTTATTTTGAAAATGGTCAACATATATAATGTTGTTGAGTTCATAAGCATATTTGTATGAAAAGTTTGTATCGCTTTGTAAACACCAGAAAATCCGATATTTTCTGTTGAAAATGGTTTGAACGCTTTGTATCAAATCTTGTATTGAAGCATGTGTGTTTCTATTTTGAAAATGTATAAAGAGTGTATTCCAGAAATCCTATGTTTTCTGTTGTAAGTAGAAGGTAATGTATAATGTAAGTTTTCCCAGAAAATCCGATATTTTTTGCTTGTAAAAGTGTTGTGGTCTTAAACCCAAGGATCGTAAAATGGTGTTTGTATAATATCGTAACTGCAGAAATGTATATGTATTACGTAAATTTTACAGTGGAGTTAATTTCTATGTGAGTCGTTATAACCATACTTGATATGACTGATCTGCCTGTCATGACGTTTTTCAGGCGTCGCTTGTTTAAGGTAAGATGTTTGTCACCCCAGACTGGCCTAGTCTAGTTGCAGCGAACAGCTCAGGTGCGGGGCTGTCAACCCCATATAGATCTATACACAAACTCTCGCTCTCCCTCCAGGAGACTCTGGTTATAACTACAGGATTGAAGGTTGTATGCTAGGTAGGTACGAATGAAAGAACATCTCACAAGAACCTTAACTATGTTTACGCGAATATTGTAACACACTATTTAATGTTTTAAATAACATTTTCGTGTATGTATTTAGGTTACAAGGCCTAATGAACATGAAATGAGTATATAAGGTCCGTCGAGCATGTAGATGGCTTAACAAGGCCCAATAAACATGTTAGGAGTATACATGACCTATCAAGCATGTAAATGGGTCACTAAGGCCCAATAACATGTAATGAAAGTATCAGACCCAATAAGCATGTAAATGGGTCACTAAGGCCCAATAAACATGTAACGAATGTATCAGGCCCAATAAGCATGTAAATGGACCACAAAGGCCTAATAACATGAAAATGGGTAAACAAGGCCCAATAAAAATAAGAATGACGCAATTAGCCCGTTTGTTATTATATTGCTTGTATTAGCTCAAATATTTACCAAAATAACATAAAAGGGCCCACTTTTTGTAACAATAACATTCTTGGCCCATAAGCCAAAATTTTTACAATTTAGGCACATTTTTGGTAAAAATGACACCTTAGGCCCATTAAGGCCGAAAGTTTACTTTTAAGGGCTCATTTTGTATATAAGGACATTTTCAACCACTTTTGATAGAAATGACGTTTTTGGCCCAAATTTAATAGAAATGACATTTTTCAGCCCATTTAACCGAAAATTTTCATTTTTGGCCCATGTTTGTTTTAAAATGACAATTTAATCCATAAAAAGTCAACAATTACCTTTTTATGCCCTTGAAACCGTGAGTAGCTAAATAAGACCCATTTTTGTCAAAATGGACATATTTAGCCCATTAAAACCGTGAAGGCCCAATTATAAGCCCATTTGTGAAAATTAATACTTTTTGGCCCTTTTAAAACCATGAATATCATAAAGACCCATTTTATTTAAAAATGACTCTTTTGGTCCTCTCAAAACCGTGAGTTGACATAAGAACCTCACTTTTTGTTTATCTTGTCAAATATGGTCCTTTATACGATTTTATTTAGTTTTCATACATTTTTAGCATGTTTAATTCTTTTCACTTCATAGTAAGTCACATAAGATGGTTTAGTTTACAAACATCACCAAGTTTAGTAGATTTTTCGAGTTTAGTGAAGATCTAACATGTTTTCATAACATAATCACAACATATAACATGAAAACACTCACATACATGCATAAATACATAGATCTAACACAAAGCAACTTGTATCCTCCCCCAAAACATAGTAAAAACCGAAAACAAGGGGGTATGAACTCACTTTGGTTGATGGATCGGTTTTGGTGAGAAGATTGAAGGAGATTTCGACCTAGTTTGCTTCTTGAGGAGATTTTTCGGACTTTAAGAATCACGAAATGGAGTGTAAATAAGGAAGGAATTAACATAAAAATGAAGTTGAACACCTTGATTAGAAAGTAGCTTACCAAGAATGATGATCTTTGATGAGGTATTCTTGAACACACACACACACACAAGCACACACGGAACTTTAGAAGAATGGATGAAATCTTCTTGTGTTTGAGAGGAAAGGATGAGAGATTCTTGAGTTTAAAATGAAGAATGATGGTGGTGGTAATGGCTCTTATGACCGAGAGTGAGAAGAGAAGAGAGAGAGAGGTCATTACATGGAGGTTAACTACTTAAACCAAGATACTTGTTGGATAAATTGCACAGATATTTGTAGGTAAATGGTGAGGTGTCACCAATAACCCAATTTAAGTTTTTCTTCTTTTTTGTTTTTTTTTAAAACCGAGATTGGGAGGGAAGATAAGAAAGAATGAACATTGGGCTCCAATTAAATAACAATCGAAATTATAGCCCAAATAAGAAATTTTTCGGCCCATTTGGCCCATATACACGTTTTCGGCCTAAAAGTGGTATAAAGAATGGGTTTTCGACCCAATTATGTTCAAGAAAACGTTTATGGCCCATTAAGGCCCATGGAGAGTTTTGTAGCCCAAAAATCAATTACTTAGTGAATGTGGGTCCAATTAGGGTCCAAATGAGGTATCTTAACCCAAAAAAATCAATTTGTGGGTTTATTGGCCCATTAGGCCCAATAAATTATTCCTGGCCCAAAAAGATGTTTGAACTAGGAAATTAGGGTTACAATCCAAAGTTGAGTGTATGAAATGTATTGAATTAGGTTTTGGGCTTCACAAGTGAGTTTTGATTTAAATAGTTGTTTTTGAAATGAATAATATGTATAACATCAATCTTTGTGTTACAAAATACATCAAGAGTTGATTATAAATAGATAGAATTTCCTAGCCAAAAATGATAGTTGGGACAGATATGCTTTTTAGGATGAGGTGGACATTGAGTAACATCTTGAGTTGGATCAAGACGTTGAATCACAAGCTGTCTGATTGTAATTGATGGAGACCGAGATGATGGCCCTAAAGAAAATTCACTATTAAACACTTCAATGTTTGCATCAACATCTTTCATATCTTCATCATCATCATCATTATCTCCAGTATTAGTTTCTTATAAATTATTCACTTTTTTCATATCAATCTTCACTAAATTCATATACAACCTCATATGCGTTCTCATCAGAAGGATACAAAGTTGCTAGAACGCCTAGTGGATTATATGGGTGATAATCAGTGTGATAAGGATTCAACACCCACTTAGCCACCCACTAATTGATTGGAGGATCACTGGATGCATTAATCACCTTTGATGACATAAAAGACTTGGTGATGGAGTTTACAAGATAAACAAAAATCAGTTGAGCAAATTCTAACTGCTTTTTCTTCACCATTGCATACAAAATCCTTATCTCAAAAAGACTTAACTAGTCCAGACTCCTAGTTTTGTGCTCTAGGCACTTTCCAATAAAACTATTACGGTAATTCTACCCTGTAGGAATACATTGTCGAAGAACCGGACCATGGTGTTTTCCTTGCTTCGTGGGATCGTAACCTAAATTAGCCACAACTTTCTTACATTGATCGTCTGAGAGAAGATTGGAGTATTGAATTAGATTGGAAAGACGAAGAGCATTAATGATAGCTTTCGCAGTAATAACAATATTATAATTTCGGTTTCCAATTGATCCTCAAATGTATTCTGATTAATGATCATACATATAAGTGTAGTATAACTCACAGACATGATAGGGGAAGAATAAATCAACACAATCAGCAAGAGTGTATCTCAATGGATGACCTTTCAGAAATTCAACAAAAGATTCTAACCCTCTTTTTCGATATTTGGGTGGAATAACATCTGAAAAAACAAGATTGGTAGCATTGGTCACAACAAGAGTTGATGGAGTGTTTTGATCTTTGTGAGCGCCAATAGTTGGAACGTAAGTGAAGAGGGGAGACATAGTTGCAGAAATTGGGGTTCTTGAGAGTTTTCATAAGAGAAATTGACGAATGAGAAGTTATAAACCCTTGAATGAAGAAACAAATTCTTTTTATACTTGCAAGCTGAATAATTTTAGAAATAATATCCTTATCCAGTGATGTGATTTTCAATCATCATTACAAAAAGAGCACCGAAAATATCAAAACCCCAACTGACGGTTATGTTCTAATCCAAAAAGTTACCACTGGTGAACGTCACTGATGATGACATTGATCTGAAAAAATCTTAGAGAACATTTTGAGATATGTGGTATTATAGTGGATTAAGGTGTGATATTTTATGTCTCACTCATTTTATGGTGTAATACTGGAGTTCTTTAACACATACTTTTTGATGTTCATGCACTATACGTTTACAATACAACGAATCATATACATTTGTTTTTCATTGACATGTCTCAAACACTGTATAGTGGTCCCTATATATTTGATAGTATGCCTCAAATTCACTATGGTTATAATTGAAAAAGATCATAGGTATGAGGGTGAAGGTTTTATGTTATCATATACCTGTATTTAGTTGAAAAAGACAAGGGTCATGGACATCAAGTGTAAGGTGTTCATATCCAGTCTATGGTTGTAATAGACATGATCAAGGACACAATAAACACTTTATCTTTAAGGTCCAGATAAGTATCTCCCATCCTGTAGACTAAGCTATCAGGGTGAGCCACATGGTCATGCTTACTGAATCAACAGTTCATGAGACTTGATATATACGAGATCATGTTTCCAGGGACAGAGTCTGGTAAAATAAACAAAATCATAAGATTAACATCCGAGCTATATTCTTAGTCTTCTTAAATGGATGAGGCTGTCTCACACTAAATCTTTAGACATTGTTATAATCATCGTTAGTGGTTGACTCAATGATGTCTCAACAGTTGATCTCGCTGATAAGATACTTAGAGAGATTTGGTCACATACAAAATCATGCATGTGTTACATACTTGAACACTTAATTTCACCGCCAATTCCTTAAAGGTACAATTCATCAGAGGATGACATTATCTTTGAACTTAATCAAAGATGAGTTACATTCTCGAATAATTCACCATCAATTCTTTAGACTAGGTACAAAACAAAAAAAAATAAAAAATAAAAAGAATTAGTCTAAAAGGAAATAGTCAATGAAAATAAATTGCAGCTTTTTCAGTAAGATCTTAACTTTGCAGATTTTTTTATTCTTTTGAATTGAATGCTCATTAAAAAAACTTTCTATTTTCGAAACAACTACCTTCAAAATCTATCTTTAAAATAGAAGTATGTTAGCATTCTTTTCTTGTCTTGAAATCATTTGTCTTCCTTTTACTTAAAAATGAGAGCAGAAATGATCTTTCTTTTTGAAGAAAACATCATGTTGATGGATTCCAAGCTTCAAGTTCAACATCAATGGCATTTTTCGATAGAAAATAGTATTTGTAACCATCGAGTTAATGGTTTATAATCTTTATAACCTTCGATTTATGAAAGTCAATAGGAAGATACTCGAAAGGAAAAAAGATCATGAACCAAGACTAGAGACAGGGATCATTATCTCAATAATGAGGTCATGAATCTCTAATGGAAGATGGGTGATGGCGTTCCATGGAAAGTACGTGTGTCACTCATTTTTTCTCAAAGTGTCTATCAATAAAGATGCCCTCTTGGGATTTCCCTAAACTTCACCTTTATATTTGAAAGTAGAAGTGTCTACTTTGATGATAGAGAGTTGCTATTTGGTCATGAATGATGCAAAATCATGAACCATGTAGCTCAGAAGATGAAGACATCAAGATTTAAACATTAGAAAATAATAACATGCAATGTATACTCCTTCAGTAGAAACAAATGTAATAGATTTATCAGAAAATGAATGAAAAACTTATTTTTCTATTTTTGAGATATATATTTTGAAAAACAAAGGAAATACTCATAAAAAAACTAAAAAGCACACAAGATGTATACAAAAAAACTTAAAAAGAAAAACCTCAGGACATAGAGAGTATGCCTAATTCACCAGTGAAAACCACTATCTTTTGTTAATCCAGGGGCTTAGTGAAGATATTAGCGTGTTGATTGTCAGTTGGAATGTACATCAACTTAATCTTTCCCTTTTACACATTGTCCCTGATGAAATGATGCCTTATCTTGATATGCTTTGTCTTGGAGTACTGAACAAGATTTTGAGTGATAAGAATAGCACTACTATTCTCACAGTAGATGGCAGTCTTTGAAAGCTTAAAACCATAGTCTAGAAGCTGGTGTTTTTGACAACCAGAAAAATTAGGTCAAAGTTCGTCGGTCAAACCACCACGAACACTCAATGTAATAGACCTAATGTAATGTATTCCACTCTTTTAATGCAATTGAAGTTATTATACATAGAAATGCGTGCAGAATACCACTTAAGTCTTCTATGAATATAAAGCGTTGACAATTAAACACTATTCACAATACATAAGTAATGAATTGATACATTGGAAAACAAGATTTATGTATTAAGTATTATTATGTATAAATAACACTCTAATCCTTTAGATTAATTATGATAATGTGATTCCATGGATATAAATAACGTCAAAAACGGAGTTCGTGTTCAAAAGATATGACCATTTAAAGAAAACGAACTGTCAAATAACAGTCTGCGACCTGTAATGGCCTGAAAATGTCACTTTAAACACTGAGTAGGGTACTTTAAAATGTAAATTTTTTAGTTTAAACAATTTTCCCATTATCAGTAATCAATCTAGTATTTGATTTTGGAACTAACTCATTTTTGTGACATCCCCTAAGTTTTCAGAACCAATTAAAAAATTTTCTTTACGCTTTATTAAATTAAGATGCAGAAGTTCCCAGTTTAAATAAAACATTGTTGAGGTAACAAGTTATTTCATTATATTAAAAATTCTGAGGATGTCATCGTTCATATCGAAACATACATTACAACGTAAATATATAAAAGGTCCTGAAATACTATAACAGGTACATCTCTTTATTTCACTCGGCGTCCTAACTAAGTTTCAACAGCCTTATATCCACTGCCTATGATGCACATGAAATGAGTGGGCCAGGTTTGGGAAACCTGGTGAGATGCATAGGGTTTTCAAACCCATAATAATTTAATGATAACAAACAGTAGTATCATTCCTACAAAACAATCATTGGCAGATAATATTGGTATATAAAATCTGATATAAATATCCTTAACACATTCAACCCAGCCTACTGATTCTCAAGAATCCTAAGTCAACAATGATCTGGAGGAATTACTCAACCTGATAAACCGTTTGAGTATCTAGTTGTTCACACAGCCAGGGGAGTCCATGGATAGTCTAAGTCATAAAGGCAACAAATTTTCAAAGTTATTGATAAATATTTTATCTACGTCTGTGTTTTATAAGTCCACACTAGTAACGTAATTCACTAGACTGCCTAGATTAGTCAAGTGTTGTCATCTACTCTGGTCGGTGACTTAGATACACTTGTTAGTTGTCTGATCTGGACCCACCATTTATGGTCATATAAGAAAGAGGAGGAAGATGACACTCCGATCTGATCTCACATTTTACCCCAGAATGAGACCTAAACCATGTCTAGCGTATTGGGAACTAAATACCTTATACAAGTCTTATTATAACTAATCCAGATTTATACTAAAGGAAAACTATGTCCAGTACAATTCCTAGTATGTAGTACTACTATAGGTATAAAAGTAGCACAAAGTATAAATAAAACAATTGGCATTTACTAATACTTTTATTAAATTATGCTCTTGAAAGTAACTACACACTCACCTGACAAAAGTAGGTGACTGAGGCTTAAGGAAGCGCTTCGCCTTAACACTTCTCAAAGACCTAAACGTATAAAGCACTAAGTCTTAGTCTAGTTTCATAATCTTGGCAACTATTTAATGATATTTTTGATTCCTCAATAATCCCAATGTCTACATCAATATCTATCAAGTAAGGAATAACTACGTAGGACCATATCGAAGATAGGGTTCATTTAGTATACTAAGTATACTATTTGGAAATCCCACTTTAAACACCTCACTAAATCCAACCTAGACATCACACCTGTAAGTAGATCAATCAGTATAATGACTTGGAATCACTTATAAATATTAATTACATGTTCATAATAACGACTTATGATGATAACCATAATTTGCATTGAAGCAGAGTAAGTGTAGGGATACTTACAGAGTTTTTCTAACTAAAAGTCTGAAATATGTATAGGCAGAGTTTCTACTTGATGGCTACTACATTTTGGGTACTTAAGGTGAAACATCCCAAAAATACAGTCCAAAAATTTCATTTTAAATCATCCAGAGAACCATAGTTAACAAACATCATATAAAAATCATAAGTCGTGTATCTCAAAATATCATAAACATATGTCAAATATATCAGAGTATAAACATCCCAGTTTAAACAAATGTTGTGTGCACTGTAGTCATTCCGAGTTCTTCCCCTTGCTACCGGAAGTACCTTAAACCAAACTGAAAACTGTAAGCACAAAGCTTAGTGAGTCTCCCCAAACTACCACATACCATACACATAATCACATAATCACATAATAACATAACATTGGGCCTTGCCCGCTAAAACGGGTCTCGCCTGGCATCGGACAAGTCCAGCAGCGGGCCCCGCCCGACATCGGACCGAGATCCAATATACATATAAACATATCAACAAATACATATAAACATGATCACATAACATAAACATATAAACATTCCTTGGGCCCCGCCCGACATCAGACCGAAATACGGAAACATATAACATAAACATATAAGCATTCCTCGGGCTTACCTCGGCATCGGACTGAAGCCCAGAACATATAAACAAGCACATGCAAGAATCACGAAGACATCCAGCATACAAACATTCCTCGGGCTTTCCCCGGCATCGGACCGAAGTCCGGAAACATATAAACCTACATCGGGCTATCCCCGACATCGGACCTAAGCCCTGAACATACTACCATACATATACGGGCCGACATTGGTCTCTTCGACCCGTTCATACAGGAGGAAACTCACCTCGCAAAGCTGAGTGCTAAATCTCATAGTAAGGAATCTCTAGTGGTTACTCCAACGACTCCCCGACTATCATTATCACAACAACACTTAGGCAAAAACCATAATCCTTCTTAGGGTAAAATGACCATTTTACCCCCTGGTCAAGTTTGGACCATAACCTAGGCCCAATTCTATCTAATCTTTCCAAGCCCAATGATGGCCCACTAATGGCCTGATTCTCTAAATTGGGCCCAACTCCTCAAATGGGCCTGCCCTTAAAACCAAACATGTCCTTGGCCTATTAACTGACTTCTGATGGCCCATTAAGGCCCAATAGCTGATAAGTCCAAAGATTGGCCCAATCCGAGGCCCAAAAGACATAAAGCCCAAAAATTAAGATTACGCAGGGCGTACTCCTCTGTACGCTAAGCGTATAGGCTGTATGGCTTGTACGCCCAGTGTACTACCTTGTTAAGCCATATTCTTCAAAACTGCTTAATCCCTTAAGACCTTTAGTCCAAATTACAGATCTGAGTCCATTAACATGTCTTAACTCATAAAGTCGATTACTTGTTGGCTTGCAACCCACCAAATGGACCCAAACTTGGAATATAGCAACTAACTTCCATGGAAATGACTAAAACTCATGCATGGTCACAAAAAGGACCTTAAAGATCGAAACTTTACTAACATAGGGGCACATTTAGCATTTAGGGTGGCAACCCTAAGCCTAGAAACAAAGTTGAATCATAAAAATCCATTCTTAGGACCTAAGGAGGTCCAAAACTCCATTAACATAGATCTAAACATTCATGCGGAAAGTTGAAAGCTTTATACCTCTAATGAGTGCCAAATGGTGATGTAATCTAGGATCCTTGAGCTCAAGATACTCAAGTTCTTCTCCAACTTCTCCTTTCTTCTTTCAAGCTTCTAAACACCACCAAGAACTTCAGAAAGCCAAAAACACACAAGGATTAAGGATGAGAGGCTATCTACGGTTTCTGAGGTTGAGAGGATGGTAAGGAAGCTAGGATTTGAGTCATAATGTTGTATTTATATGGCTTAATCCCTAAAAATTACGGTTTTGAGTCTGCATGTGTACGTTGCGTGTACGTGCCTCTGCCCCTGCATCCAATGTTGCACTTCACCCCACTTTGCTAAAGTCCAACTCAATAATCCACTTATCCAATTCATAGTCCAACAATAAATAATAAGTATTTTAAAATAATTAATACCTCAAGTGACTGATGTTATAATTCTCTCCCACTTGAATCAGACTTCGTCCTCGAAGTCCGCTGCGTCTGGTAATAACTCCGGGTAGTGCTCCGTCATCTCCTCCTCGGGCTCCCAAGTCCACTTCGAGCCCTTGCGGGGCTGCCACTGCACCTTTACCAGCTCTACCCTCTTGTTCCTCAACTCTTTCGTCTTCCTGTCGAGAATGGCTACCGGTCTCTTGATGTAGTTCAGGTTGTCATCAACTTGTATATCATCTAAAGGCACAATTGCGGAGTCATCCACTAAGCACTTCCGCAGATGGGAAACGTGAAAAGTACTGTGGATCTGGCTGAGCTCTACTGGAAGCTCCAAACAATAAGCAACCGACCTACCCGAGCTAAAACCCTAAACAGACCGATGTACCTGGGGCCAAGTTAGCCCCGCTTCCTGAAGCGGATGTCACCTTTCCAAGGTGACACCTTCAGGAGAACCATGTCGCCCACCTGAAACTCCAAGTCTGAACGGCGCTTGTCGGCATAGCTTTTCTGCCGACTCTGAGCAGTTTGGAGCCTGCTGGATCCTCTCAGTAGTCTTGAGTACTACCTCAGTACTCCCCATGACTCTCTGGCCGGCCTCGCCCCAACAGATTGGGGTCCTACACTTCCTCCCATAGAGCATCTCGAAGGGAGGTCGATCTATGCTAGCGTGGTAGTTGTTGTTATACGAAAGTTCCGCTAATGGAAGATACATATCCCAACTGCCTCCAAAATCCAATACAGATGCACGCAGCATGTCCTCTGGAGTCTGAATCATCCTCTCAGTCTACCCATCAGTCTGAGAGTGGAAAGAGTACTAAAGTGAAGACGAGTACCCATCTCGTCATGAAACCGCTTCCAAAATCTGGAAGTGAAACGAACATCTCGGTCTAACACAACCGAAACAGACACTCCATGTTGTTCCATTACGTCACGTATGTAGATCTCGGCCAGCTTCTCAGCCGATATACTCTCCTGGATCGGGATGAAATGAGCACTCTTGGTCAACCAATCCATGATGACCCATATCGATTCTACTCCACGTGCAGTCCTGGGAAGCTTCGTGATGAAATCCATAGTGATATCTTCCCATTTCCACACGGGAATGTCTAACAGTTGTATCTTGTTGTGTGGTCGCTGGTGTTCGGTCTTGACTTTCCTACAAGTCAAGCACCGCTCTACGTACCATGCTACATTCCGCTTCAAGCAAGGCCACCAATAGTCAGGGCGAAGATCCCGATACATCTTCATCGCCCCGGGATGGATGGAGTACCTCGACTTGTGAGCCTCATCCATCAGAACCTGGCATACACCTCCCCCGTATGGAACCCAGACCCTCCCATGCAGGGTCAACAACCCACGACTGTCATAATCAAATGAGGCCACCTGACCTATGATCCGCTCACACTTCCAGCGCTCCTCCTTCACGCCCTCGACATGCACCTCTCTAATCCGTTCCAGAAACGGAGTAACCACTGTCATCCTTAGACATATGTCTTGTATCGGTTCCGCCACTGCATTGCGGCTAAGAGCATCAGCCACCACATTTTCCTTCCTTGGGTGATAAAGGATCTCACAATCGTAATCATTTACCACATCTAACCACCGACGCTACCTCATGTTCAGATTCAGATGATCCATGAGGTACCTCAAAATCTTGTGGTCCGTGTAAATGGTACAATGGACCCCATAGAGGTAATGCCGCCAAATCTTGAGGGCGAAAACTATAGCCCCCAGCTCCAAATCGTGCGTCGGGTAGTTCGCCTCGTGAGGCTTCAACTGCCTCGAAGCGTATGCTATCACTTGACCCCATTGCATCAACACTGCACCCATACTTGTGATCGAGGCGTCACAGTAAACCACAAAGTCATCGACGCCCTCCGGTAAAGTTAGAATCAGTGCCTCACATAACTGTTGTCTGAGAGTCTCGAAGGCCGCCTGCTGCTCAGGCCCCAAGCGGAATGTCACCGACTTCTTGGTCAGTCGGGTCAGTGGAACAACGATCTTGGAGAAATCCTGTATGAATCTCCGATAGTAACCCGCTAGACCAAGAAAACTACGAATCTCAGATGGAGACCTTGGAACCTCCCTCTGTATCACGTCCTCTATTGTAACACCCAAAAATTTCAAGCCAATTTAAAACTTTTCAAAACATTTAAAACCAATAGTTATTACAGATTTGTTTTCAAAATAATCTATATCAGAGTTTTTCCCAGAACCATAAACAAAACATGAGGAGTTGTACGATCATGCCTTTGCCTTGCCACGATCCCCTGATGTACCTGAACCAATAAACTAAAACTGTAAGCCCGATAGCTTAGTGAGTTTCCCCCAAAATACTGATACACTGCACAAAAAACATACACCAATAACAACATATACTCGGTGCATAGCTTTACAGACTGGAGTACCCCCTGGGCCCACAGTGTGAGTCTGGATTGCCTTACGGGCCCACAGCTCACATCTGGCTTGCCATCGTACCCACAGTACGAGTCTCCCTCAGCTCGTATCTGGAATGCTCCCAGGTTTGTTGGTTACCGCACGGAGCAACATCACCTCAACCCATCCCACATAATATGTCGACATATAACACAACTAATGCACATACAAATAATCACACAATACTACAGGTAGTCCTACAGATCTACCTAACTAGCATAACAACTAACATGCAACACTGACTCATACTCAACCTACTACTAACTGCTAGGATATCATATCCAATGGGCCGGCCTTGGTGCCTTAGACCCCTTAGTATAGTGAGGTAACTCACCTCGCAACTGTCGACTCGAAAGATAGGCTCAAACTCTCGGATCACCGCCACAAACTCCACCACCTATATTCATCACAGAATCATATCCATGAATTTTCCAATTTCCCAAAAAGCCCCCAGAAGCCAACTAGTCACTCTTGGTCAAAGTCAAATTCAAAGGTCAAGTTCAACAGTCGATGCTGACCTCCACTCGTCGAGTACTTCCACTGACTCGTCGAGTTCCTAAGGGTTGCGGCCGTAAACTCCTTGGCCAAATCGTCGAGTTTCCCTTGCATATCGTCAAGTTCATACGCGTCCAAAGGTTGGGAAAACCCTAGCCGACTCGCCAAGTCACTCAACTGACTCGCCGAGCCCACGACAATCTTCATTGGACTCGCTGTGTCAACCATGCGACTCGCCGAGTCCCTTCAGTCCTTCATCCATACAGAGGCTTTTTAAGCCATGCTAAGGCTCCAAATTGTAGATCCAACTCCCCAATGCATGTTTATCACATAAAGTTGTAAACTTTACGTGCATGCAAAGCCCTAAACCCTTAAAATGACAAAACTAAGCTTGCCAAGAAGTCTCACACTTGAGGGAAGGTTCATGTTTGACAAAGCTAATAACTTTATGGACATGGAGACCAAAGAGAGCCCAGATCTGAAGCTGCAACTTCAAATCTTAGCTCAAACACAAGAAAAGCTTCCAAAAATCCACCCAAATGAGATCTAAGACGAAATGAGGCCAAGATAACAGCTTAATACCTTCAAAAGGGTTCCCACTGGAGTAGATCTCTGATCCCCACGAGTTCTTTGCTTCAAATCCCTTGTTCCCCAAGCTTTTGTCACCAAAATCCTTCTTCAAAGCTTAAAAACACCAAGGTAGCATACACACACGAATTAGGGTTTTAGAATGATAAGAGGCTGTAAAGGGGAGGTTGGGGAGGCCAATGATCCTTTAAATAGGGTGAAAAACCCCAGAAATTGTGGTTTCATCCGTCAGCTCCTACTCGTCGAGTCCCTTCTTGGACTCGGCGAGTAGGTCACTTAAACACGTGGACCAACCCGTTGCTACCCGACGAGTAGGGAAACCAACTCGTCGAGTAGACCTTGAAATCAAGAAAAATCTTATATCAAAATCAATACCTGAGAATTGGGGCGTTGCAATTCTCCCCCACTTGAACTAGACTTCGTCCTTGAAGTCTGCTGCGGTGAACAACTCCGGATAGTGCTCCCGCATCTCTACCTCCGGCTCCCACGTCCACTCGGATCCCCTCCGATGCTCCCACTGTACCTTCACCAACGGTATCTCCTTGTTCCGCAGAACTTTCATCTTCCTCTCCAGTATGGCCACAGGCCTCTCCACGTAATTCAGGCGCTCATCGACCTGAATATCATCCAACGGCACCACTGCCTCCTGGTCCATAATGCACTTTCGCAATTGCTAAACGTGGAAAGTGTTGTGGATCCGACTAAGCTCCTCCGGTAGCTCTAGCATGTATGCCACCTTGCCAACCCTGACAATGACCCTGAACGGCCCAACGTAACGGGGACCCATTTTTCCCCTCTTCACAAAGCCAAAAACACACAAGGATGAAGGATGAGAGGCCATCTAGGGTTTCTTAGGTTGAGAGGCTGGTAAGGAGGCTAGGGTTTGAGTCATAATGTTGTATTTATATGGCTTAAACCCTAAAAATTAGGGTTTTGAGTCTGCATGCGTACACTGCGCGTACACCTTGGTACGTTGAGCGTACGCGCCTCCGCCCCCCGCGTCTAATGCTGTACTACGCCCCGCGAACGCCATGCTTACGCCCAACGTACGTCTTTTGTAGCCCAACTTATCGGTCCTCTTTGCTAAAGTCCAACTCAATAATCCACTTATCCAATTCATAGTCCAACAGTAAATAACTAGTGTTTTAAAATAATTAATACCTCAAGTGATGGATGTTACATAAGGGGTCACAGGGCTTCGCCGACTACCAGAAAACTAAGGAAAATGGGTTACAAGAAAGAGAACTTAGAGAGAGGGGTCGTAGGGGCAACATATGAGCAGTATATAAGAAATAGAGATATTTATAAGACCTTTTTAAATGCGTTTCGTAGATAGATCAAGTGCGAACTATACATCTGGACGGAAGGAGTGACATGTAGAATTATTATGGTGCCACGTGTCATGATTTGGGTGGTGTGTCAGGTGCGCGTCGCGCCCCTTGTTGGTGCACGTTGCTACGCGCAGATTTTTCTGATTCCTAAAAAAATCATAAATTGCTCATATTAGCTCTGTTTTCGACGGGGTTTATATCCTTGAGTAGCTATCAATGAGATCTACAACTTTTATTTAGACTTCGTTGGCTAATTTTAATTTTATTTTTAAATTTATATTTTTACAGGCTGAGACTGTTAAAGTCCGTGTACAAATCATAACTGTCTCATACGATATCCGTTCTCGACTGTCTTTATATCGATGGATATGTATAAACGAGATCTTCAACTCCTATTTACATTTTTTTTCATAACAATGAATCGTTCTAAACTTCGATATCAGTGTTGCACAGTGTTGTGCTTAAACTTAGAAAAATCATAACTTCCTTATACAAAGTCAGATTTGGACGTTCTCTATATGCACGCTATTGGTTTAAAAACTACTACAACTTTCGTTTAGATTACTTAGGCTAAAAAGTAATTTATCAAAATTTCACTTTTTACGATACGTAGAGTCGTGCCAGTTTAACCGCGAAACTTCGAAGAAGTATAACTTCTTCGTTCTAAGTCGTATTCAAACGTTCCATATATCTCCAGAATCCTTATTACGTATACCACAACTAGGTTAAGACTATTTGTCCTAATTAACCTTTTATTTTCAACGCGTCTTTTAATGTTATTTATTTCATTATTAAATACCTATATAATTTGCATAAAATATCATATAAAGCACATAAGCACATAAATATATGAATAATCCTTTCTTATTCATTCATAAAAAGATTACAATAGTTGACCAAAGTGACTACAGACGATGACTAATCTAGCAGGAAACGTGCGTGTTAAAATTATCCCCCCTTAGGATGTTGTGTTCCGGAATCATGCAACAACAAACAGATGAGGATAGCGACTTTTCATTTCGCTTTTTGTTTCCTAGGTGAGGGTTGGCCTTGTTGTGTGTTTTCATCGCATTAGCACCAAGTCAATCATCTTATGACGTAATTTCTTCCTCTTACGATCAACAATTGCTTCAGGCTCTTCAACCAACCTTCTATTTTCATCAATCCTTAATTCTGAAAGTGGAAGCATATCAACTTCTTCTCCGAAGTACTTCCTCATGTAACAAACATGAAAGGTATTATGGATACATTGAAGTTCAACGAGAAATTCAAGTTTGTAAATTTGATCCTATCCTTTGAAGTACCTTGAATGGTCCTATAAAATGAGGACTCAAATTTCCATGCTTCTCGAATCTAATAAGTCCCTTCCATGGTGAGACTTTAAGTAACACTTGATCACCCACATCAAATGTTATCGGTCCTGGCTTCTTGTCTACATAGCTTTTCTGACAACTTTGAGCAACTAGCATCCTTTTCCTGATCACTTTTAACTTTTCGACAGTTTGATGTACTATCTCAGGACCCACAAAGTGTCTCTATCCTACTTCTAACCAACACGATGGCGTACGAAACTTCTTTCCATACAGTGCTTCATAAGGATGCATCTTGATTCTTGAGTAATAACTATTTTTGTAGGCGAATTACGCCAATGATAGGTGGTCATCCCAACTACTAGGAAATTCTAAGGCACATGCCCACAACATATCCTCCAAGGTTTGGATAGTTCTCTCACTCTGTCCATCCGTTTGTGGATGATAGGTAGTACTCAAACACAACTTCATGCCCATTTCTTCCTGCAAACTCTTCCAGAATCTACAAGTGAGTCGACTGTCCCTATTTGGCACAATAGATAAGGGTACTCCATGAATCCTATGATTTCCCTTACATAGGTCTCTGACAACTTCTGATTAGACCAATTCTCCCGTGTGGTTATGAAATGTGCACTCTTCATAAGTCAGTCTACTACAACCCAGATCATGTCGTGACCTCTCTTTGTCTCTGGCAACTTTGTTAGAAAATCCATGGCAACATCATCCCAGTTCCATATGGGTGCGGGTAAGGGTTCAAAATCCCCGTATGGCTTCTGATATTGTGCCTTTACTCTTGTGCAAGTTACTTATTCTAATACATAAGTTGCCACATCGTCTTCATTGTCGGCCACCATTAATAGGGTTTTAAGTCTTGCCTAGACGTTCTTTTTTCTTATCATCTTCTGTTAGAGCCCTTGTTTGTGCTTCTTTGATCTTTTCCATGATCGTTGATATCACTTCAATCTTCAATGATCTAGCTCTTTTCCCTTCCGGAATCACTTTTCTACTTAAGGCATCGGCTACGATATTTTCTTTACCTGGCTGGTAAAGTATCTCACAATCGTAGTCCTTGAATTTCTCCATCCATCGCCTTTGTCTCATGTTCAACTCTTTTTGAGAAAAGAGATATTGAAGGCTTTTATGATCCGTATAGAGTTTGAATTTGGTTCCATAAAGATAATGTCTCCAATATTTAGGGCAAAAACCACTACCGCAAGCTCTAGATCATGAGTCGGATAATTTTGCTCGTGGGGCTTCAATTGTCTTGAGGCGTAAGCTACTACCTTATCTCCTTGGGCAAGAACACACCCCAATCCAATCTTAGAAGCATCGATGAAAATTGCAAGGTCATCAGTTCTTTCTAGTAAAATGTGGATTGGTGCTTCACATAACCACTTCTTCAATTCACTAAAAGCTTTTTCTTGCTTTTCACTCCATGTATAGGCAACTTCCTTTTTGGTCAGGGCTGTCAATAAAGTCGCGATAGAAGATAAATTTTGGATGAACCTTTGATTGTAGCCTGCCAATCCTAGAAACTAAGAATTTATGTCGGGCTCTTTGGCTTTTCTCATTTCATAACGGCTTCTATCTTTGTAAGGTTAACCATCATGCCCTCCTGGTTAACAATATAACCCAAGTATTATATATCCCGTATCTAAAAGTCACACTCGGAGAACTTTGCATAAAGATTTTCCCTCTTTAGGACTTCTAGTACTTCTCAAAAGTGTTTACCATGATCTTAATTGTTTTTGGAGTAAATCAAGATGTCATCTATGAACACTATTACTAATTTATCAAGAAAAGGTTTACAAACTTGATGCATCAAATCCATGAATGTTACTGGAACATTCGTTAGTCCAAAGGACATAAAAAGATATTCATAGTATCCATACCTTGTTCTAAAAGTTTTCTTTTCATTATCTTTCTCCCTAATCTTCAACAGATGATAGCCTGACCTTTGATCAGTTTTGGAGAAGACGGTGGCTCC
The DNA here is from genome assembly GCF_052849685.1 of Lactuca virosa. NCBI lineage: Eukaryota > Viridiplantae > Streptophyta > Magnoliopsida > Asterales > Asteraceae > Lactuca > Lactuca virosa. The sequence continues at coordinate 88,699,189 of NC_136434.1, forward strand.
CTCCAATTGATCGAATAATCATCTATCATGGGTAATGGGTATCGATTCTTTATCGTAGCTTTGTTTAGCTCTTGATAGTCAATGCACATTCTCATTGTACCGTCCTTTTTATTCACGAACAGTACTAGAGCTCCCTAAAGTGATGAACTAGGTCTTATAAAACCTTTTTCAACAATTCCTGGAGTTGTGTCATCAACTCTTTGATCTCTTTAGGTGCTAAACGATAAGGTGCTTTCACAATCGGCATTATGCCTAACAATAAGTCGATCCTGAATTCTACCTGCCTTTCTGGTAGTAATCCTAGTAATTCATCCGGAAATACCTCAAGAAAATCCACACCACAGGTATATCATTCATTGCCCTCTTCTTCTTCTTTGCGTCTATCACGCATGCTAATAATGCCATACAACCCTTGGATAGGAATTTTCTAGCTTTCATCATCGTGATGATTCCAGATTTTATTCTATTCTTGTCTCCATATACGACAAATGTTTCTCTTCCAGGGGGATTCATATTCACTATCTTCTGTCCGCATAGAATCTCTATAAGGTTTTCTCCCAACCAATCCATTCCGAGAATTACGTCGAACTTACTAAACTCGAAAGGTAAAAGCTCTCGACAAAATTCGTTTACGTTCAAGTTGATGGTTACAGTTTCCAACTTATTGCTAACAGATACCTTCCTACCACCATATACTTCTACTAAAATAGGGGTATTTAGTCTAAGTGGTGATAATTTAAGTTTTCTACCAAATTCATGCGATATATATGAATGATCTGCTCCACAATAAAATAATATCTTTACAGGAATTTTATTAAGTAAGAATGTACTGGAAACTACATTAGTATCTTCCTTTGCTTAATTGAGGGTCATCTGGTAGCTTCGACCCTTGGGCTTTGGTAACATGATCCTTAGGGTTGGTTTCTTAACTTTTGGGCACTCCGCCTTCATGTGCGCTTCCTCTACATAGTTGAAACAAACTTTCCCTTTTACTGGGCAATTTGTGCAAATATGCCCCGGTTTCTTGCACTTGAAGAAGATGAAATAGTCACCAAAGTGCTTTTTCTTGTACTTGTCTCACTACTTCCCTTCTTGGTTGCTTCCAAGCTTGATGCTTGACTTTGAAAACTTCTTATTTTTCTTGTTGTTGTTGTTGTTTTTGTTTCCCAAGGACCCGACAATTTTCCTCTTCTCACCGACTTCAACTTTGTCAGCGGTCCTTTTCTTAATCATATTCTCCACAGACTTTAGAGCCTAGATAGCTGCCTCAAAAGTTAGTGCTTGCTTAACCAACACAGAATACTCCCATGGTAGTACCTTGGAGTACCTATTGATCTTGGCCAGTTCATCAGGGACCATTCGCAGTGCAAACTCCATTTTGTTAGTGAAAGCATCGGTGTACTCATCAACCGTCATGCTTCCCTTTTTCAACGTTAGGAGCTGATTCTCCAACTCCAACATGTCCTCAACTGAAGAAAAATTCCTTTTAAAATGGGTCAAAAACTCTCCCCACGTCAGTTGCAACACCTTGTTAGGGCTTAATATTTTCCCCAACATGTTCCACTAACGGACTGTTGCACCCTTAAATTGCCTTACAACATAGGTGGTTTGAATCTTGCCAGTTCAACCACATGTGACAAAAGCCATCTCTATTTCTGAGATCCAGTCTATTGCTCCCATTGGATCTTCCTTCCCGTTAAATCATGACGACTTGCAATTCGTGAAGTCCTTATACTTGCAATAGCCCCTAGGTTCATCATTCCATCAGACCTCTAGTTCTTATGGTCCTGGATAACTGTCAAAGTCGTTATCTCCTTCCTGAACTATTTCTAGGTGAGAAGGAATCGACCCATTGTTGACTTGTTCAACAAGCAGCAACTCATTGACCACAGGCGCTCCTTCTATAGCATTAGCTAGTTCCTAAGCTAAGAGCTCCCTAAACTCACGTCGTTGCTAATCGAACATTTCTTGCATTATTTTTCTAGCTTCATTCATCAAAATTTGAGCAGCTCCTGCTCCGAAATTCTAAGGTGTTGCACCCACTTCATTGTTAATGACTCTGCCGCTTCTTGTGATCGTCATGTTGTTCTATAGTCGTAGAGGTGGGTAGTTTATTATGATGTTATATCACTTACTATATATATATATATATATATATATATATATATATACACACACACACAAACACACACACACACACATTTAGCACATAATCAGTAGTTAAGGCATCTTCCTATATTATGCTAGTGCTAGTGTCTAAAGCAACTATGACATTTATCCTAAAGTATTATAAGGTTAAGTCTAGAATTTACCTAAATTTCTAATTCGGTTAAACTAATGCTCTAATACCAACTGTGACATCCCCCAATTTTTCAGAACCAATTAAAACGTTTTCTCTACGCTTTATTAAATTGAGATGTGGAAGTTGATGGAAAACATAGATTACAAAACAATTCTCTAATCGGAAAAACATTTAAAAATTAAATGCTTAGGGCACATGCAACCTAAGAGGATCTATGTCTTTCAAATAAAGACCACATACTATAAACTATCAAACTATAAAACCCTAATGAAATATGAATTCATGAAGGAAGTTTACATACCTCTTGATTTGTTATAGTAAACAAATCTAGAATCCTTCTTCAAAGCTATTGGAAGCGGGAACCAGAAATCTCATACCACTGATGGTTCACACCCAACCCTTACTAGAAGACTTGAAGAGAGAGGAGAGAGGAGGTCAAAGTTTTAGCCTTGGCTATGTACGAAATTATGAGGCTAGGGGGAGTTTATATAGCTGAAGGAAACTTGGGGCCAAATGTAGGGTTTTTGGGATAAGGCCTAGATTAATTAATATAATAATCAAGCTGCCTTATCTCATTATCATAAGCCCCATGAACGAAAATTGAAAACTCTAGGCTATTCCTAGCCAATTTTCATCCACCCCATCCCATGGGGTTCTAGAGTATTCCTGCTTTAATTTTCAGTAAATAACCAAACAGTCCATGCACTTTTAATTAATCCAATAAATCCCAAAATTAATTCTCATTAATTTCCAATTAAATATTAATTAAATATTACAATTTCTAATTAATATATTATTTTCATAACATATTAATAATTTCATTTATTACTATTTATTAATCATAAAAAAAATCAATAAATCAGTATCTCTTTCTCTCCCCCCCCCCCCCCTTCTCTAAAAGTCATCGTTATCAATTAGTAGGATTGAGGGAAACCCAAATGGACTTTGCTAATAATTCAAGATTATAATAATTTAGTTATTGGCTTAGATACCTAATCCAAAAGTTTTCCACTTGGATAAGTCTAAAACTAAGTTACTGGTATATCTTCTAAATTAAACCGCAAAGAGTGCTTCCATAGCAACTGTTGAACTCTGAACTAAATAGACATTGGTCCTAAGATAAGTGATAAAATATTCTTTCATTCTACAAGATATCATATAGACATGAGTCATGGATTATAATCAATCTCATTGTCCAAGTTTTGTTTCCTGATTTATGATTTGTGATGACGACATAAGACCTCAAATCGAACACATCAATTGAGTCCTGGCTAGGCCCAACACTATAAGTCAACACCAAATCACCGAGGGGCCCAAAAATATCTCTTTTCCCTTTAGGGCTTAAGGAACGAATAAACTTTGACTCATATGCTTGTATCCTTTACTCACCAAATCATACATGATACTGGGTTTTATAACATCATGTGACTAACACGTTTTCACAATACTAATGCACAACCGACTTGTAAATTACAACTCATATATCTCCGTTTCAAGAATATAAGATATTATCATCTCATAATTACTCGTGATATAATCCATGAAGTAATTCTCTAAGCGTTGGATTATCCAATACTTAAATCTCCATTTCTAGGTACTCATGAATGTCGTAGCAATACAATTGCTATGTATAACTCTCTTAGACAATCTACGATCCAATTCATGATAGTCTTAATTCACTATTTACTTCCCAAAGTAAGAGTGATTGTGAATAATTAAATTATTCGGGGAGTAAAACATGCAAAACGAAACACAAGAATAAATAATTGACAAAGGCAGTAAACAAACTCATAAATAGTCTCTATTATTTAATCACCAAAATCAGTTACATTTATTTTGTTACAAGTTTCAAACTAATCATCTAACTACTGAAATTAATATCATCTCTTAATCCAATGCTCCTAGCATGCTGATTATGCTTAACCCTACTCAGATCCTTCATCAAAGGATCTGCAGGATTCTCTTCTTATAATACCCTCTTCACAATGAGGTGGCCTTCTTCTACTCAATTTTTGATGTAATGATACTTTCTATCGATATTTCTTAACTTTTCATGGTCTCTCTGTTCTTTATTTAAAGCAACCGCACCTTCATTATCGCAGAAATGTTCCATTGGTCCCTAAATGGTTGGAACTACTCCAAGATCTCCGATGAAGTTCCTCAACCAAGTTGCATCCTTTGATGCCTCACTTGTTGCCATGTACTCTGATTCACAAGCAGAATCCGACACTGTGTCTTGCTTGGAATTTTCCAAGTAACGTCTCCATCATTTAACGTAAACACCCAGCCAGATTGAGAAAGAAAGTTGTCTCTGTCGGTTTAAAAGATGGCGTCACTATACCCAGTCACTCTCAACGTATCATTGCCTCTAAATACTAGAATCATATACTTTTTCCTTCGTAGATACTTGAGAATGTTCTTCACTGTTGTCCAATGAGCTCTGCCAGGACTTCCCTGATAACGACTGACCATGATCAAAGAAAAGGACACATCAGGACGAGCACATGTCATATCATACATAATCAAACCTATAGTTGAAGCATAAGGGACTCGAATCATATTAGCTATCTCTTCATCTATACTTGGGCTTTGAGTCTTACTCAATTTGGCATTACTCTGAATAGGTAGCTCTCGTTTCTTGGAATTTTACATACTAAACTGTTTCAGTACCTTGTCCAAGTATGTACTTTGACTAAGTCCAATTAGTTTGTTCTTTCTATCTCTTAAAATTCTTATCTCGAGAATATCGACGGCCTCTCTTAGATCCTTCATAGCAAAATACTTTCCAAGCCAATATTTCACTTCATCCAAGGTTGGAATGTCATTTCCGATGAGTACTATGTCATCAACATATAATACCAGAAAAGTTACTAAACTCCCACTAGCTTTGACATACACATAGGACTCATCCTCACTTCTAGAGAAACCAAATTCTTTGAATTTCTCATGGAAGCAAAGATTCCAGCTGTGAGATGCTTGGTTCGATCTATAGATGGATTTCTCAAGCTTACACACTCTATTGGGAAACTTTGCATCCATAAAACCCTCTGGCTTACTCATATAAACATCTTCAACTAACTTCCCATTAAGGAAAGCGGTTTTGACATCCATCCGCCAAATTTCGTAATCATGAAAGGCAGCTATGGAGACATTATCCTAATAGATTTTATCTTAGTCACCGGTGAGAAGGCCTCATCATAGTCAATCCATGGAGTCTGAGTAAAGCCCTTCACAACCAGTCGTGCCTTCAATGTGTGCACATTCCCATCCATGTTTGTCTTCTTCTCGAAGAACCACTAACAACCAACTGTCTTTCGACCAGGTTCTTGATCAACCAAATTCCAAACTTGGTTGTCATACATGGACTAGATCTCGGTGTCCATTGCCTCTTTCCATTTAGCCGCCTCAAGGGCCTGCCATTTCTTCATTGTAGTTAGCTGACTCATCCAAATTTACCTGTGTTTGATCATTGATAAACGTATCACCATCTGACGTTATATGGAAACCAAAGAATGTAGGTGGAATGCTAAATCTACTGGAATGACGAAGAGGTAATGAATTCTCAACTAGCTCAAATGGAATTTCTTCCTCTAGTTGAGTGCAAGTGTCTTCTAAGGTTCCTTCATTGGTTGACTCTTGAATCTTTTCAAGGTCAATCATTCTCCCACTGTCCTCTTTGGATATGAGCTCTCTATCGTGAAAGACTCATCTTCGTGCTACAAAGACCACGTTTTCACTAGGTCTGTAGAACAAATATTAAAAGGAATTTTGTGGGTAGTTAATGAAAATACACCTATCACTTTTGGCTTCCAGCTTTCCATGAGTCTCTCGTCTAAAAAAAGCTTCACAACCCCAGACTTTGATATGTGCTAATGAGGGAACTTTCATTGTCCACATCTCGTGACGTGTTTTGGAAACCTTTTTAGTAAGGACAAGATTGAGGATATGTGCGGTTGTCTCTAAGGCATACCCCCATGTGGCTCGATTCATCATGGAATGAACCAATCCAACAGGGTTCGATTGCGCCTCTCAGCTACACCATTAAGTTGTGGTTTCCTATAGGGAGTCAATTGTGAAACTATTCCACATTCCTTGAGGTAGTCGTGGAACTCGATACTAAGATACTGTCATCTTCTATCAAACTGGAGCATCTTTATCTTCCTACCTAATTGATTCTCAACTTCATGTTTAAACTCTTTGAAATTTTCAATGGTTTCTTATTTATGTTTGATTAAGTAAATATAACCATATCTACTACAATCATAAGATACATTATAAAAAACTAATTACATCTCTTGGGTGGATCTGAAGGGTCCACACACATCTGTGTGTATGAGGTCACAATAAACCCTCACCCCTTTCACAAGTTCCAGTGAAAGGTGATTTTTTCATGTTGCCCAAAAGACAAGATTCGCATTCATCATTTGGCCTTAGTTCAAATGATTCCAACACATGGCCTTTTGGAGTTGGGCGATGCACTTCTTGTTAATGTGCCCAAGATGACAATGCTATAAGCATGCCTTGTCTAAACCATTAGATGAATCAATGTGAAATACACTATTGCATAATCTATCAACACATGTCACAGTTTCATACAGACCATTACAAGGTAAAGATTCAAATATAAAAACACCATTTTTATAAATTAGAATTGAATCATTCAAATCATTAAAAGAGTAACGAAAACCTTGTCTGAACAATGCATGAAATGAAATAATGTTTCGTTCCATTTCTGAATAATAACAACAGTCATATAAACTAATCGTAACATCACTACTAAGCATAAGCTGATAAGTCCCAATCTTGGTAACATGAGAAGATCACCTATTTCCTATGATCATATTCATCCTCCCATGCTCCAACTCCTCACTTTCTTTTAGTCCCTGCAAATCATAACAAATGCGAAAACCACATCCTATGTCAAGGACCCAAGAATGAGTAGATTGCGTGGTATTAGTTTGAATAGTGTATATACCTAATGATGATGGCTTTACTTTTCCATCCTTGCTATCGTGCAGGTACATGGGGTAGCTCCTCTTCCAATGGCACTTGTCATTGTAATAGTATCAAGTGGCCTCATTGGGGTCACTAACAGTTGGAATGTCTAAGTAGGGCCTCACCTTTGGGCCATTGCTAGATGACCTAGCTTGGGCCTTGTTCTTCCAGTTAGCTTTAGCAGCAGTCTTCCTATTCTTCCATTTGCCTTTACCAATGGCGAGAACAGGAGCATTAGTAGAAGATGCTTGATTCTTTCCCTTAATTCCTGACTCAGCAATCTGTAGCAACTTATAGAGTTGGGCGAATGTGGTTTCTGTGTTGTTTAAATGATAAGCCAATATAAACTTATCATAACAACTTCGCAAGGAGTTTAAGACCATGTCAATGGCCAACTCCTCGTCTGATATGTTGAATGATGAACTTCTTTTATTAGAAGAAAAGGAGTAAGAATGGTATGATGTGTGTAATACATTTTGGTGTTTAAATATACCCATCAGGAAAGAATGTCAAAGTTTTATCCGTGTATGGTAGATACAATGAATCATCAACTTCTTTAATATAAGAATTGTTGGGAGCGAATGGGTAGGTGCATGTAATACATCATGATATGTGATATACCCATCGACACAGAGTTTTCGAATCCTCGGTAGTGTCTGGCTTCATACGCTGAATCATAAAATTCTAAAAAAGAATGTATGGCGAGAATGGATTGGTGTGTGTGATAAGCGACAATACTTAGCCTAACCATCGACACAAATTTTTCAAGCTCTCATCAGCGTATGGTATGTTACGTTGAATCATAAGGCTTTTAAGAATAATTAAGGGCAAGAATGGATTGGTGTGTATGATAGCCTGTGGTACATAGACTAACCATCGACAAATAGTTTCAAACTTTAATCAGTGTATGGTATATCACAGTAAGTCATTAAGTTTTATGGAGAAGAAGTTAAGTAACAAAATTGGATGTTTTCAATCACACAGAGGTTAAATCATCGTGAATCATAAACAAGGTAAACTTATCAATGTGAAGTGGTTTATCTTTTGTATCATGAAGTTAAGTTGCAGTCTAGAATTTAAAATTCACCATCAATTCATTTAATATGGTACAATATAATAAAATAATAAAGAACAGAATGAGTAAAGCAATAAGGGATTAAAACAAAAGAGTTAGTCAAACAAGGAATTTTTCTAAAAACAAAATTTGTGCAGCCTTTTCATAAATGAGATAAAGACCCGATCTACCAAATCTTTTGAATTGAAAGGCCATAAATGAGTTTCCTTTCTATGAGATATCTACCCCTCAACACTATTTATAAAAGAATACACAAGCATAATCAAATGAATGAAAACAAAACACAATTACCAACATACATAGAAAAGATGACATTAATACTTGAAGTATTGCAGATGGATTCCAAGCTTCATGTTCACCAAGAACAAAAGAAGAGAAAGAACCAGTCTTAGTAAGCAATGACTTAATAGGATCCAATCTTTGTAACCTTCGAGTTATGAGAGTAACCAAGGCAAAACTCAAAGGTTCCATTCCTTATGATCCATGATAGAAGAGATGAGGAGCACTGTCTTGTTGAAGAGGTATTTGCATCTTTGATGGGAATCAGTGTGGCGGTGAGAGAGTCTATGGAAATTAGACGTGCCACGTTACCCAACTTCACTTCATACCATTGCAACAGAAATAGGCTGCAAGAGAAAGAAGAGATCAGTGTCCAGAAAAACAAGTTCAAACACAATTCTCTCTTATCTTGACTCATCTATAGGATGCTTCATGTCATTTAGCATGATTATCAGCTTTAGGGAAAGAGCAGTTGGTGGTGAGGAAAAAATGCAGAGCCGACTCCAACCAACTATACTCAGAAGATGCTACACCAAATGATCGATACAATAATGCTTTCTTAAAGGACAAATCAGTGATGGTCAGCTTCAAGATGAAGGCGGAAGATCCTGAGACATAGAGGATGAGAGAGAAAATAACACATAGTAACTATTAGTAAAACAATATACAATGTATACTCCTTTGGTAATTTGAAAGCTAGAAAGAATTTCTAGAGTGAAAATAGTTTTATAATAAAAAATATAAAATGAAAATTAGAAGCTTATGTTTAGTAGCAAAAAGCAATGAAAAGAAATCAAAAATCAGTATTGTCAAACATAAATAGAATTAAAGCATGTAAATGTTATTTTCCTTGAATGCAATGAGCACAATTGCGTTCCTTGAGTCCATGACTTTTCCTTCATTGCAGTCGAAAAGAACTTTGTAGCCAGCATCACACAACTGACTAATTGAAATGAGATTGTTTTGAAGGCCCTTGACATAGAACACATCTTTTAGCTCGACTGATTCACACCTTATTGTACCCATGCCTTTGGTTGCTCCTTCATTGCTATCTCTAAAGGTGAAAATAAGACCATCTATCTCCATAATATCATTTAAGAGGAACTTGAGACCAATTATATGTCTAGAGCATCCACTATCTATGTAAGTACCAGACATGCTCCTAACCCTAACAAGTAGAAGAGGGATTCCTGCTTTCATCTTTTATTCCCTGGAAGCTTGATAGGAACCAGCGTCACATTTGATGAACCTGTTATTAGGAGCTTCATTGACAAGAGCCATAAGACCATTAACCTATGTTCCTTCGTCTTCAGAAGACTCCTCTTTTTTCAGCTCATTCCTCAGATTCCTCATGCTTTGCGATAAAAGCTTTTGGTAGAGAGAAGTTCTCCTTCTTCATAAGGGTCATAGCTTCTTGTACATGATTTCATAGTTTTCAGGGCTTTGAAATTCTCTTTTTTCTTTACAGTCCCCATAAAAGTGGTCAGGGCTTCCATAGTTGAAGCAATTACCTGAATTTCTTTTCTATATGTTATGCTTTCTCATTGAGATATTTCTCTTAAGCCGAACTCTTCTGGCTCCATTAGATCTGCTTTCTTCATAGTGTTTAACAATGAGTGTAGCACTAGAAGCCAATTAATCATGGATTTCATCATTATTTGTTTCACCCTGATCAGAATCATCAGATTCGTTGATGAGACTGGCTATTTCCTTTATGGAGACCAGGGCTACAAATTTTTCTTTGTTGGAGTCCTTCATGATGTCTTTACGAAGAGCTTTAGTTTCGTCGTACTTTGATAGATTTCCAAACAAGGAGTTGAGATCCGTGAGGTTTATTTTCTCACTGTTCTTAAGAACATCATCGTGATGTTCCCAACTTTACCCAAGAGAATACAAGAACTTCAAGACTAACTGAAAGGAATGCTTGACAATCCCCAACCTACGCATATCATTCACCAAATGTAACGACCCAAAAAACAAGGGTAAAAATTTCATTTTTAATATAGCTAAAACATTGATACCATTTATTTCAAACATTTCAAATCATCGTTAAGTAAATCATTTATCTGATTTCATCCCAAAATCATTCATTGTGGAAATCATAGGTGTGTGCACTGCGATCAATCCGAGCTCTTCTTTTCCAAACCGATGATACCTGAAACCAAAACTGTGAACCGTAATCACAAAGCTTAGTGATTCCCCCAGAGCATACCCCACACACAATCCACATAACACATATCATATTAGCTATAGAAGTTATCTCTACCGCATACCACATATCATATTAGCCATAAAGCTATCTCTACCATATAACATTAGCTATAAAAGCTATCTCTGCCACATAAGCCATGCATACATAAATCTGTAAGGATGCCATGGGCTCCCCCCAGGGTCTTACACCTTCGTGCCATGGGCTACCCCACATGGTCTTTACCTGGGAATGCCATGGGCTACCCTACATGGTCTTACATCCAACGTGTCATGGGCTACCCCACATGGTCTTTACCTAGGAATGCCATGGGATACCCCACATGGTCTTACATCCAATGCCACGGGCTCTCCCCGGGGTCTTCCCTGCCAATATCATATATAATCAAATAACATATCATGTATCACAGAAGTATCTACACATAACACGTACATAAACCTGTAAGGATGTCGTGGACTCCCCCCGGGGTCTTATACCATTGTGTGTAACACCCCGTTTATTTAATAAATAAATAAAACAAATTGATGAATGAATCGTAGCCCTAAAATCAATAATTATATAGTAAGGTGTTGGTCTCGAGGAGCAAATTGTCACAATTTTAGAAGTTTAGGGTTAAAAGTGTAAAATCCGGACTCAGGTTGTAAATATTTATGAAGTCAGGGGCTCCATGGTAATTATTGGAACTTAAGTTGAAAAGAATGAGAGGAGGAGGGACTAAAAATGTTAACATGGCTGAAGTTTGATCATTGGACTTAAATTGAAAAGAATTTAGAATGTTTAGGGTTAAAGAGTAAATTTTGGGCCATGGTTGAAAACAATTTTATGGAGAGGGACTGGTTATGCCATTATGGCAATAAGGTTTTAGGGCACGAGTATATAACAGTTTCCTTGCCTAACCCTAACCCTAATCCATGTTACAGCCGTCACCTCCCCCTTATGCCTCCCACCACCGGCCGCCACCCCATTCGCCCTTGTTTCTCCGACCGACCAAGCCACCTATGGACCTAGATGACCAACGATGACCAACGACGACCAGCGCTGCAACTGAAGTCTTCGAGGCCGGAGCAACTGTGAACAATCACCGCCATCATCCCTTCACCACCTTTCTTCTCATTCTCTCTTTCTGTTGCTGCTGCTGCTCGCAAGTCAGAGTCGCTGCTTCTTCTTCTCCGTTTTTTTTGTGCAACGATTCAGCCACGACTACCGCCGCCGCAACTCCGAGCGGCTGCCTTTATGCTCCGGTTGCCGCCTGCCACCTGAAGTGGATGAGGTGGGTGTTTGCTTCGCGAGGAACTCGTGTGTGTGTACTGCTTGACGGGGAACCAAGAGGCTGAAGAGCTGCTGCCATTTTTGTTTCTGTCATCCCCAACCACCGCCTGCCGCCGCCGGGCGTGGCGGTTTTATGTTATTTATCGCATGTGTGTGTGTAAAGTGGTATAATTATGTGTGAGTAGTGGCGTGATGTTTTAGGGGCGATTCTAGGCCGGAAAATCTATGAAAAAGGCCACCACCACCACCGCGAGGTGGTGGCTTCCACCACTTACCACCACCGGCCACCACAAGGGTGGTTGTGTGTGTATATTTAGCATTAGTGTGTGTGTTTATTTTAGAGATTGGCATTATAAATTGTAACAAAAAAAGGTAATAATGGAAAGAAACTCAAAACCACCACCGTGAGGTGGTGGCTGCCGCCTCCTGCAGCCACCGGCCGCCGTGTCGGGTGGCGGTGTGCCTTGTTTGGATTGTGACTCGTTTGCAATGTTTGGACAAAGGGACTAAAACCCTAATGAGCCTAATAAACCCTAATGGGCCAAATAAAGCCCTAATGGACCTAAAAGCCCAAGCATGCAACTAAGGGGCCTAATGAACCCTAATTGATCAAAAGACCTAGCTATTGGGCCTATTGGGCTAAGATGGGGTTGGAAACCCTAATTAGGGTTAAGAAAACCCTAATATTGAATTTATGGGCTTGGACTTATCGGCACCCACATTTGGGCCATTGGAATGGAATTGTGTATTAAGCCCAATCACACCATATGATTTATTTAGAAGAGTGATGGACTTAATGGATTAAGTCCTTAATGGGTTAAGTGAGAAACACTTAACCCCAATCGTCATTTTATGTGAAACCCTAACTTCACTTGGGTTTATTGTTGGGCCTTGATGATTTGATTATTAATGGGCCACCCAAGAACAATCAAATGGACTAGAATAATTTAATGGGCTTTAGGGTAAGGCCCATGTAAGGGGTTTGGGCCCAATTTGGAAAATTGGGCCATAAATGGGCCATAGTTTAAGCCTTTATGATTATATGATATTGGGCCATTAGAATGTCGAATGTTTGGAATGGACTAAATGGTTGGGCCTTATGGTAAGACCTTGTAAAGGTTTGGGCCCAATTTGGAAAATTGGGACATATGTTGGGCTTCGACTCATAGTTTAACTTTTGGGCCGTTGGATTGGGCCTTGAGTTGAATCAAGCTAAGATAGGGGTTAAGCAGTCTTTTACCCCAAGCATGGACTTATGATTTTTGTATTGGAACCCAATTATTAATTGGGTGATGTTTTGATATTGACAGTTCGGGAATCTGTCATCCAGCAGCTGGGATTGTGTCTACGGGACTTCAGCAGTGTGAGGTGAGTTACCTTCCAGTAAAAGTGGGTCTAAGGCACCAAGGCCGACCCACTAGTAGTTGATTATAGTTGAGATGATTGTCTTTGTGATAATTGTCTAGTTTGCTACTACCTGGTATGTTTATGTGCTAGCATGATATATTATATGTGATAGTGGTAGTAGGAGGGGAATAGTCCCCGGAGTTCGGTTGTTAGGACCGAAGGGTAGGTCAGCACCCCAGAACTGCTTGACATGGGTAGGTCAGTGCCCCAGAATGGCCAGACAGGGTAGGTCGGCACCCAAGAATGGTTGGACAGGGTAGGTCGGGCACCCCATAATTGCCCGACAGTATGTATGTTATGTGTTATGTGTTATGTGGTATGTGGTATGATGGGGGAACTCACTAAGCTCCGTGCTTACGGTTTTCAGTTTTGGTTTCAGTTACTTCGTTTTCAAAGGAAAGGAGTTGGCTCGATCGCAGCGCATCACACCATGGTTTTCCGCACATGAGATCTTTGGGATTACACTCTGATATTGTTTTATGATAACATGTTTTGATTATTTCTACTTTTGATTTTGACATGACATGATATTATGGATGTTTTATTATACTATTGGTTTTATAATAACGTATTTAAAAATGAAATTTTTGTCTTGTACTTTTGGGATGCTTCAAGTTGGTATCAGAGCCTTGGTTTGAGGGATTCGAGCACACTCTCGGGTGTGTCTGAACTCAAACTAAGGACTTGGTATGAAAATTTTCAAAAGTAAAACCCTTTTATAAAAAGAAGTTTGAAAAGAATTTGAGAAGAGAACATAACTTTGAAAACAACAAAGTGTGTGATGCGTGCAATCAGCCGAGCTCAAGTATGTTTTCCCCAAGATACCCATACATGTTATGTTATGATATTATATGATTATGAGAATTGCATGCTAGTTTAGTTCTAAGGATCTAGGAAGGATGCCTTATATGTCTACTGTATGTGTATAAGAACTGCATGCTGGATTAGGGCTAAGGATATAGGAAGATGCCTTATATGCATATTGTATGTGCTTGATGAGCTGCATGATAGTACTGATCAGTTAGTGATAGGATAGCCTATTTAGGTTATGCCTGATTATGTGAGCCTTTGAATTGCATTTATAGATTCCTGATTAGAGGATAGAAAGGTTTGATTGGAATATGATGGTTAGATTTCCATTGTCTGAATGCTATTTGCTTTGTGCTTTGTGGGACTCTTAGTAATGTGAGTTAGCTACTAATTGAATATGCTAAGTCACATGGGATACATGCCGGATAATCTCAGAGTGATAGACTTGACCCAATTGCGTAGCTGTTGTCTGAGTCCAACCGTTCTAGGGATGGGTCTTTTACTCGAAGGATTATATGATCTCTGTTGCATGTGGCTATATTCATGAGGCAGCTAGTTGAAATTGCTAGGAATCTTTCTGCGGCTGAGGACTGGGTGGGTACGGGAACCTAGGAAAGCCTAGGACATGCTTTAGTGGGTTTGGTTGCGCTGTTAGCGAGCATTCAGGGTACCAGTTTGAGGAAGTGACTTGGAGGATTCAGGAGGATTGCTGAGGAAAGTATGGATAGGTGTGGAAAGTAGTATTGGGCCCGTACTACTGAAAGCACAGGATCCATACTCGAATCGGTGAGAGTCTTGGAGAATCTAAGAAGCTTTGGGGAGGAGTTTGTGACCCGATTTGGGGATAGAGGATGTTCCGGTTGTTGCAACTTATCCATGGGCAAGTGAGCTAGTGAGCGTGACAGGGTGTCAGACCCAGAAGGATATGACATCCAGGAGTTGTAGATTCGATATTGGTTGGAGCGCCCTGGGAAGAGAGGGTCGTGCCAAGTGCGTATAGTAGAGGGTCCCGAGAAGAGATCCATGACTTCTGATAATCGGGTGAAAGGCCAGTGAGGCCGGAGTCAGTGCAGCATGTACGGGAAAGTGCACAAGGGAGTTTGTCGCTCCAAGGGTTTAGATTGTTACAAGGTAGCAGGGTTAGTCATGTCAGAAAAAGGTGATAAGGATTCGTGGGTATATTCGAATCTTTGGAATGTCAGCTCGGTATGGTGTTAAGCACCCAAGAATGAAACTCAGATTCTGGTTCCGGCTCAGGAGTAGAGCCTGAACCAGTCGATGCACGATCGCAGAAGTTCATCTCATCGGAGATCACTTGTGGAGTTTGGGAATGGACCTTGGTGGTCTTTCGTTCAGCCAATGAAGGGATTTGGGAGCTTTTGACCGTCGTCTCGGGGCCTTTCAGGCCAAATTTGTCGCAGGACAGTTAGGGGTTCATCTAAAACCCAAGGTCTGTGGATTCTTAGAATCCTTCAGGAAGGAGGAACCTATTGTTAGTTCCTGTCATCGTGTCCGGAGAGAGTTTTGTACTGTGTTCTCAGGATGGTCTAAGTATCTCTGGAGAAGGTGATCAGTATTCCTCCAGATGTTGCGGGTATGTCATCTTCTACTGCTAATAGCTGGATGATGGGAATATGTATCGCTTTGGAATTGTGAGTGAGTTTGGATAGGTCAGATCTCGGGTCAGTTTTCTGCTAGTGGTTGGGTTATCAAGGATCATATATGCCATCCTACATGCCAAAAAGTCCTTGATGAACCTGCAGAGGGATGTATCTTGCGGAGTGGGTTCCGCGTGTATCGTCATCATTTCGGATCTTTGTCAGGATCTGTGCAGGAGTATTATTTAGAGGATACTCGGTCAGGGTTAGAGCGATAATTCTCCAGTGAAGTCAGAGTTTAGTGGTTCTATCATGGTTCAGGTATGGTCGACAATTATCTATGGATGAACTTCATAGTTCAAGGCACTACCGTTGCTAGGACAGGACTGGTAACATGAAGAGGGTAGTGTCAGTTGCGGGTGTTAGATGCATAAGTGGTTGGTCATTGGATGTTCAAGAGAACTGCATTTTCGCATGGGATGTGTTCGGTTAGAGTTCAGTGGTGCTGCAAGATTGGAAGGTAGAACGAGGATTCGTCAGCCAGAGTGAAGATTAAGGCCTTCAGTTGACAGCATGGGAGATGGACTGAGGTGTCAGGCTGGACCTTTCAAGAGTACTCTTCGAGATTTCAGAGGATAGGTCGATCTTAAGGTTTGACTGGTAATTGATCGTTAGCATTGGTAAGCTCAGATTGTCGGCAGTGGACTATTTGGAAGTAAGAAGGATTGGGAATCCTTCAATTCTCACGTACCGTGAAGACTTAGTCGAATCTAAGTAGGGGACAAACTTTTTGTATAGTTCTCCAAATGTGAGTTCTGGTTGCACGAGGTGCAATCTCTTGAGCACCTTGTCAACCAGAAGGGTATTCTGGTCGATCCGGCCAAGATAGAGGCCGAGATGCAGTGGGAGATTCCGAGGTCTCCAACTGAGATTCGGAGTTTCCTAGGTCTAGCGGGTTATTACCGGAGATTTATATGGGACTTCTCCGAGATTGCGGTTCCTTTGACCCGACTGACCAAGAAGTCGATGGCCTTTCGTTGGGGGCCTGAGCAGCAGACAGCCTTCGAGACTCTCAGACAACAGGTTTCGGGAACCAGGGTAGAGCTCCAGTTAGGATTCAAGTTCAGTTGTGTGTTAAGTCGAGTGCGTGTTCGACCCAGTATGGAAAGTGTTGTAAGACTATGGGGGTAGCCGTAGCATTCACTAGCAGCCAGATAGTGTTAGAGTGTTGTAAGTCTGCGGGTGTAGCCGTAGCATTCACTAGCAGCCAAATAGTGTTAGAGTGTTGTAAGTCTGCAGGAGTAGCCGTAGCATTCACTAGCAGCCAGATAGTGTTAGAGTGTTGTAAGTCTGTGGGTGTAGCCATAGCATTCACTAGCAGCCAGATAGTGTTAGAGTGTTGTAAGTCTGTGGGTGTAGCCATAGCATTCACTAGCATCCATATAGTGTTAGAGTGTTGTAAGTATGCGGGTGTAGCCGTAGCATTCACTTGCAACCAGATGGTGTTAGAGTGTTGTAAGTATGAGGGTGTAGCCGTAGTATTCACTAGCAGTCAGATAGTATTTGAGTGTTGTAAGTTTGCGGGTGTAGCCGTAGCATTCACTAGCAGCCAGATAGTGATAGAGTGTTGTAAGTCTACGGGTGTAGCCGTAGCATTCACTAGGTTGGTAGATAGCATGAGTGCGTTGTTAGGACATGGAAGGAACAGTAGTACCCACCAGTTCGGGTGCAACAGTAAGGATATGGAAATCCACGGATTGGATTTCGGATTTACGCAAATGGATTAGATCTGGTTGGGCCAGTGATAAGACTGTAGGAGTGCCATTACAGTTATGGGATCGGGGAAGCAATGGACTGTATAAGATTGCTTGTGATATAAGGCTACCATTGGTCAGGTAGCAATCACTTTTAGTCTTGGATTCTGGTGATGTCGGGATTCGACGCATGGACCCGACCGTTTGGATCAGGATGTTGTTAGAGCCAAAGTGGTAAGATAACTAATGGCAACCATTGACAGACAAGGATTTCGTCCTGAAGTCACATGGAGCGACTGCGTGTGGGTCTTTTGACTCTGCAATTGGGCCGGGGCCAGGTATTTCAGATGATTGGCGAACGAATTGAGACCAGGAAACTCTCGGTAGATTCTAGAAAGCAGCCATGTGGCAACATACTGCTTCAGGCAATTCAGTGTTCGGACAGTTTTAGCGTTTGGGCAGTGTTAGTATTTGTGTTTTAGGTTTCAAATACGGACAGAATAGCTAGTTGATTGGGAAGTGACAAGTCACTTAGAGCGGGATTAGCTGAGCCTTGGCCAAGTATAAGTGATATGCATGGATAATTGGGTCTGTGACCTTGTTTTATAGTGGGAACCTCGAGTTAGCAGAAGTTGAGTAGTTAGTTGAGGGATAAGCGGGCTGGTTTCATCATTAATGATTCAGTATGAGTGGTCTGTCAGGGAATCAGACCATCTCAAGACAGTAGATTTCAGACAGAGTAGATGTGAACTTGTTGCGAGGAATTCGTTCACCTGCAGATTTTAGGGCTTTGCGAAGATTGGTCACGGCTACCCTGGGAAGGCTAGGGTGTGCACAGGAGGGTGACCATGTTACTAGAGTAATTGGGCGTGAAGGGAATGTTAAGGAACGATTTCGAGGACGAAATCTAATTTAAGTGGGGGAGAGTTGTAACACCTCGTTTATTTAATAAATAAATAAAACAAATTGATGAATGAATTGTAGCCCTAAAATCAATAATTATATAGTAAGGTCGAGGAGCAAATTGTCACAATTTTAGAAGTTCGGGTTAAAAGTGTAAAATCCGGACTCAGGTTGTAAATATTTATGAAGTCAGTGGCTCCATGGTAATTATTGGAACTTAAGTTGAAAAGAATGAGGGGAGGGGGGACTAAAAATGTTAACATGGCTGAAGTTTGATCATTGGACTTAAATTGAAAAGAATTTAGAATGTTGAGGGTTAAAGAGTAAATTTTGGGCCATGGTTGAAAAGAATTTTATGGAAAGGGACTGGTTATGCCATTATGGCAATAAGGTTTTAGGGCGTGGGTATATATCAGTTTCCTTGCCTAACCCTAACCTTAATCCATGTTACAGCCGTCACCTCCCCCTTATGCCTCCCACCACCAGCCGCCACCCCATTCTCCCTTGTTTCTCCGACCGACCAAGCCACCGAAGGACCCATATGACCGACGACGACCAGCGCTGCAACTGAAGTCTCCGAGGTCGGAACAGCTGTGAGCAATCACCACCATCATCCCTTCGCCACCTTTCTTCTCCTTCTCTCTTTTTGTTGCTGCTGCTGCTCGCAAGTCCGAGTCGCTGCTTCTTCATCTCCGTTTTTTTTTGGTGCAACGATTCAGCCACGACTACCTCCGCCGCAGCTTCGAGCGGCTGCCTTTATGCTCCGGTTGCCGCCTGCCACCCGAAGTGGCTGAGGTGGGTGTTTGCTTCGTGAGGAACTCATGTGTGTGTACTGCTTGATGAGGAACCGAGAGGCTGAAGAGCTGCTGCCATTTTCGTTTCTGTCATCCCCGACCACCGCCTGCCGCCGCCGGGGGTGGCTATTTTATGTTATTTCTCGCATGTGTGTGTGTGTAAAATGATATAATTATGTGTGAGTAGTGGCGTGATGTTGTAGGGGCGATGCTAGGCCGTAAAATCTATGAAAAAGGCCACCACCACCACCGTGAGGTGGTGGCTGCCACCACTTACCACCACCGGCCACCATAAGGGTGGTTATGTGTGTGTATATTTTGTATTAGTGTGTGTGCTGTGAGGTGGTGGCTGCCGCCACCGGCCACCGTGTCGGGTGGCGGTGTGCCTTGTTTGGATTGTGACTCATTTGGAATGTTTGGACAAAAGGACTAAAACCCTAATGGGCCTAATAAACCCTAATGGGCCCAATAAAGCCCTAATAGACTTAAAAGCCCAAGCATGTAACTAAGGGGCCTAATGAACCCTAATTGATCAAAATACCTAGCTATTGGGCCTATTGGGCTAAGATGGGGTTGGAAATCCTAATTAGGGTTTAGAAAACCCTAATATTGGATTTATGGGCTTGGACTTATCGGGACCTACATTTGAGCCATTGGAATGGAATTGTGTATTAAGCTCAATCACACCATATGATTTATTTAGAAGAGTGATGGACTTAATGGATTAAGTCCTTAATGGGTTAAGTGAGAAACACTTAACCCTAATCGTCATTTTATGTGAAACCCTAATTTCACTTGGGTTTATTGTTGGGCCTTTCTATTGGGCCTTGATGATTGGGTTATTAATGGGCCATCCAAGAACACTCAAATGGACTAGAATAATTTAATGGCCTTTAGGGTAGGGCCTATGTAAGGGGTTTGGGCCCAATTTGGAAAATTGGACCATAGATGGGCCATAGTTAGGCCTTTATGATTATATGATATTGGGCCATTAGAATGTCGAATGTTTGGACTGGATTAAATGGTTGGGCCTTATGGTAAGACATTGTAAAGGTTTGGGCCCAATTTGGAAAATTGGGCCATATGTTGGGCTTTGATTCATAGTTTAACTTTTGGGCCTTTGGATTGGGCCTTGAGTTGAATCAAGCTAAGATAGGGTTAAGCAGGCTTTTACCCCAAGTATGGACTTATGATTTTTGTATTGGAACCCAATTATTAATTGGGTGATGTTTTGATATTGACAGTTTGGGAATCTGTCATCCAGCAGCTGGGATTGTGTCTACGGGACTTCAGCAGTGTGAGGTAAGTTACCTTCCAGTAGAAGTGGGTCTAAGGCACCAAGGCTGCCCCACTAGTAGTTGATTATAGTTGAGATGATTGTCTTTGTGATAATTGTCTGGTTTGCTACTACCTGGTATGTTTATGTGCTAGCATGATATGTTATACTCCCTCCATCCCAAAATTATAGTCCATCTCTCCTTTTTGGTTTGTCCCAAAATAATAGTCCACTTCTAAAAATAAATAACATTTTTACCAAAATACCCCTCATTATTACTTAACCAACTAAACATTTAATGGAACATTAAATGCAAAGTAAGGACAAAAATGTCATTTTATTATATAAAGTTAGTGGTAATTAATGTTTCCTTAATCTATGTGTTTTTGTCTATCGACAATAATTTTGGGACGGAGGGACTATGTGATAGTGGTAGTAGGAGGGGAATAGTCCCCGGAGTTCGGTTGTTAGGACCGAAGGGTAGGTCAGCACCCTAGAACTGCTTGACATGGGTAGGTCAGCACTCTAGAACTGCTTAACATGGGTAGGTCGGCGCCCCAAAATGGCCAGACAGGGTAGACCGACACCCCAGAATAGCCGGATAGGGTAGGTCGGGCACCCTAGAATTGCCCGACAGTATGTATGTTATGTGTTATGTGTTATGTGGTATGATGGGGGAACTCACTAAGCTTCATGCTTATGGTTTTCATTTTTGTTTTCAGGTACTTCGTTTTCAAAGGAAAAGAGTCGGCTCGATCGCAGCACATCACACCTTGGTTTTCCGCACATGAGATCTTTAGGATTACGCTCTGATATTGTTTTATGATAACATGTTTTGATTATTTCTACTTTGGTTTTGACATGACATGATATTATGGATGTTTTATTATACTGTTGGTTTTATAATAACGTATTTAAAAATGAAATTTTTGGCCTGTATTTTTGAGATGTTACATTGTGCCATGGGCTACCCCACATGGTCTTCCATGCAAGTATCACAAAGACAACTAGCATACCACATATCATATAATCACTAGCATACCACTTAGCATAAAGCTAACTATCATACCACATATCCCTACTATATCTAGTGTACCACATAACATATAATGGGTCGGCCTTGGTGCCTTAGACTCATTGGTATGGTGAGAAGACTCACCTCGCACTGCAGAAGCTTCCCACATGAATTCCTTAGCTGCTGCCCCGCCAACTTCCCAAGGTGTCACTACCAATCAATATACCCAATCAGCAATTGGGTCCCATACCATAATCCTTAATCCATGCATGGCGTAAAATGACCATTCTACCCCTGGTCCAGTATGATCCAAAACTAAGGCCCAAACCCAAAACAAAAGCCCAACACTATAATGTCCATAAAACCATCAATGGCCCAATTTTCCAAATTGGGCCTGGACCTTTCTAATGGACCTTATACAAAAGCCCAATAATTTCCCTAGTCCATAATCCTGTTTCCAATTGGGCCACGAAGACCCACAACAACCTAGTCCAAGAATTGGCCCAAACCGAGGCCCATAATGCGAAGTCCATTTCTATATTGGGCCACGAGGCCCAATAGGCCTAACTATTACATTATTGGCCCAAAGATACATTCAGGACCAACTATCAGCAAACCCAGGCCCACAACCATTAGGGCCTAAAGGTCCGAAGTCCACAAAGGCCCAAGTCTTCCTGAGAGCGTACGCCCAGTGTACCTCTTCTGTACGCTTAGCGTATTGGGCAAAAGGGTTGTACGTGCAGCGTACTACATTGTACGCCCAACGTACAAACGGCTGATGCACAAAATCCAATAAATGCTTAATGCTTCAAACCAAGGGACCAAATTACAGATCTGAGCTCTACCTAACGTCTTAATCCATAAACTCACTGACTTGGTTACTTTGCATGGCCCAAACAAACCCAAACTCCGAAAATGATAATCTACTTCCATAGAAATGGTCTTAACTCATGCATGAACCCATTAAGACCTCCAAGATGGCAACTTTCTGCCTTAGGGACTCATTTAACACTGAGAGTGGAAACTCTAAGCCTAAGAATCGGATTTCAACCATAAAGCTCCATCCTTGGGACCAAAAAGGTCCAAAAACTCATCATAATAGATCTAAGAATTTAAGGGGCAAGTTTAAGACTTTATACCTCAAGATGATCTGAAATGAAGCAACAATCTCGGATCTACAACTTCTCTTTTGAACCACCACCTTGCTTTGCTCTTCACTTGCTTGGAAAATGGATTCACAACACCATAATGCTCTCTAATGGCATCCAAAGCTCCAAGAACACTCATGGGAGGATTAGGGTTTCATGGTGACTGTCTAAAGATGTAATTGAGGCTGGCATATTATTCCTTTTATAGTGGTATAGCCCTAAAATTAGGGTTTAGAAACTCTGAGCGTACACCTCAACCCACGTCACTTTACACCCCTATGCTGGGCGTACCCTAGCTTACGCTGGGCGTACTCACCTGGCTGTCACCTTGCATCAAAGGGCTGAAATGCAAACTTTTCCATTCAGGGACCAATTCTGCCAACAACTTCGAAGTACTATAACTTCTTCGTTCTAAGTTCGTTTCCGACAAACTTTATATCCACGAAAAGGTGGCATGAAGCCCTACGCTCCTAGCTACTCCCCAAGCCTTAAAACCTTTCGAATAAAACCTGAGACCCATAAAAGACCAAATCATCAAATTACACTTATGCACTTCTCCTCCGAAGACACAATCGAACACTTTCAAAACTGGGTGTTACACCAAAGAGTTAAAACTATTATAGTTTTGAGTTAGAGACTTACCTTGCTGAGCAAAGAAATGCTTGTATCTTCGGTCGAAATTGTTGATGGTTGTTTCGTGAACTTCCACAGTGCCTTCATAAGCCACAATCAACATTTCCATCATCCCTTGAGTAGATTTGCAGTTTTGAACCAGATGAGACACATGATAAGGAAGAGAGTTTCCTATGGTTGCCCTTGCTTTAACATCAAGACTGATAAGTCTTTTGTCATCATCGTCATTGCTAGTCTTTGGTTTTTGTTTCATGGGACCAACAGGAGCACTATTAACCATAGGTTGCAACATGGGAACGTGTGGACCATTATCGATGATGTTAAGCATGTTAAAGTCTATGGTTTCAAGAACAACCATAGCCTTTGATTTCCACATTGTAAAGTTAGGTTCATCGAAAGGAGGGATCTTGTTAACAGCAGACGACTTTGGATTATAGGAGGAAGACATGATAAATCGAATGTATAGTAAATCCACTCTGATACCAATTGAAGGTTTGTATCGATCGGATACACTCAAGTATGAATAATGAAGCACAAACAAATAGAGAAAGAGTAGATAGAAAGAGAAGAACAAGGATGATCACAAATATACTTTCACTAAGAAAAGGTTCTCACAAAGAGAACAGTCTCACAAAGACACTTTCTAATCTATGTAAAGGCCTGATCTTAATCACTAAGATTATGGATCAGATATCTATTCTATATTTACAGAGTATATCTTCCTAATATATAAATGATCACTAAGATCATTGGGATCACGATGTCGATGATCAAGCTGATGTTGGCGCTGGCACTGGTGCTGGTGGACATCGTATTATGTGTTTGATTCATCAGATCATAAGGTGTAACCTTACACTTATCATCAAGAGAATCTAAAATTTTCATCACTAAAACAGTTTCATGCTTAATAATATCAAATCTTCTCATACCATTAATTAAAAAATTAAAACAATTAAAAGTTTGAGTGAGAGGTTCTGTACTTTGAGCATAAAATGCTTATACTTGTGATTGAGACTGTTTTCTCTAGTTGCCTTAACTTCACTAGTTTCTTCATAAGCGACGGTCAGTGTGTCAATCATCTCTTTGGTTGAGATACAGTTTTGAACAATATGATATATGTCATATGGAAGAGAGTTTCCAATAGCAACAGGAGCAAGAACATGCAGATTGAGTAGCTTCTTATCTTCTTCAGTGTATTGATGTGGTGGAGTCATCTTCTTTACACCTATAGAAGCACCTTCTTTCATCTCAATAAAAGTTGGAATATGTGGGCCATTAGTGATGATTTCCAGCATTCAGTAATCCATGGTGTCAAGAACAACCATTGCTTTGCTTTTACATATTGCAAAATTCTTTTCATTGGAAAGAGGAATTTTAATTGCCGATGTAGAAACAGAAGTAGGTTTTGATCCAGAAGAAGACGACATTGCTTGATAAACAGGAGACCTGATCTGATACCAATTAAAGGATCTAAAATAACAAAATATATCAAGCAATAAAGAATAAAGAATAATCAAAAACCAATTTTGATTAAGAACTCCCACAAAGAGAGAATGCACAAAGCGATATTTTTACATGCAAACCTAGTGTAACTTATATACTAGGATAAAGACTATTCAAGAAATGAGATCCCTACATATCAGGGATTGATATAAAAAAGATTCATGGTCTTTCTTTGCAGTGTGATATTTACTTAAGCAACAAGTTTCAGATTTGTTATCTTAGTGATAGGATATATATATATATATATATATATATATATATATATATATATATATATATCCTATCACTAAGATAACAAATCTGAAACTTGTTGCTTAAGTAAATATCACACTGCAAAGAAAGACCATGAACAACAGTTGATAATGATGTTAAAATATATCAGTGAAACATAAGGTTTTAGACATCAAATTCTAAGGTTCGACCTTACAAGTCTTGCTAACATAAAATTACAGAAACAATCTAAAATATAGCTACAATGCAAAGAGTCAATTTCTCACAATTCCTAGAATGCAAATGGATAACTAATGAAAACCAAAACCTGAAACTCTTTGATCTTAGCAAGGCCTGTAACATCTCCCTTGAGTCGTTATGCCATAATTTCCTCACAGTCTCAACACTTATGCTGGTTGGAAAAGAGTCAACTCTCTCTCTCTCTCTCTCTCTCTCTCTCTCTCTCTCTCTTTCTCTCTCTTTTTAATCCACCCATATACGAGAGTCCTGTATCTATGTGAGGCGAGAAACAGGGACGTAATTAATATTTTCTTAGTCCGATAACCGCAAATCTCAAAATAATCAATGGATCATGGACCTCAGATCAGACAATATTGATGATATTAGGGTATGAGTTTGAGAAGATCTAGGGTTTTTGAAAGGATATGGAAAGAAGAGAACAAGAGAAGCATGGGAGGAGAAGGATGATGTTTTCGATTAAGGTTTGATGGTAATTTTGACCGGTGATACATCGACGAAGCGGTGACAAAGGAATGGTTTTAACGAATGATGATGGTGTTTTAGTGACTGGCAACAGAGTAATGTGAAGAGGTGGTCATAGAGAGGCATGGTTTCGAGTTTCGACAATGGTGAAGTGATGACCCACAATAGAAAGCGAGAATTGTTGATGGAAAGGAAATGGCGAGTCGACGACTGTGTGTTAGTTTAAGACAGTTCTACATAGAAGAAAGGAGAGCGTAAGGGTATCAGGTATAATTTTGTTTTTATAAATATGTAAATTAGAAAAAAAATTAATAAAAAAAATTAAGTTAAAAAAAATAATGCCACGTCAACCAGCCTTCCACCTTGGCACGCCACCTTAGCTGGTTACTTGCAAAAAAGGTAAAAAGACAAAAATAAATAAATAAATAAAGGTTCAACAAAAAATGTTAGCCGGTTTTAAAAAATTTTCATAAAAAAAATATGACTAAAACATAAAATGAACCTAAATTTTGGGAATTTACAAGAGATTTTCCAACCAAAAACCAACAAACTATGTGTGTGACCTAAATTTCATCTTTTGAACAGTTAACCTAATTGTTTTATGAAGGCTTACGATGGTTCTAAAAATCTCGTCATGGCACCAAGACTTGTACTTGACGCCACGCTTTAACAAAATGTTGCCTTAAATCATATATGTATATAAAAATCAATAACAATAGAATATATATATATATATATATATATATATATATATATATATATATATATATATATATATATATATATATATATATATATAATACTCAAAATTTCTGTCTTAAGTAATGCCTTTCAAACGACGTGGTTCGTCACGGCTCGCAAATAATTGAGGCTTGATATTACCACAAAGTCGTGCCTAATGTTATTTAGAACCTTTGGGGCCTACAATTATATTTCTTTTTTTTATTTTATAATTCTAGTTTACATAGTTTAATGTATAAATTTTCAAGTCATTGGTGGGGTACCTTCCCTTCTCTAAGCGTTGGTTATGAGCGATTTTCGTTACCAATTTTCTAGTGATGACTTGTATCACCATGGAAGATAAAATTATCTCAATTGGGACGATCCACTCCAAGCAATATATATATATATATATATATATATATATATATATATATATATATATATATATATATATATATATATATATATATATATATATATATACACACACACATACACACACACACAGAGGTAGGTTCATGTGTTCTAACTATCTATTGTGTGGATGTATGAATCAATGTAAGCCAATCATTTCAAAAGGATAGTTATGTAATCTTACATTTAATTAATATTTTAATTATGGTAAATATTTAAAATATTTAATAACCTTAAAATCTAGAAATTTAGCTTATAAACCCTAGAAAATCGTCCACATACCCCCTTTATCAATTTCATCGTCTTCCATGCTTCCCCACTTCCGACCATGTATCTTTTACTCTCTCTTCTCTCCCTGATGAACCCTCTATACTTTGAGTTCCTATATACACCGAAGAAGATGGTTTCAATCAAAGGAGGGAACCCTCTTCCCCTTTCCTCTATGTATGAGTAGACCATCGATGTTCCTGTTTTTGTCTGCATCCATCGATCACAGCCATTGCGAAAAACCTTTATCTTCCTAATTTTTGTTTCATTTATCCAAACCATTGCAACCACCAAGTCCCTACCGATGACTACCAAGTTATCTTTCTCTTTGTTCTCGATCTAGGGAGGCTGAGGTCGGAGGCGTGTCATAAACACTAGGGGGAAATCCTATGTCACATGAAAATACGGGAAACATAAGGTTGGTTTTGTGGGTTTTAATTGATTACTGCATAAACGGTGAGAGAGCTGGGGTTTTGCTATTTTTTTATAGCGTTCTCTAATCTACATGCATATCCCTTCTCTATGAAGGCCTATGTTTCTCTCTTCTCACTATATTTTCCATACGGCTCCGCATTCCCCTTCAAAACCAGGTAACCAATTGATCCATCTAGTTCATAAATTATATTGAATATGTTTATTAAGTTTTACCAATTGTCACTATTTTAATGTTTGGGTGTATGTGCGATTTATTATATTAAATATGTTCGTTAAATCCCTACTTAGGTATTTCAAAGTTTTAATTTTTTGTGGGGTTTAACTGATATCCATTTTGCTTTCATAAATTTATTTCAGGAGATTCTACTAAGAAACAGTGACGAGTTTAAAGTTGTAGCTGGATCATCTGTGGACTGAAGTGAATGATTTTTACGACCTCTATTGCTCTTCCTCTCTGTTAAGGTGTTTAGGTGTCTGATAACCCTCTACACGCAATATGCAACACCATTGGATGAATTTTAGCGTCCCTTCAAAACAATCTATCCAAATTCAATATCTCCATCTTGACCATCCACATCTACTTTATTGATGCTACATGCTCATTCTTCTCTTCCTCAATCCACAAACCCATACACCCAGGTAAGTAATCACTTTTGTGCACTTTTCATAGTAATTCATAACAAGAGTTGAATTAAACTTTATTTTTGAGCTTAAGTGTTCAAATCTGTTAGAATTCATCAATGCCTACAAAGTGATTGATGTAATTACTAAACCAGGAGGACAACAAATTATCTCTATCGATGTTTATTATTTGTGGACCATAATGTTTTTACTTATTGATCAACTAACTGAAATATTAGCAAATTTATATTTATAGGTCTAAATCCCATTTCCACATCTATTAGAGTGCTGATAGATCTTAATTGTATTATCTGAATTGCAACTCTCATATGCTACCTCCTATGGTATACAACAACTGAACATGGTGGTAATACAGGTCATAACTTCATCGTTATAACTCGGATTTCAACATTCTTTATATATTTGGAAACCTCGTCACGACCACTACCACATCCTTCATAGATATCAGGATTATCTAACATTTCATTTTGACGCTTATTTTTATCCTTAATTCATTTACGTCACACAATTAAGCACAAAACACATAATACTCAAATAATACATCTTTATTATTTCAAGACGGGTTACAAAGGTTAACCTAGACTGTTACATCATCATTAATGACAAGCCCAGAAACACGGGCGTTACAATTCTCTCCTCCTTAGAATGATTCCGTCCCCGGAATCACACATCAACAAACAAATGCGGATAGCGACTCATCATGTCACTCTCTGTCTCCCACGTGAGATTTGGCCCGTTCGTATGTTTCCATCGTACAAGCACTAACTCGACCATCTTGCGTCGCAACTTCTTAGTCTTTCGGTCAACGATTGCCTCTGGTTCTTCAATCAACCTTTTGTTCTCATCGATTCTCAACTCCGAAAGTGGAATCATGTCGGAAACTTCTCCCGTGAACTTCCTCAAATAACACACATGAAAAGTGTTATGAATACCATTCAGTTCTTCTGGTAATTCGAGCTTGTAAGCTTGGTTCCCAATCTTCTGAAGAACTTTAAAAGGTCCAATAAACCTTGGACTCAACTTTCCCCTTTTACCAAATCTTATAAGTCCCTTCCACGGCGAGACTTTAAGCAAACCGAATCTCCTACTTCAAAAGTCATCGGTCTTCACTTTTTGTCAGCATAGCTCTTTTGACGATCCTGAGCGGCTAACATTCTTTCCCTGATTATTTTCAGCTTTTCAGCGGTTTGATGAACCATCTCGGGTCCCATAAACTGCTTTTCCCCAGCCTCAAGCCAACAAGACGGCGTACGACACTTCTGTCCGTACAAAGCTTGATAAGGTGTCATCTTTATGCTCGAGTGGAAACTATTATTGTAGGAAAATTCTACCAAACGTAAATGTTCATCCCAATTACCTTGGAATTCGAGGGTACATGCTCTCAGCATATCTTCAAGTGTTTGTATTGTTCTTTCGCTTTGACCATCAGTCTGTGGATGGTAAGCTGTACTTAAACACAACTTGGTACCCATTTCCTCTTGTAGACTTTTCCAAAACCTCGAGGTGAAACGACTATCACGATCCGATACAATCGTTAACGGAACACTGTGAAGCCTCATAATCTCCTTCACGTAAGAATTCGCAAGCTTTTCCATAGACCATTTCTCATTGGCTGCTATGAAATGCGCACTCTTAGTGAATCGATCAACGACCACCCAAATCATGTCGTGACCACTTTTCGTTCTGGGCAGTTTAGTGACAAAATCCATAGCAATGTCTTCCCACTTACCCATAGGCACAGGCAAAGGTTTTAAACTCCCGTACGGTTTCTGATGTTGTGTCTTTACTCTCGCACAAGTCACACACTCGGCCACATACTTTGCAACATCAAGCTTGATCGTCAGCCACCAATAGTAGGGTTTCTGGTCCCTATACATTTTAGTGCTACCAGGATGAATTGAGTACATGGTTTTGTGAGCTTCTTCCATCAGAAGATCTCTTATCCCTCCTGATTTAGGTACCTAAATACGACCTTGGAATACCTTCAGTCCATGACCGTTTGTACCAAACACCAACGTTTTGCCCAAACGTTCTCCCTTTCGGTCATTCTTCTCAGAAGCTTCTTCTTGAGCTTTCTTTATACTCTCCACAATTGTCGAGACAACTTCTATTCTCAACGCTCTTGGCCTTTTTCTCTCAAGATTGACTTTCCGACTAAGAGCATCAGCAACAACATTTGCTTTACCAGGGTAGTAAAGTATCTCACAGTCGTAGTCCTTAAGTAATTCTAGCCAGCGTCGCTGCCTCATATTCAATTCCTTCTGACTAAAGAGATATTGGAGACTCTTATGATCAGTGATTTCCAGAAGGTCCTGCTCGGAGCAGTATTGCAATTTCAGATGTTCCACAAAGTCTTCCCAAGACATCTTGCTCGCTTCTCCCTTGGGCATCGAGTCAGCTAATAGCTTCCACCAAGTCAACACTCCAGATTTCAACAAAGGGATCGCAAGAGCGGTCTTCTGCCTGTTGCTGCATTCGCAACTTTCAAACATTGTCTCCATTTCGGAGATCTAGTCCATAACTTGCACCGGCGTCGGGCTTCCGGATAGACATGGTGGTTTGGATGCCATGAAATCTTTATGCTTTCATCCACGTCCATCGTTTCCTCCATCATGATTGTTTTGTCTAACAATCGGTGGGTTGACTTGACCAACAGTCCCACTGAAGTTACCTCCTTCCGACGGCCCTCCATTCACTTCGGGCTCTTCAACTTGAATTGAAAGTTCTTCACGATTTTGTTGAAGCAGACGTCTAGTTTCTTCCATCTGACGATCCAACATCGTCTGAATCATCAATTGTACACCAACCATTGTCATTGGCTCAGGTGCTGCTGCTACAACAGGTATTTGCTCGATTACAGGTGGTTGATTCCTGTTTTCGTTCGTGTTTCCAACTCCGCTTCTTGTTCTTGCCATTCTTGATCTATACACCGAATAATGTGAAATTAGATCCTCATCCATGATAGATATTACAATCTTCCATATCACTCCAAAAAGTTTACATGCTAGTTCTAATATCGTAGAAGTACGCTTAGAATCCTAAACACATAAGGTTTCCAGATCCGGTCGGCAACAGACAATAGATCCGAACAAATAATATCATATATGGCAACATATAACATTTAGCACATAAAAGCATTTTAGGCAACTTTCCTAAAATAAATTAGTGCTCGTGTCTAAAATATAACAGACACACATCTCACAATCTTCACTTAGCATTCTAAGTTTAAGTCTAGAAATCCTACAAATTCCTAGTTCGCTTAAACTAACGCTCTGATACCAACTGTGACATCCCCAAAATCACGGCCAGAAAAGACCGTTTTAATTTATTCTTTTAAAATAGTTTCAGAGTAAGTCCATTGATTTAAAAGAGTTGCGGAATTTGTTCCCAAAACAAAATATGATAAAATAATATTTACCAAAGCATTTCATAAAGAAATGTATTTTCATTATATAATCGAAACTCGGGATGTCATGTTCCGATACAGACACAAAAGCATAAACAACAAAAGATAGACCATACAACAGTTACATATAACAATTGGTCTAATATCAAAACATCTTGATATGTCATCCAACTTATGCTCTCGCGCCACTACCTGTAATACAACAAAACTGAGTGGGTCAGGCTTGGGAGCCTGGTGAGCATATAGGGTTTTCAACTCGCAATAAATAATTATATTTAATTTCACCAACCAATAATAACCCGATTACCCATTCCCGTTATCCTCACTTTACGTCCCTAAAACAACATCTATCTCAAGGGACCTAATTTAGGATTTTCATCGGGACGGACATTACTGCAAAGGGGTTTCCTCAACAGTAGATGTCCTAAAGGAAACCATGTGTAACACCCAAATTTTCAAAACAATTTTTCACATTTTATAAAACACATTTTCATTCATAATCGTTATAAAAACACCATTGTATCACATAGTCAATCATAACATCATATCCCAAGATCGTAATAAAAATCTCCCCGTGTGTGTACTGATCAAGCCGGCGCCTTCCCGCGATCCTCGCTGGTACCTGAGACACATAACACAACACTGTAAGCATAAATGCTTAGTGAGTTCCCCAAAATACCACATGTAACACATATTAGCCACTCGAGGCTATAACTCTGATGACCCTCTGGTCAAGGTGTCTCTGTGGGACCCTCCAGTCCCATAACTCTGTGGGCCCTCTAGCCCTAACTCTGTGGGCCCTCTGGCCCTAACTCTGTGGACCCTCTAGCCCTAACTCTGTGGACCTTCCGGTCCTAACTCTGAAAACTCTGTAACATACATAGCATATAACACATAGAAATCACATCATGCAAAAGCATACAACATACTCTGTCTCATAGCTCTAATTACCACTCTAGGTAAAGTATAGTGAGAAGACTCACCTCGGGTAACTCGGTAAAGCTCGAACTCTATAAAATCAGGTCTAGCCTCCGCCTAATCATGTAAAATAAATACTCTCAATCAATACATCTCTCAAGGCTAGACTATTCCTCCTCTTAGTACTCTCAGAAGGGTAAAAGACCATTTTACCCCTCTCATAACTCAAAGGCCCCACTATAGACCAAACCCTAAAAGTCAACCCTCCGGGTTACGCTGCGCGTACCAGATGTGTACGCTGGGCGTACCCGGCAGTCTCTCAGAATCGGGGAACGCCACCCCGTACGCCGCGCGTATTGGGATTACGCCCGACGTAAATCCCAGTTTCAGTCCCTTAGCTCTTGAGGTCTTAAACAGTTAAGACTCACGTCCAGCTTTTAGATCTGACCATTTTTAAGCCTCTTAATCCATAAAGTCGATGACTTTAAGCCTTTGCATGGCTGAACAAGTCACTAACACCCAAAATATACCATTTCCTAACACTAGAAAGCCCAATACTCAAGCATGATCTCATATCCACGACCAAGATGGGAACTTTATGGATCTATAACACAAATACCACTGAAATGGGACAGATCTAGGTCCATGGAGCACATTACGCTCATAAAGTCTCCACCTTTGGGACTTTTAACCCTAAAATGGTCCATGAAGCAACAAACCAAATGAAGAGGAAAGTTTTGAACTTTATACCTCCAAATGCAGCTCCTTCCTCTGTAGATCTCAGATCCAAACTTGCACTTCAAACTCTAGTCTCCACAAACTCCTCTCCTTCTTCTTTACTAGCACACCAAGGCACTTTTAGCTCCAAAATCACACACACTCACTAAGAACGATGAAAAGTTCTCTCTTAGGGTTTTACTCACTGCTATGGAGGCTGAGAAATGAGCCTTAGCATCCAATATATAGGGCACAAGTCAGAAATTAGGGTTTGCACCTGGACACATTACGCCCAGCGTAACCCTGAGTACGCCCAGCGTACTCAGGCGAGTCCGCGTCCAAAATAAGCGCATGAGTACGCGCAGCGTACTCTTGAGTACGCCCAGCGTACTCATTTGCTACCAATTCCTCTTAAGGGCTTAACTTGACACTTTGAATAAAAGAAGGGCTAAATAGTTGTACCTGAATTTCGGGATGTTACAATTCTCCCCCACTAGAACTAGACTTCGCCCTCGAAGTCTCACTCAACAAATAACTCTGGATACTGCTCGCGCATCTCTAACTCCGGCTCCCAGGTCATTTCAGAACCCTTCCGATGTTGCCACTGGACTTGAACCAATGGCACCTCCTTGTTTCTCAAAGTCTTGATCCTTCGATCCACAATCGCAACCGGTCTCTCAACATAATTCAGGCTCGCATCCACCTGAATGTCCTCTAACGGAACCACTGCCGACTCATCAGCAATACACTTCCTCAACTGAGACACATGGAAGGTATCGTGAATCTGGCTCAACTCCGTAGGTAGCTCCAAACGATACGCTACCCTGCCCACCCTGGCAGTCACCCTGAAAGGACCAATATACCGAGGCCCCAGATTACCTCTCTTCCTGAAACGGATCACTCCTTTCCAAGGAGATACTTTCAGGAGCACTAGATCTCCGACCTGATACTCGAGCTCGGATCGTCGCCTATCCGCATAACTCTTCTAGCGACTCTGAGTGGTTCAACAACCTCTGTCTGACCCGCTGAATCTGCTCAGTCGTCTGAAGTGCTATCTCTGTACTACCCATCACACGCTGCCCGACCTCACCCCAACAAATGGGAGTCCGGCACCTCCTCCCATACAACAGCTCAAAGGGTGGCATACTGATGCTCAAATGATGGCTGTTGTTATAGGAAAACTCAACCAAGGGTAAATATGTGTCCCAACTTCCTCCGAAGTCCAATACACATGCCTGAAGCATGTCCTCGAGCGTCCGAATCGTCCGCCCGCTCTGCCCGTCTGTCTGTGGGTGGTAGGCGGTACTGAAATGCAACCTCGTACCCAACTGGAGATCGACTCAACCCCGACCTCTATCATCTGATACTCATCGTTGGACCCTTCGGTCCGGTCTATATCGTTGGACCCTTCGGTCCGGTCTGTACAACACATCACCAGGACTCAACTCAACTCAAGAGTTTGGTCCGCCCGTAGTTGGAATCGCTCGTTCCAATGACTCATTCAACTCATAGTTTGGGGACCCGCAACCCATGTGTACTTTACTTATCCAATCCCTTCGGATTGGATGTCCACACTTACTCAGAATGTAATGATTCCCAATCATTGAGGAGACCCCGGTCTCACCCCTGGTCCGACCACCAGGCTCCCAAAACTCATGCGTAGGGCTTTTCAAGCCTAAAACCCTCCTGTGTCATGCTCAGATCAAGAAGGCTTCCTCATAACAACCTCTCGCTAATTAGTGCGTATTACGGCTCCCCATAACATCACCACAACCTCCTACTGACTAGTGAGTACTACGGCTCCCCATAGTATCACAACAACCTCTCTCTGACTAGTGAGTACTACGGCTCCCCGTAGTATCACAACAACCTCTCTCTGACTAGTGAGTACTACGGCTCCCCATAGTATCACAACAACCTCTCTCTCTGACTAGTGAGTACTACGGCTCCCCATAGTATCACAACAACCTCTCTCTGACTAGTGAGTACTACGGCTCCCCATAGTATCACAACAACCTCTCTCTGACTAGTGAGTACTACGGCTCCCCATAGTATCACAACAACCTCTCTCTGACTAGTGAGTACTACGGCTCCCCATAGTATCACAACAACCTCTCTCTGACTAGTGAGTACTACGGCTCCCCATAGTATCACAACAACCTCTCTCTGACTAGTGAGTACTACGGCTTCCCGTAACATCACAACACCCTTCCCTAGTAGCTCCTGAAGCTGCGAGGATAACTACTGCGTCTCTGGCGGCGCAAGGCGATAAGGCGCCTTGGCGATAGGCGCTGCCCCCGGAACCAACTCGATGCGAAACTCTACTTGCCTCTCGGGAGGCACACCCGGCAACTCCTCGGGAAAAACATCCGGGGACTCTCGCACTATCGGAACGTCATCCATCGAACTTGGCCTCCCAGCGGCCTCTCGTGTGTCCATCACATAGGACACATACCCGCTGCAGTCTTGCTGAAAACTCTGTCTCGCTCTGGCGGTTGAACAAAACGCCGACCCACATCGGTTACCCTCGTTGTACACCGTAAGTACTCCCCCACTGGGGTCTCGTATCGTCACCAACTGTCGCTCGCAGTCTATGACAGCCCCAAATCGGCTTAACCCAACCATGCCCACTATGACACACACGTCCCCCATCGATATCGGGACTAGATCTATCGGGGACTCAACACCGAAGATCTCGAGTACACATCCTCGACTCACATTCATAACATACTCCGCTCGCTCGTCCGCTATGGAAACTCGTAGAGGTCGACTCAACGCCTCTCGTCGGCTACTGAGGTGCCGACCAAACGTTATTGACACAAATGATCGACTCGCTCCCGAGTCAAATATCACTAAAGCAGGTACATAACTCATAAGAAAAGTACCAGCCATGACATCGGGCGTTGCACGGACCTCCCCCGCCATCAACTGGAAGGCTCTCCCGCGAGCCTCGGTTGCCTCGGCCCTCCTTGGCCTGGCCTCGGTAACTCTAGCAGTAGGTGCGGCTTTCCTCAGATAGAATACTCGGTTCTTCCCCGCTTAGGGTTCGAACCATCCCCAATTGGCGTACCAACAATCTATCACCCCGACTGTCCCCACCAGTAATCATCGCACCTACTCTTGGAAGGTGATACGCAACTCTCGATGATCTCCTGACAGAGATCAAAACAACTCCAAATACCAGGATCTCGTATGCAACCTTCAGTACTTACCATCGTGACTGCCTCTAGTCATTTAGGATCTCACACTATACCCTCACCGGACCTCCCAACTGTCCAGTGTTAACATTAACCCTGGATCTGGAAATAATGAACCATCATACTCCTCATCCTTGACTCCTTGCCCAACGTTCCAACATGCCCCTTATCATAAGAGCAGAAACCACATTTCCACTCCTTATACCTCTCAAGAACCATAGGAGTCACTGCCCTGATATACCCCTCTTGATCGCCCAACACTGCGGCTAACACATGCCCTATTATACTCAAATAGGGTGTATCCTGATCCTTGACCATTTCAGTCTTCACTGTCAACCTGCTCAAGCTATACCATTCCCTCGCGACAGACCTACTGCCGGATACTCTGATTGAAAAGTCACCATCAGTGCGATTCCACAGGGCTCACCCCAACTCAGAAACCAAAATCTCAACACCCCTTACGTCTCCCATAAGAAACGGAAATAGCACCACTCGGGTCACGGAAAGTGACATATCTACTATCGGCCGGCTCTCCAGCTCAGACCGTACCCCTCCATAATGCACCGTCCCTACTCATCTCTTAGTCTTGTGACTCCACTGGCATATCACCAATAAATCCCTTAGAGCTAACTCGTTTTCCCTATCAAGGGATGCTCCACTAAAACTCGTTCTCCCTGGCCTTCTGGGCCCATACTCCTTCACATCCGACCTTGGTCTAGATAATCGCTGCGGAATAACCGGCAAAACCAGAAGCACTCACCGCCACATTTCATGGTACTCGAACCATGTCCTCTCTTCTCAACCCGCCTCAAATCATGGTACTCGAACCACAAAATCACCCCTCGATCTGCCACCAATCATGGTACTTGAACCATGACATCACCTCTTAATCTGCTACCAATCATGGTACCCGAACCATGACATCACTTCTCGACCTGTCACCAATCATGGTACTCGAACCATGACATCACCTCTCGATCTGCCACTAATCATGGTACTCCAACCATGACATCACCTCTCGATCTGTCACCAATCATGGTACTCGAACCATGACATCACCTCTCGATCTGCTACTAATCATGGTACTCGAACCATGACATCACCTCTCATTTTGCCACCAATCATGGTACTCGAACTATGACATCACCTCTCGATATGCTACTAATCATGGTACTCGAACCATGACATCACCCCTCGATCCGCTACTCACAATCCTCCGGATCGCCACGGTCATTTCGTCCAAATCATACTGCGAATCTCTTCATCGCTAATACCGCTGCCCTCCGGCGTGTGCGGTGTTCCAACCATGATGTCTCTGAAACACAATATGAAGATACCAGAGACTCGATCGAGTATACTCGCACTCGATAACTCAACCCTACTTGTTCCTGAGTACCCAATGGATTCTTACTTAGGGTGCGCGCTGCTCCGGTGTCTTCAGTAGTACGGGCCCTATACTACCGTCCACACCACATCAGTATTCACTCTAAGTCCTCCTCCTTGGATCCCAAGTCCCAAGTACTCTACTCTCTTTAACCATATGCTACTCACTAGCAGCTCTCTCATAACTCCTCGCTGCTATCTAAACACTCTCGAGTATCCCTAGCAGCAAAACTCCTAGACTAAGGCATCACATATCAGGCCACTTTAGTCCTAATAAGAATACCTAGTCTACTCTAGCATGCATAGCATAACTCATCGCATATCATAACATAATATATCTCATAACACTAATTGCAAGGGTATTTTGGGAATTCACCGTTCGGGCGCTGGCTGATCGTACACACGACTCTGCTCTGTTAGTCTCAAAACTCTTTACTCTTGTGAAAAATTTTGCAAATTTTATTTTGAAAATCTCTCAATTCCTCAGTTTGAGTTCAGATACGCTCGAAGATGTATCCGAATCCCTCAAACCAAGGCTCTGATACCAACTTGTAACACCCAAATTTTCAAAACAATTTTTCACATTTTATAAAACACATTTTCATTCATAATCGTTATAAAAACACCACTGTATCACATAGTCAATCATAACATCATATCCCAAGATCGTAATAAAAATCTCCCCGTGTGTGTACTGATCAAGCCGGCGCCTTCCCGCGATCCTCGCTGGTACCTGAGACACATAACACAACACTGTAAGCATAAATGCTTAGTGAGTTCCCTAAAATACCACATGTAACACATATTAGCCACTCGAGGTTATAACTCTGATGACCCTCTGGTCAAGGTGTCTCTGTGGGACCCTCCAGTCCCATAACTCTGTGGGCCCTCTAGCCCTAACTCTGTGGGCCCTCTGGCCCTAACTCTGTGGACCCTCTAGCCCTAACTCTGTGGACCTTCCGGTCCTAACTCTGAAAACTCTGTAACATACATAGCATATAACACATAGAAATCACA
Organism: Lactuca virosa; assembly: GCF_052849685.1. NCBI lineage: Eukaryota > Viridiplantae > Streptophyta > Magnoliopsida > Asterales > Asteraceae > Lactuca > Lactuca virosa. Next base: position 88,738,211 of record NC_136434.1, read on the forward strand.
TCATGCAAAAGCATACAACATACTCTGTCTCATAGCTCTAATTACCACTCTAGGTAAAGTATAGTGAGAAGACTCACCTCAGGTAACTCGGTAAAGCTCGAACTCTGTAAAATCAGGTCTAGCCTCCGCCTAATCATGTAAAATAAATACTCTCAATCAATACATCTCTCAAGGCTAAACTATTCCTCCTCTTAGTACTCTCAGAAGGGTAAAAGACCATTTTACCCCTCTCATAACTCAAAGGCCCCACTATAGACCAAACCCTAAAAGTCAACCAAAAGTCAACCCTCCGGGTTACGCTGCGCGTACCAGATGTGTACGCTGGGCGTACCCGGCAGTCTCTCAGAATCGGGGAACGCCACCCCGTACGCCGTGCGTATTGGGATTACGCCCGGCGTAAATTCCAGTTTCAGTCCCTTAGCTCTTGAGGTCTTAAACAGTTAAGACTCACGTCCAACTTTTAGATCTGACCATTTTTAAGCCTCTTAATCCATAAAGTCGATGACTTTAAGCCTTTGCATGGCTGAACAAGTCACTAACACCCAAAATATACCATTTCCTAACACTAGAAAGCCCAATACTCAAGCATGATCTCATATCCACGACCAAGATGGGAACTTTATGGATCTATAACACAAATACCACTGAAATGGGACAGATCTAGGTCCATGGAGCACATTACGCTCATAAAGTCTCCACCTTTGGGACTTTTAACCCTAAAATGGTCCATGAAGCAACAAACCAAATGAAGAGGAAAGTTTTGAACTTTATACCTCCAAATGCAGCTCCTTCCTCTGTAGATCTCAGATCCAAACTTGCACTTCAAACTCTAGTCTCCACAAACTCCTCTCCTTCTTCTTCACTAGCACACCAAGGCACTTTTAGCTCCAAAATCACACACACTCACTAAGAACGATGAAAAGTTCTCTCTTAGGGTTTTACTCACTGCTATGGAGGCTGAGAAATGAGCCTTAGCATCCAATATATAGGGCACAAGTCAGAAATTAGGGTTTGCACCTGGACACATTACGCCCAGCGTAACCCTGAGTACGCCCAGCGTACTCAGGCGAGTCTGCGTCCAAAATAAGCGCATGAGTACGCGCAGCGTACTCTTGAGTACGCCCAGCGTACTCATTTGCTACCAATTCCTCTTAAGGGCTTAACTTGACACTTTGAATAAAAGAAGGGCTAAATAGTTGTACCTGAATTTCGGGATGTTACACCATGAGGGGGATAGAGTACACCGGTGAACACATCGTTCACAACACCTACAGGTTATGAGCCTGCTAGCGTTCCACAATACTGTCTAGAAAGAGTCTGTGGTCGTTATCCATACTCCGCTGAATAACTAGATCAACAACAACAACATCGAGGCTTCTCATCTGTTTATCACACATCAACTATCTACCCATGTTCTACCCAACATATTAGTAGATAAAAATATATATTTTTATACATAGTTTAAAACCTGTATAGCATTCTCATTCAATACATATTCCAAACAACAGATGAGACACATACACATAACACGTATTTCATAGAGAATAAATCATATCTATGAGATAGAAGAAAGTGAATATACATTCATACATATAACAACAAAATATACACATAACACGTATTTCATATAAAATACTTCATAATTATGCGTTAGAAGAAAGTAACTACACACTCACTTGATCAGAAGATGATCGGATAGCACTACGGCTTGTAGAAGTAGTACTTCTTCGGTGAAACCGGGATCACTTCGCACACCACGCTTCTCGCAGGCAGAGCTTCGGCTCAGAAACTCTTTTCTTCTCTGGATCTTCGGGCTTCGGGACTCGCTTCGGGTCTCGGGATGATACCGGGGCTTCGAGGGGTTAAAATAGGGCTTAGAGAGGGTATCGGGAGTAAGAGAGTGATAAAGTAGCAACCTAAATCGGCTGCCCTTCAATTTCTATTTATAGGGCTGATTTTCTGGATTCACGTCGTGAATCTCAAATATTCACGTCGTGAGTTCAGTCGTCATCAGGTGCGTCATCGCAACTTGCGTCTGTCAGGCTCCAGAAGGCGTCAGAAGTCAGTTCACGTCGTGAACACTGTTTTCACGTCGTGAACTCTGACACAACTTTGGGGTTCGCGCCCCGAACTTCAGAAATTCATAACTTTCGCATACGAGCTCCGTTTTCGACGTTTTTTATATCCACGCGTAGGTGAGACTACGCTCTACAACTTTTGTTTAGACTCCGTCGGCTAATTTTGAATTTAATTTTAATATATTATTAATATATTATTTTTAGTAGGCCGGGACAGGAAAACTCCGTTCGAAATTCATAACTCCTTCATCTGAACTCCGTTTTCGTCTGTCTTTTTATTGTTGCACTACTATCAACGAGATCTTCGATTCTCGATTAGATTGTTTCGGCCAAATATCACTCGATCTCTATTTCGAGATTTGGGCTGCATACTGCTAAGTCGAAACTTCGAAAAATCATAACTTCCTCATACGAAGTCAGATTTAGACGTTCTTTTTATATACGCTCTCGGTTTAACATATTCTACGACTTTCGTTTAGATCACTAAGGCTAGATATCGCTCTATCTTAAATTTGTATTTTATGTCATTCAGCGTCGTGCCGGTTCTGTCGCGAAACTTCGACAGGTCATAACTTCATCGTTATAACTCGGATTTCAGCATTCTTTATATATTCGGAAACCTCGTCACGACCACTACCACATCCTTCATAGATATCAGGATTATCTAACATTTCATTTTGACGCTTATTTTTATCCTTAATTCATTTACGTCACACAATTAAGCACAAAACACATAATACTCAAATAATACATCTTTATTATTTCAAGACGGGTTACAAAGGTTAACCTAGACTGTTACATCATCATTAATGACAAGCCCAGAAACACGGGCGTTACAATTCTCTCCTCCATAGAATGATTCCGTCCCCGGAATCACACATCAACAAACAAATGCGGATAGCGACTCATCATGTCACTCTCTGTCTCTCACATGAGATTTGGCCCGTTCGTATGTTTCCATCGTACAAGCACTAACTCGACCATCTTGCGTCGCAACTTCTTAGTCTTTCGATCAACGATTGCCTCTGGTTCTTCAATCAACCTTTTGTTCTCATCGATTCTCAACTCCGAAAGTGGAATCATGTCGGGAACTTCTCCCGTGAACTTCCTCAAATAACACACATGAAAAGTGTTATGAATACCATTCAGTTCTTCTGGTAATTCGAGCTTGTAAGCTTGGTTCCCAATCTTCTGAAGAACTTTAAAAGGTCCAATAAACCTTGGACTCAACTTTCCCCTTTTACCAAATCTTATAAGTCCCTTCCATGGCGAGACTTTAAGCAAAACCAAATCTCCAACTTCAAAAGTCATCGGTCTTCACTTTTTGTCAGCATAGCTCTTTTGACGATCCTGAGCGGCTAACATTCTTTCCCTGATTATTTTCAGCTTTTCAGCGGTTTGATGAACCATCTCGGGTCCCATAAACTGCTTTTCCCCAGCCTCAAGCCAACAAGACGGCGTACGACACTTCTGTCCGTACAAAGCTTGATAAGGTGTCATCTTTATGCTCGAGTGGAAACTATTATTGTAGGAAAATTCTACCAAAGGTAAATGTTCATCCCAATTACCTTGGAATTCTAGGGTACATGCTCTCAGCATATCTTCAAGTGTTTGTATTGTTCTTTCGCTCTGACCATCAGTCTGTGGATGGTAAGCTGTACTTAAACACAACTTGGTACCCATTTCCTCTTGTAGACTTTTCCAAAACCTCGAGGTGAAACGACTATCACGATCCGATACAATCGTTAACGGAACACCGTGAAGCCTCATAATCTCCTTCACGTAAGAATTCGCAAGCTTTTCCATAGACCATTTCTCATTGGCTGCTATGAAATGCGCACTCTTAGTGAATCGATCAACGACCACCCAAATCATGTCGTGACCACTTTTCGTTCTGGGCAGTTTAGTGACAAAATCGATAGCAATGTCTTCCCACTTACCCATAGGCACAGGCAAAGGTTTTAAACTCCCGTACGGTTTCTGATGTTGTGTCTTTACTCTCGCACAAGTCACACACTCGGCCACATACTTTGCAACATCAAGCTTGATCGTCGGCCACCAATAGTAGGGTTTCAGGTCCCTATACATTTTAGTGCTACCAGGATGAATTGAGTACATGGTTTTGTGAGCTTCTTCCATCAGAAGATCTCTTATCCCTCCTGATTTAGGTACCCAAATACGACCTTGGAATACCTTCAGTCCATGACCGTTTGTACCAAACACCAACGTTTTGCCCAAACGTTCTCCCTTTCGGTCATTCTTCTCAGAAGCTTCTTCTTGAGCTTTCTTTATACTCTCCACAATTGTCAAGACAACTTCTATTCTCAACGCTCTTGGCATTTTTCTCTCAAGATTGACTTTCCGACTGAGAGCATCAGCAACAACATTTGCTTTACCAGGGTGGTAAAGTATCTCACAGTCGTAGTCCTTAAGTAATTCTAGCCAGCGTTGCTGCCTCATATTCAATTCCTTCTGACTAAAGAGATATTGGAGACTCTTATGATTAGTGAAAAGTTTGCACTTCGACCCATAGAGGTAATTACTCCATATTTTCAGAGCAAATACTACCGCTGCCAACTCCAAGTCATGAGTGGGGTAGTTCTTTTCATGCTCTTTTAGCTGTTGAGACGCATATGCTATCACCTTTTCCCTTTGGGTCAAAACACAACCCAACCCAACACCAGACGCATCGCTATAGACAGCGAAGTCTTCAACTCCATCGGGTAAAGAAAGAATCAGTGCTTCACATAGCTTCTTCTTTAGCAACTCGAATGCTTCTTTGTGTTTATCACTCAAAACATATGTAGCTCCTTTGTGAGTCAAAGCTGTTAATGGAGTAGCGATCGAAGAAAAGCCTTGGATAAACCTTCGGTAATATCCGGCTAATCCCAAAAAGCTTCGGATCTCCATGGGACTTTTCGGTTGTTCCCACTTCATCACAACTTCAATCTTTGCTGGATCAACCATTATCCCTTCTTGGTTGACCACGTGACCCAAGAATTGGACTTCTCGAATCCAAAAATCACATTTGGAGAACTTAGCATACAGATTCTCCTTCTTCAAGACTTCCAACACTTCTCGCAAGTGTCTTCCATGCTCCTCTTGGATTTTCGAATAAATCAGAATGTCATCTATGAACACTATCACATATTTATCAAGGAACGGATTGCAAACCCTGTTCATTAAATCCATGAATGCTGCTGGAGCATTGGTTAGTCCAAACGACATAACCAAAAACTCGTAGTGTCCATACCGTGTTCTGAATGCAGTCTTCTCGATATCCTGCTCTATTACCTTCAGCTGATGATATCCTGACCTTAGGTCGATCTTTGAAAAATAACTTGAACCTTGTAGTTGATCGAACAGGTCATCAATCCTTGGCAACAGATATCTATTCTTTATTGTTGCCTTGTTCAGCTCTCTGTAATCAATGCACATTCGCATACTCCCGTCCTTTTTCTTTACGAATAACACCGGAGCTCCCCAGGGTGATGAACTAGGTCTAATGAAACATTTGTCCAATAACTCCTGAAGTTGCATCATCAGCTCCTTCATCTCCGTTGGTGCTAGTCGGTAAGGTGCTTTTGCTATTGGCGTCGTCCCTGGTAACAAGTCTATTCTGAACTCCACTTGTCTATCAGGCGGTAATCCGGGAAGATCTTCGGGAAATACTTCCGGATAATCACACACGACAGGAATGCTCTGCATCTCCTTTTTCTCCTTCTTAGCATCGATCATGAATGCCAAATATGATGTACATCCTTTGGCCAAACACTTTATGGCTTTCATTAGAGAAATTATTCCAAAATTTACTCTGTGTTTGTCCCTATACACCATAAATGACTCTTTCCCTCGCGGGTTTGCTTTTACTATCTTCTTCTTGCATAATATTTCGGCATCATTGGCGCTAAGCCAATCCATTCCCAACACGATGTCGAAACCGTTAAGTTCGATAGGCAATAATTCCTCGTGAAACTTATTCCCATTTAAGTCAATTAAGATGTTTTTCATACGATGCCTAACAGGTATAAACTTGCCACTAGCAACTTCGACTAATAAAGCATTATCTAGTCTATCAACAGGCAAAGCTAGTTTTCAACCAAATTCATGCAAAATAAAGGAGTAGTTGGCTCCATAATCAAATAAAATTTGGGCAGACAATTCGTTTACGAGAAAGGTACCTGAAGCGACATCAGCTTCTTCTTTAGCAGCTTCCAGTGTCATCTGAAAGGCTCTCGCCTTCGGCTTTGGCGGAATGTTGGGCTTTGCTGCCTCCTTCTTTTTCGGACAATCCCTCGAGATGTGCCCCTCTTCACCACACCCATAACAGACTTTCTTGGTAAGAGTGCATTCGTTGGCATAGTGCCCTGGCTTTCCACATTTGAAGCATGTGGCTTCCCCGCCACATTTCCCAAGATGCTTCTTCTTGCATTTGTCGCACCATTTCGCTTCGCCTCCTCCTCCTCCTCTCGAACCGGATTTCGAGAATTTATTTTTCTTGTTGGACCCTGAAGGCCCATCAAACTTCCTCTTCTCTCCAACCTCTGACCTCTCCAGACCCTTCTCCCTGATCTGAGTCTCAACATTTCTAGCAGCCCAGATGGCGGCTTTCAATGTGGTTGCTTGCTTAACCATTGGACCATAGTCCGCTGGTAGTCCGAGGGCAAACTTGTTGACCTTAGAGAGTTCAGTTGGAACTAAATATGAGATAAGCTTCATCTTTTCTGTGAAACTTGCAGCGTATTCAGTAACGCTCAATTTTCCCTTCTTCAAATTCTGAAACTCATTATTGATTTCCAGAAGGTCCTGCTCGGAGCAGTATTGTAATTTCAGCTGTTCCACAAAGTCTTCCCAAGACATCTTGCTCGCTTCTCCCTTGGGCATCGAGTCAGCTAATAGCTTCCACCAACTCAACACTCCAGATTTCAACAAAGGGATCGCAAGAGCGGTCTTCTGCCTGTTGCTGCATTCGCAACTTTCAAACATTGTCTCCATTTCGGAGATCTAGTCCATAACTTGCACCGGCGTCGGGCTTCCGGATAGACATGGTGGTTTGGATGCCATGAAATCTTTATACTTTCATCCACGTCCATCGTTTCCTCCATCATTATTGTTTTGTCTAACAATCGGTGGGTTGACTTGACCAACAGTCCTACTGAAGTTACCTCCTTCCGACGGCCCTCCATTCACTTCGGGCTCTTCAACTTGAATTGAAAGTTCTTCACGATTTTGTTGAAGCAGACGTCTAGTTTCTTCCATCTGACGATCCAACATCGTCTGAATCATCAATTGTACACCAACCATTGTCATTGGCTCAGGTGCTGCTGCTACAACAGGTATTTTCTCGATTACAGGTGGTTGATTCTTGTTTTCGTTCGCGTTTCCAACTCCGCTTCTTGTTCTTCCCATTCTTGATCTATACACTGAATAATGTGAAATTAGATCCTCATCCATGATAGATATTACAATCTTCCATATCACTCCAAAAAGTTTACATGCTAGTTCTAATATCGTAGACGTACGCTTAGAATCCTAAACACATAAGGTTTCCAGATCCGGTCGGCAACAGACCATAGATCCGAACAAATAATATCATATATGGCAACATATAACATTTAGCACATAAAAGCATTTTAGGCAACTTTCCTAAAATAAATTAGTGCTCGTGTCTAAAATATAACAGACACACATCTCACAATCTTCACTTAGCATTCTAAGTTTAAGTCTAGAAATCCTACAAATTCCTAGTTCGCTTAAACTAACGCTCTGATACCAACTGTGACATCCCCAAAATCACGGCCAGAAAAGACCGTTTTAATTTATTCTTTTAAAATAGTTTCAGAGTAAGTCCATTGATTTAAAAGAGTTGCGGAATTTGTTCCCAAAACAAAATATGATAAAATAATATTTACCAAAGCATTTCATAAAGAAATGTATTTTCATTATATAATCAAAACTCGGGATGTCATGTTCCGATACAGACACAAAAGCATAAACAACAAAAGATAGACCATACAACAGTTACATATAACAACTGGTCTAATATCAAAAGATCTTGATAAGTCATCCAACTTATGCTCTCGCGCCACTACCTGTAATACAACAAAACTGACTGGGTCAGGCTTGGGAGCCTGGTGAGCATATAGGGTTTTCAACTCGCAATAAATAATTATATTTAATTTCACCAACCAATAATAACCCGATTACCCATTCCCGTTATCCTCACTTTACGTCCCTAAAACAACATCTATCTCAAGGGACCTAATCTAGGATTTTCATCGGGACGGACATTACTGCAAAGGGGTTTCCTCAACAGTAGATGTCCTAAAGGCAACCATGAGGGGGATAGAGTACACCGGTGAACACATCGTTCACAACACCTACAGGTTATGAGCCTGCTAGCGTTCCACAATACTGTCTAGAAAGAGTCTGTGGTCGTTATCCATACTCCGCTGAATAACTAGATCAACAACAACAACATCGAGGCCTCTCATCTGTTTATCACACATCAACTATCTACCCATGTTCTACCCAACATATTAGTAGATAAAAATATATATTTTTATACATAGTTTAAAACCTGTATAGCATTCTCATTCAATACATATTCCAAACAACAGATGAGACACATACACATAACACGTATTTCGTAGAGAATAAATCATATCTATGAGATAGAAGAAAGTGAATATACATTCACACATATAACAACAAAATATACACATAACACGTATTTCATATAAAATACTTCATAATTATGCGTTAGAAGAAAGTAACTACACACTCACTTGATCAGAAGATGATCGGATAGCACTATGGCTTGTAGAAGTAGTACTTCTTCGGTGAAACCGGGATCACTTCGCACACCAGGCTTCTCGCAGGCAGAGCTTCGGCTCAGAAACTCTTTTCTTCTCCGGATCTTCGGGCTTCAGGACTCGCTTCGGGTCTCGGGATGATACCGGGGCTTCGAGGGGTTAAAATAGGGCTTAGAGAGGGTATCGGGAGTAAGAGAGTGATAAAGTAGCAACCTAAATCGGCTGCCCTTCGATTTCTATTTATAGGGCTGATTTTCTGGATTCACGTCGTGAATCTCAAATATTCACGTCGTGAGTTCAGTCGTCATCAGGTGCGTCATCGCAACTTGCGTCTGTCAGGCTCCAGAAGGCGTCAGAAGTCAATTCACGTCGTGAACACTGTTTTCACGTCGTGAACTCTGACACAACTTTGGGGTTCGCGCCCCGAACTTCAGATATTCATAACTTTTGCATACGAGCTCCGTTTTCGATGTTCTTTATATCCACGCGTAGGTGAGACTACGCTCTACAACTTTTGTTTAGACTCCGTCGGCTAATTTTGATTTAATTTTAATATATTATTAATATATTATTTTTAGTAGGCCGGGACAGGAAAACTCCGTTCGGAATTCATAACTCCTTCATCTGAACTCCGTTTTCGTCTGTCTTTTTATTGTCGCACTACTATCAACGAGATCTTCGATTCTCGTTTAGATTGTTTTGGCCAAATATCACTCGATCTCTATTTCGAGATTTGGGCTGTGATCGGTATATTTTACATCACGCTTAATATACTATAATTTATGTAAAATAACCGATTTTATCTAAGAATGGTGCTACTTTGACATGTATTTGAATTATGTTTGTAGGTGGTAAATATGATGAAAATGGTACAAAAAGATGCAAAAAGAAGTTCAAGGAATTACACGAAGAGAAATCAAGATTGAAAACAAAAGAATTGAAGATGTTCGGGTTTGGAAAGACGAGAAAACAAAATAAAAAAATGAAAAATTGTATTTTTAAAATAATTATAATTTAATTAAAATGATTTATTTAGGAAATAATAATTTTATTATTTTCTAAATAATTTAATTTAATTAAATGTATTTTTAATAAAATCAAAATAAAAATAATATATAAAAATCATGTTTTTTTAAAAATAAAAATAAAAAGAATTTAAATTAATTAATGAGGTTTAATTAAAATAGATTATTGGGAATTAATTATTTAATTTCTAAAAAATTTATATTAATTAAATTAATTTAATTTAATTTAATTCACAAAAAGAAAAAAAATATAAAAGGAAAAATTTCGGAATGAGCCCAAACCCGGAGCCCAAACCCAGAAGCCCAAAAGCTCGCGACCCAGATCCGAAGATCCGAGCCCGATCCGGAGACCGCCCCGCAATCCAGATGCTCTCACAGTGAAACCCGGCTCCGACCCGGGTTGGATCCGCGCTTTTATCCGCACGTGACGTCATCGATGACGTCGTCCGATCCATATCCGCTTTGATCCGGCTCCGACCCGCCCCGTTGCCGCCCCGTTTCTACTCACAGAAGATCCGCGTTTCGACCCAACTCGGACCCGATCTGGACCCGCGAAAAATGGCCCTAAACGACGCCGTTTTGATGCCAGCTCCAAGTGCTTGTGCCATGTGCTGAACCTACGGGTTTTCCTATCTTTTAAACACTTTCCAACCAATTTTAACCATTTTTTCACCACTTTTCCTATTTTAAACTCAAATTCTTTCCAACAAAAACCAAATAATTCCATCTTTTTAATTCTTTTGAATTCTTTTTCATAAGATTTAGATTGGATCTTAGGTCCAATCTAAAAGCTTAATATTCCTAGCTTTATTTCATTCTTTTTGATATTTAATTTTCCAAAAATTCACTATAAATACCACCTCAAAATCACCATTTCAAACACACCTCTTACCTCTAAGACACCTCTTACATTCTTACACACCCTCTTATACCTCTTATACCAACCTACTTTCATACCACCACCTTCTTTAGGAAATTTCTATATTTTTTTGGAAGCATTTTAGTCTTCCAAATTCTTTTCTTTTTCCAAGAATTCAAGCCATCAAAGATTCAAGACTTTTCAAGATTCAAGATCAAGACATCAAGAATTCAAGAAAACAAATATGAGTTTGTATAAGTCTACAATGCGCGGCTAAATCCTCTCGTGATCGCAACCGGGAGTAGGTTTTAATTCTTACTTATTGTATTATTTTTGGGTGTGAACATTTGAATTTGTTGAATATTATTTGTGGATTTTGTTTATGTTTTTAACATTATAAAATCGTTACACTTATTTTATTCATTTATCAATTAATTATTCCAAGTTTAAAATAATTTTAAGTGATCTCCCCACCGTGCCAAATCATCCAATAGCGGTGTGTAGGACGGAGGGTGCGGTTACACTTATTTTCTATTTTGGACTTAGACTTTAATTGAATCGACTATGAAAAATTAATAACACTCATTTCTAATTCATATAATTATTAATTCTGAAACCGGAAGCGATCATTTTTTTTAATTGAATTAAAATCATATATTTTTTGTTTGTCATCATATTTATAAATCTCAAATTAATCATTATTTCTTTATCGTTAAATCAAAATAGTAACTAAACTATTAACCATAAGCTCATCTGGATCCGACCCTTACTTACCACTCGCTAGATTAGTGGAAATAAGGTTTATTTTTGACGCGACAACGACCGCTCGTCAAATTTTGGCGTCGTTGCCGGGGAGCTATTGCGCTTAATATTTAGTTATTTATTTTGATTTTTATTTTAAATTAAAAAAAAAATTTTAAAAAAAAAATTAAAAACAAAATTTTTGATAAATTTTTTTTCACATTTTCTTTCTAGTTGTTTATTTGATATATATATATATATATATATATATATATATATATATATATATATATATATATATATATATATATATTAGTATAATTTTCTAATATATATATAAAATAAAAAAAAAATCACAATTTTTTTTTTGATTTTTAAGTATAATTTCGAAAATATATATAAAAAAAATATAATTTTTTTTTTCTTTTTTTTATTTGATTTTTTTTTAACTTCGAAAATATATAAAAAAAAATATAAAAAATACATATAAAAAAAATTTATTTGATTCTTATAGTCTTTATTTATAATTGTTAAATTCCTTTTACGCGTTTGTATTTTTTTTTTTGTTGTGCATGCATACTCGTTATTCGAGACGATCCTCTCCATTGCTTTTTAACTCAGAAATCGAAAGAGCGGCAAGAAGAAATCGTGTTACTCACCGCGCCTTAATTTTTGAAGAAGCCAACAAAACCGACGACAAGATGACAGACCGAAAAACCATGAGAGATTTTGCACGACCCTCACTTGACGAGACCAAATCATGCATTAAACGACCTGAAGTAGGAGCTACAACTTTTGAGATCAAGATGCATGTGATCCAAATGGTGCAAAATAGTGCGCAATTTGATGGCTCACCCGATAGTGACCCCAATACACACATCACTAGTTTCTTGGACATTTGTGACATGTTCAAGATGGATGGAGTAACTGAAGATGCAATCCGACTACGCCTCTTTCCTTTCTCTCTACGAGGCCGTGCCAAGAGGTGGTTCTCAACATTACCCGCTGAATCCATCACCACTTGGGAAGACTTGGCTGACAAATTCCTAACCAAGTACTTTCCACCATCAAAGACAAACATGATCATCAATGAAATCCTTTCATTTCAAGCTGAAGATGGCGAATCGCTATACGAAGCATGGGAAAGATACCGAGAGCTACTCCAAAGATGCCCACATCATGAGCTACCTATGTGGAGGCAGGTCCAAACATTCTTCAATAGTTTGGACATTCATACACAACAATCACTCCATGCAGCTGCCGGAGGTTCCATAAGGAACAAAACACCAGAAGAAACTTATGAACTCATAGATGAAATGGCAATGAATGGCAGTCCCGCTCATTCGATCCACTATCGTGGCAACAAAAACAAACAACTTAAATTTGAGAGTGTAAATCAAACCGATGAAGTGCTGACTGAAGTCCTTTCCCAAATACGGAAACTGACAACTGAAATCAGTCAACTTAAACAAAACCCTCAATCTAATGTTCAAACTGTTTGCAGTTTATGTGAAGGACCACACAAGACTAAAGACTGCAGAAAAGGGAACATGTTCGCTCAAAACAATGATAAAGTTGAAGAAGTCTTTTATTCTTCCGGTGATCAGGCTGACTTGAATGAAGAAAGGCGAAATTTCTATAGACCACAACAACAACACAATCAATTCAACAACCAAAGCAACAATGACCGATGGAGGAACAACAACAATTCAAGTTCAAATTGGCGGAACAACAACAACAACTTCAACCCCTGGCAAGGCAACAAGGTCAGCAACAACAATTCGGGCCAATCCAGTCAAAATCAACATCATGGGCCAGTTTCTTCTCAAGCAAATCATGGAAAGACAAGTGAACCATACCATGATAAGCAAATGGAACAAATGATGAACATGATGAAGGAAAGTCTCAAGCAAAATGAAATTAACTCCAAATCAATTTCAATACTTGAGAAGCAATTGGGACAAATAGCAGAGCAAATAAATCGGCGACCACCTGGCAACCTTCCGGGCACCACGCAAGTAAATCCTCAACACTCAAGAGCTTCAACTAGCAACACCACCACCACCAACACCAACAACAACGCACATCTAAATGAGGTAACTATTCTACGTAGTGGTAAATCATATGATAATCAAGTGCATAAGCCTACACCAAACTCGTTAAAAAATCCTGATGAGGTTTTAGTGGAGGATTATGTATCTTCTGATAATGAAAGTGAAAAGACTCTTAAAACACCAATTGAACCAGAACATAAATTGAAAGGAAAATTGCATGAGTCGGAACTGTCTAAAGTTGGGGAAGGACATGTGGAGACAAATACCACCCCTTACCCAATAGCTTTGAAAAGCCCAGAAAAACAAGTTTTTAAAAAAAATGATGATATTTGGGAAACTTTTCGACAAGTCAAAATTAACATCCCACTTATCGATGCCATTAAGCAAATTCCGGCTTATGCTAAATTCCTCAAAGATTTATGTACTCAAAAGAGACGTCACCGAATTCCAACAAAATCAAACGGTACAGCACATGTTAGTGCCGCTTTGACAGGAATACTTCCACCCAAATTAAAAGATCCTGGAGCACCTTTAATTATAATTGAAATTGGAAACATAAAAATCAAAAAGGCACTTCTTGATCTTGGAGCAAGTATCAATGTCCTTCCTGGTAGTTTATATGATAAATATGACCTTGGCCCATTGCAACCAACTCACATTACTGTGTCCATGGCCGATTTGTCACTTAAATTACCACGGGGGATGTTGCCTGATGTCATAGTCAAGGTGGAAGATTTTTATTACCCAGTTGACTTCATAGTTATGGACTCTGAAAAACACTTCAAGGACAAACAACAAAATGTCATTCTCGGTCGTCCCTTTTTAGCAACTATAAATGCTCAAATTAGTTGTCGAGATGGTGCAATTGACGTGACTTTTGGCAACCGCAAGTTGAGACTACAAGCCTTTGGACCGAACGCTAACTCTCCAGATCATAATGATTGCTTTATGATAGACACCATCGGGGATTGTGTTCACGAGCATACCGCAAATATGCTCCTAGACATAACCAATGATTTGGAGGATGTTTTTTGTGACAGTGACAGATCTCAATCAATTGAAGATCAAAAAGAGTTTCTGAATGCTATCCATGGTCGCACGTCAACTTGGTCAAATAATTTTGATGATCTCCCAGATTCAATTGATTCAATGATAAAGCCATCATTGGAAGAACCACCAACATTGGAATTGAAGTTGTTACCGAAGCATTTGAAATATGCCTTTTTGGGAGAAAATCAAACGCTTCCGGTGATCATTGCATCAGATTTGACAGAGGAACAAGAACAAGCATTACTGAAGGTGCTTAACACATACAAAGCCGCAGTTGGATGGACAATTGCCGATCTTAAGGGAATAAGCCCAGCAGTTTACATGCATAGAATCATTACCGAACCGTCGACAAAACCATCAAGAGAGACGCAAAGAAGATCGAACCCTAATATGAGGGAAGTCGTGAAGAAAGAAGTGTTAAAGTGGTTAGATGCCGGAATCATCTACCCAATCTCTGACAGTGTATGGGTTAGCCCAACGCAAACCGTTCCAAAGAAAGCTGGCGTCACGATCGTAGAAACTTCAAGTGGTGAAAAGATAACCACTCGGTCGGTAACCGGGTGGCGGGTTTGTATTGATTATCGCAAATTAAATACTGCCACTTTAAAAGACCATTTTCCTTTACCTTTCATTGACCAAATAATAGAGAAATTATCAGGTTAAAAGTTTTATTGTTTTCTGGATGGGTATTCTGGATACAATCAAATACCTATACATCCTGAAGACCAAGCCAAAACTACTTTTACATGTCCCTATGGTACTTTCGCATTCCGACGAATGCCATTCGGATTATGTAATGCCCCTGCCACTTTTCAAAGATTAATGACTAGTATTTTTTCAGACATGGTCGGGGAGTCCTTGGAAATTTTTATGGATGATTTCTCTATTTTTGGATCAACATTTGACACATGTCTCCAACAATTGGTAAAAATTTTGAAACGTTGCACGGAGACAAACTTGGTTTTAAGTTGGGAGAAAAGTCATTTCATGGTTAAAGAAGGAGTTGTACTTGGGCATGTTGTTTCTGAAAGAGGATTTGAAGTTGACCATGCCAAAGTACAACTCATTTCCTTACTACCACCTCCCACAAATGTCAAAGGCGTGAGATCTTTTCTTGGACATGCAGGTTTTTATAGACGATTCATCAAAAATTTTAGTGCGATTTCAAAACCTTTATGCAATTTGCTCTCTAAAGACGCACCATTTTCTTTTGATGAATCGTGTATGAAATCCTTTCAAAATCTAAAGGGACAACTTTCCCAAGCACCAATATTGCGATCACCTGATTGGTCACAACCTTTTGAAATCATGTGTGACGCAAGTGATTATGCGGTTGGTGCTGTATTGGGGCAACGGGTGAATAAAAAGCCCGTTGTAATCTCTTATGCTAGCAAAACTTTTTCCGATATACAATTGAATTACACAACAACGGAAAAAGAGTTGTTAGCAGTTGTCTTTGCTTTAGACAAATTTCGCTCATATGTTTGGGGGTCAAAAGTTGTTGTTTTTACGGACCATAGTGCTTTGCGTCATCTCATGCAAAAGAAAGATGCAAAACCGAGGCTTATTAGATGGATATTGCTACTACAAGAATTTGACTTAGAAATTCAGGATAAGAAAGGAAGTGATAATGTAGTAGCTGATCACTTGTCCAGACTCCCCATTGATGTATCAAGCACTTTCAAGGAAGAAATTCGGGATACCTTTCCCGATGAACAATTATTGAACATCAATGGATTACCTTGGTTTGCTAATATTGTGAATTATTTGGCTACAGGAAAAATACCAGAGTATTGGACAAAGCAAAAGATGAAACATTTCATGGCACAAGCAAAACGGTTTATTTGGGACAATCCAGACTTATTCAAGATTGGACCAGATCAAATAATTCGGAGATGTGTCCCTGACCATGAAATTCAAGATTTATTGGCTCATTGTCACTCATACGCATGTGGAGGACATTTCAGTGCTCAAAAGACAGGTCACAGAGTTCTAGACACGGGTTTCTTCTGGCCAACAATTTTTCGTGATGCGCATGTGCTTGTTAAATCCTGTTTGAAATGCCAACAAGTTGGGGGGATCTCAAAAAGAGACCAAATGCCATTAAACCCCATCTTGGTTGTTGAAATATTTGATGTGTGGGGAATTGACTTTATGCGTCCTTTTCCAACTTCTTTCGGCAATATTTATATTTTGGTGGCTGTCGATTATGTCTCAAAGTGGATTGAAGCCGAGGCCACCAAAACAAATGATCACCATGTTGTTTGTAAGTTTGTCAAGAAAAATATTTTTGTGAGACATGGTATCCCTCGTGTGATCATCAGTGATGGGGGGTCACATTTTAAAAACTTTAAATTTGGCAAACTACTCAAACAATATGGTGTGAATCATAGAATTGCCACACCTTACCACCCTCAAACAAGTGGTCAAGTGGAAGTGTCTAATCGACAGATCAAAGAAATTTTACAAAAAACCGTTAGACCTGACCGCAAAGACTGGTCACTTCGACTAGACGATGCGCTTTGGGCCTATCGGACTGCTTTCAAAACACCGATTGGCACAACCCCTTATAGACTTGTTTATGGAAAAGGATGTCACTTACCGGTTGAGTTAGCACATCGAGCATTGTGGGCCATCAAAGAAGTAAATTTGGAGTATGATCAAGCAGGAAAGGAACGAAAACTACAATTGAGTGAACTGGAAGAACTCCGGGATGAGGCATACAATAATGCTGTCACATATAAGTCCAAGATGAAAGCATTCCACGATGCAAAATTAAAGATCAAAACTTTTGAAAAAGGACAAAAAGTGTGGCTATTTAATTCACGATTAAAGCTTTTTCCCGGGAAATTGAAAAGCAAATGGTCAGGACCATATGAAGTAGTTGATGTCACACCTCACGGAGCGATTGAGATCAAAGATGAAAAAGGCGGTGAGTCATTCAAAGTAAACGGGCATCGCCTCAAGCCCTATATTTCATCCGCCACACGACATGAGGTACAAGTAGAACGGGTTGACTTTTTACAAGAACAACCCACTTACGTCATCTAGTTTTTGCTTCGAGGTAACACGTCTGGCTGAAGACGTTAAACTTAGCGCTACTTCGGGAGGCAACCCGAGAACTTTGTGGGCATGTTCACTGCAAACCCTCACGAGACTTCACTCGTCCATTAGGGTAACCTAGGGGTTTAAAAGGCTTGTTGCACATGCCAAGTGCAATCGCGATCCTCAGCGAAAATGATGGATTTATTTTATTTGGTGTGTTTGTGGTTTATTTCATTTTATTGTTTTATGGTTTTCTTTTGTGTTTTACATCGAGGACGATGCAAAGTTTAAAGTTGGGGAGGTATACTTAAATGAGAAAAAGGCGACAAACCAAATATGCTGCAATTTTTGGTTTTGATGGAGCCCAACAAGAAAAAAAAATTCAACATTTTTCTCTTATTTTTGAAGATATAAAAGCCTCCTCTACCAAGAACTATCAGGTGATCTCGATTTTTTGTTTGTTTTGTGTGATTTTTTTTAATATAAATAAGAAATTATCCCAAAAAGGAAAGAATGTAATTGTGTTAGTATGTTAGTGTGCTTTTACCAAATTATAGCAGGAAACATAAAAAAAAACATTTTGAAGCACCAATTAGTATTACTTGTATGGATATAGAAACAAACAATAGGATGCATAACAGTGAGAAAGTGGACCGTAACAGACTGATACATTTCATGCAGTAGATCAGCTTTCTAGAACTTGTTTTAACTCTATTTTAAGAATACTTAATATCAAAATGATAAAGGCAATTCATTTATTTTTATTTTTAGCCAATTAACCCTTAAGCCTACCCATTTGTATTTAAAATCCCTGTTGTTAACCACTTTGAGCCTTAGCCTGTTCGTTTCTTAAGCAGATTTAAGCCATATCCCAAACACTTTCCTACCATGTCTTTCGACTTTATAAGCAAAGTTTTATCATTTCCGTGTATGTATTTGTTATATATATTGTTCATATTTTAGCGAGTCAAATAAATTGTGAAATTTCAGAAAATTTCTCTTGCTTGGTTCTAAAAAATTGGTTTAAGTTTAAAGTTGTATGATGTGAGATTTTTTATGTGTTATTTGTTATTTTTAGAAAATCAAATTTTAGAAACAAATCTAAAGTTTGAGCTTCCATATTTTGATATATATCTGTTGTGTTAAAAAAAAATGTTAAAAATAAAAGTATAGCGTTAGTGAAGGTTAGTTAGAAATATTTTATATGTTTGTAAACGTTTGCAATTTTTGTTTCAAGTTGAGTCCATATATATACACTTTGGGGTTTTGCTGTGCAAAAAAAAAAAAAAAAAAAAAAAAAAAAAAAAAAAGAAAGAAAGAAAGAAAAGAAAACCAGAACCAAACATTTTAGTTTGAATAACTTTTGTGTTTTTATTAATAATACAATTTTAATTTGAAATGACATATTCAAATAATGTCATGATTTTTAAGTTGAACATAATCCAAAAAGATTTTTGTCTTATCTAAACATTTTGAGTCATTTTAGATAAGTTGTAGATGTTATTAATGTTTGTATATAGTTGTATTGTATTTATCGAGTTGTAATAATTATCTTTGTTGTGCTCTTAAAGTCTAAAAGACCAAGTCACCAATCCAAAAACATCCCTACCCTACCCTTAGCCAAACATTACAACCTGAAAGTCCTTTTGATTGATATTTAAGTAGTCACTAAGTAGAGGTAGATCAAGCCTATGGTAAAGCGATATCTTTAAATCGACCTTGATTGTAAACACGTCTCCACTTCAAAGAAAGAAATGTGACCTCATCCTAACATTTGTTGTTATATCTTGATTAGGTGGTATTGATTGGTGTTATTTAATTCTGTTATGGTTCCATGTGAAAACTAGTTTATAATTCATATCTTTAGTTTTCAAAAACATCAAAGAAGTTTTCTAGCACGCAAATCAATTACATTTGGATCTTTCTCGGGACGAGAAAGAGATAAGTTGGGGAGGTTTGATCGGTATATTTTACATCACGCTTAATATACTATAATTTATGTAAAATAACCGATTTTATCTAAGAATGGTGCTACTTTGACATGTATTTGAATTATGTTTGTAGGTGGTAAATATGATGAAAATGGTACAAAAAGATGCAAAAAGAAGTTCAAGGAATTACACGAAGAGAAATCAAGATTGAAAACAAAAGAATTGAAGATGTTCGGGTTTGGAAAGACGAGAAAACAAAATAAAAAAATGAAAAATTGTATTTTTAAAATAATTATAATTTAATTAAAATGATTTATTTAGGAAATAATAATTTTATTATTTTCTAAATAATTTAATTTAATTAAATGTATTTTTAATAAAATCAAAATAAAAATAATATATAAAAATCATGTTTTTTTAAAAATAAAAATAAAAAGAATTTAAATTAATTAATGAGGTTTAATTAAAATAGATTATTGGGAATTAATTATTTAATTTCTAAAAAATTTATATTAATTAAATTAATTTAATTTAATTTAATTCACAAAAAGAAAAAAAAATATAAAAGGAAAAATTTCGGAATGAGCCCAAACCCGGAGCCCAAACCCAGAAGCCCAAAAGCTCGCGACCCAGATCCGAAGATCCGAGCCCGATCCGGAGACCGCCCCGCAATCCAGATGCTCTCACAGTGAAACCCGGCTCCGACCCGGGTTGGATCCGCGCTTTTATCCGCACGTGACGTCATCGATGACGTCGTCCGATCCATATCCGCTTTGATCCGGCTCCGACCCGCCCCGTTGCCGCCCCGTTTCTACTCACAGAAGATCCGCGTCTCGACCCAACTCGGACCCGATCTGGACCCGCGAAAAATGGCCCTAAACGACGCCGTTTTGATGCCAGCTCCAAGTGCTTGTGCCATGTGCTGAACCTACGGGTTTTCCTATCTTTTAAACACTTTCCAACCAATTTTAACCACTTTTTCACCACTTTTCCTATTTTAAACTCAAATTCTTTCCAACAAAAACCAAATAATTCCATCTTTTTAATTCTTTTGAATTCTTTTTCATAAGATTTAGATTGGATCTTAGGTCCAATCTAAAAGCTTAATATTCCTAGCTTTATTTCATTCTTTTTGATATTTAATTTTCCAAAAATTCACTATAAATACCACCTCAAAATCACCATTTCAAACACACCTCTTACCTCTAAGACACCTCTTACATTCTTACACACCCTCTTATACCTCTTATACCAACCTACTTTCATACCACCACCTTCTTTAGGAAATTTCTATATTTTTTTGGAAGCATTTTAGTCTTCCAAATTCTTTTCTTTTTCCAAGAATTCAAGCCATCAAAGATTCAAGACTTTTCAAGATTCAAGATCAAGACATCAAGAATTCAAGAATACAAATATGAGTTTGTATAAGTCTACAATGCGCGACTAAATCCTCTCGTGATCGCAACCGGGAGTAGGTTTTAATTCTTACTTATTGTATTATTTTTGGGTGTGAACATTTGAATTTGTTGAATATTATTTGTGGATTTTGTTTATGTTTTTAACATTATAAAATCGTTACACTTATTTTATTCATTTATCAATTAATTATTCCAAGTTTAAAATAATTTTAAGTGATCTCCCCACCGTGCCAAATCATCCAATAGCGGTGTGTAGGACGGAGGGTGCGGTTACACTTATTTTCTATTTTGGACTTAGACTTTAATTGAATCGACTATGAAAAATTAATAACACTCATTTCTAATTCATATAATTATTAATTCTGAAACCGGAAGCGATCATTTTTTTTAATTGAATTAAAATCATATATTTTTTGTTTGTCATCATATTTATAAATCTCAAATTAATCATTATTTCTTTATCGTTAAATCAAAATAGTAACTAAACTATTAACCATAAGCTCATCTGGATCCGACCCTTACTTACCACTCGCTAGATTAGTGGAAATAAGGTTTATTTTTGACGCGACAACGACCGCTCGTCAGGCTGCATACTGCTAAGTCGAAACTTCTAAAAATCATAACTTCCTCATACGAAGTCAGATTTAGACGTTCTTTTTATATACGCTCTCGGTTTAACATATTCTACGACTTTCGTTTAGATCACTAAGGCTAGATATCGCTCTATCTTAAATTCGTATTTTACGTCATTCAGCGTCGTGCCGGTTCTGTCGCGAAACTTCGACAGGTCATAACTTCTTCGTTATAACTCGGATTTCAGCATTCTTTATATATTCGGAAACCTCGTCATGACCACTACCACATCCTTCATAGATATTAGGATTATCTAACATTTCGTTTTGACACTTATTTTTATCCTTAATTCATTTACGTCACACAATTAAGCACAAAACACATAATACTCAAATAATACATCTTTATTATTTCAAAACGGGTTACAAAGGTTAACCTAGACTGTTACATCATCATTAATGACAAGCCCTGAAACACGGGCGTTACAATATATATATATATATATATATATATATATATATATATATATATATATATATATATATGTGTGTGTGTGTGTGTGTGTATATATATATATATATATATATATATATATATATATATATATATATATATATATATATATATATATATATATATCAATGCTCAACTGAGAGAACAGAAAAGGTTGATAATTCGCGAATATATTTGGGCCACACATTTCACTTTTGCCGCTTAAAAGCTCAGCGTATCGGGACAACGAAAAAGTTAATAATCATATATGAATAAGTATATATATATATATATATATATATATATATATATATATATATATATATATATATATATATATATATATAAAAGCTGATTAAACTTAGCAACAGTAACTTTATGTATTATATTCACATATAATTATTCATATATGATTATTCAAATGTGTCTATTTACAAGTTATTATTCATATTGGATTATGTCGGTTGATAGAAAAGGTGGTGGTAGTGGCATGGGTAGCAGTGGCTACGGTAATGCTGATAGTGGTAGTAACGGAGGTGTTAGTAGTAAAGGTGGCGATGGTGGTGGTATCGGTGGGTGCTGGAGGTGTTGGTGGTAATGAAGGTGACGAAGGTTGTGGTAGAGGTGGTGGTGGTTTGTGGCAGAGGTGGCGGTGATGATTTGATTTTGGTGTTTGTGATGGTGGGGCGGCGGTGTGGCAGAGGTGATGGTAGATGTTGGGGAGGTGGTAATGGTAGAGGAGAGGGAAGGTGGTGACATTGTTCGTAATATCCTTATATGAATATACTTAATTTTATATCCACAAATGAGGAGAGGGAAGGTGGTGGCGCTGATCATTGGTGGGGTACCTTCCATGTCTCTTCATTCTGTTAGAGATCACCACCTCCAGTCAGACCACCAAAACCATTGCTGACGGCGATACACTAGAAGTATCCAGTACGACTTCATCGGTGAAAAAAATGAGAGATGAACCATTTGGTCTATCTCCTTCCTCAAGAATGGATTCATCTATGTCCTTTTTCGACGTTGACATCCGACTGTGGCTAGGGTCTTCTGCCTCTTGTTTGTTACTGGCAAGAACGGGCTGAAGTCAAAATGACGACCTCCATTTGTGAAGGGGTGAAACGAGAATGAAGATGACGTCAATGCTGTGACAATAAACCCTAGTGTCATCCTCTTGTCGTCAAAAAACCCTTAGATCTCTAGTAACTCCGTCAGAAAACCCCTAGATTTCATTTCCAGGCAGTGGTTTCGAAGAAGGTGAAAGATAGATCTGAAGCATTATGGTGGTGCTGTAACTCGATTTTCGTAGATCTATGGAGGGTTTTTAGATCGACGACGAGAGTTTTCAGATAGAAGGTGATACAGATGGATCTGGCGAGGGTGGTTTTTGACGACGGGGGGCTCGATTTTCATTGACTGGTAAGGAATTGGATTTTCATCAGCTAGAGCTCTAGAGAAGCTTGCGCTAGGTTTGCAAATGACGACAGAGACTCTTGTTTCAGGATGTGGTGGTGGCGGCGTTGGGACGTTTGCTCCAACAAGAAAGTGGCGGTTCCGACAAAAGGAATTCATCTGAAAAGTGTTTTTTTTTTTTTTTTTTTTTGTGAATATATTGTAAGAGAAAGAGAGAGAGGGAGAGGGGGGAGTTTTGTTTTGTGTGTGTGTGTGTTTTTTTAAATGAAAAATCAAAATAAAGGCAATTTCATCATTTTAAGTATTTTTAGAATTTTTTTTGAATAAAACTCGCAACAAAATCAAAGTTTGGACCGGTGGTCTTTAGTCCAAAAATTTTTGGACTAAAATGACATTTTTCGACAAATCATAGGGACCAAATTTGCAATTTTGTCTATTATTTAATATATATGTAATTATAAACAACTTATCAATGTATTTTTATTCATTATTTTCAGATATTTTACCACATAACAGTAACTACTTGTAACTACTTTGAAATTTAAAAGATGAAGGTTTATCTATATAACGGGTTCTTGTACCCGTCTCAAGGTGGTCTCCAAACTTTTCGTTTTTTTGCGGCCCGGTCTCTTTCTATAGTGGTTCAGTGATGGTGATTTGCGGGATCGGCCCAATATATGCCTATTTGTGCACATCTAGCAGATATTCATGTCTCAGCCAAAAATCCAATATATACAATCCTATCTTAATGTATCCGAAATCTGGTAATAAAATATCTGTTCCCATCCGGTTTCAGCTAAATCCGACTTTTGGGCACATAATCTCTTTAGCAATAAGCCTATTATCAACCTATAATTATCATAAAACCCATGAGTTAACATGACATTCACCGACTCATCATGTGCAATTTTGGCCCAACTGGTATTGAGGTAGTTTTATCAAGAATTTCAGTTTTCAATTGTTCTCAAAGTTTTAGGCAAATCGCATGATTATAGAGATTTCTTAAATCAAGTAGTTTTTTTTAAGAAATGACTATTAGTGAGTTTAATTTTTGCTGAAAATTTGAAATTGTACCGGCACCACGCACTTGCCAAAAGTATTTTTTTTTTATTTTTTTTACAAGGTGTACAGTTATACTTATAAAAGTTATTAAATAATATTTCGAGTATCTCCATATGCCTATACATGATTTTGTTTTTTTACATCCGATGTGCGTCAAATTTCATGCTAGCTAGTTTACAAAATCTTATCTTTGAGGAACAAACTGAAATAAATAAATCAATATGTAGTGATAACTTTTTTAACTTGCATCTCGTAAACGGTAATAATATATTTATTAGTTCAATGAACTACATATTAAAAAGCGTGAATGAACAGAAGTACATATTTTGAGTATTCTACTAGGCTAATAACCTAAAATATCACGAATCTCACCACTGCAAAAAAACTAATCCCGAATGGTTTGGTATTATCTTTCAGGCTTCATATATAGCATTGCTTATTGGTATGCGATTGCTGTTGATGGAAAAATGTAAGCCAATAAAAGTTCATTCCAAATATCAGGAACTCCAGGAAGGCACCAGTGTGCACAATCTGAAATACTATGTGGTTTCTTCTTTTGATCTTCGGTGAAGGGACGCCATAGTTTCCTGTAAATAGTAGGATGTGCATCTCTTCTGGCTTGTGTTAGTTGTGTTATATTTATCATTTGCACATTCACTCCCTTGGCTTTCAGTTTGCTCAACGATGATTCCAATATTATCAGTATATTGGGATCTGTTCCAATTTCCCAAAATCTGTAATCCACTAATGGCTCCGTTTCTCCATAACAGGTTTCATGCTTCTTGCCTCCCCAATCTGTAGCCCTGCAAAATGAAGAAAGAAACATAGACATTCAGTGTGAAAATGATCCAATACATAAATTTATTCTTGTTTTATATATACCACGCATGAGCTGCTGTATGACCCATGTAGAACAACTTGGTTTTCGAAGGATTGATGTTGGCATGAACCCATTTGGACCATGTTTCGAGAACCATCTTGTAGGCACGAGGACTATCGACAACTTCAACCACTTGATTAGGACCACCCATTAACGATCCAGCACTCTTCCTGATTTGGAAACGAAAAGAAACATAACTTCATGAGTTCGCTAAAATATTGAAGGAAACATCGGATTCTTATTAGTATAAGAATTTTGTGAGGTGATACTTTACGTTATCTACTTACAAGAGAGTCACTGTGGGTAATCTCCACCAAAGACATGAATTAAATATGATTACATCAGCATCAACCCAATGCTTTGCATGTTTCTCAATAGCTTTGCTTCGAATAACTCGAAGGTGAGCACGATGGTCAAATGGATCATCTCCGTTTGATTCTACTAGCATCGGAGCCCAGTAGTAATCAACTGAGATATTGTAGTCCTGTATTGATTTAATTTAACTAGCGATTAATTGCATGTATGATATATAAACACCCTTTGCGAATTTAAAAGATAGAGCAAACGAAAAATACGACTTACATGGGCTCTGAAGGAATACAAGGTACCATTGAGACCTTTTGAGTTAACCTCCTTTTTCCCTGGAATTGATGATTGGAGCATGCAAATCATCGAATCCCATTGGTTCCTGTTTATCGAATCCCCCACAAACAATAGCCTCTTACCCCTCAGTCTCTTTACCACTGCTTCACCATCAAACCTATATATTGCAAACAAGAAAAAACATTAGAAAACTAAAGATAACAAAAGAAGATTAGCAACATTGGACATTCAAGATTGTCTCAAGCGTGAGAGAGAAAGAGACCTAGGGAAGTCGCAGTCATTAGGTTGCCACCTCCATTGTTGATACTTTGAATCCTTTCTGCCATAGGTTAGGCAAGCTAGATCACCATTCAGATAAGGGCACTCATGTTCTTTATACAAAGGGTAATGACTTTTGTTATCATGAACCCATCTTCCCGAGAACAAATCACAGCTGTCCGTTGAAGATGGAGGTGCAATGTTCAGTGTTCTCGGATCATCAAAAACTGGTGTACTTGTATTTATGTTAGTCGTTGTACTCGTAGGATCAGTAACCTTAACCTTGCTAATGATCAGTACTGCATCTAGATTATTGTTTCTGAAAAATCTTAATGTTGCTAATCCTCCAAGGAAGAATATGAATAAGCAACAATGGAACATGGTCTTCATGTCCCATGATCCCATTGAATAATGCTTGATCCCCATCTCTCTCCTTCTCTTGTTCTCTCTTATTATTTATATTAGTAAGACACAGTAAGCAAACAAGGGTGGATCCACTGTACTAGGTTTGAATATGTTGACTCAAGCTCACATTTTCCGTCAATTAAACCAAAAGAATGTTAATTAACAGTTTTTTTATATAAATACTTGAGTAAATTACTGAAATCGTCCCTATGGTTTGATTAAAATTACGTGTTTGGTCCCTAACCTTTTTTTTGCACTCGGACCATCCTTATGGTTCGGTTTTGTTACGGATTTAGTCCTTATCAGTAGTGTAATGACATTAATACCCTTATATATTTCTTTTTTTAATTTTTGTAATTTATTTATTATTTTTTTTAAAAAGGAAAAAAAACGGGATCGTCTGTCCCTTTCTCCTTTCTCTTCCAGCAACCTACAACACCACTACCCACCTCATCGGTAACTTGCACCACCACCCACCCATCACAATCATCGTCGGAAAATGAATAACGGAAGCTCAAATTTGCATAAACCAAATGCAAAACCACGACTGCAACCCTAGAAAACCACCACTCATCCTAACTGAAACCACCATTACAACCCTGTAAAACACCACTGCCATCCAAATCATTGCGACCCTCATTCGAAAATTGATACTAGAAAATCAAAATGAGTAACAAAATCATGAGCCCTATATGAAAATAAAAAAGAAAAGCAAAACTCATAAACCAAATCAAGTTAAAACCCTAGTAACCATAATCAAAGTTAACCCATGTAACCAAAATCGAAATTGATTTCTTCAGATGAAGACTCCCGAAACCATGATTGAAATCGATTTCTAGGTGAGGCTGATTTTTCTTTCAGGGTAGAGAATCTAGATAGAGACAAATCGATTTCTGGGTGACCCATGAGACAGATCGATTTGGCCATCAACCATAGTCGTCGATTGAATCGATTTCAGGAAGAAAGAGAGATCAGATTCAGTATTAGATGGAAAGCCCTACATTCATTTGCAGGTTTGAGATTCCATGGGTAGTCGATGGCACTGGATGTTGATGGTAATGATGTTGAACTGCATCGAAGTGTTTTTTTGTGAGAGGAGTTGATCATCAGTCTCATGGGTGGCAGAGGGGCGGCGACGGACTGTCAGGATCGCTAGTCTTGGTGGTGGAAATCCACTGCTCCGGTGAGAATAAACTTAAAGGAGGGAGAGACGAAGATGCCATGTATTAGGGTTGGGGTGGGGTAATACCCATTTTTACTTTTTCTTTAAACTCTAAATAATTAAAATGATGTAAAAAAAAATTTAAAAATAAATATATAAGGGTAGTAAGGTCATTTTATATTATCAGGGACGAAAAACGTAATAAAACAAAAACATAGGGACGGTCCGAGTGCAAAAAAAAAGTTAGGGACCAAACACGTAATTTTAACCAAACCATAGGAACCATTTTAGTAATTTACTCTAAATACTTAAATAGACTTGATATATACATGATTATATAATAATAGTTATTCTATAACATGATGTATAGCCAATATTTTAAGTTTGTATAGTTATACTATACATCAGGACCCGCTATAACAGCCATGGTATTATCAACTATTGATTTCAGTATATTTATAAATGGGTTCGAAGGATTCTATGAGAGAATCTAAAGTTTAACCGGTAAGCTCTCTGTGTTGTAAATTGTAACTTCAAACCACATTCTATATGGTTGATAGTGTGCCATTTTTTAATCGTTTCCATTCAAGGGGTATTCGTTTTCTCAATATTCAAAACCCATAAAATCCCACCAAGCTTAGTTTAACTTATTAAGAGGTTATTTTTTTTATTTTGAAGGGTAACGTCACTCTAACCTTAGGAATTGATTTAATTGAATGTTTTTTTTTTTTTTTTTTTTTTTTTTTTTTTTTTTTTTTGTTTTGGTTTTCTAGGTGTTTAGAGTTGAATGTGCATGTTTAATGCGTCATTAAGGTCCAAACATATGTTTTAAAATGTCCCTTGTCTAATTGTTAAATGGGTAACCCGGTTTCTCCCATGCCCCGTCATTAAAAAAAAATGCAACGTCGTTTAATTAAAACCAAGGTCATTAAAGGAGGCGACATGTGTGTAAATAAGAAGTTAAATTGTGTTGTTTTATGTTTGGAAGAGCAATGAACTTAATTTCACGTCCCCTTCCTCATTCTCCTCTCCTGAAAACCGTTTTTGCTTCGTTCTCTATTGGTGTTAATTAGTTGCCGATGGTACAATATGTGAAAGTTGACATGCAGTTCCAAAACACCCTTTTGGTTATTCTGATGGTATACATCATAGGTTTGAAGATCACTACAAGAACTCACCCCAGTAGACTTCTATGTCGACGACTTGTCCTCGCTACAACTTACGCTATACTGACGACATGTCGTCGGTAAAGAGATGAACAATTTTTTTGACCAGAGTATTTATGTCAACGACCTGTTGTCTCCATAGCTTAAGCAGGAAACGAAAAGGGTTTACGAGGTTTTATGAAAACTTATGCTGACGACATGTCGTCGATCGGTATATGTTACTATATTTTCTATTTATTTATAATTCATGTTGCAGAAAAAAAAACGATGTCGTTTCTGGAAAACTATCCCAATGACATGTTGTCGGCATAGAGGTCTTTTCTTGATTTACGAAAATAGAGAAACGACGTCGTTTTCATTATCCCTATATAGAAGACTTGTCGTCGGCATAGGGTTCCAACATCTTCAGTATCCCTAGCTTCATCATTCAGAATGACGCACGAAGAAATCGAACCCAAAACTCTCTCGACTGGCGACCCCTTCTCTGACCCAATGTCACATCCTTTCACCGGTATTATGCTTCCTCCATTATACTATTGCTAATTTCCCAGATTTTGGGAGTGATTATGAGTTTTCCGTGTTTCAATTTCTAGAAAACTAGCCACCACAGTCTCCGGCATCTGCCTTCGGCCACCACTAAAGGACAACATGTCAGACCTAGAATGTCCCTATTTCTCTTATGTTTCTGATTTTGGTTGTGATTTTGAGTGGTTTGTATTTTTTGTTTCGTTTTTATGACTTGGTACTATTTTCCGGTGAGTAAACCACAATAGACGTCAGACTTCATATTTTGGGTGGTATTCTAGTGGCATTTCATAGCGGTGCGATTTTCTGGTTTTTGGGGTTCTTTCGTTTTTTTTTGTTTTTTCTGAAATAGGCAAAGGTATGTTTCCCGATTTTAGAATTGAGTGTATAATATGTATGATTCTATTATTGGTATAGGTTTAATAGATTCTATACATGTAAGATGGTTGGAATTGGATGTATAAAATGTATCATATGTATGATTGTGTTATTTGTTTAGGTTTACTAGTTTAAAGTATATATAACATGAAGTGATAAATTGTTTAATGTGTTTCTATATTCATAATAAGTGCTTAATGTTTTATAAGTGAATGGTTAAAGTGTTTCTATTTCCATGATAAGTGTTAGTGATTAATCGATAAAGTGATTAAATGATAAGTGGTTCATGTATTTATATTTTTATGATAAGTGTTTATGTTGTTTTGTTAGTGAATGTTTAATGAATATGGTTGCTATTGGTTTGTATTGTAAAGTGCTTAATTTGTAAGTGCTTAATATGTTTTCATATTCATGATAATATAGTTTGAAAGTGCTTAATATTGATAATGACTTAATTATATAGTTTAATTAAGTAATATGATTGTTTAAAGTAGAATGTTATAGTTGAAAAACAAAAGTAAATTGTTATAATAGAAAAAAATAAATAATATTTAAAGTGCAATGCTATAGTATAAAAATAAACCAAAATTAGATGCTAAAATAATAGAAATATGAAAAAGTACAAATGTAACACCCCGGTTTTCAGGTATTTTCAAATTCATCCATTGGTTTTAATTTATGTCATTTTGGTCCTTGTATTGGAAGGAAATAGCCACAAGAAGCCCCAGTGGCAAGATTGTAATTTTGGGGCAGGAGGAGTACGTTGAGCGTACATGTGGGTACGCTAAGCTTATTAGGGCGCGCCCTAATATGCTGGGCATACACATATATACGTCGGGCGTACACATGTCCGAAAGAAACCCTAAGTTTTAGGGTTTGAGGGGTATTTAAGCATCCTTATGGCTCATTTATCCCTACATTTTCTGCCTCCAAAGCCTTAAGTCGTCCCTTTCAAAACCCTAGTCCCTCAAGTGTGTGTTTGAGCTAAAATATGTGTTTTGGTGTGCTTAAGGAAGAAGGTGTTGTATAAAGGAGCATAGTAGTGGAAACAAGCTTGTGGATCTTGTATCATTACCTTCTTGAGAAGCTCAAGAAGGTAAAAAGTCTTCGCCTTGATGTTTTGTTTGCTTTGATCTCATTTTGGTAACCTATGTTGTTCTTCTTGTCTCAAAAGTCCCATTTTATGCATGTTTGGTTTTAAGACGTTTTGAGCTGTCCTTCCAGACCTAAGAGGGGTCCTAAGTCATAAAAATGAGGTCCCTTTAGCTAGTTTGGCTCCATGCATCTTGTAGAAGGTCTTAATGGATTAATACCTTGTGTTAAGGACTTTATGGACGTGTAGAGTCATAAAATTGGAGACTTTATGACCCTAGTATGCCTCTGGACCTTGGATCTAAAGTGTGAGCTTAAGTGTTGAAGCCATTAAGCACTTAATGAAGAATTTGAGGTTGCGAGGGCGTACCCGGTTAGCCACCCTGAAGGTGGGTTTCTACGAAGCTTCGTGTACGCTGAGCGTACCTCCGGAGTACGCCCCACGTACTCATATGGGTCAGCCCATGTTGAGTTAACTCGACTGGGTTGACTCGGCTGGGTTAACTCGATGGGCTTATTGATTTTGACCAGTTGACTTTGAGTTTGACCAAGTTTGACATTGAGGGTATTTTGGGTATTTTGGGATTTTGATGAAACTGGTCACTTGGTGGTTGTAGGCATTGAGTAGAGAGCTGAGATTCAGAGTCGGGCCTTATAAGCTCTGTTCAGCTTGTGAGGTGAGTTTTCCTCACTATACTTTCGGGTCGAAGGCACCAAGGTCGGCCCATTGGTTTGATAACCTGATATTGTTAATATGCTGAGTATGGAATATATATGCATTCTAGTTTTGATATGCTAGTTTGGTAGATTTGTAGGACTACTTGTGATACTGTTTGTTTATCTGTATATGATATTATCTGTTATATGTCGACATATTGTGTGGATTTGGTTGAGGTTGGACTACTCCGTGCTATAGCCAACAAACCCTGGAGCAAACCAGATATGAGTTGAGGGCTAGGGAGGGCATGCCAGACTCATACTGAGGGCTCATGAGCATACCAGATACGAGCTGAGGGCCGGGAAAGGCATTCTAGAATCGTACTGAGGGCTTAGTGGTATTCAGTCAGAGGACTAATCAGGTCAGGGAGCAAGCCAGACATAAGCTGTGGGCCCGAGGGGTAAGCCATACTTATGTTGTGGTCTAAGGGAGCAAACCAGACATAAGTTGTGGGCCAAGGGCAAGCCAGACTTATGATGTGAGCTCAGGGGTAATCCAGTCTGTTAGCTGTGGACCCTTTGCATGATGTTATTATATATGTGTTATTTGTTTATGTGTTGGTATTTTGGGGGAACTCACTAAGCTTCGGGCTTACAGTTTTGGATTATGTTTCATGTACCTTAGAGGATCGCGGGAAGGGGAAGGCGTGATCGTGCACCTCCTCGAGTTTTGTTATATGATTTTGGGAATACTCTTATATTAAATCTGTTTTGAAAACTATTTGTAAACAATGATGATTTATGGGTTGTTTTAAAAGTTTAAATTTTTCATGAATTTTAAGGATGTTATAATGCTATAATTGAAAAAAAAAACATAATGTTTAAAGTAAAATAGTTGAATATAATAGGAAAAATAATTATTAATATAAGACGTTAAATGTAACAATTTATTTATTTAAAGTACAATGTTATTATGTATAATATAATAACGTAATTATTTAAAGTATAATGTTATAATAAAAAATAGATTTTTTTATTTTATGTCTCTTGATTAAAATCATCAAGAGCCTAGATACCCGTGCGAAATATATTTAGAAATTAATTTTGGGTTATCTCCGTTTTGGGACAACTTTTTGAATACTTTATCTCATTTAGGATGTGAATGCATATTGCATGATTGTATGTTTAAGAAAAAATCATTGTCATTTTCTCTTTGCACCTAGGGTATATATTTCTTTATATACTTGGGGAGCTAAGGGGAAATGATGTCGAATTTTTCTCAAACAACCAATCATGCAATACATATTCACATATGAGATAAGATATTCAAAAGTGGGTTTCGAAGCCTACCCTTGAGAATATTGTGACATCGCCATTTTCACGGTAAGAAAAGACCGTTTTATTTATGCTTATTTAAAACAAAGTATTCTTAATATTGTGAAATTTTTTCCCATAAAAGTATTTCTGAAGAAATATTTTTCATTGATTATCAAATACTTGGGATGTCATAACTGATACAAGAAACATAAGCATAAACATGGTTACTAAATCCCTTACAACATCTTTTATACTATGGTCTATATTTCCTCGAATCTCTCATTGGATCCAACATCATTGCCTTTATACTGTTTCCTGTGATACAAAGAAACTGAGTGGATGAGCTTGGGCAACCAGATGTGTACATAGGGTTTTTAACCCATAATATTTTAATCTTTAATTATATATTTTTCAGCAAACAAATAACCCAGTTACCTATTCCCGTTATCCTTACTTCCTAATCCTTAAATATTGATCTCGAGGGATCTCTATTAAATGATCTTTTATCAACATTGGTCGTCATTTATTCTTCCTTGAACATCTAGGCACAAAAGTACGATAGTACTTTGGACACAACATACTGGTACACTAGTACTTTGGGTAAACACAATAGTACGATAGTACTTTGGGTAAACACAATAGTACAATAGTACTTTTGTCACATCACCGTAGTTCATAACTTATTATTAAGCACCACCTATTACTAACTAATATTTTTCTGGTTGACTAAGGACATCAGTGCAATATTACATTGGATAAGCACCTCAGTATGATAGTACTTCGAGTAAGCACAACAGTACAATAGTACTTTGGTAACAGCACAACAGGTCAAAACTTATTATTTTGCCTAGAGCTTTAGTAACCTATCACAGTCTACCATTTATTATTTCACACAACCCTTCACTACCTAATCATATATTAACTATGATTAATATACAATTTAATCAATTAATAGTCATATCATGTTACATAAATATATTAAGCATAACTAAACAACACACATAACATTTAAGCATTTAGAATACTCGTATTTATGTGTAAGCAGAAACTAACTATGCATTCACTTGATAAATTGGTTGACTTGAATTTTGAGCAGCGCTTCTCTTTAATACTTAGCTTTTCCTTTGATATGACCTAGGTATGAATATCACTAAGTCTTAGTCTTATATTTCTTCTGGCTAATGACAGTCTAGATTCCTCAACAATCCCAATATTTACTGATCTATAGTTGATAAGGAGCAACCATGTCAGACTATATTGGAGGTAGGGTCCATTTGGTATACTGAGTATACTGTTTGGAAATTCCACTTTAAACACCTCACTAAAGCTAGCATAGACATCACCCCTGTAATTAGATCAATCATTATTATAACATGAAATTACTGATAATTCTTATTTATAGACTCATAATAACGACTATAAATATAAATATAAGTTACAATGGATTTAAAATAAGTGTAGCTTAACTCACAGAGATTTTCTAGCGAAAAGTCAGAAATTCCATTAGGAGAACTTCGACTCTAGAGCTTCTACTTTCCGATCTCTTCAATAGTTCAGACCTTAGCTGAATACCCTAAATCCTAAGGTATTATAGAGGTTTTAGCTCTAGAGAGTGCAAAGAGAAAGACTGTGGATTGTGAAAAGTGAATGAGGGGGGCTGCTTATATTTATAGGCATTTTTTGATAATGCATGCCACACCTTTAAAGGTGCATGTCACGCGCTTAAGGAGACGTCTACCCAGCCGTTTTGTGCCATGTGTAAGATTCTCTGTGGTCCGTCTTACCACCTTCTAGAAGTGTGCATCGAGCTCTCTGCGCGCTCTGTACGTTGCACAAAACATAGATTTGGTAAATTTTGTAACTTCTTCATACCAGCTCCATTTTTGATGTTTTTTTATATCCATGCGTAGGTATAACGAGATCTACAACTTTCATTTAGGCTTCGTCAACTAATTGTCACTTTATTCTTAAAGTTACATTTTACAGGCTTAGATTGTTAAAGTTTGTATAAAAATCCTAACTCTTCCATACGACATCCATACTTGACTGTCTTTATATCGAGGAAATGGTACCTATGAGATCTTTAACTCTCATTAAGATTGTTTCGGCTAACAATCAACCGATTTCTATTTCGCTTACTGTGTCGCACACTGTTGTGGTGAAACTTTGAAAAATCATAACTTCCTCATATTAAGTCAGATTTGGACGTTCTCTATATGCATACTCTAGCTTTTACGATTCCTACGACTTTAGTTTAGATTATTTATCCTAAATAATCTTCTATCAACAACATGTGTTTATCGTCGTGACGAATAATTATCCTATTTTTCTTTAAATCATCTAGCCTTATCTTGTGGGCATTACAACTATCTCCCCTTTAGGATGATTACATTCCAGAATCATCAACAAAACAAGGTTGGATAATGATTCTACGTGTTACCTTTCCATCCTGGTTAATAACCATAACTCTTATGTCATTCCAAAATAGTATTAAACTCTTGGACTTCTTAACTGCTTGTGGTGCTCAACCTTGCACCCACTCTTCATTTTCTATTGGAACTTCAGTCCTAACGTTCGAGTTACAAATTTGACCTTCATTGGAGACTCCTGCTCCTTTTCTGACGTACTAAATCCAAGATAAAGTATTTACTCTAAATACCGTAACAGACCAAATGTTCATATTCTAATGACCTTCTATCACATGATGTAATGGCTAGACTTAGGTCTATATGAGTCAGACTCTAGCTTGGAAGATACCTTCCTTCATGTTCTAATGTGGTACGACTACATCATAGTATGTAGCATTTCTAGTTGCATGTTTCTTAGTCTTTAATGACGGCTGCAATACTTCTGTCGATCGCTTCGTTTTAACTCAATCTTTTGACTAAATTCAGATACTACATCGAGCTTATTTCGCAGATTTATCTTAGTCGGACTTGATTCGATATGCTACTAGGTTCGAAATAACATTCATCTTCTTACTCATTACCAAAACGATGGTAACGAAAGACGTGAACAAAAATGAATTCAACTATTAGTTCCCTAGTAACCCTGTAGCTATCCCTGATGCAAGTGTGAGTCCTCTGCTTCCGGTAGTATAGGCCTCTAATACCTTTTACACCTACTCATACTTGTCCCAAGAATTTCCTCGTAGTTCTCCAAGTCACTAGACATAACGACTTCAAAATAATTTAACACATATGAATGTGTTCAAACAAGCATAAATTTTCCTAGCCTTTACTAGAATGTTTCCTTTACCATGACGGGTTCCGATCCTCCATGTAATTTCAAATGAAGTTCAATTTTCCAAATTCTTCGTACATATTCTTTCGTGTGTAGTGTCCTCTCTGCAAGGCATACAATACCAGAATTTGTTCTAGTAGTATGGAGATAAACGTTTTCAAACTACTTCATGTCCTCAACTCTGGATAAGCAACTTTGTCCTATTAATTTCCTGAAGTGACATCTGCTTCATTTACTTGCTCAATTATCATTTCCCGAATCATGGCTTGAACTCCCGTCATCTTGGTTCATTCAGCTGTTGGCATGACTCCTAGCGCACACTCAATCATATGTCGAGGTTCAGGCTGACAGTTTTCATTACTATTTCTTAATCCGCTACGTGCTCTGCCCATGACGATTGGTACACTAAAGCAGGCGTTCAATGTATCGAAACGCAATTTTATTATGATAGACGAGGTTTTTGTTATGTTTAGACCTATAATCCTCTTTATCAATCTGAAAAGTATGCCATTTCTAATACATTAATTTATACGTTTAAAATCCTGAACACATAAAGTTTCCTAATGCAGGTCGGCAACAGACCTTAAATCTAGTCAAGTAATAGCAATTTGGGCAACCTAAAGCATGCTATAAAACAATTAGCACATAACAACAAATTAGGCATTTTATCCTAAAGTAAGCTAATGCTTGTGTTGAATCAGGTATGCTACTTAAATTAAAATGGACACACACCTCACTATCATTGCTTAGCATTCTAAGTTTAAGTCTAGAAATGCTTAAATATTCCTAGTTCGCTTAAACTAATGCTCTGATACCAACGGTGACATCCCCATTTTCATGGTCAGAAAAGACCTTTTTATTTATACTTATTTAAAACGTAGTATTCAATATTGCAGAATTTTGACCCATAAAAGTATTTCTGAAGAAATGTTTTTCATTGATTATTAAAAATTTGGGATGTCATAACTGATACAAGAAACATACGTATAAACATAGTCATTACAGACCTTATAACATCTTTTATACTATGGCCTATATTTCCTCGAATCTCTCATTGGATCCAACATCATTGCCTTTATACTACTTCCTGTGATACAAAGAAACTTAGTAGGTCAGGTTGGGAAACCTGGTGAGTACAAAAGGTTTTCAACCCATAATATTATAATCTTTAATTATATGTTTTTTAGCAAAAAATAACCTAGTTACCCATTCTCATTATCTTCACTTCCTAATCCTTATATAATGATCTCGAGGGATTTCTCCTAAAGGATCTTTTATCAACAACGATCATCATCTATTCTTCTTTGAACATCTATGCACAACAGTACGATAGTACTTTGGTCACAACACAATTATACAATAGTACTTTAGGAAAACACAACAATACGCTAATACTTTAGGTATGCACAACAATACAATAGTACTTTGGTCACAATACAGTAGGTCACAACATATTATTTCACATGACCTATTACTTACTAATATTTTCCTGCTGACTAGGCACATTAGTACCATTTGGATGAGCACAACAGTATGATAGTACTTCGGGAAAGTACTGTAGTATAATATTACTTTGGTCACAACACAACAGGTCACTGCTTATTATTTTGCATAGACCTTTACTAACCTATCACAACCTCCCATTTATTATTTCACATAGCCCTTCACTTACCTATCACAACCTCTTATCTATTATTTCACACAACCCTTGACTACCCAATCATATATTAAGTATGATTAATATACAACTTAATCAAGTAATTGTCATATCATGTTACATAGATATATTAAGCACAACTAAACAACACACATAACATTCAAGCATTTAGAATACTTGTATTTATGTGTAAGAAATAAGTAACTATGCACTCACTTGATAAGGTGGTTGACTTGAATTTTGAGCAACGCTTCACTTTAGAATTTGGCTTTTCCTTTGATATGACCTAGGTACGCATATCACTAAGTCTTAGTTTTATATTTCTTCTGGCTAATGACAGTCCAGATTCATCAACAATCTGAATGTCTACTGATTTATAGCTAATAAGGAGCAACCATGTAAGATCGTATGGGAGGTAGGGTCCATTTGGTATCTATAATATACTATATTGAAATCCCTCATTAAACACCTCACTAAATCTAGCCTAAACATCACCCCCGTAAGTAGATCAATCAGTATTACGACATTGAATTACTGATAAATCTTATTTATAGATTCATAATAATGACTGTGAATAAAAATATAAGTTACAATGGAATTAAAATAAGTCTTGCCTAACTCATAGAGATTTTCTAGCGAAAAGTCAAAAAATTGCAATCACAGAACTCCGAATCGAGAGCTTCTACTTGTTGGGCTCTTAAATACTTCAGAACATAAATCCTAAGGAATTATCGCGATTTTGTATCTAGAGAGTTCATAGAGAAAGATTGTGGATTGTGAAGAGTGGATGAGGGGGTGGATCTTATTTATAGGCGAATTTTGAGCATGCACGTCGTGCGCTTAAGGCAAAATCTCCCCAGCCGTTTTCTGTCACTTTTTTGCTTCTACGTGGTATGCGTTGCCACCTTCTTGATGTGCGTGCCATGCAAAATGCAGATGTTGTAAATTTCGTAACTTCTTCATACGAGCTCCGTTTTCTACGTTCTTTATATCCAGTCATAGCTATCGACGAGATTTATAACTTTCGTTAGACTCCATCAACTATGATTAATATACAATTTAATCAATTAATAGTCATATCATGTTACATAAATATATTAAGCATAACTAAACAACACACATAACATTTAAGCATTTAGAATACTCGTATTTATGTGTAAGCAGAAACTAACTATGCATTCACTTGATAAATTGGTTGACTTGAATTTTGAGCAGCGCTTCTCTTTAATACTTAGCTTTTCCTTTGATATGACCTAGGTATGAATATCACTAAGTCTTAGTCTTATATTTCTTCTGGCTAATGACAGTCTAGATTCCTCAACAATCCCAATATTTACTGATCTATAGTTGATAAGGAGCAACCATGTCAGACTATATTGGAGGTAGGGTCCATTTGGTATACTGAGTATACTGTTTGGAAATTCCACTTTAAACACCTCACTAAAGCTAGCATAGACATCACCCCTGTAATTAGATCAATCATTATTATAACATGAAATTACTGATAATTCTTATTTATAGACTCATAATAACGACTATAAATATAAATATAAGTTACAATGGATTTAAAATAAGTGTAGCTTAACTCACAGAGATTTTCTAGCGAAAAGTCAGAAATTCCATTAGGAGAACTTCGACTCTAGAGATTCTACTTTCCGATCTCTTCAATAGTTCAGACCTTAGCTGAATACCCTAAATCCTAAGGTATTATAGAGGTTTTAGCTCTAGAGAGTGCAAAGAGAAAGACTGTGGATTGTGAAAAGTGAATGAGGGGGGCTGCTTATATTTATAGGCATTTTTTGATAATGCATGCCACACCTTTAAAGGTGCATGTCACGCGCTTAAGGAGACGTCTACCCAGCCGTTTTGTGCCATGTGTAAGATTCTCTGTGGTCCGTCTTACCACCTTCTAGAAGTGTGCATCGAGCTCTCTGCGCGCTCTGTACGTTGCACAAAACATAGATTTGGTAAATTTTGTAACTTCTTCATACCAGCTCCATTTTTGATGTTTTTTTATATCCATGCGTAGGTATAACGAGATCTACAACTTTCATTTAGGCTTCGTCAACTAATTGTCACTTTATTCTTAAAGTTACATTTTACAGGCTTAGATTGTTAAAGTTTGTATAAAAATCCTAACTCTTCCATACGACATCCATACTTGACTGTCTTTATATCGAGGAAATGGTACCTATGAGATCTTTAACTCTCATTAAGATTGTTTCGGCTAACAATCAACCGATTTCTATTTCGCTTACTGTGTCGCACACTGTTGTGGTGAAACTTTGAAAAATCATAACTTCCTCATATTAAGTCAGATTTGGACGTTCTCTATATGCATACTCTAGCTTTTACGATTCCTACGACTTTAGTTTAGATTATTTATCCTAAATAATCTTCTATCAACAACATGTGTTTATCGTCGTGACGAATAATTATCCTATTTTTCTTTAAATCATCTAGCCTTATCTTGTGGGCATTACAACTATCTCCCCTTTAGGATGATTACATTCCAGAATCATCAACAAAACAAGGTTGGATAATGATTCTACGTGTTACCTTTCCATCCTGGTTAATAACCATAACTCTTATGTCATTCCAAAATAGTATTAAACTCTTGGACTTCTTAACTGCTTGTGGTGCTCAACCTTGCACCCACTCTTCATTTTCTATTGGAACTTCAGTCCTAACGTTCGA
Source organism: Lactuca virosa (assembly GCF_052849685.1). Taxonomy (NCBI): domain Eukaryota; kingdom Viridiplantae; phylum Streptophyta; class Magnoliopsida; order Asterales; family Asteraceae; genus Lactuca; species Lactuca virosa. The sequence goes on from NC_136434.1 coordinate 88,778,810, forward strand.
GTTACAAATTTGACCTTCATTGGAGACTCCTGCTCCTTTTCTGACGTACTAAATCCAAGATAAAGTATTTACTCTAAATACCGTAACAGACCAAATGTTCATATTCTAATGACCTTCTATCACATGATGTAATGGCTAGACTTAGGTCTATATGAGTCAGACTCTAGCTTGGAAGATACCTTCCTTCATGTTCTAATGTGGTACGACTACATCATAGTATGTAGCATTTCTAGTTGCATGTTTCTTAGTCTTTAATGACGGCTGCAATACTTCTGTCGATCGCTTCGTTTTAACTCAATCTTTTGACTAAATTCAGATACTACATCGAGCTTATTTCGCAGATTTATCTTAGTCGGACTTGATTCGATATGCTACTAGGTTCGAAATAACATTCATCTTCTTACTCATTACCGAAACGATGGTAACGAAAGACGTGAACAAAAATGAATTCAACTATTAGTTCCCTAGTAACCCTGTAGCTATCCCTGATGCAAGTGTGAGTCCTCTGCTTCCGGTAGTATAGGCCTCTAATACCTTTTACACCTACTCATACTTGTCCCAAGAATTTCCTCGTAGTTCTCCAAGTCACTAGACATAACGACTTCAAAATAATTTAACACATATGAATGTGTTCAAACAAGCATAAATTTTCCTAGCCTTTACTAGAATGTTTCCTTTACCATGACGGGTTCCGATCCTCCATGTAATTTCAAATGAAGTTCAATTTTCCAAATTCTTCGTACATATTCTTTCGTGTGTAGTGTCCTCTCTGCAAGGCATACAATACCAGAATTTGTTCTAGTAGTATGGAGATAAACGTTTTCAAACTACTTCATGTCCTCAACTCTGGATAAGCAACTTTGTCCTATTAATTTCCTGAAGTGACATCTGCTTCATTTACTTGCTCAATTATCATTTCCCGAATCATGGCTTGAACTCCCGTCATCTTGGTTCATTCAGCTGTTGGCATGACTCCTAGCGCACACTCAATCATATGTCGAGGTTCAGGCTGACGGTTTTCATTACTATTTCTTAATCCGCTACGTGCTCTGCCCATGACGATTGGTACACTAAAGCAGGCGTTCAATGTATCGAAACGCAATTTTATTATGATAGACGAGGTTTTTGTTATGTTTAGACCTATAATCCTCTTTATCAATCTGAAAAGTATGCCATTTCTAATACATTAATTTATACGTTTAAAATCCTGAACACATAAAGTTTCCTAATGCAGGTCGGCAACAGACCTTAAATCTAGTCAAGTAATAGCAATTTAGGCAACCTAAAGCATGCTATAAAACAATTAGCACATAACAACAAATTAGGCATTTTATCCTAAAGTAAGCTAATGCTTGTGTTGAATCAGGTATGCTACTTAAATTAAAATGGACACACACCTCACTATCATTGCTTAGCATTCTAAGTTTAAGTCTAGAAATGCTTAAATATTCCTAGTTCGCTTAAACTAATGCTCTGATACCAACGGTGACATCCCCATTTTCATGGTCAGAAAAGACCTTTTTATTTATACTTATTTAAAACGTAGTATTCAATATTGCAGAATTTTGACCCATAAAAGTATTTCTGAAGAAATGTTTTTCATTGATTATTAAAAATTTGGGATGTCATAACTGATACAAGAAACATACGTATAAACATAGTCATTACAGACCTTATAACATCTTTTATACTATGGCCTATATTTCCTCGAATCTCTCATTGGATCCAACATCATTGCCTTTATACTACTTCCTGTGATACAAAGAAACTTAGTAGGTCAGGTTGGGAAACCTGGTGAGTACAAAAGGTTTTCAACCCATAATATTATAATCTTTAATTATATGTTTTTTAGCAAAAAATAACCTAGTTACCCATTCTCATTATCTTCACTTCCTAATCCTTATATAATGATCTCGAGGGATTTCTCCTAAAGGATCTTTTATCAACAACGATCATCATCTATTCTTCTTTGAACATCTATGCACAACAGTACGATAGTACTTTGGTCACAACACAATTATACAATAGTACTTTAGGAAAACACAACAATACGCTAATACTTTAGGTATGCACAACAATACAATAGTACTTTGGTCACAATACAGTAGGTCACAACATATTATTTCACATGACCTATTACTTACTAATATTTTCCTGCTGACTAGGCACATTAGTACCATTTGGATGAGCACAACAGTATGATAGTACTTCGGGAAAGTACTGTAGTATAATATTACTTTGGTCACAACACAACAGGTCACTGCTTATTATTTTGCATAGACCTTTACTAACCTATCACAACCTCCCATTTATTATTTCACATAGCCCTTCACTTACCTATCACAACCTCTTATCTATTATTTCACACAACCCTTGACTACCCAATCATATATTAAGTATGATTAATATACAACTTAATCAAGTAATTGTCATATCATGTTACATAGATATATTAAGCACAACTAAACAACACACATAACATTCAAGCATTTAGAATACTTGTATTTATGTGTAAGAAATAAGTAACTATGCACTCACTTGATAAGGTGGTTGACTTGAATTTTGAGCAACGCTTCACTTTAGAATTTGGCTTTTCCTTTGATATGACCTAGGTACGCATATCACTAAGTCTTAGTTTTATATTTCTTCTGGCTAATGACAGTCCAGATTCATCAACAATCTGAATGTCTACTGATTTATAGCTAATAAGGAGCAACCATGTAAGATCGTATGGGAGGTAGGGTCCATTTGGTATCTATAATATACTATATTGAAATCCCTCATTAAACACCTCACTAAATCTAGCCTAAACATCACCCCCGTAAGTAGATCAATCAGTATTACGACATTGAATTACTGATAAATCTTATTTATAGATTCATAATAATGACTGTGAATAAAAATATAAGTTACAATGGAATTAAAATAAGTCTTGCCTAACTCATAGAGATTTTCTAGCGAAAAGTCAAAAAATTGCAATCACAGAACTCCGAATCGAGAGCTTTTACTTGTTGGGCTCTTAAATACTTCAGAACATAAATCCTAAGGAATTATCGCGATTTTGTATCTAGAGAGTTCATAGAGAAAGATTGTGGATTGTGAAGAGTGGATGAGGGGGTGGATCTTATTTATAGGCGAATTTTGAGCATGCACGTCGTGCGCTTAAGGCAAAATCTCCCCAGCCGTTTTCTGTCACTTTTTTGCTTCTACGTGGTATGCGTTGCCACCTTCTTGATGTGCGTGCCATGCAAAATGCAGATGTTGTAAATTTCGTAACTTCTTCATACGAGCTCCGTTTTCTACGTTCTTTATATCCAGTCATAGCTATCGACGAGATTTATAACTTTCGTTAGACTCCATCAACTAATTCTCACTTTATTTTTAAAGTTGTATTTTTACAAGCTTAGACTATTAAAGTCCTTATAAAAATCATAACTCTTCCATACGAAATCCGTTATTAACTATCTTTATATCGACGACATTGTATGTATGAGTCCTCAACTATGTATACAATGTAATTTTTAATAATGAAACAGTAATGACGATCGATAACAGTTGGATTCGAGAGAACAAGCGAAGTTCTTTAAATTCTTGGAAGGTCTTAAGAACTTGCTGAAGATTTCTGAGAAACATGTCAACTTTGAAGGCAATGTGCCTTGCCCATGCAAAAAGTGTGTGAATATATATCGACGGGTGTTGCCTACGGTTTATGCCCACAACATGACTAGAATAGTATAATGCATGGGATGATCACGGTAAGAAAAGTGATGCTTCTGATTTAGGCTACAATTCGACTTTAAGAATAAAAACTCTAGCAACTAATGAGATGTTTGTAATTGATGATGTTATGGCAGAACAAAATACAAATGAAGAAAATATAAATGAGGATCGATGAGGTATAAACCTAGAGTTTGATGCTTTGTTTGAGGAGTTCAATATTGAGTTATACCCTATGTGTAGTGAGATGTCTTCCCTAAACTTTCTTGTAAAGTTGTTGTATATTGAAGTGATCAATAGATGGATAGATAGTTCGTTTAACCAACTTGTAGAGTTACTAAGAGCTACATTCCCAAAGAGCAAGATTCTAGCCTCACACTATGAAGCTTAGAAGAAGTTGATAAAGAGAGGGCTAGCATATCAATCCGTCCATGCTTGCAAAAATGATTGTGCTTTGTTTCATAAGAAGAATGATTCCATGTAGAATTGCCCGATTTTTATCGAGAGTGGGTGGGTGGATGCAGTCACAAAGGGGAAGAAAGTATCACAAAAAGTGTTGTGGTACTTTCCACTAACTCCATGACTGCGAAGAATGCATAACTCCAGATTCACAGCTAAAGATATTAGTTGGCGTAATATTGGATGCTAAGTGGAGTGTATGAATCATCATCAGGTTGATAGGACTTCATGGCAAGATTTTGATAAGATATATCCAAATTTATCCAAAGAACCTAGAAATTTCCGTCTAGGTTTGGCTGCTGATGGCTTTAATCCATTAAGAAACTTTATTAGTAATTATAGTACTCGGCCAGTTATATTTATTACCTACAATATAACATCATGGATATGAACGAAAGTGTCTTCTTTCATGCTAACTTTAATGATTCTTGGCCCTAGATCACCCTCAAAGGACATCGATGTTTTCTTGAGATCTTTGGTGGATGAATTGAAAATGTTATGGGCCGAAGGAGTCCAAATGACAACACTGTATTCAATATGCATGTGATGTTGTTATGGACTATCAATGATTTCTCAGCATATAACAGTTTATCTGAATGGAATGGTCATGGTTATTTAACATGCCCTACTTGTAATGAAGGCACATTCCATTCATGTGACCTACAAGATGACTTATGTTGGTCATAGACGATTCTTGCATATGAACCATAATTGAAGGGATAGTCTATTGCTTAATGGCCAACTTGAGATAGGACTGCGTCCTAGATGATTCAATATTGCAGCTACATTAAAGCAACTAGCTCGTCTCCCTGATCATATTCTAAGGAAACATCCTGAGCACGGTGGTGCAAAAAGAAAGTGATATGATGCAATAAAAAAAGATTTGAATTGCACGAAACAGAGTATCTTCATTGAGCTTGAGTATTGGTCTTTCCTCGACCTAAAACACAATCTAGATGTTATACATGTGGAGAAAAAATGTGAGGGATAGTGTGTTGAATATTATACTGATGAATGAAAAACCAAATACACAAAAGGAGCAAGAGATGACTTGAAAAAATAGGCATTCAGCCGGATAATAAAGTTGCACTATTTATGTGGTTACTTATTTGTACTCTTTCGTAGTAAATGGTTCAACGCGTCATTAAGTTGTGGACGTTTAATTAATAAAAAATATGGTTGTTAACGATACTAGTCATGAATGGTATGTCAATAAAACATGGTATGATGATCAGCAATACGTCTTAGTCATACAAGCTAAACAAGTGTTTTATCTACAAGATGCCACTCGAAACAATAAGTGGAGAGTTGTGGATGACGTTTATCATCGGAAACTTTGGCATCATCCAAGTAGCAGTGTTGTTAATTAGATAGATGTAGTGAATGAAACCCGATCAACTGATTTTACCTTGGCTGTCGACTTAAGCACCTTGCATATGCAGACAAATTTAGGTGAAGTTGATGAATCAAGTGTAGATGCTAGATGGAATATTGCTCCTACTATAAATGATGCTGATTTGAGTAATGATGAAGATGAAGGTGGTGATACATACTCTTCAAATAATGAAGAAGAAATAAATAACAAAAACGATGACAACGACGATGACTTAGGCAGCTTGCCTATACGAATGACTTTAGTTGAAGTTGGTGAATTAAGTGTGGCTGCTATGAGGAATGTTGATCTTACTATAAATGATGATGATTTCACTAATGATGACGTGGAAAGGTCTAGTATGCTCAAGAGTCATATTAAAGTGATATTGCTAATTAACATATGATACTAATGAGTCACACTAACAACAACTTGATAAAATTGATTATTTATTAGAAATCGATTTTAATAAATATTCAATAAAACTCTTATAATTAAATTGTAAATTATTTATTTCATGGAAATAATAATTTTCATTAGCAAGTAACATATTTTATTTCATAATGTATGAATTAATAAGTCATGCACAACCTTTTGGACTAGTTGAGTCTTTTTGTCTTTTACCTAAAAACAAAGTTTATATTTTATAAACTTGGTTTTATAAAATTTAAACTTATTACTTCCTTTTTTCTAATCAATTTTCGAAAATTGATGGAAAATAAGAAATGTATGGCCTTTCACTTAGTTTATTAAAAAGAAATGAAGTATGGTGCATGTATGGGGACAAGCTTATCTAAAGTGTTTATAGGATAAGGACCTTTAGATTAAGTTTATGCTTTAAATAGCTTGTATCTTGAACACTTGGGGTTGGTTCTTATTAGCAATTTCCAAATCCATCTTCTCCCTATCGTTCTCTCTTAACTAGTTAAGAAAACTTAAAGTTACTTGAATCTTAATCCCCTCTTCAAGTTCATATTGGTTATGAACTTAAAGCTTAAGGGTTTAAGAGTTTATGGACTAGCATCTACATCAAGTTGAGTCATTGTTGGTGTCTCAAAGTTTCCACAATCTTCATCAACTTCCAAGCCTCCCAAGAGGATCCAAAGAACAACAAAGGTTGCTATTTTTTCATCCTTTCTATGGTTGGTATTTGTCACACCCCCGAATCGTCGGAACGGACGGCGGAAACGTCCGGGGGCGGGTGACGTCATGCGTAGTATCACAACAGTTGTATCATAGCAAGCGAAGTAAACACAACCATTACATTAATATGATTATTTACATATGTTTGAAAACATAGTTTGTACATAACAATATATAACAAAAGTAAAAGACGTGACTCCAAAATGCTCCGTCTTCTCCAAAAGTTGGCAAGAGTACCTGTCTATTGTTGCCCTGAGAATACAAGCAGTTTTAAAATATCAGCATAAAGCTGGTGAGTTCATAAGAGTTTAGTTCTAGTGAAAGAAATGTTTCTTTGATCCTTTGAAAAGTGTTTCCCAAGAAAATCCTATATTTTCTTATGAAAGATGTTTGATTATCCATTCGTTATTTGTTTAACAGCCTGTTTATGTAAGGTTGAGTTATCCCAGGAAAATCCTATATTTTCCTTAAAAGTTGATAGTTGGTTATCTGTTCTTGTCTGAGGTGTACAAGTATCTACCATACTTGTATCTTTAGGCGTAGTTTGCTTGAAAAACCCTGTTTGCTCTCTGTAAGGTGTATTATCCTTATTACATAAATTAAACTAATAAATAAGTGGTGAACTAAATCCTAAGGGTATTATTAATACCCTCTAGTAATCAAATCGGTTATTAGTTTGAGGTTAGTTCACTTGTTTCATTATTACAAAAGTAAATTATGTTATCTAGGTTGCGAGTGTCATAACCGTACTTAGACTTGATATGGCACGTAACGGGGCCAGTATCTTTTTATGACTTTGTCACCCGTAGACCTGACGGTCCAACTGTAGCTAGCAGCGAGGTGCGGGATAGTCAGTCCCGTATAGATCTATACACAATAGGCACGCTCTCCCTACAAGAGATTCTGGTTACAAGTGCTAGTCCTACACTCTCGAATTCGATGGGAGTGATACCAAGGACGTGTCTCAAACTTTAGACTAACAATTTGGATGTAATAATACCGAAAATCCTGTTTATGATTTGTATGGATCCTTTATAAAATATCACCTTTTATGACAAGATTCACAAGTTCATTGCTTTAGTTTTGAAAACTGTTTCTACGAGTTGATTTCTTAATCGTTTGGTAAAACTGTTTTCTGTGTTAAAAGCATACTGAACATATAATTATTTTAAACAAAATAATATACTTTAAGCACAAGTTTCCTTGTACTTTTGCTTGTATTTCCCCCCTGAAAACATGAAAAACTCGGAAAAGTGTAGAGGTATGAACTCACTGTTTGACGTGGGATTCGATTGTAAGTTGTTAGGAATTGTTGAGTGTCAAATAAAGCCTCGAGTACAAACGGATCCTATTTAGCATGTAAAAGTACATATATGCATTAGATGAGGGCATAACAGTAGTTGTTATGGAAAGAACCACCTTAGGGACTAGGAAACACTTAAAACTAAGTGTTAGAAGCACATGTGATTGAAAATGGGGAGTTTGCGGTCGTAAAAGGAGTGTACGGTCAAGGGTTTGCGACCTAATAGGGTTGACGGCCCATATGTTTATGGCCCAAGTGTTTGCGGTCCATGGGTTTACGGCCCATGGGTTTACGACCTATGGGTTTACGGCCCATGTGTTTTCGGCCGTAAACACTTGGTGAAATATGCGATTTTTGGTGTTTCAAGGTTCTTTCTAGCCTTCTGGAAGTGTCCTAAGCCTCGTGTCCAGTTCAAGGAAGAGTTTAAAGGCCAATAATCGACCAAAAATGGAGTTTACGGCCATTGAAGGGTGTACGACCGTAAACACTCAGTTCATGCGTTTCAGGTCGATTTTTCTAGGCGAAAATCGATGGTTTCTAGTATATATCAAGTACAGATGGTAGTTACTTACTGTTAGGAAGCTTGGAATGAGGTTTTTAGCCACCAAGAACAAGTGTGTGTTCTTGGTGTTCTTGGTGAGAGAGAAAATCTAGAAAATGATGAAATTTAGGAGATGAGACATGGATTCATTACTAGAATAAGGATAGAAACACAATCAAAGTGAAGAATCACTTACATTCTTGAGGATCCTTGAGCAAATTCGAAGTTTGTAGAGAGAGAGAGAGAGTAGAGAGAGAAAGCTCCTGAGATGTGTAAAGTGAGAAATGAAGGCCACTCATCCCTTATATAGGGGTGAGTTTACGTCCAAGGGGTGGGGTGGAGGGTTTATGGCCGTGAATAGGGTTTACGGTCGTAAACTGAGTTTGCGGCCGTAAACTCCTCTCGAAGGGTTGTTTGGCCCGGATGCTATGCTTTGGCTTAGAAAACCTCGTTTTTGAATCCAAAACTCGATTGAACTGAGCTTAGAATATTCCTTTAGACCAAAAATAATACTAACGTGAACGAAAATAAATCCGAATTGATTTATTTTAAAACGTAAGGTCCTTCCCAAACTAAGAAATTTGACGGAATTAAATAAAAACCCAAATTTTATTAACAGAAACTGGGTAAGGATAACGGAAAGAGTTTCGGGTTGTCACATCATCCCCCCGTTAGAGGGAATTTCGTCCCGAAATTTGAACATAGAATACAAATCATGGATTAGAAAAGAGATGCGGATACTTCTGTTTCATCTGATCTTCGCGCTCCCAAGTGAATTCAGGTCCCCGCTTGGCATTCCAGCGAACCTTCACTATCGGGATGCGACTTTGTTTCGTTCGTTTGATCTCTCTATCCATGATTTCGATTGGTTCTTCCACGAAGTTGAGGTTCTCGTTGATTTCAATCTCGTCGAGAGGAATCGTAAGGGTTTCATCGGATACGCATTTCTTAAGATTCGAAACGTGGAAGACAAGATGAATGTTGCTAAGTTCTTGCGGTAAAAGAAGTTTGTAGGCTACCAGACCGATCCTAGCGAGGATCTCGAAGGGTCCTATGTATCTTGGATTTAGCTTTCCACGCTTTCCAAAGGGTATCATGCCTTTCCAGGGTGAGACTTTTAGCAGGACACGGTCTCCAACCTGGAACTCCAAGGGTTTTCGTCGTTTATCGGCGTAGCTCTTTTGTCGATCTCTCGAAGCTTTTAGTCGTTCCCGGATTTGTACGCTCTTTTCTGTGGTTTCGAGGATGAATTATGGGCCAATGAGAGTGCTGTCAGGGACTTCCCCCTTCGCTAGCTGCGTGTCGCCCACCTCAGCCCAGCACAGAGGGGATCTGCACTTGCGACCATAGAGGGCTTCGAAAGGCGCAGCCTTGATGCTGGTGTGGTAACTGTTGTTGTAGGAAAACTCAATCAAGGGCAAATGGGTGTCCCACGACTCACCGAAGTCAATGACACATGCTCTCAACATGTCTTCCAAGGTCTGGATGGTTCTCTCACTCTGCCCATCTGTCTGAGGATGGTAAGATGTGCTCATATCCAGCTTAGTTCCAAGAGTCTTCTGCAGTGACTTCCAGAACCTTGAAGTGAACCTGCTATCTCGATCGGAGATAATTGACACAGGCACACCATGCAGTCGAACTATCTCTTGGATGTAGATTCGCGTGAGTCTCTCCATTTTGAAGTTTTCCTTGATCGGCAGGAAGTGGGCGGATTTAGTCAGTCGGTCGACAATTACCCAAATGGCGTCATGCCCACTCGGAGACTTGGGTAATTTGGTCATAAAATCCATAGTAATTCTCTCCCACTTCCACTCAGGTATCTCCGGCTGGTGGAGTAGACCTGAGGGCTTCTGATATTCGACGTTCACCTATGCGCAAGTCAGGAACTTGCCCATGAAGGTAGCGATCTCTGCTTTCTTGTTTGGCCACCAATACAGTTTCTTGAGATCGAGGTACATCTTGTCCGAACCTGGATGAACGGAGTATCTAGTCTTGTGAGCTTCGTTCATTACAACCTCTCTGTAACCTCCGAACTTTGGGGTCCAGATCTGGTCCATGAGATAGTAGACTCTGTCTCCCTTGATCTCTAAGTTCTTTTCCATTCCTCTCAAGGCTTCACCCGACATGTTCTCTGGTTTTAAGGCTTCCAGCTGAGCCTCCTTGATTTTCGCGGATAAATGGGAATGGATAGTCATGGTCAGTGCCTTCACTCTACGACCTGAGTACTCCTTCCGGCTGAGGGCATTTGCCACCACATTGGCCTTGTCGGGATGGTAGCGGATTTTGCACTCGTAATCGCTGAGTCGCTCAGCCCATCGCCGTTGTCTCATGTTCAACTCCTTCTGGTCGAAAATATGCTGCAGGCTTTTATGGTCAGTTAAGATAGTGCACCTGGTTCCGTAGAGATAATGTCTCCATATATTCAATGCGAAGACCACTGCTCCCAATTCCAGGTCGTGCGTTGTGTAGTTGACTTCGTGTGCTTTCAACTGTCTTGAGGTATAAGCAATGACTGTTGAGAGAAAAACGTAGAGACACACTTGAACAAATGTTAGAACAAGTGTATTGCAGAATAGTTAATGTCGAAGGATCTAAAAGCTCAACAATAATATTAATAAGTTAGAGTTAGATAGTTAGAGAGTTAGTTGCGGAAAAGTAAAGAAATAGAAATGACAACAATTGTTATATCAAGTATACACATAAGTTGATTCATAACAAGGAATGCATTCAAACCGAGTTAATAAGGAAGATCAAACTTAGTGATTAAGTCACGAAAGACTTGCTCAGAAGAGAGGTTATAATCAGTTGTATTCTAGTAATATTTGAGAGTAATAAGGGATGAGTGATAGAGAGATAGAAACGATAACTTCAGAGATGTGTATTCAGAATAGATAGATGCGTAAGTATGAATACAGGAGGATGAGCTCTATTTATAGAGACTCACGAAGTACAATAGATTACATCTCTAACAGTAGCCATGTAAGGCATACTAGACAATAGATAGTATTACAATAAAGACAAGTAAAGTAATCTACTAAAGTGACTAAGGTAGGTAGAGACTCCGGATGCAGTTGCTGAAGAAGTGGCTTGACTGCGGGTGCTGGATGGCTGCGGTAGCTGAAGAGGTTGTGGTAGCTAAAGTTCAAGAGGGTCACTTTTTATGATTCAACAATTTCCCCCTAAGTGACCTCTTTAACTTTTGTTTAGCTATCAAGTTTGAGGAACTTGATCAGGATCCACCAAAACTTCCTGATGTTTTCCAGCCAGATGATTCTCCTTAAGATCTCGAACTTGACTTCTGCGGTAGTGTGCTTCGATCTTTCAACTGCGGTTCGGTAGATGTCAAGTTGCTTCTTGGTGAGGCAATGCATGGCAGTCATAAGAATGAAATATTTGACGTTATCGATCTTCCTTTTGAAAATGACTCCAAGTTAAGGAATGTTGGTTGCGCCTAAGGATCTTTCTTGATAGCCTTCGGTAGGCATTGGTGTAGGGTCAAGTGGTGGCATATCAAATTTCTTGGCAATGATGGGGTAGATGTCTGCGTCGATCTTGGCAAAATCACAGACCGTTTCCTTCAAAAAGGTATTAGCCCTTTCAAGCGCAATCTTCATTTTCTGATGCTTTTCCGACTTGTTCTGAAACACCTTAGCTATAAGAAAGACTTCTTCTGGATTCATGCAAGGGAAGTCAGCTTGGGTGGGAACATAGTCGTGTCCTCTTCTAGTGAGGGTGTACTGGATGAAGTCAGCCTTCATGAACTTCCGGACCTTGTAGTTCTTGACTGCGGATGGTCTATCGTTAGACCATATTTTCTCAATGGGAGAGGCATGCTTAGCATAGAAATGACTAAGTCTCTCAAATTCCATTGACAGTCTTTTGTGGTCAGGAAGGATGCGGTCAAATTGCTCAAACACTGTGAAGTATTTGGCATTTGGAGAAATTGGGACATCCCAGTAACCATCTGAAGGAGGTTCAACATAGGTGAGGTGAGGTCTGTAATCTTCGTCAAGTAGTTTGAAGTGAGGATTGATCCAAGAATTTATCAATGATTCGTCCATGATGGTATCAAAACCGCATTCTCTCCATATGAGCTCTGCCAGTTTAGCTGCCTTCCAATCTTTTTTCCTTTGGGAGGTGGCAGGAGAATCGTTTGAGCTTGGAGAGGACATGTGCTCAACCAGGTTTTTGAAGTGAGGGGGAGTCTCTGGTTTGTCAGGGTTGATCTCTTTGTGCGGTGGAGTGTTATGAGGAGGTGAAGTATGATGAGATGGTTGCGGTGTAGGAAGTTTTTCCGTGATGATGGGGGGACTCTGATGTTGTGAGGTGGAGTGATGTGAATGATGGACTTTTTCTTCACTTCCCCCTCTTGAGGAATGCAACCTAGGGGCTTCCTCAAGCCATTGACGAAGGCCATCAACTTTGGCAAACACGTTTTGAAATTGAGCTTTGAGGTCATCTGCCAGTTGTTGATTATTGGGAATGGTGTGGTTGAATAGCAGTCTATGAATTTCCTTGGTGAGCTGAAGAATCTCGGGACCATGGAAGTTAGAGGACAGGGATCGTTGCAGTCTATTGATCGTGGCTTGAAGAACTGAGATAGTGGACTCATATGCAGTGTGAGTCTCAGCTATCAGTTTTTGAGACTGTGTGACTTGATCCGCAATGGCTGCTTGGAGATCCTTTTTGATTGCGGTCACCTCAGAGATGAGGCGTTCCGCAGCAGCCATGAAGTCCTTGTGATCTGCTTTGCAGTTGTTGTCAAGGGACCGGATCCCCATTTCAACTTTGAGAGAAATTCTTTCAGCAACCAAACGCTCACGTGTTTCCAGGCGTTCTATCCGTTCGATCAGTGACTGCGGTCCGGGGGAGTCTTCTGGTTGCGGTTGGGTTGGCTTGACCGCAGCTAAGATTTGATCAGCTTTTGCTTGTAAGCTCAGAAACTCCTTTCTCGTGACCGCATTCTTCTTCTTTTTCTTCTTCTCTTTAGGTTTGGAAGTTGAATGGTGAGAGCCACTGGATTCCTCTTCTTCATCGAACATCATCAGGTCATCATCAGAAGGACTGGGCTTATTTACCTCCTGAATGTCTTCATCATCAAGACCGAAGGTGGGAGCAGAACTGACTTCTATTGCGGTTCCTTCGTCTTGTGATTCATGAACTGTTGGAGTTGGAATTGGATTTGGAGTTGGAGTTACTCTGGAGGTACCTGCACCTTCACCAGTTGCTTGAGCTTTGAGGATTGTTTCAGCCATCTCGGTCATCCAGTCTTGAACCTTTAGAATGGTGGCTACGGTATTGGCATTATTGATTGCGTCTGCCCAATACTTTGCCACTGACTGGATTTATTGCTCCTTTTGTTGTTGTTTCTTGATCTGTTGTTCCTTGCGGGCTTGAAATTCCTTTCTGAAAGCGTCATATGTCTTGATTTCTGACTCAGTTACCGGAGTGTAGCGTAACCATGAGTCGTTTGATTCATCTCCGTCAAATCCTTGAAAACGCACCGAAGTGTCCTTCGGGTCCACGGATCCTTGCACATTTGTGCTCACCGTGCCTAAACCACCTGCTGCGGATGTAAGCAGAGTAGGATTTCCTGAGCTTCCTTGGTCTCCTTGACCCGTGGTCAAGTTTGGCCTCGACTCAGTTCTGGCATGGGCGGAAGAAGTGCCCTGCGGTTGGGGAGGTGTTTGAAGTGTTTGGGTTACGTTCAAGAGGATGGAGCCCAACTCCTCAGGTGAAAAGAAATGCAGTCGAGAAGCCCTGGAGACCTTAGGGCGAGTACCAGTGTCATCCTCGTGGGAGTGAACTGGGGGGAGTCTCCACGATGTGGTGAATTAGACTCACTTTCTGAGTTTGATTGGAAAATGATAGTGGTGTTGAATGGGTCTGCGGCCACCCCAAGGACTACCGGAGCCTTTTGAGAGGCTTCAGTATCGGTCCGGTCACGCATTTGGCCAGAGGTATCGGTTTTTCTTTTCTTAAGGATAGCAATTGGTTGCCTATCCTCATCAGAATCACTATCAGGTGTGGTTGCGGTTGGTTTGATTTTACGTTTCTTGGTGGGTGCGGTTCGTTTGGGAGCATCCTTCTTGGGTGTTCTTTGTTTCTTCTTGGTGGCCAATTGCTTTCTTCTTTGAGAATGATTGGAGAGAGTAGTGGCAGAAGGGACTGCGGTACCTTCAGGGTTAATGGTTGCGGATGGATTTTGAAGAGGCGGGGTAGGAGGGTATGGGGCAATACCTTCCGTAGCCTCAATATGATCTGAGACATCAGCAGTCTCAAGACCAAGTGTGGAAAGAATGTGGGTAGGGAGTCTTCGAATTGGTCCAAAATTAGATTGATCAGAGGAGGGATTGTACCTTTTAAGATCCTTGGTGACAAAGAAATTGATGTCACTGCCCATGTCGAGTCCTGCATCCGCATGAAGGTCTGAAATGCAGAGTGACCAGAACCTTGCAAAGGTGAGCTCAGTTGGGTTCTCCCTTGGGTTCTCCTTGGGAATGTATTGAAGAAAGTCGTCCCATAAGATCTGCCCGTAGTTTACATCGTGTCCTGTGAATATACTCCATACCAGCTCCAGAAGCTTGAATCCGATATTATCCGTGCCTCCGGTTCTGTCGGATAGACTGCGGATGATAAAGTGGCAAACAAATTGCCAGACCGCAGGCAATTGTTTTTTCTTGAATTCGCCAATTCCTTTAATCTTTTTCTGATATCCCATTTGGTAAAGGGCAGAGGTAACGTCCTCCATGGATGGAGAGAAAATCTTGATGGAGGGATGAACAAGGAGGTTTATGGCAGAAAGAAACTTTTCCTTGGACAGAATGACCAAAGAATCATTAACCAGGTTAAGATGAACTTCTTGGGGGTTTTCGATTGGGCGATAAACGGAGAATGCACATTTGAAAAGGGTTGAGATTGGGACAACATCTGTGAAAGCATCAAAGGGGCCAAACAGGGGATGATTCTTCAGAAACTTAATCATTAGCTTGGTTGGAGCATTGTAAGATGGATGATCTTCGAACACTGCTCTGAAGTTGCTTGATGCAATCGTGGGAGAGTCTGAACCAGTAGGGTTCACTGATCTTGAAGCCTTGGATTGTTTCTTGGATGCACCAGATTTCACCATTGTAGGATCTTGAGAGAAATAGTAGAAAGATAGAGTTCTTGAAGGATTTGAGAGGGAAGGTTCAATGTTCAGAAAGTGTAAAGCGATTTTGGGGAAGAAGAAGGGTTTATAAAGGGATGAAATTTTTACCCTAGGTAAAAAGAAAGGATAAGGTAAAACGTCGTTTGGGGGGGGAATCTTTTGAATCGGAGATTAAATCTCAGCCACATAAAATGAAATGGTTTAAAAGGATTTTTGAGATTTGTCAAAAGAGGGTTTGCATTTAATGAAAAGTTAGATGTACATCATCACGTCAGGTGATTGTGGGGTGAGGGGAAAGGAAGTTGTAACGGATGGGACGTTCTGGGTAAGTGGAAAAGACAAATTAAGGATGTGGTTATGGAAAAACATTCTTTTTGTCATCATACCTAAAAATAGGTCTGACACAAGGTTTATTCAGAAAGAGAATGAGACAGTTTCTCAAGGGAATGTTTTTTTTGTTATTTAATGTTTTATTTAATGAAGGATCATTAAATAGCACACAAAAGATTCAAGGGTTGATGAAACAGTTGAGAGATTATCAACGTGATTGTGGATGGAAACTTCATTGCGGATGACCAGATATCATTGCGGATGACCAGATGTCATTGCGGATGACCAGATGTCATTGCGGATGACCAGATGAATGTCTGTAGTATAGGAACTGAGAAGAACACTTGTACAAAAATTAGTAATAACAAACAATAAGGACCCATGAAAGATAAGTATGATATACGGTTGCGGTACCTAGACTGCGGTACCAAAACCATCTATCATAAGTAAATTTCAGTTAGAACCGCAACGGAGACCAAGGATGGTATGCGGTATCTAACAATTCAAAAAGAATTGAGGGTCTGGATTCATCATTCCTAACATTTGCAGGAAGGCGTTAAGTTTTGTGGAGTCGAGGGCTTTTGTGAACACATCAGTAATCTCTTCATGAGAATGAACAAAGATGAGTTTAATGTTACCTTTCAAGATGTGGTCTTTGATGAAATGATACCGTAGTTCAATATGCTTAGTCTTGGAGTGCTGAATTGGATTGTGAGAAATAGCAATAGCACTTTCAGAGTCACAATAGATCGGTATCCGCAGCATTCTGTATCCGTAGTCCAATAGTTGAGTTTTCATCCAAAGGACTTGAGAGCAACAGCTGGCTGCGGCCACATACTCAGCTTCTGCGGTAGACAGAGATACACAGCTTTGTTTCCTTGATGACCAGCTGACGAGTCTTCCACCCAGAAATTGACATCCACCTGAAGTGCTTTTTCGATCTAGTTTGCATCCAGCATGATCCACATCTGTGAATGCTTGAAGGCTGAAATCATTGCCTGCAGGGTACCATAATCCAAGAGACTTGCTTCCTTTCAGGTACCGTAGTATCTGTTTGGCTGCGGTCATGTGTGACACTTTTGGGTCAGCCTGATACCTTGCACATACACCTGTTGCAAAGACAATGTATGGCCTGCATGCGGTGAGGTACATCAAAGAGCCTATGATACCTCTATAAGTCTTGTGATCCACAGATTCGCCTGAGGGATCAGCAGAGATCTTATATCCGAAAGCCATGGGGACCTTAGCCGAAGAACAATTGTCCATAGAAAATTTCTTTAACAGTTCAGTGGTGTATTTCTCTTGATGAATGAATATCCCTTGCGGAACTTGTTTCACTTGAAGTCGTAGAAAGAAGTTAATCTCTTTATTCATGCTCATTTTGAACTTGTTGGTCATGAGCTTAGCAAATTCATCCACCATTCCTTGATCAGTTGATCCGAAGATGATATCATCCACATATATTTGTACAAGCATAAGATGGTCACCATTTGCTTTTCTAAATAAAGTGGGATCAATCACTCTTCTTTTGTATCTGGACGAGACAAGAAATTCAGAGAGAGTCTCGTACCATGCTCTTGGGGCTTGCTTCAGACCGTAGACTGCTTTTTCAAGTTTGTAGCAGTGGTCTGGGAATTCAATACTTTCAAAGCCTGGAGTTTGCTGAAGATAAACCTCTTCTTTTAGTTCCCCATTGAGAAATGCACTCTTAACGTCCATTTGGTGTGCCTTGAAGTTTTTGTGGGCTGCGTATGCTAAGAAGATTCGGATGGCTTCCATTCGTGCCACCGGAGCATACGTTTCATCATAGTCAACACCTTCAAGTTGACTGTAGCCCTTTGCAACTAGCCTTGCCTTGTTTCTGACTACCGCACCAGATTTATCCAGCTTATTTTTGAATACCCATCTAGTACCAACAATGGTGTGACCGTGTGGCTTCGGGATGAGCTTCCACACTTTGTTTCTTTTGAATTCTTCCAGCTCTTCTTGCATTGCGGATATCCAATCAGGTTCTAGTAATGCTTCTTTGATCGTTCGGGGATCAACTGAGGACATAAATGCTGCGTAGTGACAATGATCAGATAAGTACTTGGAAGATCGAGTATGGATACCTGTGGATGGGTTGCTAATGATTTGACCTGGTGGGTGGTCCTTCGTCCATACGTGAAGACGGGGTTGTAAATGATCAGCAGCTGCGGTAGAGGGAATATCTTGAATATCAGAACAATCTGCGGTTGGAGATGGCAGTTCCCCCTGGACTTGAGAACATCCTGCTGAGTCATCTTGGTTTGTAAGAACGAGAATGGAGTTTTCTTGAGCAGTTGGGAGAGGTTCCCCCTGGATTGCTGATGGGAGTTCCTCTGGAACCTGAGAAGGTTCCCCTTGGACTGCGGATGGGAGAGTGATAATCCTTGGATCGGTTCTCGTGTCAATGTTCTCTATGAGTTCATCATCCGAATCCGAAGATACGTTTGATGGTAATGATTCTCTCCGGATAGGAACTTGAGCAGCATCAAGTACTGGAATCTCGACGGTTGTTGCTAGATCCGGAGTAGAGCTTTCCCCCTCAACCGGAGAGGTGAAAGTATTGAGAGATGCTACTTCAGATAGAGATGGTCCAGAAACATCAGCGTGTTGTTGTTGAGCTGCGGGTGACACAAGAACTTCGGATAGTTTCGCCGTTTCAACAGGATCAAAAAGATCGTCATGATTGACTTCAACTAGATTTAAAGGACCTGAAGAGGCAGGAATATCGCTTTCCATGATTGCAGTGGTTTCAGTGGATGGAGGGGCGTTGCGGATGTGAGAATCATCAAATTTCACATCGAAGCTTTCAATGATCAGCCTTGTACGTCTGATGAGCACTCGATAAGCAACCTTGTTAGTGGAATAACCAAGGAAGATGCCTTCATCAGACTTCGGTGCAAACTTGTTAAGCTGATCGCGGTTGTTGATCACGAAACATCTACACCCAAAAATATGAAAGAAGCGAACATTTGGATTGCGGTTGTTAAGGCCCTCATATGGTGTTTTATTGAGGCGTTTGCACACAATGCTTCGGTTTTGTACAAAGCATGCGGTTGCTACAACTTCAGCCCAGAAGTAGAGAGGAAGGTGTGCGAAGTTGAGCATGGATTTGGCTGCTTCTACTAGTGTGCGGTTCCTTCTCTCTACTACTCCATTTTGTTGTGGTTTATAAGGAGCTGAGAAGTTGTGAGTGATGCCTTTGGAAACCAAGAAACTGTTGAGAAGATGATTGGTAAACTCGGTTCCATTATCACTGCGGATACGTCTTACCGGAAGCTTGATCTGAAGTTCTATTTCCTTGATGAAATTGATGAGAATCTGCGGTGTTTCTGACTTGAGTCTGAGGAAGAAAACCCATGTGAAGCGTGTGAAGTCATCTACTATAACCAGTATGTACTTCTTGTGATGGAGACTGGCTACGGTTGATGGACCGCAGAGATCAATGTGTAAGAGCTCTAGAGGTTCAGAGATTGAAGAATCAATCACCATAGGGTGACTTGCTTTGGATTGCTTCCCACATTCACATGCAGGGCAGAGAGTATCGTTGCTGAATTTGAGAATAGGGAGACCTCTGACTAGTTCTCCGGTGACCAAATTGTTGATGTGCCTGAAGTTGAGATGAGCTAGCTTGCGGTGCCAAAGCCAGCTGACTTCGGATACTGCTTTGGATAGGAAGCACAACTGCGGTCTGCCAATGATCAGAGAGACATCCAAAGGATACATCGTACCTTCGGATCGGGATTTGATCAAACACGTGTTCCTATCACTTGTCATTACATAGCAAAATTGATCATCAAATTCAACTCGATGGCCTGCCTTACATAGTTGGCCAACACTGATGAGATTGTGTTTAAGGCTTTCTACATAAGCAACCTTTTGAATAGAGAAGTTCCCCGTAGTGAGAACACCGTAACCTCGGATGATTCCATTCGCATTGTTGTCGAATGTAACATTTCCACCATTGCATATTGGACTGAAATCCCGAAGGTATTCTAACCTTCCGGTCATGTGCAAGGAGCAAGCACTGTCAATTAACCATTCTTCTTCTTGTTCCTCCTTGCACAAAGCCTGAGAATTACATGGTTAGTTTAGGCATCCAAACTAGTTTGGAGCCTGGGGCAATTGGTGAATTTTTGAAAGATGCATGGACCGAGGTTGCAGGGACGGGTCTCTTGTCAACTTTTATTCCTAGTCCTGGGTGTTTGTGCATATTTGGAGTGTTGTGTTTTGAAAAAGTACGAGGTTTCTGACTCTGACTAGATTTGACATAGGATGAATCCTTTTGACAACTACACTGACATTTACAAAAGGAGATTGTGTCTTTTGATCTGACACTATGCTTGGTCAGCGGTCCATAGGATGAATTGGACTTGTTACCGGTCCGAGGTTGAAAAGATCTGACATGAGTGTTGTTTGGTTTCTGAAAAGTTTGTTTTGAACAAGGTTTAGTACGTGTAGATCTTTGAGTCCTTTTTGGTGGATTTGGTAGAATACCCTTTCACTTGTGGAAATTTTGATGTGACTTTAAAAGTGTTGGTGTGGGTAAAATACCTTTCCATTTAGGATCATTTGAGGAATAGACCTGAAAACCATTGTTTTGAAAAGACTGAACACTCTTTTGGGTTGTGTGAGATGAAGTAGGAATGACTGATGAAATTTGACATTCCTTTTTGTGTGTTTTCTTGAAAGGAGAGTTTTTTGAAAAGTAGTGTGAGAAAACAAATTTTTCTGGACTTTTGGATTTTGGAAATCTGACATGTTTCTTGTTTTTCGGAAAAATTTGTCTATTTGTGCCACGGGATCGAATTTCTTCTTTGAAAGCCTTTTTAGCTAAGGATTTTGGTGAACCGCAGTCTCTGTTGTTCAACTGTGGATTCCTTGAATCTTTTGAAATTTTGTGAAAACGAGGGCTTGAGTCATCAGAACTTGAAGATTCAGGAATTTGAGAGCATTGACCTACTTCAAAGTTTTCTATGGTTAATTCGTGATGAGTTGGTTGAAGAGTCACAGTTCCTTTTACTGATGACTGCGGTAGTGACGAATTGACTACCGCAGAGTAAGTTGGGACTGCAGTGGGACTTTTGTGGGACTTTTGGCTATAGTGAGAAACACTGCGGTCTGAGGGTAGAGATGGGAAGTCTATCGAGACTTCGAGGCCCTCAATGACAATTTCTTCATCAACTACGGATGAGGTTTGAGAATTTGGATAAATGGTGCCACAGATAGGAATTTGATCACATGTGTGACCCGAAACCTCAGGCACAATTTCCTCAATGACACAATTATTGCTTAGACTATGCAGTCTACCGAAGTGAGTTTTGATGTCTTCGGGAAAGGTCTTGTCATTGACTGGGAAATGAAATTCTCGGTCTGGAGGGACATACAGTCTGTCTTTGTTGAACCGGGGTGAGGAATCCATTGCGGTAGGATATCCATTTGACCAACCCCAATTATATGTATTGTCCACGGTTCCATTGTTTACCAAATTTTCAATAGCTTCACTTTCATAAAACAAATTTTCAATTAAGAGATTTAAGCGTACAATTTCACTCTGAGCTAAATCTCTCTGGTTCAAAGCTATCTCTAATTGGGTTTCACTCAACATTCTTGCATCTTTTTCTAACTCTAGGTCCTTCTCTAACATAGCCATTTTGATTCTTTTCTTATCGAGTCGTCCTCTCACGTGGAACATCTCTTGGGACGCAATGTTCTTCTGATCTAAGGCTTTGTTATAGTCTGTAAGGACGGCATCACAAGTGTCATTAAGATCATCTATGTAGGGCTGACAGTCATGCATGCTATAGTTTAGAGTTTGGATCATAAGTTTTACCTGTTCGACGATGCTTAGAGTTCCATCCTTTGCCATGTAGCAGTAGTTCTTTTCCAGATTTGTAGATCCATCATCATCCGCAGTTGCCAGCATGCAAATTTCCCCTTTTCCTTTGACACCGCTGATGGCTTCATCTTCGTCTCCGGATGACCAAACTTGATGGTCTCTTTTGACATGGGCTACTTATGCCCTTGCTTTTTCCTTATCTTCCAACTCTTGAGCCATTCTAAGGTAGAATGCTCTGTCTTTTACTACATTGGCCTTACAATCTCTTGCAAAGTGATTCTCTTTGTTGCATTTGTGACAAATTACAACATCAGTCTTGTCTTCTGAGGGAGTATCGGAGTCAGTGGTTTGAGTAGACTGCGGTGCTTCTTTTGGTTGATTATTTAGAGATTGCGGTGGTTGATGAGAACTTTTGGAATATCGAGGATGGTTATTCTGGGAACCGAAGTTACGGTTGAATGGAGGTTTGTTGAACTGTTGATTCTTGCGGAAGGAAGGAGGTGGTAGACGGTTGAACTGTTGGCTAACCAGAGCAATAGCCTTCTGAAATTCTTCTTCATTGTCATACTCTGAGTCAGCTTCGTATGACTGCGGTGAAGTGTCATACGAGGGAGAGTAGAGTGACTGCGGTGGGGCTTGTGCTACGAGATCAAGTGGTCCTCCGAAGTCAGCACAGTCTTTGAGTACGGTGGATTCTTGTGCTTGCAGCTCTCCATAGAGCTTGTAGAGTGACAAAGAGTGAATCTTTCTATCGCCCTAGACTATCATCTTAGCCGTAGTCCAATGTCTTCCCAAACCATTAAGAAACTGAAGATTTGTTTCATGGTTACTGCGGATGGTGCCCGCATTGGATAACTTGGTGACTATCAGGTTGAACCTTTTGAAGGAGTCTTCCAAACTTTCGCCAGTATGAGCTTTGAAGTTGTTGAACTCATTGAGTGCGGTAGTAAGCTTCTTGTCTTGTGCTTGTTCTGAGCCTTCGTACAGATTCTTGAGAACTTCCCAGATCTCTTTTGTTGATTTGCAATTTATGATAATATCGAAGTTGTCAGGAGCAACTCCACAGGAGATTTCATAAAAAGCAACAGCATCATTTTCCATTTTATCGAGATCATCCTTGGTGGGACGGTTCATGACTGGTTGACCTCCTCCTAGTCTGGTTGTAGCGCCGTCAGTTTGGACTGGTGTAAGGACTGGGACATGTGGTCCTTCTTCTACGGATCGTCATACATCTCTACCAAGTCTCCTTAAGTATCTTTCCATTCTTTGTGACCAGTGATGATATTCATTTGCTACCAATATTAGGGCTCGATTAGAACCACCAACACTGTTGGAAACATTCAGAGATAACGATTGTGCCATTTGAAGTTTTTTTTTTAAGAAATGAGCTTCAGTGGTATAGAAGGCCCTTTGAAAATCAGAGTTCCGTTTTCAAAAAGCAACCACTATGGCTCTGATACCAATTGTTGAGAGAAAAACTTAGAGACACACTTGAACAAATGTTAGAACAAGTGTATTGCGGAATAGTTAATCTCGAAGGATCTAAAAGCTCAACAATAATATTAATAAGTTAGAGTTAGATAGTTAGAGAGTTAGTTGCGGAAAAGTAAAGAAATAGAAATGACAACAATTGTTATATCAAGTATACACATAAGTTGATTCATAACAAGGAATGCATTCAAGCCGAGTTAATAAGGAAGATCAAACTTAGTGATTAAGTCACGAAAGACTTGCTCAGAAGAGAGGTTATAATCAATTGTATTCTAGTAATATTTGAGAGTAAGAAGGGATGAGTGATAGAGAGATAGAAACGATAACTTCAGAGATGTGTATTCAGAATAGATAGATGCGTAAGTATGAAACAGGAGGATGAGCTCTATTTATAGAGACTCACGAAGTACAATAGATTACATCTCTAACAGTAGCCATGTAAGGCATACTAGAAAATAGATAGTATTACAATAAAGATAAGTAAAGTAATCTAGTAAAGTGACTGAGGTAGGTAGAGACTCCGGATGCGGTTGCTGAAGAAGTGGCTTGACTGCGGGTGCTGGATGGCTGCGGTAGCTGAAGAGGTTGCGGTAGCTGAAGTTCAAGAGGGTCACTTTTTATGATTCAACAATGACTTTTCCCCGTTGCATGAGCACACAGCCTAGGCCCTGATTGGATGCATCACAGTAGACAACGAAGTCCTCCGTCCCTTCGGGCAGGGACAAGATAGGTGTGATGCACAGGGTCTGCTTCAACGTTTGGAACGCAGTGTCTTGCTTTTCACTCCAACAGAACGGTACACCTTTCTGAGTCAGATTGGTTAGGGGTTTGGCAATTCTGGAAAAATTCTGGATAAATCTGCGATAATAGCCAGTGAGGCCCAAGAATTGACGGATTTCTGTGGGCGTCTTCGGTGCTGACCAGTTCTCTATCGCTTTGATTTTGGAGGGATCCACGTGTATGCCTTCCTCGCTTACCACGTGACCTAGGAAGGTTACTTTTCGAATCTAGAATTCGCACTTGGAGAATTTCGCGTACAGCTTCTCCTTCCTTAGGGTTTCCAGCACCGATCTTAAGTGCTGTGGATGATCTTCCTCACTTCTGGAATAGACAAGTATATCGTCGATGAACACGATTACGAACTTGTCCATGAAAGAACGGCACACCCGATTCATCAGGTCCATGAATACCGCCGGTGCGTTGGTTAGACCGAAGGGCATCACTACAAATTCGTAGTGACCATACCGAGTCCGAAATGCTGTCTTAGGAACATCACTCTCATGGACTCGCAGCTGATGGTACCCTGATCTTAGGTCTATTTTGGAGAAGTAACTGGCTCCCTGAAGTTGATCGAAGAGGTCATCGATTCGAGGAAGAGGGTAACGGTTTTTGACTGTGAGTTTGTTCAGTTCGCGATAGTCAATACACATTCGGAAATATCCATCTTTCTTTTTCACAAATAAGATCGGGGATCCCCAGGGTGAGGAACTCGGTCTGATGAATCCTTTGTCGAGCAGCTCATTGAGCTGACTGGATAACTCCTGCATTTCTGCCGGCGCTAATCGGTATGGGGATTTAGCTACGGGGGTAGCTCCGGGGACTAAGTCGATACGAAACTCGACTTGGCGCTCGGGAGGGATTCCCAGGAGATCTTCGGGAAAAACATCGGGAAAGTTGCAGACTTCGGGGATGCTCTCGAGGTCTTTAACTTCCTGCTTCTCGTTAATGACATGGGCTAGAAATGCATGACACTCCTTTCGCAGAAGTTTCTGGGCTTTGATGCACGAAATGATGCGGAGGTTTGAACTGAGTTTATCGCCGTAAATCATGAGAGTTTCATCAGAGGAAAGATTGAGATGGATAGTTTTTTCGTAACAAAGGATATCAGCATGATTGGGGCTCAACCAATCCATGCCGATGATGACATCGAAGCTTTTTATGGAAACCGGCATAAGGTCGATGGGAAATGAATGATCGTTTAAGGTAAGCTTTTTATGGAAACCGGCATAAGAGTTGTCGAGGAGGAACGTACCCGAAACAACGGTGGGATCTACAACTGCCTCTTCTTGGCCCATCGCAAGCACTCTCCCCGTGCTACCAGTTGTTGTTGCCTTGGGGCAGTTTCTCTTGTAGTGCCCGACTTCTCCACAACCATAACAGGCTTGACCGACACCTGCTCCAGATGCCTGATTGGTTGGTTGGACTGGTGTCTTGCAAACTCGAGCTGTGTGCCCCTTTTTGCCACAGCTGGTGCATGACATTTCTCGGCATGGGCCGGGATTATGATGATAGTTACACTTGTCGCACCGAGGAAGGGTACCAGCATATCTACTGGTAGGTGCTTGAATGGAAGGAGCATCGGCAGGAGTAGTAGCAGCGTGGACTGCCACCGTTTGCTGTTTCTTTAAGGGTTCCTGCGAAGGCTGGCCCTTTCGCTGCTTCCAGAACTTTCTTTTCTCCCCGCTCACCTTTGCTGGTTCAGGAGCGGTTGTCACTTTATCAAGATCAACTCCGTGATCTATGAGGGTTTGTGCCAGGCACTTGGCGCTGTCAAAAGTGTTTGGCCTGGCAGCCAAGACATTTCCTTTGGTGGGTTGTGTCAGTCCCCAAATGTACCTCTCAATCTTTTTGCTTTTCGGGGTGACCATTCCCTGGCAAAGAAGTGCTAGGTCTTCAAACCTTGAAGTGTAGGCAGCAATGTCGGAACCCTTCATCTTCAAGTTCCATAGCTCGTGCTCCAGTTTCTGCATCTCGCCCCGTGGTCAGTACTCAGCCAGCATAAGTTCCTTTAAACTTTCCCAACTCATAGCATTCGCCACTGGCACGGTTAGGGATTTGACCCGACCATTCCACCAGGTCAGTGCTCTGTTGGCGAAAGTGCAAGCGGCGAATTTTACTTTGGTGGCTTCAGAACAGGAACATATTTCGAAAATGGACTCGTCTTCTCGAACCATTGGGTCAGGGCAATAACCCCTCCTTTGCCGTCGAAAGATGTGGGTTTCGCGTTCATGAAGTCCTTATAGGAGCACTCCTTCTGGTGTCCCTGACCACCTTCATGATTTTGGGGACGAGTACCACCTCCCTGCCTGCCAGATCCGCCAGGATTAATTTGTGACATCACGACAGCCACAACAGCAGTAACAACTGCCTGGAACATAGCGGGATCGAACTGAGGGGGTGGTGGTGGTGGTGGAGTGTCGTCATTTCTTCTGATGGGTCTTCTTCGGGGAGACATCTTGTTCTAGAAACAACCAGGAAGAAAAGGATGGTAAGTCCTCAAGATATATGAAACAAGATATATCCCATCCTGATAATAAAGTGTTCTACCAAGCGATAAGCAAAGGAAGGTTACTAATGCAAGTAAGTTATCGCTAAGAAACGAATAGGTAGCAACACTAGGAATGAATTTTTACAATGTATTCGGCTCTGGCTAAAATACTCCTATAGTATTTTAAGTTGTATGTTTTGTTCTTTTGATATCTTGTTGTATGGATACTAGGTAAGTTTTAGGCCTGTTGCAACACCATAGTCACTCCCAAGCACATGTTGGTCATGTCTCGAATAAATATAGTTGATCAGGCTATATTGACCCTAGATATGATTACATAACTGCCCAGATTTAACCGCAGTGTTCAACATCCAAATACTTTTGTTTTGTTCTACTCATGATATTGTTTCTGGTACGTAGGTATACCTGTATACTTTTATTAAAAATACTTGTATTTTAAAAGTATACTTTTAGTTCAGAGCACTTCAGCCCCTTTGTGTTTATAGTTGTATACCATGTAAGGTTCGGTATACTTAGTTCACTATAAACAATAGCTCTGATACCAATCTGTCACACCCCGAACCGTCGGAACGGACGGCGGAAACGTCCGGGGACGGGTGACGTCATGCGTAGTATCACAACAGTTGTATCATAGCAAGCGAAGTAAACACAACCATTACATTAATATGATTATTTACATATGTTTGAAAACATAGTTTGTACATAACAGTATATAACAAAAGTAAAAGACGTGACTCCAAAATGCTCCGTCTTCTCCAAAAGTTGGCAAGAGTACCTGTCTATTGTTGCCCTGAGAATACAAGCAGTTTTAAAATATCAGCATAAAGCTGGTGAGTTCATAAGCGTTTAGTTCTGGTGAAAGAAATGTTTCTTTGATCCTTTGAAAAGTGTTTCCCAAGAAAATCCTATATTTTCTTATGAAAGATGTTTGATTATCCATTCGTTATTTGTTTAACAGCCTGTTTATGTAAGGTTGAGTTATCCCAGGAAAATCCTATATTTTCCTTAAAAGTTGATAGTTGGTTATCTGTTCTTGTCTGAGGTGTACAAGTATCTACCATACTTGTATCGTTAGGCGTAGTTTCCTTGAAAAACCCTGTTTGCTCTCTGTAAGGTGTATTAGCCTTATTACATAAATAAAACTAATAAATAAGTGGTGAACTAAATCCTAAGGATATTATTAATACCCTCTAGTAATCAAATCGGTTATTACTTTGAGGTTAGTTCACTTGTTTCATTATTACAAAAGTAAATTCTGTTATCTAGGTTGCGAGTGTCATAACCGTACTTAGACTTGATATGACACGTAACGGGGCCCGTATCTTTTTATGACTTTGTCACCCGTAGACCTGATGGTCCAACTGTAGCTAGCAGCGAGGTGCGGGATAGTCAGTCCCGTATAGATCTATACACAATAGTCACGCTCTCCCTACAAGAGATTCTGGTTACAAGTGCTAGTCCTACACTCTCGAATTCGGTGGGAGTGTTACCAAGGACATGTCTCTAACTTTAGACTAACAATTTGCATGTAATAATACCGAAAATCCTGTTTATGATTTGTATGGATCCTTTATAAAATATCACCTTTTATGACAAGATTCACAAGTTCATTGCTTTAGTTTTGAAAACTGTTTCTACGAGTTGATTTCTTAATCGTTTGGTAAAACTGTTTTCTATGTTAAAAGCATACTGAACATATAATTATTTTAAACAAAATAATATACTTTGAGCACAAGTTTCCTTGTACTTTTGCTTGTATTCCCCCTGAAAACATGAAAAACTCGGAAAAGCGTAGGGGTATGAACTCACTATTTGACGTGGGATTCGATTGTAAGTTGCTAGGAATTGTTGAGTGTCAAATAAAGCCTCGGGTACAAACGGATCCTATTTAGCATGTAAAAGTACATATATGCATTAGGTGAGGGCATACACACTAGTTGTTATGGAAAGAACCACCTTAGGGACTAGGAAACACTTAAAACTAAGTGTTAGAATCACATGTGATTGAAAATGGGGAGTTTGCGGTCGTAAAAGGAGTGTACGGTCAAGGTTTTGCAGCCCAACAGGGTTTACAACCCATATGTTTACGGCCCAAGTGTTTGCGGTCCATGGGTTTACGGCCTATGGGTTTACGGCCCATGTGTTTACGGCCGTAAACACTTGGTGAAAGATGCGATTTTCGGTGTTTCAAGGTCCTTTCTAGCCTTCTAGAAGTGTCCTAAGTCTCGTGTACAGTTTAAGGAAGAGTTTAAAGGCCAATAATCGACCAAAAATGGAGTTTACAGCCATCGAAGGGTGTACGGCCGTAAACACTCAGTTCATGCGTTTCAGGTCGATTTTTTAGGCGAAAATCGATGGTTTCTAGTAGATATCAAGTGCAGATGGTAGTTACTTACTGTTAGGAAGCTTGGAATGAGGTTTTTAGCCACCAAGAACTAGTGTGTGTTCTTGGTGTTCTTGGTGAGAGAGAAAATATGGAAAATGATGAAATTTAGGAGATGAGACATGGATTCATCACTAGAATAAGGATAGACACACAATCAAAGTGAAGAATCACTTACATTCTTGAGGATCCTTGAGCAAATTCGAAGTTTGTAGAGAGAGAGAGAGAGAGAGTAGATAGAGAAAGCTCCTGAGATGTGTAAAGTGAGAAATGAAGGCCACTTATCCCTTATATAGGGGTGAGTTTACGGCCAAGGGGTGGGGTGGAGGGTTTACGGCCGTGAATAGGGTTCACGGTCGTAAACAGAGTTTACGGTCGTAAACTGAGTTTGCGGCCGTAAACTCCTCTCGAAGGGTTGTTTGGCCCGGATGCTATGCTTTGACTTAGAAAACCTCGTTTTTGAATCCAAAACTCAATTGAACTGAGCTTAGAATATTCCTTTAGACCAAAAATAATACTAACGTGAACGGAAATAAATCCGAATTGATTTATTTTAAAACGTAAGGTCCTTCCCAAACTAAGAAATTTGACGGAATTAAATAAAAACCCAAATTTTATTAACGGAAGCTGGGTAAGGATAATGGAACAAGTTTTGGGTTGTCACAGTATTTTAATCTTTCTATAACTTGCAAGAAGATCCTTGGTGGGTATAAAATGTTTACGTTATTTCAAAAAATTATGTCTTCTATTTGCCGTATTTTGTAGTTTTTGAAACTATTTTTGAACTAAAACCCAACAGATGTTGGTAGTGATGATACGTTCTTTATATAATTAAGAAGAAATAAATAACAAAAATGATGACAACAATGATGATGTTGTCCATGTATATTGTTCTAGTGATGATTCTAATTGACAATATTTTACAGTTATTATTTATTCTAATTGCTTATAATATTTATTAAATTTTCAAATATTTCTTATAAGTTTTGTTTAAAATACGTTTATTATATATTTGGATTTTTATAATATTTGTTAAACATATTGCAACACATTCTGCGATGGGACATAGAGGAGATGGCGGGGAAAGACCTCCACATGAGGGCGCACATAGGATAACATTGGGTTGCGAATCTTGTAAGTTACATGAAATTCTTAAGTATTGGATATATTATTAAAGTTCTAAATTTCTATATTTCCACTTTTGTGTGTCAATTTATCAAACCAAAAGAATGAGCATGACAGAGGAAGAAACTTGAAACTTTATGAAGAGTATAGGAAAAACGATTAAAAGCCATTACCCGTGAATATTGATACCATCGGGGAGACCTTCCAATTCATAGGGAAATACTTGAAATTGTTTGTTAGGTTGATTTCAACTCATGTGGCATCAAGGCTACCAAATCATTATCCATCTTGGAAGCTTGATCCTGTTTATTACAAAGAAGTTGTATATCATGAGTTAGATGTAGGTATACAATACTTTTTATATGTATTCAATTTTACACTTTTTAAATATTTCTTTTAGTAATAAAATATGTTTTTTACAAGCCCATTTTGATATTAATAGATTGCGGGGTACAAATTTGTGGGAAGCCGTTTGATCGGGTATCCAAGTCGACTGCCAAAAGCGTATAAAGAACAAAAGCATGATCCGAAATATCATTTTGACAATGTTGGCGGATATAGGGACGTGCAAAATGCAAGAAGATATCCATCGCCTAGTTGGGAAGAAAAAAATTGGAATGAATTGATTGATGAACTGTTTTTAACACCGGCTTATATGCGTAAGTCAGTAAAAAAATAAATGTTGTAGATCGCTACTTCCGCATACAGATGGTCATGGTTGTGCTTCATATGTTCAAAGACGCCATATGGAGGTAATAAAATTTATTTTTATTATATAAATTTTTTTATTAACACTTATAGAAATATATTAATTGCATTTGGCTTATTATAGGAAGAAGAAGGATAGAAGCCACAACATATTCAGGGTTGGAGAAAAATGTGCTTCAAGGAAGCTCGGGCTAGTGTACGCGTCAAGTAGAAAAAGATTATGTAAGTAATAAACAAAATTAATACATTGTTTAAAAATGTTATTATTATAGTTTTTTGTTTAAGGTATATTATTATTATTTTAGTGTTTAAATTTAGTTATTTGTTATAATTAATGTATGTTTATTGTTTTCTTTATTTTAGCATAGGAGTATACGAAAATGTAAGAAGATGCCGCGGAGGACGAAGATGTAAATGAGGCTGAATGTCTCATTTGTGTCGTCTGCAAGAGACGCGAAGATACTCACAGGGTTGGAAGGAAGCCACCAAACAATAATTTATACGCAAATCAACCATCTCCACCTCTCCTAATCCCAACCCCAAAATATGAGTGATTCTCAATTTATTGCATTAACCCAACAATTCCAAGAATACTTGCAACAAATGAATAAAGGATATAACGACTCACTAGTAGCCTCAATTCCTAACTACCAACCAACACCAATGCTAAAATTTTAATTTAATCCTAATATGTTTCTAAAAAATGCTCCTGTACAAACCAACGAGACCGATGAAACTAAGAAGATGAAAGAAGGTGATGATGATTGATCTATTCTATCATTTTGAACAATGTTTGTTCATTAAAGTATTTTTCTTGCTTCAATTCCCTACGAAGTTTCTAGGGTTGGTCCATTTGGTCATTAAAGTATTTTTCTTGCTTTATAGGAGCATAAGGTAGGAATCAAACTGCTTTTTTAGTCACCATAACTTATTTTCGCAGGTTTAAATGTCAAGTCAGCTATTTTGCCACATCAGCCATTGGAAAGTCAACATCATATTTTTACAATTTCTTTGTTACCGGATCCAAACACAAACCCATCACCCTCTCTTTTTTTTATCATGATAAAATCTTTCATTTCTTCTTTCTACTTCACCACTAAATCATCATCTCCCTCTTCAACTACCTGAATCCTTCCCTTCTCTTCCATTTCCAAATCCATTCTCCTTTCTGGAGATGAATTTCAATGAGTTTGCTTTACTATCCACGAGTTTTGTGCTTCAACATCTGTTCACAGAGGTTTGTCCCTCTAGCTTGTAGTAACCTATAACTGGATCTGGAACCCATGGAGTACTCGCTTTCTTTGAGTCATCACCTCCCTTCTGCATCATTACAGCTCCATTTCCCCTCACGCTTACGGAAATGCTCCCATATGTTACTGTTGCAAATTCACGTCTTTC
Organism: Lactuca virosa; assembly: GCF_052849685.1. Taxonomy (NCBI): domain Eukaryota; kingdom Viridiplantae; phylum Streptophyta; class Magnoliopsida; order Asterales; family Asteraceae; genus Lactuca; species Lactuca virosa. Next base: position 88,811,082 of record NC_136434.1, read on the forward strand.
AAGATCATCAAAAACATAATCAGGTACTTAATTTCCATATCAGATCTCAAAGAGAATGAATATAATCAGTTAAATGTATGTAACATAAAACTATTCTTTGATTTTTGGTCTCTTCTTCACCACCAAAATCACCCACTCCTTCTTGAACTACCTTAATCCTTCCCTCATCTTCCATTTCCAAATCCATTCTACTTTCTGAACTACCTGAATCCTTCGCTCCTCTTAGCAGATCGACTTCATAGCTGTGTTTGGATGCCCTTGTTGAAAAGTGTAACTGGGATTGAGTTGTTAAATTAGGGAGCCCTAATTTCCTAGATGACGAGGACAATTGATACTTCAGTTTGTAAGGAAATACCCGAGTGAAAACCTCATGACTCTCTTGAAGAGATACCTCTCTGGTCTAAAACCAGAAGGTTCAACCACCGCTACATCCATCACTCAACCGATCATATAGAAATCACCGCCTATGTCCTCCAACATCATGCCAAGAGTTTGTGTTGATCAGGGACTTTGGTAGTTTGTCAAGGATGAGGAAAGTTTGTCAAGGATGAGGAACGATAGGGAGGGAAGAACCAGGAAAATGTTGTCGTGGATTTGTGTAAGATCCAATTTCTTGTTAATTGAATAACAAAGGGAAGATTATTTATCACATACCTAGGTCAAGGGAAATAGGGTTCTAAGAAATGCTTATGTGGCAAGGGGTAACTGGTATACCCCTTCAATTCTTCCAAAAGGACCTAATAGACCCGACAAAAACTAGTTTATGCCCTCATAAATATATGAAAATACCTTAGGGACTAAATGGACCAACCCTAGAAACATCGTGTGAAATTTATGTCATTTTCTATAGAATTTATATCTTGAATTTGAACTATGTGGGTTTGTTATGTTTATTTAGTAGTCTGTTATGAAATTACGCTTCATAGTGTATGGGTTTGTTTTAAAAAAGTTTGGTAATTATAGAATTTGTGAAAAATATTAAAAGAAAAGGCTCTACCAATGACAAGTCGTCGATATAGGTCTTAACTGTGAAAACGGTTTTGACCTATACTAACGACATGTCGTCGGTATAGTTCAAACTATAAAAACAGTTATAACTTTTTTCAAACGAAATTGTCGTTGCTATAAGGTTGACATGTCGTCGGTATAGAGTTGACCTATACCAACGACATGTTGTCGGTACAAGTAATAAAACTTTATTTTTTTCGATAATCATTCCCGACAGACCATGTGTCGATGACGTGTTGTAGTTATACGGAGTACATATCTCGACGACTTTTTTCACTTCCAACGACGAGGGTATGTCGATGACATTTTACTGACAACTTGTCGTTGGTAAAGATGTTGGATTAGGGTGTCTAAGTTAATAACTAAATTGGTATATTCTTGAATTGTGAGCAAAGTCCTTTTTGGGTTGCCTCATAACTAGTAACTGAATAGAATGACTTTTGGAGATAAATGATGATTTATTAAATTATTATATGATTAATAAATTAATTAGAAATCAAAATAAAAAATTTATTAATATATATATATATATATATATATATATACAAAAATATATGATTAATATATTAATTAGAAATTATGTTTATTAATTAAGAATTAATAAAAAATTAAATTACATTAATTTTGTGATTAATTAGATTAATTGAAAAATACAGGGACTGAAGGTGTCAACATTCAAAAGTTGAGCATTGAAGGATTACAAAACCTTCCCACACATGGGGACGGTTTTAGAGGCTACATTTAGTTTCTAGGAGCCTTAGGGAGCAAGAAAAGGGATAAGGGTTATCTAAGGATACTTGACTTATTTAAACTTCCTTACTCACTTATATAAACCCCTTAAGGTTTCCTTAATTTCTTCCATCCCATTACACACACAAGAGCCGAAAATTTGCTCTCTTCTCCTTTCTAGAAAAGTCTTCTACTTGCTAGGGTTTTATGTACAAATCACTAGAGGCATCCAAGCTTTTTGTGCTTGCTTTCCAAGGAAGTCAAAGGCGATTTTACCTAATTAATTATTATATTAATTCAAAGGTATGTAACCCTAAATGCTTTGTGAATTTCGATTATACTAGGGTTTCCTGATATTCATAGTTAGTTGCTATCAATAGAAAAAACATAGATCTTTTCTAGGTTGCATGTGAACTTAAGGGTTTAAGAGTTTTCCCCCACATGAACGTTTTTTATAACCTAGAAAACCTATCAATGGTATCAGAACCTTAGTTTTCTATTTGATTGTGCACTAAAATAAATTGATCAAAATTAGGATTTACGGAAATTAAACCCTGAAGGCTCAAAATATCGATAATGGCTAGGGTTCTTGAAACCCTAGCCCCCACCTTTGTTTTTGAAATAGGGAGGATCCATTTTCTAGTTTCCTTCATTACAATTTTAAATGCCTCCAAATTTGAATAATTAAAACTGGTAACCCTTACCCTTTTTTCAAAAATTAGAAGCCAAGGGATTAGGATTAAATTTGAATTATTTAATTAATTGTTTAATTGTTAAATAATTATTTAATCCGTATGATTTAACTAATTGTTTAATTGGTAAATAATATGATTTAAATTTGTTTAATTAAGATAAAAGATTAAATCATCACTTAGTTTAAAATTAATTAATTATTAATGGTTTAATTTGAAAATTAATTTTAAACCCTAGTATTTTTGAAAGTTTTAAAGTACACTTTATACTATATATGATTAAAAGATTAATATATTATATGTATAAGACAAGTCAGTCAAATCGCTAGTACGCCACATTCACGAAGCCATACTCTAAGGGGGGATATAAGGAAGCGGCCTATAAAATGACCATTGAGTGGGTGCCCACTCTCACCCACCGCTCCCTTGTATGATGGTGGCTCATTAGTCGAACATAATTGATAGAACATAACCTCTTAAAAGTATGATGCTATTAAAGGAATAGAACCTTTTGAATAAATCCCAACTTTAGTTACTTTAGGACAAAAATGTGAAGTGTATGCTAATTCATGAAAATGCACATCACTCTTTATATGTCGTTAGTGGAGTGTGCGTGGTTAACCAACACACTAATCTGTGACTATAAAGTTGAGTAACGGAAAATCGAAAATCATCATTGTTAATGGAGCGTGTGTGGTTTACCGACACATTAATTCGAGATGATAAATGACATCGAGGTTGTCAAGCGCGTTTCATGGTTATCCATATCTTATTTGTGATTCTCGGCATCCCAATCACAAATTTGAAGAGTATAATCTAAGATTAAACATGTCATTGATAATTTTCAATGAATCTCAAATGATCTAGGAATTTCATGTTAGATTGAAATTGGTAAATTTGTATTACCTAGCTTAATAAATTCACAATTAGATTACACCATCCATCTTCTTTGTTGTGAAATGTATTTTGGATCCTAGCCTTGAATATTTATTTTGGGTTAAAATACTAATGATTTATATCACTAACTAAAACCTATGTCTCTTTATATATATGTCTGGAAATGATGATCTCGCTACTACTAAATCTACCCCCTCTAACTTAAACTTCGCATTACTCTCGATTCTATCAAAAAATAAGCTCACTAGTCCCAACTACATGGACTGGATGACAAACATTTTTATGACGCCACTAAGGTTGCATGCATCATGGTAGTGACTATGACACCTGAGCTGGCCAAGTTATATAAGGAATACTGACCATATGAGATGGCTCTCGACCTTGCTAGAGAGTTCTACAAGAAGGCAAGAGAAGAGCGCTTTGAAGTGTTCAAATCTATTATGGCATGCGAGCTCACGGAAGGAGAATCTGTTTTCCCTCACGTACAAAAGATGAAAAGGTATGTGGAGTAACTACAATGGCTCAAGGTGTCGTTTGACGAGGAGTTGGCCATTGACATGGTCCATAACTCCTTACCTCCTAGTTATAATCAGTTCATTATGACTTATCATTTGAACAAAATGGAGACAACATTGACCCAACTCCATAACTTGTTGCAAACAGCTGAGTAGGGGATGAAGAAAACTAATGGCAATTCTGCAACAAGTTCTCCTGTCGTGGCCATTGGATTCGGAAAAGGGAAAAAAGGAAGGCTCCTTCCTAATCTAGCAGGGAAGCGAATGCCCATGTTGGAGGGTCATTGGAGAAGAATCTGTCTGAAATACTTGCATGACTTGAAGGATGGTAAAATCAAGGTGTCCTCTTCAGGTATTTACACTATTCAAGTTAGTAACACACAACCTTCTCATTATTGGGTCCTTGATACAAGATGTGATTTCCATACTTGTTTTGATTTGTAGGGACTAAGAGAAAGTGAGGAAGTGGAGCATGGAAGGTTGAACCTGATCATAGGAAATATGCGGTGTTCACTTGTTACCAAGATTGGAACTTATAAACTTGTGCGGTAGTGATGTTAGGTTTAATTTGATTAATTGTTGTTATTCGTCGGATATGACGCAAAACATTATTTCATTTCATGCATTATTTAGACAAGGTTTTAGATATTCATTTAATAATGATATTGGATCTATTTATGTTTTTCATAATTGTGTTTTTATGTTTAAAGCTTTACTTTGTAATGGTGTGTATGAAAATGTTACTTTTGTGGATAACCTAGGAAATATTGTGCTTCATATTGATTCATCCAATGGTGTGGACAAGGCATGTTTATGGCATTGTCATATTCGGCACATAAACAAGAAATGCATCGCCCAACTCCAAAAGGATGAAGTGTTGGAATCATTTGGTCTTAGGAAATATGATGAATACGAATCTTATCTCTTGGGCAAGATGAAAAAATCAACTTTCTCTGGATCATGTGAAACAAGTGAAGGATTATTGGACCTAATCCATACGGATCTATATGGACCATTTAGATCCACCACAAAGGATGCTAATCGATATTACGTGACATTTATGGATGACTATAGCATATATTGTTATATCTACTTAATTAAACATAAATCAGAAACCTTTGAAAAGTTCAAAGAGTTTAAGCACGAAGCTGAGAATCAATTAGGCGGGAAGATAAAGATGCTCAAATCTGATAGAGGTGGTGAGTATCTTAGTATCGATATCCACGACTATCTCAAGGAATGTGGAATCGTGTCACAATTGACTCGCCCTAGAACACCACAACTTAATGGTGTAGCTGAGAGGCGTAATCGAACCTTACTAGATATGGTTCGTTCCATGATGATTCGAGCTTCTCTTCCTATTCATTTATGGGAGTATACCTTAGAGATAGTGTCACAACTAGCCTTTTTGGCTAGGAAATTCCGCCCTCAAGTAAGCAAGGACTATTGTGAGACTTGTGCTAACACTTCTAAGTGTACAATATGAGTTCCTAATGAGCCATGTAGAGTTAGAATGCAAATATCTCCTAAATCTCTCCAAGTATGTGAAATCTCTCCCAAATCTCTCCAAGTATGTGAAATCTCTCCAAGTATATCGAATCTCTCCAAAATCTCTTCAAGTATGTGAAATTTATCCCAAATCTCTCCAAGTATGTGAAATCTCTCCAAGTATATCGAATCTCTCCAAAATCTCTCCAAGAATGTGAAATCTCTCCCAAATCTCTTCAAGTATGTGGAATCTCTCCCAAATCTCTCCAAGTATGTGAAATCTCTCCACGTATATCGAATCTCTCCCGAATCTCTCCAAGTATGTGAGATCTCTCACAAATCTCTCTAAGTATGTGAAATCTCTCCTAAATCTCTCCACGTATCTCAAATCTCTCTCAAATCTCTCTAAGCACCTTCCTTAGTCGAAAACAGCTTAAAACCGGAAGAGGAAACCGAAAAGGACCCTCTTGGTCCGGAACCTCTTGGCCGGAACCCTCTTGGTCCATAACCCTCTTGGTCCGGAACCTCTTAGTCCTGAACCTCTTGGTCCGGAACCCTCTTGGTCCGGAACCTCTTAGCCGGAACCCTCTTGGTTCGGAACCCTCTTGGCCGGAATACCCTAGTCACCTTCGGAACTCCCCTATTGGCTTCGGATCTAGCCTGCTCCGGAATGGTGAAATCTTGCTAAGGAACCTTGCATCTCGGAAGCCTCTCATCCGGATAAGTTCGCAGCTCCGAAAGATCTAGCCTCGCCCCGTTTCGGTCCGGACTACTGACTTCGCCCCTGATCCGCCTCCTGACTTCGGAATCCGAGAAAGTGCTCCGGACCTCTCATATTGACTCTGGATCTTGCTGAATGGCTCCGGAACTCCTCCTATGCACTTCGGAACCTCGCAGACCCGACCCTCCCCTCCGGAATTTGATTTAGAGCTTCGGAAATCACCCTATGACTCCGGAATTCACCTTTTAGCTCCGGATTTTGGACTATTTCGGACCTTTTCATCATTTTAGGACATTTTGACGCCGGAAATCACACCAAACTCTCATTTTTCCTATCCTAAACCCCTTAAACCCCTACTTTATGCCAAAATTAATTATTTTAAACATATTTACATAAAATAAATGTTTGGGATTTAGGAAGATCTTATCCTAAATCAAGATAAGGACAAAGAGGTTGACCTTGTGATTTGATGAAATTCTCATTCCCCATGCAAATCACAGTATCCCATGCTTTACCCACCAAATAACAAAGCTTGGACCATCAGATCCCCATGCACCAAAGATTCCCTCCCTTTTCTTAAACTCCTAAAACAACGACAGTAGAAGAAAGATTGGGCTCTCCATTTCCTCTCACTCCTCTCATTTCCTCTCAAAAGCTTATCCCAAGGGCAAGAACAAGGATCTTGCTGGAAGCAAAATTTCTCAAATCTTCCCTGGAGTTTTTCTAAAGTAAGTTCTCCACTCATCTAAGATTTTACATAATTTTTAAAATGAATCCATATTATTTCATTCATAATAATATGTGATAATCAACCTTAGGATAACATTCTTCCCAGAGAAGTTCCTCATCTCAGCCAAAAGTTTAAGCTTGAGATCTTCACTCCATAACTCCAAACAACTCCTCAACCAACTCAAGGTGAGCTTCATACCCCACCTTTTTCCAAGTTTTTATTGTTTTTTGGGGGAGAGTACAAGTCAAATCTTGCCTAAATACTTGATTAATTGCATGTATACGTATGTTTGTATGTGTGTGTGAAATATTATTAAATTATTATTTTAGTAATATTCTCATGAACGTAAGATTTCACAACTTCATAAAGAACAATGGATACTTTGTGTACAAAAGAGCCTCCCAACTATTGGGTGTGTCCAACTTAACCCCTTTATCTATGCTTTCATGTCTAGAGATAAAACTTATAAAAAATGGACCTTGGTAAGTTGACACTATTTCTAGTAATTTTCAAAAATGGGAACTTTGTGACTATTTGCAAACTATCAGGGAGTATTTTATAAATATTCAATATAAAAGTTTGCGTCAAGAAAATACACAAATAGAGCCTTCATGACAGAAATATTTGCATGTCATGAACTGTTGTCGTAAAACCTCAAACAACATAAGTAATGTTCTATATGTCATAAAACAGAAAATGCGTGTCATAACCGGCAGTTATAAATTTATATAAATTATAACTTGACACTTTTTCTCTTAACTAAAACAACTTATTTTCAATAAACAAAAAGGAACGAACACGAGCACCCAGTTAACGAGCACAATCAACGATATGGAACGAGAACGATATTTCCATTCAATAAGTACGAATTTCATTATTTATCTAACAAATAATGGATCTCTAACGATTGCTCAAAAGTTTGTTAATATTCTAGTCAGACAAATCTCAAAAGTACCTAAATATAAAAATATTAGTGTACGTCTAAAGTCCTGTAGGGAGTTATAGCCAGAGTCTCCTGGAGGGAGAGCGGGAATTTGTGTATAGATCTATACGGGGTTGACACCCCGCACCTTCGCTGTTCGCTACAGCTAGACATGTCAGTCTAGGGTGACAAATGTCTTTTCCAAACCGAGGGCGTCTGAGAAACGCCAAAACAGACATTCCGTCAAGATTAGTATGGTTATAACGACTCACTAGAATATGTTATGTCATCTAGAAATTTATGTAAGGAAAAACCTCATAAATAAATTTTGGCACGTTGTGTTGACCGTCATACACATGATAAGTGATGGCCCGCATTTGTTGCGTTGACTGTCCTTTTTCATAGCGTAGAATGACCATAATTTCCATGTTGATTCTTTCTCCTAACAAGTATAGAGTCGTAATACTGCTATTTTACAAATTAAAAAGCGTAGGACTCTATGGAAAACGTTTGTAAACGATTTTGAAAATGATAAACCAACCCACACATATACATAGTTGGAACTAGAACTTACGAATATTTTATAGCAGAAAATATAGGATTTTCTGGGGAAAAACGATTTTCTACGATTTCGATAACGATAAACTAGAAAGCACACTCAATTTTACTCGATAAGAGGAACAAGATTTTCAACCATATTCTCTTTTTGAAAATAAGGGATTTTTCTGGAAACGGTTGATTATTACTATTCAAAAGAACTATTCTCGTACACAACTCGCTTTTACAAATCACACTACTTTTCAAAATCACTCCTTATAAGGATGAATAAAAGTAATGACATGCACACATATACCCATGATTTTCAAGGCAAGACTTCAAACGATTTCATAGAAAATATCGGATTTTCTGAAAGTACAATAAGAACGATTCTAAACAAGTGTAAACGACTTTATACAAAAATGCTTATGAACTCACCAACTTTTTAGTTGACGCTTTTCAAAACGACTTGTATTCTCAGGGATCTAGTAAGCAGGTACCAAGGGACGCGGATGCAGGACTATTTAGCTGTAGCTTGGAATTTTCTACTTATGTCTCTTTTGTGTAACTCGAAGAACAAATACAATATGTAAACAATGTAAGTTTGTTATCTCAATGTATGATGTTTGGATTGCTCTGTTTCATTTATATTCAATTGTTATGATACTGCACAATGAAGTCACCCGCCTCCGGACGTTTCCGCCGTCTGGTCCGGGGGTGTGACAGATAGCCACCATATTGTGAATCTTGTTCCAACAAAGAAGGTTGCCAAAATACCTCATGAGATGTGGATAGGGAATGCTCCCTCGCTCGCACATATAAATGTTTGGGGTTGTGAAGCACTCGTAAGACGAGAGACGCATGAAAAACTTGAACCCAAAGCCGAGAAGTGTTATTTCATTGGCTACCCATAAAATTCCTTTGGATACTTCTTCTACAGACCTAGTGAGAACGTGGTCTTAGTAGCTCGAAGATGAGTCTTTCGCGAGAGAGAGCTCATAGTCAAAGAGGACAGTGGGAGTGCTATTGATCTTGAAGAAATTCAAGAGTCATACAATGAAGGAACCTCAAACAACACTAGTACTCAACATGAGGAAAAAGTTCCAATTGAGCTAGTTGACAGCTCATTACCTATTTTTCGTTCCAATAGGGTTAGCATGGCACATGCGTTCTATGGTTTCCATATTATGTCAGATGGTTATACATTTATTAGTGATAGAACACTGGTAAATTTAGATGAACCTACTAACTACAAGGAAGCAATGGTAGGCCTTGATACTGCTAAATGGAAGGAGGCAATGGACAGTGAGCTTCAGTCCATGTATGATAACCAAGTATGTGATGGGTTTTGAGCATTCTAACACTTCCTAAGTGTACATGCAACCCTAATAACCTTGGATCTATGTTTGTCTAATTATCATGCAAAGTTGAATTCCAAGGTTATATTCCTATCTAGCATACATGGGGAACAAATTTTAACTTGCATGAAAGATAGAATAACTTACCTTGTTGTTGCTTATGATCCTTGAAACCTTGTGAGCCTAGCACCCCAAGTGTGATGCCTCAAATGCTTCACACAACACCAAATGCTTTTGGAATGACTTTAGAGAGAATACACACTTCTAAAATCGGCCTAGCCCTCTTGTTTCTTATCTGTAGCCAATTTTGGTGGAGAATGGGTTTCTTATATAGTGTTGACACATCTAGGGTTGCACCATGTAAACCCTAATGTGTCATGACTCTTCATTTCCATGACCCATGGCTTTGTAACTCCCATGGAGCATCCATGGAACATCCTATGGGTGGAACCCAACTTGATAATCCATGGAGCCTCTTAGCCCACTATATAAGATATGGAAGATTTACATAATCTACCCATATATTTAATTAGTTATCTTTTGATCACTTAATTAATTCTAAATTAATTCTTGATCAAACTAATTAAATAATATTATTAATATATTAGAACTTATAATATATTAATAAACCATAAGTGTTATTTCTCTCATTTTAGTTTATCCAATTGCATGGTGCCATGCAACCCAAATGGACCATGCCGGGTCGGGTCAAGTACATACCATAAATAGTTATGGACTTAGACACCTTATCCAACAGTATGGAACTTGGTTAATCATGTACCTGGTCAAAAGACAGTCAGGTGCAAATGGATCTTCAAGAAAAAGACCGACATGGATGGGAAAGTACACACCTATAAATGTAGGTTGGTTGCAAAGGGATTTACTCAAACCCAAGGGATTGACTATGAAGAGACCTTCTCTCTAGTAGCTAAGATAAAGTTTATCAGGATTATGCTTGTTATAGCTGCATTCCATGATTATGAAATTTGGCCGATGGACGTTAAAACCACTTTTATTAATGGAAAGTTATTTGAGGACATCTACATGAGTCAGCCAGAGGGTTTTATACATGCCAAGTTTCCTGATAGAGTGTGTAATCTTGAGAAATCCATTTATGGATTGAAACAAACATTTTGTAGTTGGAATCTTTGCTTCCACGAGAAAGCCAAAGAGTTTGGGTTCTCTAGAAGTGAAGATAAATCCTGTGCATATGTCAAGGCTAGTTGGAGTATAGTGACTTTCCTAGTCTTATATGTTGACGACATATTCCTTATAGGAAACAACATTCCAACTTTTCAAGAATTTAAGTCTTGGCTTGGAAAATGTTTATCTATGAAGGATCTAAGTGAAGCACCCTATATTATAGGAATAAGGATTCATCGAGATAGAAAGAATCGTCTTGTTGGTCTTAGCTAGAGTACATATTTGGATAAAATACTGAAACGTTTAAGTATCGAGAATTTAAAGAAAGGGGAATTGCCTATTCATAGTATTATAAGTTGAGAAAGACTCAAAGTCCGAGTACTGATGAAGAGATAGCTTACATGATTCGAGTCTCATATGCTTCGGTTGTACGATCGATCATGTATGCAATGAGTTGTACTCGTCCTGATGTTTCTTATTCCTTGAGCATGGTTAGTCGATTTTAGGGAAATCCTGGCAGAGCCCATTGGATTACGGTGAAGAATATTCTTAAATATCTGCAAAGAACGAAAGACATGTTCCTAGTTCTTGGCGGCAATGATATGTTAAGAGTGACTGGTTATAGTGATGCCAGTTTTCAAACAGACCGAGACAACTATTTTTCGTAGTCTTGTTGGGTATTATTATTGAATAGAGGAGCGGTTACATGGAATAGTTCCAAGCAAGACACGGTGGCTGATTCCACCAATGTGTTGGAGTACATTGCGGTGAGTGAAGCATCTAAGGAATCAGCTTGGCTGAAGAACTTTATCGGGGATCTCAAAGTTGTTCCAACTATTCAAAAACCAATGGAACTTTTCTCCGATAATGAAGGTGCGATTTCTTTGACAAAAGAACCAATGGATTGTGGTAGATCCAAGCATATCGATAGAACGTACCATTATATTCGACATATGGTGGAAGACAAACACTTTATAGTGAAGTGAGTATCATCAGAAGATAATGTTTCAGATCCTTTCACAAAGGCTCTGAACATAGTCAAACACTACCAGCATGCTAGGAGCTTAGACTTAAGAGACGATATTAGTTTAGTAGTTAGGTGATATTTTGAAACCTGTAACAAAATAAATGTAATTGATTTAGTGAATGATCAATATAGAATTATTTATATGTATCATGCCTTATTCAATTATTTATTCTTGTGTTTCTTTTTGCATGTTTACACTTCCTGAGTAATTTGAATTATTCAAAGTTCCACAATCGTTCATACTTTTGGAAGTAAGTAGTGAATTAAAATTGTCATGAATGGATTGTAGATTGTCGATTGAGGTTATGACATTGCAATTTGAATTGCTACAATATTCATGAGTACTTTGAAAATATGGATTTTAAATGGATCTTGTCATGAGTAACTCTAAGGCGATGATATCTATTATTCTTAAAGCGGAGATATGTAGTTCATAGTTTATAGATTGGTTATGCATTGGTTGAATGAAACACATCTCATAACTAGATGTTATAAAGGGTTATTCCATGTATGATTTGATATGTAAATTGTAAGAATATGTAGTCAAAGTAATTCGTTCCTTTTTCCCAAAACAGGAAAAGCGATATCATTGGGCCCCTCGATGATTTGATGTTGACTATATATAGTGTTAGGCCCAGCCGGGACTACTTACTGTGTTCAATTTGAAGTCCAATAAAGTCATTACAAATCGAGAAATCAAGAAACATAATCTTGGAAAATGAGATTGAATATGATCCATGTCTCGTGTCTATACGATATCTTGTAGAACAAAGGAGTAGATGATCACTTATCTAAGGGCCAATAGCTGATTTGAATCAGAGTTTGGCAGTAACTTTGGAAAGCACTCTTTGGTGGTTACTTCAAGGTCTATACGTGTAATTGAAGTTACAGACATATCTAAGTGGTAGACTTTTGGATTAGGGTTTCTAAGCAAATAACTAAATTGGTATATTCTTGAATTAAGAGTAAACTCCTTTTTGGGTGGCCGTCATAACTAATAACTAAATAGAATGACTTTAGAGACAGAGGATGATTTATTAGTTTATTATATGATTAATAAATTAATTAGAAATCAAAATAAGTAATTTATTAATATATTATATAATTAATATATTAATTAGAAGTTATATTTATTAATTATAAACTAACTGAAAATTAATTAGAATTAATTTGGTGATTAATTAGATTAATTGAAAAATATAGGAACTGAAGGTGACAATGTTTAAATGTTGAGCATTGAAGGATTCCAGAACCTTCCCACATAGGGCGAGGGGGGGGGGGGGGTTGGAGGCTTCCTAGAGTATCTACGAGTCTTAGGGAACAAGAAATAAGATAAGGGTTATCTAAGGATACTTGCCTTATTTAAGCTTCCTTACTCACCTATACAAACCCCTTAAGGGTTCCTTGATTTTGTCCATCCCATTACACACACAAGAGCCAAAAATTTGCTCTCTTCTCCCTTCTCTTAAAGTCTTCTAGTTGCTAAGGTTTTTGGTACAAGCCATTAGAGGCATCCAAGCTTTTGGTGCCTGCTTTCCAAGAAAGTCAAAGGAGATTTTACTTGATTAATTGTTATATTAATCAAAAGGTATTTAACCCTAAACTCTTTGTGAATTTCGATTATACTAGGGTTTCTTGATATTCATAGTTAGTTGTTATCAATAGAGAAAACATAGATCCTTTCTGGGTTGCATGTGAACTTAAGGGTTTAAGAGTTTTTCCGCTACATGAATTTTTTTTATAACCTAGAAAACCCGTCAATGGGCTATCTCGACAACTTGTCGTCAAAATTGGGTTAAAAAAAGTCGTTGCCATAGGGGTCGATTCTTGTATTGGATGTCAATTAAGCTATACACAAGAGAAATATGTGAAACTATACTACTATTTGCCAAAGTTTCAATTACATCAAAGACTGATGTTGATATCCAATGAGCTTGATTATGTTGAGTTCATTGATGGTAGGTATGTATATGGATGTGTACTCCCTATGTATATATACCACTTTGGTACAAATGCTTAGGAATTGTTGGATGAAGTGGTTAGTCCTGATGACAAAACTTTTGTACTAATGCCCATGAAGAATTTGATCTGAATCACAACAAAACACAATTATTCAACAACCATGCGGGACCCTCTTTTGACTAAGCATTGCCCTAAGTTAAATCTTAACCCAGAAAGACAAACGAAAGAGGATCATGAGGATTATCATGGTAAAGATGACCCAACTAATGAGCTGGGTGACATTGTTATACAACCAGAAAGTGCAAACTACCTACAATGAATCTATACACTGGAAGAAAAAGTATATTGTTCTAAGTATGAGGTTTGAAATCCCTAAATAGTTGAAACACATGATTTGAAATTATGAAGTTGTCCATGATTATGTTGCAAAGAATGATAGTCTTCATGTTGTTGGTGAAATGTTATCCTGGACATTATACTTTTAGGATTTGGGCTTCACGGATGAGTGAGGAGCAGTCTGTCTAAACAGTGTCTTTCATTGTGAGCATAATTGTGCTAGAAATTTCTAATTAGGGCCAATTGTAAATTTTGCATGGATTGGTAGCCATTAAACTACAAAATCCATAAGCGAACAGAAAATAAGTGTTAGGCTACTTATGGAAAAAGTGAAAAAGAAGTTTGGCATAGAAGTGACCATGTGACAGTGTATGAGAGCCAAGAAACATACTTTGCTTATTATTGAAGGTAGTATTGTTGAACACTATGTTAAGCTTTGGTCGTATGTTGGGGAAATAAGAATAGCAAATCTAGGATCTATTGTTAAATTGTTTGTGCACTAAATGTTAGATGGTAAACACTATTTCACCAGGATATACATTTGTTTTGATGAAGTGAAGACGGATATACATTTGTTTTGATGAAGTGAAGAGAGGTTGGAGGCAAGGTTGTATAAGGTTCATAAACCTTGATGAATGTTTCTTAAAAAGCTTTCGTAGTGGGGAATTACTATATGTTACTAGTAGGAATGTCGATAATCAAATTTTCCTAATTGTCTTGGTTGTTATTTGTGTAGAAAACAAACATAACTGTAAGTGGTTTCTGGAAAATCTTATAGAAGATCTTGGGTTGGTGGATCATTTATAATGTGTAAATTACTCATACTTAATGCACTTACATAGGAAATAACAACTTTTGTGTTTATGTAGGGTCTTGAGGCAGTAAATAAATTGTTACCAAATGTAGAACACAGACAATGTGCAAGACATATATTTGTCAGCTTTAGATAGAAATTCTGTAGTGCGCATTTTGAAAACCTATTCTGGAAGGCTAACAAGTCGTCCACTAAGATACACTTTAACACAACAATGAAGGAAATACAAGTGATAAACCTTACAACTTACGTTCACCTCATGGACAGGGATCCCAAGACTTGGTCCAGAGCTTTTTTCCTAGTTGACATGTGTTGTGACTCTGTTGAGAATGATAATTCTGAAATCTTCAATAGCGTTATAATGGATGCCAGTAAGAAACCAATAATCACTATGTTGGGGGAATTCGTATGTATATGATGGAAAGAATGTTTAACATGAAATTTAACGGTCAAAACTAGGGTAACAAAAGTTTTCCAGCTATTAGACATGCATCGGATGAGTTGCAATATTAATAGATGTATGTTATGACAATATCTTTTACTTATGTTTATGTATTTTGAGCAACACTTGACATAATGCTAATTTTTAAGGTGTGGGTATCGACAACTGTTGCCACTGGGCTGAATCAATTAGAAACCATGGAGAGTTTTATGCAATGGATTTGAACAAGAAAAAGATGCACTTGAATGGGTATGGATGTGTATACTCAATGGCTACAATCTCATACTTGAATAGAAATGTGAAGTAGTATGAGGAACCTTGTGCACTTGAATAGAAATCGGGAGTATTATGTGACAATTCATAAGGGCTCCTTCATTTTGTCAAACAAGAACCCTTGAATCAATTTACAAAATTTTAGATTGTGATAGTACTATAACTTATGGTGGGGATGATGATTTTGACAATATTAAGAATTCTTTAAGTATATACACGTTATTATTTTATGGTAGTAATGCTACGGACTTCATTTATAAAAAAATAAAAATAAATAAAATAAAAAATAAAAATAAATAAAACTGTTACAATATACTAGTTTTAGGGCCCAAAGTTGTAGTCGCTATGGTAATTTATAAATAACTTCTAAGGGGTGATGTAATTGTTAGATAATGCATTTGGAAATGAAATTGAAATACTTCCATATTTTAGAGACACAAATTAAGATTCTCGTAAAATATTTCCCTTTTTTCAAGTAATCTTTCGGTCTCGTATGCCGACCTTCAGACAACTCAGTGCATTGAGCATTAAGCAAGGGAAGTAAGAGTGTACATTGGATCCAGTGAGAAGCTTTTTGTTATACAACCATCACTCAAAGTTTTAAAAGCATCATTTGAAAAACAAAATCAATATGTTTATAAAATTTTGTCATTAAAAGTTAATGTAAGTGCAAAAGTTGTTATAAAGCCGTAGTGGCATTTGTTCGCAAATGAAAAAAAAAAAGCTAATCTTTTTTACTAAATTAGGATTCTGTACAGAAAAAATCAAATTATTTTGAAATAGTTTTTAATAAAATCCTATTTTTTTATAGAAAAGTTATGATTGTTAATTTTTTTTAGTGAAAAAGCCTACGAAACCGACTAATTTATTCACTTTAACCATTTTTGACATGTTCAACAGCTGATGAGACTATATTGTTAATTTTTCTAAAATAATGACTTAGAGAGAGAGAGAGTTAGGTTCAAATGTTTCTATCAATTATTGTGTGCATGTATGGACCAATGAGAATTTAGGAATAATTTAATCATTAATTAAATTAATAAGGGTACATTAGTAATATTAAACA
The DNA here is from genome assembly GCF_052849685.1 of Lactuca virosa. Lineage (NCBI taxonomy): Eukaryota > Viridiplantae > Streptophyta > Magnoliopsida > Asterales > Asteraceae > Lactuca > Lactuca virosa. The sequence goes on from NC_136434.1 coordinate 88,827,742, forward strand.
TGTGCATTAACTAATATCCAAAATTAACAATTGATGGTTTTTATTTACCTATTAAAACCTTACCCCACTAAACCCTTCAATCATAATAAAAAAAACAATCGACTCTCTTCATCACCGGTCTTCCTCCAGCCGCTGCCATCAGTACCTTAACAACCCCACCCCCTCATCGGTAGTCTCTGATCATCAGCATCGCCTACTGTTATTTAAATTCATCATATCCATAACCCTACTTCCATTTTCTCGGCTCTAATTCTTTCCAACGGACAGACTAATGGTCCTCATCTAGATCGACATATTAGTTTCTTCTTGTTGACTACTAACAGCGAATGCGAACACTAACAATTTGTTGGCTGTTTTACTATGTCTCTTTTGTTGGATTGGAAGTAGTGTTCTTGCAAGTCCCACGGGTTTCATGTCACAAGGAAGGTAAGAAGGATCAGTGAATTGCAATTCCTGTTAAATAAGTTTGATCTAAAAAGTGAAAAAGTGAGTATTTTTTTTATTTTCTTCATTAAACCTTTTGATATGTTTTTTTTGTGGATGTTAACTCCTTATTTGTTAATTACGTGAGTAGCATCAATCTTTGCTATTAGAATTTGTTTTTTAATCAATTTAGGGTTATGATTTGATTCACAGTAAGAGATTTTCACAAATATGAGACAGTTAAGAACATAAAAATTGTATGAATGAGAAAACTCTTCTCAAAATCATCTGTAATCACCTGATTAAATAAGCAATATGTCGAAATGTATGCAAGAATATATACATTCTATATCATATACACATTTTGTTAGAATTTTACATTGTAATTCTGCTTTTAGTTTAATGATTCTTTAAGAATATTTTATGTTGGATGGTTTTGGTTGTTATTTGTGAATTTTTTATTAAGGATTAAACTCCAAGATATGACACATAATTGTTTTTTTTAGTATCTTGATTACAACTTCAATTATATTTGTTGACATATCATCAAACATTTATAATCTTTCCAATAGATGATTCATTCCTTAAGAATATTATGCAACAAGTATATTATTTTGTTAGAATATTCAACAAAGAATGTTATATTCTGGTAGAATAATCTACAAAAGAATGCTAAGATTTTCGCCAGCGAGTGCAGTTAAATCTAGGGTTTCAAATTTCATTCTTCTCACAACTTAGATCTGTTTACATCATTAATTCATACCATATTGTGTATATACTGATGGGGTTGATTTCATATGCCAACACAGTGAATTAATTTTGTTTATTACCAACATGGTAAATGTTTGATATCATATGCCAACATAGATCGGTGAAAGCTACTCATCTTGTTCTCGAAAATTGTTTAAAAAAGTAATTAATTTTTTTAGGTATTATTTTGGTTCAATTTCTGATTTTGAATTCCTATTTCTCTTGTCCATCGTTATTGTGTATTTGGAATCTAAAATTATATTAGCAGTAAATACGATACTTTTGAATGTATTCTATGTATTTTGTCAGAATATATTCTGCCAGAATAAAATCTATGTATTCTGCCAGAATATATTCTATGTATTCTCTCATATTCTATGTATTCTACCAGAATATATAAAGTGATAATTAATTGCAAGTAACATGTTTTTAACCATTATTAGTTTTTGTTGTATTTGTAATAGGAATGGCTGGAAGAATGCATTGAATACCTAATAGGAATAACTTGAAAAATGAATAAAGGTTGATCATACTCACATTTTAATAATGTTGTTATTTTTTAAGAATTTTATTAATTTTTGTTGATATTCTTTTAGAATATGTGTAATTATATTAAAATGTATAAGACTTTTAATCTGTAAGAATATGTATGAATTTGTATTTAAGTTCGGATGTATAAGAATATATTAAATGTTGTTATTTTTCAACATCGGATTCAAGAATTTTGTTATTCTTCAATAATACTCTAATAGAATAAAATTCTGAAAGAGCATCATTCTAACAAAAAATATTCTGATAGAATTAAATCGGTTATATTTACAAATTACGTTAGAATTAAAAAAATTCAGATTTTTAAAATTAGGAGAATTAATTATCCCTAAAAATCCGAAAATTTCCTTTTATAATTGTAGTTAATTGTCCAAAATACCCTTTTGCTAATTGTGATTATATGGTACATGCTATCCCATTGTAATATCATACACTCTCAAATCATGTCCATTGATTAATTTCATCTGTTGGTTCAGATATGTGCATTCTGGCACACAATAGTTAGTAAAAACAAAATAACTTAAGCATATATATATATATATATATATATATATATATATATATATATATATATATATATATAGACACACACACATACGGTTCACTTGATATTCAAATTAAATAAATACATAAATAAATATATTGAGATTCAACCTCAGCCACATATTTCTCATTGTCGCTCTAACGCTCCAATGTACCGGCAATAGCAGGGTATATTTAATCATAAATGATTATATAGTAGAAAGATATAATCATATATGATTATACGTGACTATACATATATGCCCAATCATAAATGCTTATACATATATGTCTGTTCACAGATTGAGTAATCATATATGATTATGGTGGTCGGTGGTAGAGGCGGCGGTGGTGGTGGTGGCAGAGGTGGAGGTGGTATAGGTGACGGAGGTGATAGTCGTGGGGTCGGTTGGTGGTAGAGGTGGTGGTAGTGGTGGTGATAGTAGCGGTTGTGGTGGTGGGGAATGTAACGTCCTGATTTTTAAACCCAAAACTTTCATTTTTATTTATTAAAATATATGATTGTATTATTACATTACGCAGAAACATGTTGCAAATGTGTGTGTGTACATTCGAACATTGCCCATTTCACGAATCACGGAAGTACCTAAAAACATTTTATTCAACTGGGTAAACACGAGGCTTAGCGAGTTCCCCAAAATACTATATATCAGAGTAATATACATGCATGCATATAATGGTTCACGATCTGCCAATAATACGTATACTTACGGTCTATGCATAATTTCGTTAACACGAGTTTAGGTGTACTTACGGCCTACACACCATTTCGTTAGGACGGGTCTATATGTACTTACAGCCTACACGTTGTTTCGTCCACATGCAGGCCTATAGGCTCCCGGCCTCTTTAACCGGTCCACCATCATCCCTTAACTATGTCTAATAACACAACAACTACACACATAGAGACTGCACTTTAGACTCTATTACTACAGGCACATTGATACTTTCTAATCTACCAGTTCACCCTTAAGCATATGGAGATTACACTACCAACTCTACTATACTAGTTATCTATTCTAAGATACATGGTTATATATTGTAATATATGGTATAGTGAGATAACTCACCTGGACAGTTACTCAGACGATTGACGAATATCCATCTGGCATAACGGGTATCGCGTCTAATAGGTATTAACCTTGAATATTATAGCTTATCATTCTTATGACGATCTGGTAATGAAAGCTAGATCTTTCACTAATCCCAACGAATATCGAGAGTTCTTTCAAATAAGGATCAATCAGGTAGGACAGTTGGGAGGCAAGATCATTTCGACATGTAGCTTTTCTGAAATCCAACTACGAAGCCAATGCGACCATTCTAGGCACCTCTCCTGTAAATAGATCAATCAATATTATAACTGGAATTACTAATAAATCCTACTTATATATTCATAACAACGACTATGAATATAAATATAAGCTACACTTAAAGCATATCAAGCCTAACTTACATAGAGTTTCTGGCAAAACCGAAAGATTACACTGGCAGAACTCCGACCCCAGAGATTCTATTTTTCCATTTCTCTGATGTCGCAGGGCGTCACGAAAGTAGCTGCAAACTAGAGAGTAAAAGGGCTTAAGGGTGGAAAGTGTTTCAGAGAGAATCTGGAAGAATTGTGTGAAGGAGTGAAGAGAATTCACAGCGTTTTATAGGGAATTGACACTTGGTCGGGGATGCTGACATGAAGTTGTTTCTGTAGTGACACGTGGCACGATCTTGTGGTATGTCAGATGCGCGCCGCACACCTACACATGGGATTTTCTGATTTTTCAAAAAATCATATTTTCTTCATACGAGCTCCATTTTCGTTGTTCGTTATATCCACGCATAGCTATCGACAAGATCTACAACTTTTGTTTAGACTCTATCGGCTAACTCTCACTTCATTTTTAATGCTATATTTTTAACAGGTTTAGACTGTTAAAGTCCATATAAAAATCATAGCCTCGTTATATGAATTTCGTTCTCGACTGTCTTTATATCGACGAAATCATATGGATGAGATATTCAACTCTCATTTTGTTTGTTTTTCACTAACAATCAACTCATCTCTATTTCGGTTTCTGTGTTGCACACTGTTACACTGAAACTTCTAAAAATCATAGCATCCAAATACGAAGTCAGATATCGGCGATCTTTATATGTACGCTCTCGCTTTTACGACTACTATGACTTTTGTCAAGACTATCCATCCTAAATAGTCTTCTATCAAAATGTATATGTTACGTAACCAGTCATTTATATTGCTAGGCGAAATAGGGTGTTACAACTCTCCCCGACTTATAGAGATTTCATCCCTAAATCTTACCCCTGATCGACTTTAGGATAATGCCTACACACTATCGTATTGAGGTTTAACAAGATCAACCTAATATCTTTCCAGTGTTGCCGCATCAAATTCGTCCATATGTACTTATTTAGCCCAAAAACTTCATTTTTTTCTGTTGATGTACTCTCTAACTCCTTGCGAATTCTTCTAGAACCGGGAACCTGTTGGTCTGGACTTTTTATAATCTATACTCTACGACGAATGATCACCTTCAGACGTAAAATGTCAATTTGCTCCTTCGATCAGGAACACTGTCAACTTGATATAAGATGATTAATTAAGGAAATTATTTACTAGATCCTAACAGAACTCTCTTTCCGGACAATGCCTCTAAAAAGACTTTCAACATATCATAAAACACACACAAATCTAGATTACAAACGATATTCCAACCTAGTTCAGGTGTTCCAACACCCTGAAATTTAACTAAAACTACTATAACGGGTTTACCATCTTGAAAACATTGGAACCAGTATTCAAATATTGGTGACAGACACATTATAAGGCTTGCTTATCTACCATCCTACTAGATTATAATGAACACTAGGTTACCAATAACCTTCTTGCGAGTCTCTAACTACTTTTCCTATATCGAGATATAAGTATTGTCCATGCAATATGTTCTTATGCTTGCTCACGATACATTGTAATACTAGCCAACTATTGGGCTTTTGATGCTTGATCACTCTTGTCATCATCCTTCCTTGATCATAATGGTTCGCTGCATCCTCTAAGCCGATGAGGTATCTTTACAGCTGAATCTTGATTCTCTCTATTGGCAAACTACTCAACTTATTGAATTCATTGTCTAGCAGCTCCTATGCTGCCAAGATAAATCTCATATGCTTGATGGTATGAACCTATTAGGTTCTCTTGGCTATCTGATCCGTACATGGGAATTCAGTTAATTCCTAAATCCTATCATATGCTTGGGAGGAAACACCAACCTTTCCTTTAGAAGTAAGAAACTCATAACATGTGGATAATCTTAGCAGAAGACTTCATTCTTCTTTTATCTTAAATAACTAACCTAAGCATACAAATTCTATCTACTAGTGTTTCAGTCTACTGATTCTTAACGTAGAGATCGAAATTTGAACTTCTCTTCCTACTTCTGTCTTGTGGGTTGGTTCTCCCCTATGTGGGTTCAACCCATTATCTGTCGCTACTTGTCACTGATCAAAGCCCACGTTGGCTTTGTTTATGGAATATGTAGTTCCTTTTTACATTGAAGAAACTCATGTTTGTCATATCCATTGAACTTCAACATTCCTATTGTAGTACTATAACTTGTATTTACCATAAGTGATCTCTTCGTATAGTACGACAAAAAAGGATAAGGTCGTGCTACGCCTACATATAACGAAATGGGGTTTGAGGATATTAATATCTTAATACTAGTAACAAAAAAAAGTTAACATTTCATTTTTATTATAATATCGTCGCTGTACATTTATTACATGAGGTTAAAGTTTAAAGACAATATTAATCTCTCTGATACGATCACATTCATGTTGGAACTTTTCCTCTCTCCAAAGAACAACCAACTATAACCTCTAGTGCTTCCCTTGCTTCTTCTACCATGAGTTGAAAGGCTCGTTGCTTCGCCTTTGGAGCTTCAACTATGCGTTGATGTCCATCGGATATCCTTAAAGTTTTCGGTGCTAGAGCTTGTATTGCGCATGTTGGATTTTGAAGTGTACATTTGGCCCTGATATGGCCTATTTGATTGAAATGGAAACATATACGTACTCCATGTGCTGCCTACTTATAGTCTCAGTAGAAATGTCCCTCTTTTCCATAGTTGTATCATATCACTGCATGTCACACCCTCAGCCGGTGGCGGAAACACCGGGCGGTGTAACGTCATTACTTGTATTACAGTTATTAAACATATATTGAATAATACAAAAGAATTTATTATAAACTACATACCTTTATTGATGATAGAAAGTTACATTCGTCTTGTTTCCTAGTAATTATCACATAGTGTCCGAACTATCGCACACGTCTTAAAAAAATATATGTTCCATACGAACATAAATGATAATAGTAAAACTTCTCCAGTTTGAGAAACATTCCAGCTTATCAAATTCCTGAAAACACATGCGTTTTGAAATATGTCAACATAAAGTTGGTGAGTCCACAGGTTTTGACTCCGAGTAAAATAGTACTTTTTCCAAGTTCAAAAAGTATAAAACATAGTTTAAAAGTGTTATCCTAACTCATACTTATCTCTAACATATAGTATATATCCTAGGTATAATAGTTTACTTATTAAATAAGTGATATACCTAAAATCTCCATATACTTAAATCAAGAAAGGTTACTACGTATAAATCCTATTTCAAGTCTAATGGAGAATATATACTAGGTATAATTGTTTACTTAAGGAATAAGTAAAATACCTATAAATTCCTTATACCTAGAGTATAAGTGATTGGGAAACTTATACTTAACATTAATACTTGTATATCGACAAAGTATAATGTTTCTAATAATTTGCTACCATGAGTCCGTAATCGCTGCTATGACATATAAGACCTTTGACAAAAATCCCACCAATGGTTCCACGAAGGATTCCACCATTGATGCCATAAAAGATTATGGCTGGGGTACAACGAAGGATTCCACCAATATAAAAACACCACGCGCTTCATCGACGCTGGATCAATAAAACAAATAAAATGAAAGTTCGTCACTCACTAAATATTGGGTTGTAGCTAACAACCACGATTGGGGTTGTCAACCCGTATAGTTTCATACATGACTTTCTCGCTCACACGGGATTAGCGGTTACAGGTCAGAGGATTTCCCCTAAGATTCCCAATCTTAGTTGATGAATATAATAGCTCATGTAGACTTCTTCGACCTCCTATAGTTGTAATAAAAAAGCATATTCGTGTCTAAATACCCTAAGTTACTAGACTATGCTTTTCAACATTACTCCTAATTTCATAATACTTAGGCAGTACAACAACTATACCTTGAAGTAAAACCAGATTGTTGGAAAATATTCTTTTATATCAGCTCAGTACCGATTGTTGGAAATATAAAAATCTGATCACCACAACAAAAGGCTCGGTTACCAGTTACTGTGTGACAAATATATGAGTTAAAGGTATAAGATATAGATATATATAAAGAATAATAATTGCGGAATAAGTATAAATATGAAAGCTATAAATGACTGAAAGCTATAATAATATAAATGACTGTATTTAAATGACGTAAAGCTATAAATAATATAAATGACTGTATTTAAATGACGTAAAGCTATAAATAATATAAATGACTATATTTAAATGACATAAAGCTATAATAAAGTATATAAGTATATAAATATATATCAAGTAGGTTCGTCAATAAATTGACTGAATTGGACTGATGGAACGACTGGTCGATATTTGGACTCTTGGAACGACTGGTCGATATTTGGACTCTTGGAACGACTGGTTGATATTTGTTCAAAGATCAATCCGGTATTTGATAAGTAACACAAAGTTCATTTTCATGTAAAATGGGTTGTTTACAAAACAGTGCAAAGTACACGGGTCATGTATTTGTATACGGGTATAGGGTGTTTTGAGGAGATTTGATGAGGTTGGAGTGGGTATTTGGAGGGTGGTAGGAGGTGTAATAATGTTGTAGTTTTGATGGTGTAAGGCAGCAAAGATGGTGATGTTGAAAGAGCTTTGGGTGGTGATGAATGTAGATTTTTGGAGTAGATCTCTCTGGATAGCCAATTCTCTCTCGCGTCTCTCTGGGGTTTCCCGTGGTCAAAATCGTCTACGAAAATTTCTAGATGTAGGTAAGGTTCTGAAGAATTGATGGTGAAAATCTCCCTAGTAGTATTTTGGCTGTGTTGTGCCCAGTTTTTTGTTTTCTGACATGAAGATTCTGAACTCGAAAACAGAAATCTCTCTGGATAGCCAATTCTCTCTCGCGTCTCTCTGGGGTTTCCCACGGTCAAAATCGTCCACGAAAATTTCTAGATGTAGGTAAGTTCCTGAAGAATTGATGGTTGTGGTGATTTGAAAGGGTTTTTTTGGAGGAGGTTTAAGGAGGGTGTTTGGAGATTATTTTGAGGTTGGAAGGAGGTTGATATAAGAGAGGTGTTTGGTGGTAAGTGGTGTGATGAGCAAAGGTGGTGAAGTTGATGATCTTAAAGTTTGATGAAGAACATGTGATGAAGATGGTTGATGGTGTTCTTCATTTAGCTTGTTGATCTTGGTGTTCTTCACTTTCTCCAGGGATTTATCTTGTTCTTGAAGAAGATGAAGATGGTTCATGGTGTTGGGAGTATTTGGTGTTTGTAGGAAGTGTTACAAAAATTACAAAATGAACACACACACTCTCACATACAAACTCACGTATATATATATGAATGAACAAATATCTTCATGCACTTGAGTGTTTGTTGAAAGGAATAGTAGCTGGTGTATGCAAGTTGTGGTAGAGTAGGAGGCAAAAAAATGTGGGAATGGGTTTAGCTTCTCATTTCCTTGACTTTTCCTTGTTTACTTTTCCACACAGATATATATATATATATATATATATATATATATATATATATATATATATATATATATATATATAATACATACATATATACATACATACATACATACATATATATATATATATATATATATATATATATATATATATATATATTGTTGAAACTGTTCAGTCGCACATCTAATTTTCTCGTCTATGCGTTTTCTGTCTTTTGCGTGTTTTCGTATTTTCCGTTTTGATCACACATTTATGCAACCTGAAATAACTGATAATATTTGTTAGATAATACAAAAACAGTTCGTCTTATTTCAGTGATGGTCACATACAAGGTCACATACAAAAACATCTTTCAACAATCTCCCCCTATGTGATCATTGCTGAAATAAGGACAAGTATGATATAATCATATTGACAGTTTTGAACTTTTGAAGATTCGAGATAAAAGATTTGTCAATAGTGATTGTTTTGAAAGCTGGTGACTTTGTTTAACATATCTTATGTAAAAGATTTTCAGAAATTTGTTTTCGAATCAAAGTCTCGGGTTCAGTTATCAAAGGGTAGCCATATATGTATCTAAAGAAATTTCCTTAGATTTTATAGCATTATTAATGACGACAAGTGGTCTAACATGTCGATTCAGATGAATGCTCATAGGTATAGCTCACACTTCACTTGGGTGTTTGGTTGTTCTGGCAGCAGAACAAGTTAATGATCACTAAAAATGAGTGATATCTCTCTCTGACGACTGACACTCATATTGGAGGTGTTCAGCTATGCTTGTCCTGAAAGGTCACTTAGTCTCATTATTAGATAATCAATCACATAAGACTGGTTTCGGCATTACTCAGCGGGTTTCTTCATTTATGCCATTAACTTTCACTCTCTCTCCGTCGGGAAATACATGTAGAGGGGTTTAGCAATTTTCATAGTGCAGTTTGCAACTAAGATTCTTCAGTGATGAAGGCTACAGTATCCCGAGAAATCCAATGTTGTTGTAGCTTCTTCTTTGATGGTATTCTGTTTGTTGATCAATATCGATTTTTGTAAAAAGATATTTTGTTTTAGCATTGAGAACTTGCTACATTTGAGAAAATTTGGTTTTTGAGATTATTTGTCTTGCGGGATTAAGATATCTTCTTTTGTGAAAAATGGTTAAAAACAGATCACGGGATCTTATGATGTTTGTTTTGAAATAACCATTTGGTTGAAAAGTTTGTTTGAAAATACCAAATGTAGAAGATTTTTGTTTTCTTTGGTATTTCTTCGGTGAATGATTTGGCCTTTTTTTGTTGATTCGTCTTTATCTTGATTCGTATTTGAAGATTGGATGTGGATAGATCTTTGTTTTTCTTTGATAAGTGATTGTTGAAATCCTTTTCGTTTCGACTTTTCTTGTTGATGGATCACGGGATCTCAAGACTTCATTTTTGGTTGGCTTATATCTAGGTAGGGATTGGTGGCATAAAAGACAGTTTGTCTAGTATGTAAGAAATGAATGTATCGTCCCTGATCATTTTGATATCTAAGCAAAAATGAGACAGTGACAAGGTATAATCGGTTATACCTTATAAGCATTAGTGACACACCTAAGCTCACAAGAAATGAATTCCACAATGATACATATTGACGAGGCACAAATTCTCACATGGGTTTTTGTTTCAGCTGAACCTCCTAACCTTATGTCCCTTGATTGTTTAAAATCGTCAATAATGAAATAAAATCGAAGGAAATAAAGTTATATACATTATGAAAAGTATGAGATTTGAACCTTCACTCCAATTGAGAATCAATATGACTTAAAATCTTCATCGAGCATAAGCATCTGAAAATTAAGTCAGGAGATGATTAATCACAAGGTTCTATAAAAGCTTATTATGGTAAGTCTTTTATTATATTTTTGAAGATTTGTTTTTCTTAATGTTTTTGGAAGTTTTGGTTATTTGAATGTTTTTGGTATTTTTGAAAAGAAAGCAATTTTTAATTGTTTTTGAATTTTCTTTTTGAATGAAAGTAAACACACTTTTGTACAAACAAAAAGTAAAAGTTTAAGGATGGATGTTATCTAGATTTAACATTCCTAGACGGCCTAGGAAGTATTGAAACTTTGTTTCATCGAGAGCCTTAGTGAAGACATCGGCAATTTGATCTTCGGAGTTGATGAAGTGTAGTTCGATATGACCCTTTTGAATGTTGTCTTTGATAAAGTGATATCGAATGTCAATGTGCTTTGTCATGGAATGGTGAACGGGATTGTGAGAAATGGCAATTGCACTGGTTGAGTCACAAAATATGGGAATTTGTGAGATTTTGAAGCCATAGTCACGCAGTTGAGTTTGCATCCATATGACTTGTGAACAACAGCTGGCGGCAACGACATATTCAGCTTCTGCTGTTGATGTGGATACACAAGTCTGTTTCTTTGAAGTCCAACTCACTAGTATACCTCCTAGGAATTGACAGGTACCAGATGTACTCTTCCTATGTAGCTTGCATCCTCCGTAGTCTGAGTCGGTGAAAGCGTTCTACTGAAAATCGGATTTAGCTGGATACCAAAGGCCAAGTTTAGGAGTGCCTTTAAGGTATTTGAAGATGCGTTTCACTGCAACTACATGGGATTCCATAGGATTTGCTTGGTATCTGGCACAAACACATGTAGAAAACATGATGTCAGGTCTGCTGGCAATGAGGTATAAGAGTGATCCAATCATTCCACGATATCTTTTGTGGTCAACGGGTTTGCCATTTAAGTCTGCATCAATTTTGTATCCAAAAGCCATTGGGGTTTTTGCGGTATTGGATTTTTCCATTGAAAAGCGAGTGAGTAGGTTTTTGACATAATTCTCTTGGTTGATGAAAATGCCATCAGTTGACTGTTTGATCTGAAGTCCGAGAAAAGTAGTCATCTCCCCAATCATGCTCATTTCAAATTTGCTCTTCATTAAATCTGCAAACTTAACACTCAAAGATTCATCAGTAGAACCGAAAATAATGTCATCAACATATATTTGTACGATTAATAGATGTTTATTAAAGATTTTACGAAAGAGGGTTTGATCGATTGAACCTCTTTTAAAACCTGATTGTTCGAGAAAGGTTGACAACGTGGCATACCAGGCTCGGGGTGCTTGTTTCAAGCCATAAACAGCTTTCTACAATTTAAAGCTGTGATCTGGAAATTTGGGATCTTCGAAACCTGGTGGTTGTTGGATGTATACTTCACGATCTATCTCTCCGTGTAGGAATGCAAATTTAACGTCCATTTGGAATACTTTGAAGTTCTTATGCGCAGCATATGCAAGAAAGATGCGAATTGCTTCAATTCGGGCAACTGGAGCATACGTTTCATCGTAGTCAATTCCCTCTTGTTGTAAATATCCTTTAACTACAAGATGTGCCTTGTTTTGACAAATTATTCCTTGATCTTCAGTCTTCTTTCTGTATATCCATCTTGAACCTATAACAGTAACATCGGGTGGAATAGGAACAAGATTCCATACATCGTTTCTTTCAAATTCTGCTAGCTCTTCTTGCATAGCTTTTACCCAGTCTGGATCTTTTATAGCAGAATGTATGGTTTTGGGTTCAGTAATGGATAAGAAGGCTCCAAATAAACATTCATTTGTGGATGCGGCTCTAGTCTGAATGCCTGAGTTGGGATCTCCGATGATTTGGTCTGTAGGATGATTTCTGGTCCACTTTATTAAGCGATTCTCTTACGCTATAATAATTGGAGTTTCAATATCCCATTGTTCTTCTCCGGGTGTTTCATCTTGGAATAGGTTTGAAGGTTCCCCCATAAATGATGCATCGGGATTGTTTTGGCTATTTGGGGATGGGGTGTTCAAAGGAGGATTTGGTGTTTGTTCCAAAGAGGAAGTATGTGTTGGTGGTTCCCCCTCGAATTGATCTGCATCATTTTGGTTTGTTTGTGGAGTTCCTTCAGTGGGTGTTCCTGTAGGATCAATTGAAGTAGTTAGAAGTTCAGAATTGTAAGCAGTTTTGGGTTGTTCAAAAAGTAAATCAAGATCGATTTCAATGTCTATGTCAGGAGAAGGTGTTTGTTGAATTGGATTTTGAAAAATATTATCAATCATTTTAGAACCAAAATGTTCACGATCCAATTTACTGACATAAAATTCATCGAAATGAACATCGGTACTTTCTTCAATTACTCTGGTACGTTTGTTCAGTACTCGATAAGCAGCTGAAGAAAACGAGCAACCAAGGAAAATTCCTTCGTCCGACCTTGATTCAAATTTTGAAAGGTGATCTTTATTGTTCTTTACGAAGCATCGACAACCAAAAATATGAAAAAAATTTAATGTTTGGTTTTCGGTTGTTAATGACTTCATATGGTGTTTTATGAAGATGTTTATGAATTAAGGAACGATTTTGAGTGTAGCAAGCTGTGGCTATTGCTTCTGCCCAGAAGTATTGTGGCAGATCAGCGAAGATAAGCATTGATCTTGCAGCTTCACATAAAGGTCGGTTCCTTCTTTCGACAACACCGTTCTGTTGTGGAGTGTATGGGGCTGAGAAGTTATGTTCAATTCCTTTGTCTTTGAGAAATGAATCTAGAGTCTTGTTTTTGAACTCTAAACCATTATCACTTCAGATTCTTCAAACAGGTCGTTTGAGCTTCAGTTCGATTTGTTTGATGAAGTTGATCATCTCTTCAGGTGCTTCTGATTTTAGTCTTAGGAAAAAGACCCAAGTAAAGCGCGAGAAACCATCAACGACAACAAGAATGTACCTCTTCCCTTGTATGGTTTGGGTTTTGGCAGGGCCACAAAGGTCTATGTGCAACAACTCTAGTGGTTCGGATACACTAGATTCTGAGATGCTTTTGTGAGTGGATCTGGAAAGTTTTCCTTTTTCACATGCGGCACAAAGAGTTTCTTTATCAAGCTTCAAAAGTGGTAGCCCTCGAACAAGATCATCGCCGATTAATTTGTTGATGTACCCAAAGTTTAGATGGGAAAGGCGGCGGTGCCATAACCAACTAATATCTGTTGGGGCTTTAGATAGCAGACATATATCGGGTTTACCATAGATAAGATCCATGTCAAGTGGATACATATTTCCGGCACGGTCAGAATCAACTATAACATCTTTGGTTTTGGCGTCTATGATCAAGCTTCGTTGTTTGGTGAATAGAACTTCAAGATTGTTATCACACAGTTGAGAAACACTAATGAGGTTGTGTTTCGGGTCATCGACGAAGGAAACTTTCTTTATGGTGAAATTACCATTTGTTATGTTTCCATAACCCTTGATTTTTGCTGTCATATTGTTGCCGAAGATAACATCTTGATTGGTTTGTATAGGTTTGAAGTCACGTAAGTAGTTCCGGTTTCCTGTCATATGCTTGGAGCAGCCACTATCAATATACCATGTATCATCATTGGGTTCTCCAGCATTAAGTACCTGCAATCAGACAGAAAGTTTAGGTACCCAAATATGAATGGGTCCTGGTTTGTCAGTTGTTATTTTGGGTTCTTTGCTTAATGAATTTCTAGCATTTAACTTCGCGTTGTTGTAAGAGTTTGGTTTATCAGGATGGAATGGTTGAGGTTTGATTTGATTTATCAAGTTTACCTAAAATGTGATTTGTTTTTGAAAATCTGTGGGTTGATAAGATCTGTGATTTGGTGAAAGATATCTTAGATGTGAAGGTTTGTTTGAAAAGTTTTCTTCATATCTGGGATGTGAAGGGCGGTTTTGAAAAGCTTTTTGATGATGATGGTTTGGAACTTTCTGATGTGATTGTTTTTGAAAGTTCCTTGAATGATTAAAAGTGATATCTTGAAAGCGGTTTTCAAAAAGTTTTGGTTTTTGTTTGGAAACCTGTTTTTGAGGTATGACGTAGGGTTGAACTGGTTTCTTTGGTTTGTTTTCAAAAGCTTTTGGTTTGAAAAGTGGGGTTTTGTTGACTTGAATGGATTTTTTGCTTGTTTGTTGTTTCTTGGAGTATTTTTGTCCCGGAATAGTTTTTCCACCAATTGATGAACTTATTGTAGGAAAAGCAGTTGGTACAGAAGTACTACCATCCTCATAAGAGGAATTTTCTCCATTCAAAAAGTTTTTGAGTTTGGTGGTTCCGTCGGTATGTTTGATTTGGTGAGTGCCTCACTTGTGCTAAAGTAAAGGTGGAATATCAGAAGCCCTCCGGATTACTATAGTAACCAGTAATTCCAGAGTGGAAATGGGAAAGGGTTACCATGGATTTTGTGACCAAACTACCCAAGTCGACGGATGGTTTGGACACGATCTGGGTAATAGTTGATAGATTAACGAAATACGCCCATTTCCTACCAATAAAAAGAATCATACAAGATGGAGCGCCTGACAATAATCTACATCAAAGAAATCGTGAGACTCCACGGAGTACCCGTATCTATCATCTCAGATAGAGATAGTAGATTTACTTCACGCTTTTGGCAATCGCTTCAGAAAGCTATGGGAACGCAACTTGACATGAGCACTGCCTACCACCCACAGACAGATGGTCAAAGCGAGCGAACCATTCAAACGCTAGAAGATATGCTTTGCGCGTGTGTGATAGACTTTGGAAAATCGTGGGATACCCACTTGCCTTTGATCGAGTTCTCATATAACAACAGTTATCACTCGAGTATCAAAGTCGCTCCTTTCGAAGCATTATACGGGCGTAAATGTAGATCACCACTGTGCTGGGCAGAGGTAGGAGACATCCAGCTAGCAAGAGGGCAAACGCCAAACAATGCCTTAACGGGACCGGAAATCATACGCGAGACGACCGAGAAGATAATTCAGATCAGGGCCCGACTGCAATCATCACGAGACAGGCAAAAGAGCTACGCCGATAAACGACGAAAGCCCTTGGAATTCAGAGTCGGAGATAGGGTGTTACTAAAAGTCTCTCCTTGGAAAGGAGTGATTCGTTTTGGGAAGCGGGGCAAACTGAACCCTCGTTACATTGGACCCTTCGATATTCTTGCCCGAATCGGTCCAGTGGCTTATAGACTGCAGCTACGCGCTGAGCTCAGCAGTGTACACCCTGTGTTCCACGTTTCCATTTTGAAAAAGTGCTTATCCGACGAGACTCTCGTCATCCTATTAGAAGAAATTGAAATCAATGAGAATCTTCTGTTCATCGAAAAACCAGTTGAAATCATGGACAGAGAGGTGAAGCGTACTAAGCAGAGCCGCATTCCAATTGTGAAAGTTCGATGGAACGCGAAACGCGGACCAGAGTTCACATGGGAACGCGAAGATCAAATGAAACAGAAGTACCCTCATCTATTCTCGCATTCTCAAATCTAGCTTTCAAAAGAATTTCGGGACGAAATTCTCTCTAACGGGGGGATGATGTCACAACTAGGAATTTTGGTGCCTTGTAACTACAACAATTATGTCAATTATGAGCCAACAATGTGAAAGCATGTATGATGCTTATTCAATAACAACAAAACTTCATCAAATACTTCATTCAAGCACTACAAATAGTCAACAAAAGAATTGGAAACCCTTGAAATCCCGGTTTAAGTCCATTTTGGACTAGGATTTCCTTATTGGACCTAATGGACCAATAAGCTTCAAATTTAACTATCTTGGACATAGAACTCTCAAATGGGCCCTAATTGGACCCATATACATGAAACCTAATATTTTGGGCCTTATAAGCCTAAAATAAACTAGGTTAACTTTAATGGGCCTTATTGGGTCACAACCAATTTAATTTAGCCCTAATAGGTCATAAAAATCATTCTTTGATTTATGTTGGGCCAAAAATCATCTAATTTAACCATAACATGGGCTTAAGCATACAAGGACCAATTATTTTCCTTCCCCTCTCCATTCTCGGCCCAAACCACAAAAGAAAGGAAGGAGTTGACTTTAGGATAGCCACCTCACCATTATCTCTTGGATTTCCATGCATTCATCTTATATTTCCATGCAACTATCCCATCAAAGATCTCTCTTCCTCTCTCTTCTTCTCTCGGCCGAACACAACACAAACACACACACATTTCACTCAAAACTCTCTCAAGGAAACTCCCTTCACTCTTCACCAAATTCTCGAAATTTAGGAGGTTTTTCAAGAAGATATTTCCACAAATTCATCATCTAAGGTAAGTTCATGCTTGGATCTATGATCTAGATTATTTGTTTTTATCAAAAACCTCTTCCTAATCTATACAAAATCATGATCACTCTCTTAGAAATCATCTAAGTTCGAGATTTACCAAGAGGACTTGCTAGGATCGAAATTTCTTCACCTCTTCCTTCAAAAACCGAACCCACAACTCAAGGTGAGCTTCATACCCCTCTCTTTTCGGTTTTTATGTGTTTTATGAGGGAGAATACAAGAAAATGTGTAGATCTATGTGTATGTGTATGCTATGTGTGATTTTATGCATGTATGTGTGTTTTTATGTGTTTTTATGATGAACATGTAACTAAAAAGGGGTGATACTCGAGATCTATGACATGAGAAAGGAAACAAACATGATCTAAGTTATTTTACACTAAACAAGTCAAGAATAATAACTTATAAGATTATGATGAACATATTTCCAACATAAAACCCATTTTTGGGCTTAAATTGTCAAAAATACAAAACTTGGGTTAAAAATTGTCAAGTCACGGTTTCTTAAGGGCCAAAAGAGTCAAAACAGTTTCCATAATTGTTTTTCTGAATATTAAAATTTTCAAAGGACTTGAAATGTAAATTTTTAGCTTAATGGGCTAATTTTGGGCTTTTTGGCCCAATAAGCCCAAAATTGCGAAAAATGACTACTAAAGGGGCTGAAATGAAACTTTATTCAAAACAGGGGATAAAAAGTGTAAGAAAACCATTTCAAGGGTCAAAAATGCTTTTCATATCCAAAAAAGATCAAAAATATAAAGTTTTTGGATTTTGGGCCAAAACTGTAAAAATTGCGAAAAATAGGGTTTTAACCGAGAAATACCATTCTGGAAGGGCTAAATCTGTTAACAAAATCACTTTTGGGTTAAAACTATCATTTCAATAAATTTATGTTGCAAAAGTGTCAAGAAAATGTTTTAAGGACTAAAAATGCAATTCTTTTATTTAAAAGACTAAAATTGTTATTTTTATAAAAAGAAAGGTAGTGAAAAGGTCAAATCCCTACTTTTAAACAAACTATTTCATTAAGTCAAAATACAAAATCACGACTACCGACAAATCGAAAGACGAATACACGTTTAACTCCAAATATCGTGATAAACGAATCGATCGGTCTCGAATCGATACCAAACCAACAAACGTTAAATCAAACCCTTCAATAGATACGCGATACCTAAGATGAGTAGATATACAAACTTTGGGCTTGAGAGTTTCAAATCATGCTTGTTGGATCTTGCAAGTCCATCAACATGATCTTTGGGCCCAAAGGGATAACGCTTATATGTTATTGGGCCTTCTATGACCCAATATTTTATAAAAGGACTTTCAATAGCTTTTATGTGCTATAGGGCCCTAGTGGCCCATTAGTAAAGCTAGTAAGGTCAAAGTATTCAAATGCGAGTTGGACCATCGTGTCTTTCGCATCCCCGACAGCCTAAGGTACTTACGATAGTAGTAGGACATAGTGCTCCTCTTCTCTTCGTTCGCTAAGGCTTATGAGTAATCAAAGTAGACGAAATTAGGACGTTATTCAACAGTAATAAAGGTGGAGTAATCAATAGTCATTCGATATGACGGTACAAAAGTTAGTAATCACTTATATCTTTCGACATCGGAAAACATCGGGTTTTCTGGGGAAATCAATACTATTCGTTCGAAAATTTCATAACTATAATACAAAACACCCTCTTTATATATATATATATATATATATATATATATATATATATATATATATATATATATATATAGATATATATATATATGTTTTGAAATCATTCATGCATCAACTTATGGATTTTCACACTTTGATAAACTAATGTCTTTTCAGAAAATATCGGATTTTCTGGGTTTTACAAACTATACAAATCATTTTATTCACAACTATGCTTATGAACTCACCAACGTTCCATATGTTGACGTTTTCCAAAATAACTTGTATTCTCAGGTAACAGATAAGCGGAAGGGTAATACCAAGTATGTTAGAATGTTTTGTATTGAAAACATTGAAACAATTTGTGTTACGAATGTGTAATATTTGATAACAATGTATTGGATGTAAACAATATCAGTTGTAATGTATTGATGCATGGTGATGTTTATGTTATGATTCATGTATATTCATTGTGATGGTATTCAATTTAAGTCACGCGAGCCCCCGGACGTTTCTGCCGTTTGGTTTCGGGGGTGTGAGAGGTTGGTATCAGAGCTCTGTTTATAGTGAACTAGCATATCTAACCACACATTGATATGCAACTATAAACCAAAAGAGGGACTAACACAATTCTGAACAAAACAAATAAAACACAACGATAAAACATCCTTACTTGTGTGATATAGGAAAGAGAACATAATACAAAAATCAAACAAAATAACACTGACATCTCGGTTAAGTCGGGACTGTTCATGGTTGTAGTAAGGGGTGAGTGTAGCATGATCAACTACATTTTCTCCGAAGTGCAACTATCACAGGCTCCGAGAAAGCCTCGATGGTCAGTAAACTTAAAAACATACCCTTGATTTCCAACAAAAGAACATTAACTCAAATTACATTAGCAGTAATAATAGTTTACTTATATACCTCCTCTCAGTCGATATAGAAGGAGAACACCAGGGCATTCAGTTTCATCAGGTCCTAGTAGCCCACGGGATGATCGAGGATGAGCCAGAGATGGAGCAGGGAGGAGCACACGACGTGGGACCTGACGAGTACACAGACACGGACTATGAGTTTGATGGTACCGACGACGACATGGATGAAGAACAAGACTCAGGCAAGGACTCTGCCACCTCACCAGCCAGCGCGACGCAACAGGACCACCCCGCCCCACCAGGAAATCCCGCAAGGGAGAATCGCTCTCCGGAGGCTGAGATTGCTGCTCTGCGGCAACAACTATTCGCCATGGAAGCGTGTGTAGTGCAAGCAGGGCAGTAAAGGGATGAGGTCATTGGAGAAATGACCGAGATGGCCCAGTTGTTGGCACAACACTTCGGAATATGACCCTACCTACCACCGACGAGCGCATCTTAGGGTGTTAGGATTAGTCATATCTACCTTTAGTATTAGGTTTACGTGATCTATGCCATGTACCATCGACTCTATGTTTAAGTGATTACACTACTCATAGAGCCGTTATGCTGCCGAACTTGCACCACTTATGCATGCATCTTATTTGATACCGGGGCATAACGAAGTTTCGTGAGTAATAAATTCAAACACTTATTAAAACAACAACCCCAAAAGCTTGATGAAACCTTCACGGTGGAAATGGCCAATGGGAAGACAGAATCCACTGGGGAAATCTACATCGGATGTACCCTGACCTTAAATCATCACGTCTTTCAAATAAACTTAATGCCTGTTTCCATTAGGAGTTTTGATGTGATTATCGGCATGGATTGGTTAAGCCCCCACCATGCTGAAATTATGTGTCACGAGAAGGCCGTTCGCCTTCATCTCCCAAATCACGAAACCCTAGTTATTTACGGAGACAAACCTAGCACAAACCTTCGTCTTATCTCGTGCATTAAGGCACAAAAGTACCTACGAAAGAAGGACTTGACGTTCCTAGCTCATATCGTGGATAAGTCCAAGGACGAGATCAATATTCGAAACATCCCTATGGCTTGCGATTTCCCGGATGTCTTTCCGGAGGATCTTCTGGGGATACCCCTAGAAAGACAAGTCGAGTTCTGAATTGATCTAGTGCCAGGAGCTACTCCCATCGCCAAATCACCCTACAGATTGGCTCCTGCGGAGATGAAAGAGTTTTCCAGTCAACTCAGCGAGCTTTTGAACAATGGATTCATCCAACCCAGTTTCTCACCTTGGGGAGCTCCGGTTCTCTTTGTCAAAAAGAAAGACGGTACCTTCAGGATGTGTATCGACTACAGAGAACTTAATAAGCTCACCATCAAAAACCGTTATCCACTTCCGCGAATTGACGATCTATTTGACCAGCTCCAAGGAGCTAGTTACTTCTCAAAGATAGATCTACGATCTGGATACCACCAACTCAAAGTCCAGGAGGAGGATATTCCAAAAACCGCCTTCCGAACTCGTTACGGACATTATGAATTTGTTGTAATGCCCTTCGGTCTAACGAATGCTCCTGTCGCATTCATGGACCTGATGAATCGAATCTGCCGACCATTCCTCGATAACGTTGTCATCGTTTTCATCGACGACATCCTCGTCTATTCTCGAAGCGAGGAAGAACATGGCCGACATCTCCGACAAATCCTGGAAACCCTGCGGACTGAAAAGTTGTATGTAAAACTCTCTAAGTGCGAGTTTTGGCTCCGAAGTGTGAACTTTTTGGGACATGTTGTTAGTCAGGAAGGAATTCATGTGGATCCTTCTAAGATCCAAGCCATCGAAGGATGGGCAATTCCAATAACACCCACGGAAATTCGCCAATTTCTAGGCCTCGCAGGCTACTACAGGAGATTCATTCAAAACTTCTCCAAAACAGCAAAGCCACTTACCTCGCTTACACAAAAGGGCGTACCCTTCGTATGGACGGACAAGCAAGAAGCTGCATTTCGATCTCTGAAGCAAGCACTCTGCAGTGCGCTGGTGCTATCGCTACCGGAAGGAACATAAGACTTTATAGTTTACTGCGATGCGTCAAATCAGGGTGTAGGCTGTGTACTCATGCAGCGTGGAAAGGTGATAGCTTACGCGTCCCGACAACTAAAGACGCACGAGGTGAATTACACCACTCATGATTTGGAACTGGGAGCAGTGGTCTTCACCCTGAAGATTTGGAGGCACTACCTTTACGGTACTAAGTGCACCATCTTCACCGACCACAAGAGTCTCCAGCACATCTTGAATCAAAAAGAGCTGAACATGAGGCAACGAAGATGGCTCGAACTGCTAAACGACTACGAGTGCGAAATCAAGTACCACCCAGGCAAGGCTAACGTAGCAGCCGATGCCTTGAGTCGGAAAGAATACTTGAATCGTCGTTTGAAGAATCTCTCCATAACCATTCGATCCCACCTAACCTCTCAAATCCGGTCAGCCCAGCTCGATGCCATGAAGACAGAAAACAAAACAATCGAAGCGCTGCGTGGAATGGAGAAGAACTTTGAAGTGAAGGAAGACGGAACAAATTACTTCATGAACCGTATCTGGGTCCCTAAACTTTGGGGATTCAGAGAGGTAGTCATGAACGAAGCCCACAAGACGCGATACTCTATCCATCCAGGTTCAGAAAAAATGTACTTGGATGTTAAGCAACATTATTGGTGGCCTAATATGAAGGCAGAGATTGTCACTTACGTTAGCAAGTGCCTCACTTGTGCTAAAGTAAAGGTGGAATATCAGAAGCCCTCCGGATTACTACAGCAACCAGTAATTCCAGAGTGGAAATGGGAAAGGGTTACCATGGATTTTGTGACCAAACTACCCAAGTCGACGGATGGTTTGGACACGATCTAGGTAATAATTGATAGATTAACGAAATCCGCCCATTTCCTACCAATAAAAGAATCATACAAGATGGAGCGCCTGACAAGAATCTGTTGGATATAGTGTCTAAGTCCATAACTTTATTTGGTATGTACTTGACCCGACTCGGCATGGTCCATTTGGGTTGCATGGCATTGCAATACTTGGATAGACTAAATGAGAGAATAAGGCACTTATGATTATTAATATATTATAAGTTCTAATATATTAATAATAGTATTATTTAATTAGTATTGATCAAGTATTAATCTAGTATTAATCTAGTGATCAAAGTGAGACTAATTAAATATATAGGGTTAATTATGACAATCATCAATTCTTTTATGGTGGATTAATGATCCATGGTTTATGGGTTTGGTTATAACCATATGGAGCTCCATGGATAGTCTATGGGAGTTACAAACCCATGGGTCATGAGAAATCAAGAGTCATGACAATTAAGGGCATTCATGTGTAAACCCTAATTGTGACAACACTATAAAAGGAACCCTATGGCTAGCAAAATCGTGACCTAGGGTTACTAGAGAGGGCATAACTGATTTTGATGCTAAGTGACATTCTCTCAAGTTATTCCAAGTCTTGTGGTGTTGTATGAAGCATTTGAGGCACAACATTTGGGGTGCTAGGCTCACAAAGTCTTGAAGGAATCCAAGCAACAACAAGGTATGTATTTCTACTAGTTTTTATGTTTTATGTAATCCCCATGCCATGCTAGTTAGGAAATAACCTTGAAAAAGAAATTTGCATGTATATAGAGAAAACATAGATTCAAGGTTATTAGGGTTGCATGTACACTTAGGAAGTGTTAGAATGCTCAAAAACCCATCAGTGGTATCAGAGCCTAGGATTGTTTTCTGTATACTTGATGCAAAACTGCTTAAAAATCGAAAAATTCTACACTCTGACGACTGGACTCGCCGAGTCCACAGGGAGGACTCGCCGAGTCCATGAACAAATTCATCCTACTCGACGAGTAGAATAATGCACTCGACGAGTAGGAGCGTGCTGGGCTGTTTTTTCGAGTTTTGTTGCTGGAAATGGATTAAGATCATTATCCCAATCTGTTTTGGACTTGTAAAATCTGTTTTTCAAAATGATAATGATTATGTTAACCCATTTTACATGACTTTTATCAATTTTCAAGTATTGTATATGTTTATATGATTTTCTTGAAATTGCTTGACATGAATTTGTGTTCATATGAGTTGAGAAGATCATAGGAATTATGTGTAACCTCCATGTGTGTTTAATTCATGATCTTAATGGCTATGATGGTGTCCATAACTTGTCCTCAAGTTATGGATAACCAAAAGTCACTTCTTTTAATTATGATTAAAGAACTAAAGAGGTTTCATAAAATGAAGAGTCTTCATTTTTATGAACCATTAAAACTCATAAGTTACAAATTGAAGAGACTTGGAATAGTTTCAAATCTTGCCCTCAAGTTTTGGAATTTGAAAAGTCTTACACTTTAATACTTTAATTCCACATTAAACCTTAGATTTTTAAAAAGTTTAAAAATCAACACTTATACTATTATTATAATTTTATTATATAGATATGTATAAGAATATGTCATTCTTACCGTTAGTAGGCCTCATTCACGAAGCCGGTCTATAAGGGGGTATAAGGTTGTTGCCTATAAAATGGTGACTTAATGGGTGTCCACTCTCACCCACCGCTTCCTTGATCGGTGGAGGGTCGTTAGCCGAACGGGTAGGATACGACTTTAAATACTCGTTAAAAGTATAATGAATTATAAAGTAACTATACATTATAAATTCCCAATCTTAGTTACTTTAGGAAAATGTGAAATTGGTGCTAGCCCATAAAATTACACTTTGTACCTTACCAAGTCGTTAGTGGAGCGTGTGTGGTTAACCGGCACACTAACATGGGCTAGTAAGAGTCGCAAAGGGTAACTTGACTTTATTATAGATCGGTGGAGCGTGTGTGGTTAACCGGCACATCGATTAGGTAATATTGTTGAGGGTACCAAGTCAATTTGTATGGTTATTCACACCTTGTTTGTGATCCTCGGCATCCCAGTCACAAACTTGAGAGGGCACAATCGAGATTCAAACATGCCATTGAAAAGTTCAATGTATCTCAAAAGATCTAGGAGTTTCAAAACCACTAAAACCTAATAATAAAATATTTCGTTCTTATGGTGGAAATTGGTAAATCGTCATTTACCTACCTTCAAATATTTTATAGTATGGATTACGGCATCCCTCTTCCAACTATAAATAGTTTGTTGGATCCTAGCCTTAATATTTCATTTGGGTGAATTATTAAGGATTCCTAATCTAATGAAACTTGTCTTTCTTTCCTTTCAGATGTCTTCCAACAATGCTTCTGGCTCAAACCCAACAGGCTCCTTTTCCCTTATGAACTTGTGTGGTAAGGTCATCTTTGATGGATCCAATTTCAATGAGTGGATCAGAAACATCAGAATGATTACCCGCCATGAGTACAAAGAATATTTCCTCGATAGGGAGCTTAAGGTTGTGAGTGAAGCCAATGCTACTCCTGAAGAGTTTGCGGAGTTTGTTGCACATGAAAAGGATGCTACTAAAGTAGCATGCATCATGATGGCCACCATGACTCCTGAACTTCAAAAATCCTATGAAGATTTCTACCCCTATGAGATGCACCTGGATCTGATGGAAAGGTACCATCAGAGCGCGCGTCAGTAGAGGTATGAAATCATCTCCTCCATAATAACCGCAAGGATGAAGGATGGTGAACCCATCACCGGTCACTTGCAGAAGATGCAAAGGTTCGTTGACCGGTTGCTGAAGCTAAATGTTGACTTTCCTGAGGAAATGACGATTGACATTGTTCTCCATTCCTTACCTCCAAGTTATGATCAGTTTCGTATGACTTATCATATGAACAAGGAGGAAGTCACACTTAGCAAACTTCAAGGACTCTTAAGTACAGCTGAAAATGGCCTTAAGGGTAAAGCGGTTGCTACTTCTACTCCTTCAACAGCCCCTGTTCTGGCTATTGGGCAGGGAAAGGGTAAGAAGAGGAAAAGCCCTTCGAAGGGTACCAAGGGTAAGACTCTTGATGGTTCCTCTTCAAGTGGGACAAAGAAAGGTCCCATTACTCCTTCTTCAAACCCAAAGGAAGCACAGTGCTTCTATTGCCAGGATAAGGGACACTTCAAGCGAAGCTGCCCTAAATATCTGCAAGATGTAAAGGATGGGAAGGTTTAACCCACCCATGCAGGTATTTACACAATATTGTCTAATAACTCATCTAATGCTAATTCTTGGGTGCTTGATACAGGTTGTGGTATTCACATTTGTACTGATTTGCAGGCACTAAGAAGAAGTGAGCAAGTGGAGCACGGGAAGATAAACTTAGTCATGGGCAACAGGAAAGCATCACCTGTTACCAAGATAGGAGTTTATTCTTTATTTCTTAATAATGGGTTAATGTTAGATTTGAATAAGTGTTGTTACTCGCCCGAAATGGCGAGAAATATTATTTCTTTTCATGGCTTGTACAAACAAGGTTTTTCATTTTCATTTGATAATAAAAATGGTGCTATTAATGTTTATTACAATGATGTATTTTACTTTAAAGCATTACCTTGTGATGGTGTATATGAAGCTGTGAATGTTGTAGACAATCTAGGAAATAATGTGTTGTATATTGATTCTTCAGATAGCTTGGATAAAGCATCCTTGTGGCATTGTCGTCTTGGACATGTTAACAAGAAGCGCATAGGCCAACTCCAAAAGGCTGGAGTCTTGGATTCATTTGACCTCAAGTCAGATGATAGTTGCGAGTCTTGTTTGCTTGGAAAAATGACAAAGTCACCCTTCATAGGTACTTGTGATAGGGGTGAAGGTTTGTTGGACCTTGTACACACGGATGTGTGTGGGCCCTTCAGAGTTGCTACAAGGGATGCTAATCGCTATTATGTAACTTTTACTGATGATTACAGTAGATATGGATATATTTACTTAATCAAGCATAAGTCAGAAACCTTTGAAAAGTTCAAAGAGTTTAAGCAGGAAGTGGAGAATCAATTGGGCAGGAACATCAAGATGCTCCGATCCGATCGGGGAGGAGAGTATCTTAGCATTGAGTTCCTTGACTATCTTAAGGAATGTGGGATTGTCTCATAATTGACACCTCCCAGAACACCACAGTTGAATGGTGTAGCTGAGAGGCGCAATCGAACCTTGTTGGATATGGTTTGTTCCATGATGAGTCGATCTTCGTTACCAATCTCTTTCTGGGGGTATGCCTTAGAGACTGCCACCCATATCCTTAATCTAGTCCCTACTAAAAAGGTTGCCAAAACACCTCACGAGATGTGGACTGGGAAAGTTCCCAATTTGGACCACATCAAGATTTGGGGTTGTGAAGCTTTCGTGAGGCGTGAGACTCATGATAAGCTTGAACCTCGAAGTGAGAGGTGTATTTTCATCGGCTACCCACAGAGATCCTTTGGTTACCTCTTCTAAAGACCCAGTGATAATGTGGTCTTTATAGCAAGAAGAGGAGTCTTTCGTGAGAGAGAATTCATAAGCCAAGGGGACAGTGGGAGGCAAATTGACCTTGAAGAGCTTCAAGAGTCAGGTGGTGAAGGAACCTCAAATGCTATCGACCAACCTGAGGAGGACACTCCTGTTGATCCGATAGATGAGTCTGTACCTCCAACACATTCCACTAGGGTGAGGAACACACCTGATTTTTATTATGGTTATCACATAACCACTGAAGGTGATACATTTATTAGTGATAGTACACTAATAGATTTGGATGAACCTAATAACTACAGGGAAGCCATGGCAGGCCCTGAGTCTGCTAAATGGAAGGAGGTTATGGACAGCGAGATTCAGTCCATGTATGACAATCAAGTTTGGAACTTGGTTGACAATGTACCAGGTCGTAAGACAGTTGGGTGCAAATGGATCTTCAAGAAGAAGACCGACATGGATGGGAAGGTACATACTTACAAAACGCGACTGGTTGCGAAGGGCTTTACTTAAACTCCAGGAGTTGACTATGATGAGACCTTCTCACCAGTAGCTAAGATTAAGTCTATTAGAGTATTGTTAGCCATAGCTACATTTCATAATTATGAAATATGGCAAATGGATGTCAAAACCGCTTTCCTTAATGGAAAGTTGGCTGAGGATGTTTACATGGCTCAACCAAAGGGTTTTGTCGATACAAGATACCCTAATAGAGTGTGTAAGCTTGATAAATCCATTTATGGATTGAAACAAGCATCTCGCATATG
This sequence comes from Lactuca virosa, assembly GCF_052849685.1. Taxonomy (NCBI): domain Eukaryota; kingdom Viridiplantae; phylum Streptophyta; class Magnoliopsida; order Asterales; family Asteraceae; genus Lactuca; species Lactuca virosa. The sequence goes on from NC_136434.1 coordinate 88,855,742, forward strand.
GAATCTTTGCTTTGATGAGAAATTCAAAGAGTTTGGCTTTTCTAGGAGTGAGGATGAGTCTTGTGTGTATGTCAGGGCTAGTGGGAGCATAGTTAGCTTCTTGGTGTTGTATGTGGATGACATACTTCTCATAGGAAACGACGTCCCAACCTTGCAGGAGGTTAAGTCCTGGCTTGGGAAGTGTTTCGCTATGAAGGACCTTGGGGAAGCTGCCTATATCCTAGGGATAAGGATATTGAGAGATAGGAGTAAGAGACTAATTGGACTTAGTCAAAGTACTTACTTGGATAAGGTGCTGAAGAGGTTCAGTATGCAAGATTCCAAGAAAGGAGAATTACCAATCCAGAGTAATGCCAAGCTGAGTAAAACTCAAAGTCCTAGTACAGAGGCTGAGATAGCTGAAATGAGTCATATACCATATGCTTCCGCTGTGGGCTCGATCATGTATGCTATGACTTGTACTCGCCCTGATGTGGCCTTTGCTTTGAGCATGGTCAGTAGATATCAAGGAAACCCTGGCAAAGCACACTGGACAGCGGTAAAGAACATTCTCAAGTATCTGCGGAGGACTAAAGATTGGGTCCTTACCCTCGGAGGCAGTGATGACTTGAGAGTGGAAGGATATAGCGATGCTAGCTTCCAGACTGATAGGGATAATTTCCGCTCTCAGTCAGGCTGGGTCTTTATCCTAAATGAAGGGGCAATTACTTGGAAAAGTTCCAAGCAGGAGACAGTAGCTGATTCTACTTGTGAATCAGAGTATATAGCAGCAAGTGAAGCAGCTAAGGAGGCAATATGGCTAAAGAACTTCATCAGAGACCTTGGAGTTGTACCAGCTATAAAGGAGCCAATGGAAATTTTCTGTAACAGCGAAAGTGCAGTTGCTTTGGCTAAGGAACCAAGAGATCACGGGAGATCTAGGCACATTGACAGAAAATACCATTTCATCAGACATCGAATAGAAGAAGTACTCCTCGTGGCTAAGAGGGTATCATCAGATGAGAACCCGGCAGATCCCCTCACGAAGGGACTGAGCAGGGTTAAGCATTTACAGCATGCGAGGCGCATTGGGCTGAAGGATGATATTAGTTTCAATAATTAGATTCCTGAAACTTGTAAAATGTAATTGACATTTGATGATAAATAAAAGTTGTTATTTATTTATGAGTAAGGTGTTACTATCTTGTGTTGATTGTTTACTATGTTTCAATTTTGCATGTTTTTACTTCCAGAATAATTATGTTATTATTCAAACCATCCACAGTCAGTCAAACTTTGGAAGTAAGTATTGATTTAAGACTGTCATGAATTTGGCTTGTATGATTTGTCTAAAAGTGCTTTGGACAATGCAATGGTTGCTACAACATTCATGAGTACTCATAAGGGCTGAGTATTGGATCCAACCCACGCTCACTTGCATCACTTCATGGAATTTATCTCGAGTGATCGTGAGACGGTAATATCATATAAATCTTCAAACCTAGAGATATGAGTTGTTGACTATGAGTTGGTTATTCATTGATTGCACGAAAATGCATTGGTAACTCGATGTCATAAAACGTGCCTTTGTGAATAATTCAACAAGTAGTTAGTACAAGCATATCAGTCGAAGTTTATCTGTTCCTTCTAGAAATAGAAGCGATATCTGGGCCCCTCGATGATTTGGTTTTGACCTATGTACCGGGCCCGGTCAGAACCTAATTGATGTGTTCAATTTAGTTCTATGTCGAAACAAATCAGAGATCGAGAAACAAATGTTGGACAATAAGTAAGACCATGTTCCATGTGTTTGTCCGGCTGATATCATGAGAACAGAGGATTATATGATCACTTATCTTAAATGGCGTATCATCATCATCTCAGTTCCGAGCGACTTTGAAAGAGCTACGATTGCTAGTCGGATTTTGAAGTCATATTTGCAAATATAGTTATTAGACTTATCCAAGTGGGAGACTGTTGGATATAGTGTCTAAGTCCATAACTTTATTTGGTATGTACTTGACCCGACCCGGCATGGTCCATTTGGGTTGCATGGCATTGCAATACTTGGATAGACTAAATGAGAGAATAAGGCACTTATGATTATTAATATATTATAAGTTCTAATATATTAATAATAGTATTATTTAATTAGTATTGATCAAGTATTAATCTAGTATTAATCTAGTGATCAAAGTGAGACTAATTAAATATATAGGGTTGATTATGACAATCATCAATTCTTTTATGGTGGATTAATGATCCATGGTTTATGGGTTTGGTTATAACCATATGGAGCTCCATGGATAGTCTATGGGAGTTACAAACCCATGGGTCATGAGAAATCAAGAGTCATGACAATTAAGGGCATTCATGTGTAAACCCTAATTGTGACAACACTATAAAAGGAACCCTATGGCTAGCAAAATCGTGACCTAGGGTTACTAGAGAGGGCATAACTGATTTTGAGGCTAAGTGACATTCTCTCAAGTTATTCCAAGTCTTGTGGTGTTGTGTGAAGCATTTGAGGCACAACATTTGGGGTGCTAGGCTCACAAAGTCTTGAAGGAATCCAAGCAACAACAAGGTATGTATTTCTACTAGTTTTTATGTTTTATGTAATCCCCATGCCATGCTAGTTAGGAAATAACCTTGAAAAAGAAATTTGCATGTATATAGAGAAAACATAGATTCAAGGTTATTAGGGTTGCATGTACACTTAGGAAGTGTTAGAATGCTCAAAAACCCATCAGAATCTACATCAAAGAAATCGTGAGACTCCACGGAGTACCCGTATCTATCATCTCAGATAGAGATAGTAGATTTACTTCACGCTTTTGGCAATCGCTTCAGAAAGCTATGGGAACGCAACTTGACATGAGCACTGCCTACCACCCACAGACAGATGGTCAAAGCGAGCGAACCATTCAAACGCTAGAAGATATGCTTCGCGCGTGTGTGATAGACTTTGGAAAATCGTGGGATACCCACTTGCCTTTGATCGAGTTCTCATATAACAACAGTTATCACTCGAGTATCAAAGTCGCTCCTTTCGAAGCATTATACGGGCGTAAATGTAGATCACCACTATGCTGGGCAGAGGTAGGAGACATCCAGCTAGCAAGAGGGCAAACACCAAACAATGCCTTAACGGGACCGGAAATCATACACGAGACGACCGAGAAGATAATTCAGATCAGGGCCCGACTGCAATCATCACGAGACAGGCAAAAGAGCTACGCCGATAAACGACGGAAGCCCTTGGAATTCAGAGTCGGAGATAGGGTGTTACTAAAAGTCTCTCCTTGGAAAGGAGTGATTCGTTTTGGGAAGCGGGGCAAACTGAACCCTCGATACATTGGACCCTTCGAGATTCTTGCCCGAATCGGTCCAGTGGCTTATAGACTGCAGCTACCCGCTGAGCTCAGCAGTGTACACCCTGTGTTCCACGTTTCCAATTTGAAAAAGTGCTTATCCGACGAGACTCTCGTCATCCTATTAGAAGAAATTGAAATCAATGAGAATCTTCTGTTCATCGAAAAACCAGTTGAAATCATGGACAGAGAGGTGAAGCGTACTAAGCAGAGCCGCATTCCAATTGTGAAAGTTCGATGGAACGCGAAACGCGGACCAGAGTTCACATGGGAACACGAAGATCAAATGAAACAGAAGTACCCTCATCTATTCTCGCATTCTCAAATCTAGCTTTCAAAAGAATTTCGGGACGAAATTCTCTCTAACGGGGGGATGATGTCACAACTAGGAATTTTGGTGCCTTGTAACTACAACAATTATGTCAATTATGAGCCAACAATGTGAAAGCATGTATGATGCTTATTCAATAACAACAAAACTTCATCAAATACTTCATTCAAGCACTACAAATAGTCAACAAAAGAATTGGAAACCCTTGAAATGCCGGTTTAAGTCGATTTTGGACTAGGATTTCCTTATACCAATAAGCTTCCAATTTAACTATCTTGGAAATAGAACTCTCAAATGGGCCCTAATTGGACCCATATACATGAAACCTAATATTTTGGGCCTTATAAGCCTAAAATAAACTAGGTTAACTTTAATGGGCCTTATTGGGTCACAACCAATTTAATTTAGCCCTAATAGGTCATAAAAATCATTCTTTGATTTATGTTGGGCCAAAAATCATCTTATTTAACCATAACATGGGCTTAAGCATACAAGGCCCAATTATTTTCCTTCCCCTCTCCATTCTCGGCCCAAACCACAAAAGAAAGGAAGGAGTTGACTTTAGGATAGCCACCTCACCATTATCTCTTGGATTTCCATGCATTCATCTCATATTTCCATGCAACTATCCCATCAAAGATCTCTCTTCCTCTCTCTCCTTCTCTCGGCCGAACACAACACAAACACACACACATTTCACTCAAAACTCTCTCAAGGAAACTCCCTTCACTCTTCACCAAATTCTCGAAATTTAGGAGGTTTTTCAAGAAGATATTTCCACAAATTCATCATCTAAGGTAAGTTCATGCTTGGATCTATGATCTAGATTATTTGTTTTTATCAAAAACCTCTTCCTAATCTATACAAAATCATGATCACTCTCTTAGAAATCATCTAAGTTCGAGATTTACCAAGAGGACTTGCTAGGATCGAAATTTCTTCACCTCTTCCTTCAAAAACCGAACCCACAACTCAAGGTGAGCTTCATACCCCTCTCTTTTCGGTTTTTATGTGTTTTATGAGGGAGAATACAAGAAAATGTGTAGATCTATGTGTATGTGTATGCTATGTGTGATTTTATGCATGTATGTGGGTTTTTATGTGTTTTTATGATGAACATGTAACTAAAAAGGGGTGATACTCGAGATCTATGACATGAGAAAGGAAACAAACATGATCTAAGTTATTTTACACTAAACAAGTCAAGAATAATAACTTATAAGATTATGATGAACATATTTCCAACATAAAACCCATTTTTGGGCTTAAATTGTCAAAAATACAAAACTTGGGTTAAAAATTGTCAAGTCACGGTTTCTTAAGGGCCAAAAGAGTCAAAACAGTTTCCATAATTGTTTTTCTGAATATTAAAATTTTCAAAGGACTTGAAATGTAAATTTTTAGCTTAATGGGCTAATTTTGGGCTTTTTGGCCCAATAAGCCCAAAATTGCGAAAAATGACTACTAAAGGGGCTGAAATGAAACTTTATTCAAAACAGGGGATAAAAAGTGTAAGAAAACCATTTCAAGGGTCAAAAATGCTTTTCATATCCAAAAAAGATCAAAAATATAAAGTTTTTGGATTTTGGGCCAAAACTGTAAAAATTGCGAAAAATAGGGTTTTAACCGAGAAATACCATTCTAGAAGGGCTAAATATGTTAACAAAATCACTTTTGGGTTAAAACTATCATTTCAATAAATTTATGATGCAAAAGTGTCAAGAAAATGTTTTAAGGACTAAAAATGCAATTCTTTTATTTAAAAGACTAAAATTGTTATTTTTATAAAAAGAAAGGTAGTGAAAAGGTCAAATCCCTACTTTTAAACAAACTATTTCATTAAGTCAAAATACAAAATCACGACTACCGACAAATCGAAAGACGAATACACGTTCAACTCCAAATATCGTGATAAACGAATCGATCGGTCTCGAATCGATACCAAACCAACAAACGTTAAATCAAACCCTTCAATAGATACGCGATACCTAAGATGAGTAGATATACAAACTTTGGGCTTGAGAGTTTCAAATCATGCTTGTTGGATCTTGCAAGTCCATCAACATGATCTTTGGTCCCAAAGGGATAACGCTTATATGTTATTGGGCCTTCTATGACCCAATATTTTATAAAAGGACTTTCAATAGCTTTTATGTGCTATAGGGCCCTAGTGGCCCATTAGTAAAGCTAGTAAGGTCAAAGTATTCAAATGCGAATTGGACCATCGCGTCTTTCGCATCCCCGACAGCCTAAGGTACTTACGATAGTAGTAGGACAAAGTGCTCATCTTCTCTTCGTTCGCTAAGGCTTATGAGTAATCAAAGTAGACGGAATTAGGACGTTATTCAACAGTAATAAAGGTGGAGTAATCAATAGTCATTCGATATGACGGTACAAAAGTTAGTAATCACTTATATCTTTCGACATCGGAAAACATCGGGTTTTCTAGGGAAATCAATACTATTCGTTCGAAAATTTCATAACTATAATACAAAACACCCTCTTTATATATATATATATATATATATATATATATATATATATATATATATATATATACATATATGTTTTGAAATCATTCATGCATCAACTTATGGATCTTCACACTTTGATAAACTAATGTCTTTTCAGAAAATATCGGATTTTCTGGGTTTTACAAACTATACAAATCATTTTATTCACAACTATGCTTATGAACTCACCAACATTCCATATGTTGACGTTTTCCAAAATAACTTGTATTCTCAGGTAACAGATAAGCGGAAGGGTAATACCAAGTATGTTAGAATGTTTTGTATTGAAATTTTTGAAACAATTTGTGTTACGAATGTGTAATATTTGATAACAATGTACTGGATGTAAACAATATCAGTTGTAATGTATTGATGCATGGTGATGTTTATGTTATGATTCATGTATATTCATTGTGATGGTATTCAATTTAAGTCACGCGAGCCCCCGGACGTTTCCGCCGTTTGGTTTCGGGGGTGTGAGAGGTTGGTATCAGAGCTCTGTTTATAGTGAACTAGCATATCTAACCACACATTGATATGCAACTATAAACCAAAAGAGGGACTAACACAATTCTGAACAAAACAAATAAAACACAACGATAAAACATCCTTACTTGTGTGATATAGGAAAGAGAACATAATACAAAAATCAAACAAAATAACACTGACATCTCGGTTAAGTCGGGACTGTTCATGGTTGTAGTAAGGGGTGAGTGTAGCCTGATCAACTACATTTTCTCCGAAGTGCAACTATCACAGGCTCCGAGAAAGCCTCGATGGTCAGTAAACTTAAAAACATACCCTTGATTTCCAACAAAAGAACATTAACTCAAATTACATTAGCAGTAATAATAGTTTACTTATATACCTCCTCTCAGTCGATATAGAAGGAGAACACCAGGACATTCAGTTTCATCAGGTCCTAGTAGCCCACGGGATGATCGAGGATGAGCCAGAGATGGAGCAGGGAGGAGCACACGACGTGGGACCTGACGAGTACACAGACACGGACTATGAGTTTGATGGTACCGACGACGACATGGATGAAGAACAAGACTCAGGCAAGGACTCTGCCACCTCACCAGCCAGCGCGACGCAACAGGACCACCCCGCCCCACCAGGAAATCCCGCAAGGGAGAATCGCTCTCCGGAGGCTGAGATTGCTGCTCTGCGGCAACAACTATTCGCCATGGAAGCGTGTGTAGTGCAAGCAGGGCAGTAAAGGGATGAGGTCATTGGAGAAATGACCGAGATGGCCCAGTTGTTGGCACAACACTTCGGAGTATGACCCTACCTACCACCGACGAGCGCATCTTAGGGTGTTAGGATTAGTCATATCTACCTTTAGTATTAGGTTTACGTGATCTATGCCATGTACCATCGACTCTATGTTTAAGTGATTACACTACTCATAGAGCCGTTATGCTGCCGAATTTCACCACTTATGCATGCATCTTATTTGATACCGGGGCAGAACGAAGTTTCGTGAGTAATAAATTCAAACACTTATTAAAACAACAACCCCAAAAGCTTGATGAAACCTTCACGGTGGAAATGGCCAATGGGAAGACAGAATCCACTAGGGAAATCTACATCGGATGTACCCTGACCTTAAATCATCACGTCTTTCAAATAAACTTAATGCCTGTTTCCATTAGGAGTTTTGATGTGATTATCGGCATGGATTGGTTAAGCCCCCACCATGCTGAAATTATGTGTCACGAGAAGGCCGTTCGCCTTCATCTCCCAAATCACGAAACCCTAGTTATTTACGGAGACAAACCTAGCACAAACCTTCGTCTTATCTCGTGCATTAAGGCACAAAAGTACCTACGAAAGAAGGACTTGACGTTCCTAGCTCATATCGTGGATAAGTCCCAGGAAGAGATCAATATTCGAAACATCCCTATGGCTTGCGATTTCCCGGATGTCTTTCCGGAGGATCTTCCGGGGATACCCCTAGAAAGACAAGTCGAGTTCTGAATTGATCTAGTGCCAGGAGCTACTCCCATCGCCAAATCACCCTACAGATTGGCTCCTGCGGAGATGAAAGAGTTGTCCAGTCAACTCAGCGAGCTTTTGAACAATGGATTCATCCGACCCAGTTTCTCACCTTGGGGAGCTCCGGTTCTCTTTGTCAAAAAGAAAGACGGTACCTTCAGGATGTGTATCGACTACAGAGAACTTAATAAGCTCACCATCAAAAACCGTTATCCACTTCCGCGAATTGACGATCTATTTGACCAGCTCCAAGGAGCTAGTTACTTCTCAAAGATAGATCTGCGATCTGGATACCACCAACTCAAAGTCCGGGAGGAGGATATTCCGAAAACCGCCTTCCGAACTCGTTACGGACATTATGAATTTGTTGTAATGCCCTTCGGTCTAACGAATGCTCCTGCCGTATTCATGGACCTGATGAATCGAATCTGCCGACCATTCCTCGATAACTTTGTCATCGTTTTCATCGACGACATCCTCGTCTATTCTCGAAGCGAGGAAGAATACGGCCGACATCTCCGACAAATCCTGGAAACCCTGCGGACCGAAAAGCTGTATGCAAAACTCTCTAAGTGCGAGTTTTGGCTCTGAAGTGTGAACTTTTTGGGACATGTTGTTAGTCAGGAAGGAATTCATGTGGATCTTTCTAAGATCCAAGCCATCGAAGGATGGGCAATTCCAACAACACCCACGAAAATTCGCCAATTTCTAGGCCTCGCAGGCTACTACAGGAGATTCATTCAAAACTTCTCCAAAACAGCAAAGCCACTTACCTCGCTTACACAAAAGGGCGAACCCTTCGTATGGACCGACAAGCAAGAAGCTGCATTTCGATCTCTGAAGCAAGCACTCTGCAGTGCGCCGGTGCTATCGCTACCGGAAGGAATAGAAGACTTTATAGTTTACTGCGATGCGTCAAATCAGGGTGTAGGCTGTGTACTCATGCAGCGTGGAAAGGTGATAGCTTACGCGTCCCGGCAACTAAAGACGCACGAGGTGAATTACACCACTCATGATTTGGAACTGGGAGCAGTGGTCTTCGCCCTGAAGATTTGGAGGCACTACCTTTACGGTACTAAGTGCACCATCTTCACCGACCACAAGAGTCTCCAGCACATCTTGAATCAAAAAGAGCTAAACATGAGGCAACAAACATGGGTCGAACTGCTAAACGACTACGAGTGCGAAATCAAGTACCACCCAGGCAAGGCTAACGTAGTAGCCGATGCCTTGAGTCGGAAAGAATACTCGAATCGTCGTTTGAAGACTCTCTCCATAACCATTCGATCCCACCTAACATCTCAAATCCGGGCAGCCCAGCTCGATGCCATGAAGACAGAAAACAAAACAATCGAAGCGCTGCGTGGAATGGAGAAGAACTTTGAAGTGAAGAAAGACGGAACAAATTACTTCATGAACCGTATCTGGGTCCCTAAACTTGGGGGATTCAGAGAGGTAGTCATCAACGAAGCCCACAAGACGCGATACTCCATCCATCCAGGTTCAGAAAAAATGTACTTGGATGTTAAGCAACATTATTGGTGGCCTAATATGAAGGCAGAGATTGTCACTTACGTTAGCAAGTGCCTCACTTGTGCAAAAGTAAAGGTGGAATATCAGAAGCCCTCCAGATTACTACAGCAACCAATAATTCCAGAGTGGAAATGGGAAAGGGTTACCATGGATTTTGTGACCAAACTACCCAAGTCGACGGATGGTTTGGACACGATCTGGGTAATAGTTGATAGATTAACGAAATCCGCCCATTTCCTACCAATAAAAGAATCATACAAGATGGAGCGCCTGACAATAATCTACATCAAAGAAATCGTGAGACTCCACGGAGTACCCGTATCTATCATCTCAGATAGAGATAGTAGATTTACTTCACGCTTGTGGCAATCGCTTCAGAAAGCTATGGGAACGCAACTTGACATGAGCGCTGCCTACCACCCACAGACAGATGGTCAAAGCGAGCGAATCATTCAAACGCTAGAAGATATGCTTCGCGCGTGTGTGATAGACTTTGGCAAATCGCGGGATACCCACTTGCCTTTGATCGAGTTCTCATATAACAACAGTTATCACTCGAGTATCAAAGTCGCTCCTTTCGAAGCATTATACGGGCGTAAATGTAGATCACCACTGTGTTGGGCAGAGGTAGGAGACATCCAGCTAGCAAGAGGGCAAACGCCAAACAATACCTTAACGGGACCGGAAATCATACGCGAGACGACCGAGAAGATAATTTAGATCAGGGCCCGACTGCAATCATCACGAGACAAGCAAAAGAGCTATGCCGATAAACGACGAAAGCCCTTGGAATTCAGAGTCGGAGATAGGGTGTTACTAAAAGTCTCTCCTTGGAAAGGAGTGATTCGTTTTGGGAAGCGGGGCAAACTGAACCCTCGATACATTGGACCCTTCGAGATTCTTGCCCGAATCGGTCCAGTGGCTTATAGATTGCAGCTACCCGCTGAGCTAAGCAGTGTACACCCTGTGTTCCACGTTTCCAATTTGAAAAAGTGCTTATCCGACGAGACTCTCGTCATCCCATTAGAAGAAATTGAAATCAATGAGAATCTTCTGTTCATCGAAAAACCAGTTGAAATCATGGACAGAGAGGTGAAGCATACTAAGCAGAGCCGCATTCCAATTGTGAAAGTTCAATGGAACGCGAAACACAGACCAGAGTTCACATGGGAACGCGAAGATCAAATGAAACAGAAGTACCCTCATCTATTCTCGCATTCCCAAATCTAGCTTTCAAAAGAATTTCGGGACGAAATTCCCTCTATCGGGGGGATGATGTCACAACTAGGAATTTTGGTGCCTTGTAACTACAACAATTATGTCAATTATGAGCCAACAATGTGAAAGCATGTATGATGCTTATTCAATAACAACAAAACTTCATCAAATACTTCATTCAAGCACTACAAATAGTCAACAAAAGAATTGGAAACCCTTGAAATCCCGATTTAAGTCCATTTTGGACTAGGATTTCCTTATTGGACCTAATGGACCAATAAGCTTCCAATTTAACTATCTTGGACATAGAACTCTCAAATGGGCCCTAATTGGACCCATATACATGAAACCTAATATTTTGGGCCTTATAAGCCTAAAATAAACTAGGTTAACTTTAATGGGCCTTATTAGGTCACAACCAATTTAATTTAGCCCTAATAGGTCATAAAAATCATGCTTTGATTTATGTTGGGCCAAAAATCATGTAATTTAACCATAACATGGGCTTAAGCATACAAGGCCCAATTATTTTCCTTCCCCTCTCCATTCTCGGCCCAAACCACAAAAGAAAGGAAGGAGTTGATTTTAGGATAGCCACCTCACCATTATCTCTTGGATTTCCATGCATTCATCTCATATTTCCATGCAACTATCCCATCAAAGATCTCTCTTCCTCTCTCTTCTTCTCTCGGCCGAACACAACACAAACACACACACATTTCACTCAAAACTCTCTCAAGGAAACTCCCTTCACTCTTCACCAAATTCTTGAAATTTAGGAGGTTTTTCAAGAAGATATTTCCACAAATTCATCATCTAAGGTAAGTTCATGCTTGGATCTATGATCTAGATTCTTTGTTTTTATCAAAAACCTCTTCCTAATCTATACAAAATCATGCTCACTCTTTTAGAAATCATCTAAGTTCGAGATTTACCAAGAGGACTTGCTAGGATCGAAATTTCTTCACCTCTTCCTTCAAAAACCGAACCCACAACTCAAGGTGAGCTTCATACCCCTCTCTTTTCGGTTTTTATGTGTTTTATGGGGGAGAATACAAGAAAATGTGTAGATCTATGTGTATGTGTATGCTATGTGTGATTTTATGCATGTATGTGTGTTTTTATGTGTTTTTATGATGAACATGTAACTAAAAAGGGGTGATACTCGAGATCTATGACATGAGAAAGGAAACAAAATGATCTAAGTTATTTTACACTAAACAAGTCAAGAATAATAACTTATAAGATTATGATGAACATATTTCCAACATAAAACCCATTTTTGGGCTTAAATTGTCAAAAATACAAAACTTGGGTTAAAAATTGTCAAGTCACGGTTTCTTAAGGGCCAAAAGAGTCAAAACAGTTTCCATAATTGTTTTTCTGAATATTAAAATTTTCAAAGGACTTGAAATGTAAATTTTTAGCTTAATGGGCTAATTTTGGGCTTTTTGGCCCAATAAGCCCAAAATTGCGAAAAATGACTACTAAAGGGGCTGAAATGAAACTTTATTCAAAACAGGGGATAAAAAGTGTAAGAAAACCATTTCAAGGGTCAAAAATGCTTTTCATATCCAAAAAAGATCAAAAATATAAAGTTTTTGGATTTTGGGCCAAAACTGTAAAAATTGCGAAAAATAGGGTTTTAACCGAGAAATACCATTCTGGAAGGGCTAAATCTGTTAACAAAATCACTTTTGGGTTAAAACTATCATTTCAATAAATTTATGATGCAAAAGTGTCAAGAAAATGTTTTAAGGACTAAAAATGCAATTATTTTATTTAAAAGACTAAAATTGTTATTTTTATAAAAAGAAAGGTAGTGAAAAGGTCAAATCCCTACTTTTAAACAAACTATTTCATTAAGTCAAAATACAAAATCACGACTACCGACAAATCGAAAGACGAATACACGTTCAACTCCAAATATCGTGATAAACGAATCGATCGGTCTCGAATCGATACCAAACCAACAAACGTTAAATCAAACCCTTCAATAGATACGCGATACCTAAGATGAGTAGATATACAAACTTTGGGCTTGAGAGTTTCAAATCATGCTTGTTGGATCTTGCAAGTCCATCAACATGATCTTTGGTCCCAAAGGGATAACGCTTATATGTTATTGGGCCTTCTATGACCCAATATTTTATAAAAGGACTTTCAATAGCTTTTATGTGCTATAGGGCCCTAGTGGCCCATTAGTAAAGCTAGTAAGGTCAAAGTATTCAAATGCGAGTTGGACCATCGCGTCTTTCGCATCCCCGACAGCCTAAGGTACTTACGATAGTAGTAGGACATAGTGCTCCTCTTCTCTTCGTTCGCTAAGGCTTATGAGTAATCAAAGTAGACGAAATTAGGACGTTATTCAACATTAATCAAGGTGGAGTAATCAATAGTCATTCGATATGACGGTACAAAAGTTAGTAATCACTTATATCTTTCGACATCGGAAAACATCGGGTTTTCTGGGGAAATCAATACTATTCGTTCGAAAATTTCATAACTATAATACAAAACACCCTCTTTATATATATATATATATATATATATATATATATATATATATATATATATATATATATATATATATATATATATATATATATATATATATATATATGTTTTGAAATCATTCATGCATCAACTTATGGATCTTCACACTTTGATAAACTAATGTCTTTTCAGAAAATATCGGATTTTCTGGGTTTTACAAACTATACAAATCATTTTATTCACAACTATGCTTTTGAACTCACCAACATTCCATATGTTGACGTTTTCCAAAATAACTTGTATTCTCAGGTAACAGATAAGCGGAAGGGTAATACCAAGTATGTTAGAATATTTTGTATTGAAAACTTTGAAACAATTTGTGTTATGAATGTGTAATATTTGATAACAATGTACTGGATGTAAACAATATCAGTTGTAATGTATTGATGCATGGTGATGTTTATGTTATGATTTATGTATATTCATTGTGATGGTATTCAATCTAAGTCACGCGAGCCCCCGGACGTTTCCGCCGTCTGGTTTCGGGGGTGTGACAAGTTGTGACAAATGATCACTTCTTCATCACTGTCATCCTTTTGACTCTTAATCGGAAGTCTTTCAGGTGCTTGAGTTAGGGTTTGTTGGGAAGGTTGAGAATGGTTTTGTTGGAATCCAAAATTTTGGTTGTTTTGAAAACCATTGTTTTGATTGTTGTAACCTTGATTTTGGAAACCTCTGTTTTGATTTTGAAAACTGTTGTTTGGATTGTTATTATGACCTGAGTTGGGATCGTTTTGAAATCCCTGGTTTTGAAAACTTTGGTTTGAGTTATTATGGAAAGAAGGTCATTGAGAATTTTGTCCAAAGTAGGGTCTTGGTTGAAAACCTAAGTTGTTTTGTCCAAAGGATGGTCTTGGTTGAAAACCTGAGTTATTTTGTCCAAAAGATGGTCTATTTTGAAAGTTTGGTCTAAAATTTGATTGACCATGATTTGGGATAAATCTCTGGAGATTTGTGTTTGCAACCAACGCACACAATTGTTGATAATCTGCTTCATCATTCGAATCAGACTGGAAGGTTTGGTTTTGAAAATATGTAGCCTGATTAAAATGATTAAAGTTTTGATCATTGAAAGGTGTTTGGTTTTGTGAAGTTGTGGACACAAGAGCAAGTGGTCCTCCAAAAGCTGTAGTGGTTGGTGGGTCAATCGAGGATTCATACGATTGAAGTTCTCCATACAAATTGTACAAAGTTTCTGTATGAATGGCTGGATTTCCCTGAATAATGAGTTTAACCATTTTCCAGCTTTCGAAAAGATTGTTTAAAAACTTGAGATTTATCTCGTGTTGTGTCTTTTTGATACCCAAATTATTCATTTTAACCATAATAAAATTGAACCTATCATGAGCATCATGGATGGTTTCTGATGAAAACATTTTGAAATTATCGAATTCATTTAAAACAGATGTTCTTTTGTTTCCGATAATTCTTTTATTTCCACAAAAACGATTTTTCAAATTTTCCCAAATTTGATTTGCGGTTAACAGTATAATGTCATCCATTTGTCTTAGAATACTGTGAGGTATTTCAGACACAAGTTCCTTTTTGGCTTGGAGTTCCAACTTTCTTCTGATTTCGGTTTGAGTGGCTTAATTTGTAGCAAGAGTAGCCATATTTTCTGGAGTAATATATGTTCCTTCTACGCATTTCCAGACATCTTCATTTATAGCGTTAAGATGAAGATTCATACGGCCAACCCACAAATTATACTCTTCAGGAATAAGTATGGGTGCCCGTGAACCAGATCCTAAGCTATTTGCAATGGAGACAGAGTTCATGTTAGAGTAATTTGCCAAAGACATTTCCTTTTTTTTTGAAATTTTTTGAAAGGATTTTGAACAAGTGATATTAAAATGAAATTTTTAAAGAAAAGCTTATGGAAGGTTTATAACGCTAACCAAAAGTTTTCGACAAAAATTTCAAAGTAAATCACACAAGCTCTAATACCAATTGTTGTAAAATATTCTTTTATATCAGCTCATATACCGATTGTTGGAAATATAAAAATCTTATCACCACAACAAAAGGCTCGGTTACCAGTTACTGTGTGACAGATATATGAGTTAAAGGTATAAGATATAGATATATATAAAGAATAATAATTGCGGAATAAATATAAATATGAAAGCTATAAATGACTGAAAGCTATAATAATATAAATGATTGTATTTAAATGACGTAAAGCTATAAATAATATAAATGACTGTATTTAAATGACGTAAAACTATAAATAATATAAATGACTATATTTAAATGACATAAAGCTATAATAAAGTATATAAGTATATAAATATATATCAAGTAGGTTCGTCAATAAATTGACTGAACTGGACTGATGGAACGACTGGTCGATATTTGGACTCTTGGAACGACTGGTCGACATTTGGACTCTTGGAACGACTGGTCGATATTGGGACTCTTGGAACGACTGGTCGATATTTGTTCAAATATCAATCCGGTATTTGATAAGTAACACAAAGTTCATTTTCATGTAAAATGGATTGTTTACAAAACAATGCAAAGTACACGGGTCATGTATTTGTATACAGGTATAGGGTATTTTGAGGAGATTTGATGAGGTTGGAGTGGGTATTTGGAGGGTGGTAGGAGGTGTAATAATGTTGTAGTTTTGATGGTGTAAGGCAGCAAAGATGGTGATGTTGAAAGAGCTTTGGGTGGTGATGAATGTAGATTTTTGGAGTAGATCTCTCTGGATAGCCAATTCTCTCTCGCGTCTCTCTGGGGTTTCCCGTGGTCAAAATCGTCCACGAAAATTTCTAGATGTAGGTAAGGTTCTGAAGAATTGATGGTGAAAATCTCCCTAGTAGTATTTTGGCTGTGTTGTGCCCAGTTTTTTGTTTTCTGACATGAAGATTCTGAACTCGAAAACAGAAATCTCTCTGGATAGCCATTTCTCTCTCGTGTCTCTCTGGGCTTTCCCGCGGTCAAAATCGTCCACGAAAATTTCTAGATGTAGGTAAGGTCCTGAAGAATTGATGGTTGTGGTGATTTGAAAGGGTTTTTTTGGAGGAGGTTTAAGGAGGGTGTTTGGAGATTATTTTGAGGTTGGAAGGAGGTTGATATAAGAGAGGTGTTTGGTGGTAAGTGGTGTGATGAGCAAAGGTGGTGAAGTTGATGATCTTAAAGTTTGATGAAGAGCTTGTTGATCTTGGTGTTCTTCACTTTCTCCAGGGATTTATCTTGTTCTTGAAGAAGATGAAGATGGTTGATGGTGTTGGGAGTATTTGGTGTTTGTAGGATGTGTTACAAAAATTACAAAATGAACACACACACTCTCACATACAAACTCACATATACATATATGAATGAACAAATATCTTCATGCACTTGAGTGTTTGTTGAAAGGAATAGTAGCTGGTGTATGCAAGTTGTGGTAGAGTAGGAGGCAAAAAACCTGGGAATGGGTTTAGCTTCTCATTTCCTTGACTTTTCCTAGTTTACTTTTCCACACAAAGATATATATATATATATATATATATATATATATATATATATATATGTATATATATATATAATACATATATACATATATAATACATATATATATATATATATATATATATATGTATTATATATGTATATATGTATTATATATATATATACATATATATATATATATATATATATATATAACACATACATATATACATATATACATATATATATATATATATATATATATATATATGTATTATATATGTATATATGTATTATATATATATATATATATATATATATATATATATATATATATATATATATTGTTGAAACTGTTCAGTCGCACAACTAATTTTCTCGTCTATGCGTTTTCTGTCTTTCGCGTGTTTTCGTATTTTCCGTTTTGATCATGCATTTATGCAACCTGAAATAACTGATAATATTTGTTAGATAATACAAAAACAGTTCGTCTTATTTCAGTGATGGTCACATACAAGGTCACATACAAAAACATCTTTCAACACAGATTTTATCTAAGATAAAACCAATAATAGCAACATACTTAGCAAGTATATATATATAACTCCTGAATATAACTTCAGGGCTATATTAGTAACATACCAGGTTTTATCTTAACATAAAACCAATAATAAAAACATACTTAACCATTAGTATATAGAACTCCCGAGTATAACTTCGGGGCTGTATCATACATAATATATAGAACTCCCGAGTATAACTCTGGATCTATATTAGTAAAATCTATAATAACAACATGCTAACAAGTTTAAGATAGTTATACGATTTCAAAATATCAGATATATTCTAGGTATATATGATACAAAACAACTATATCCCGGTTAATATAACTATTTATGTAGATACGAATATACTATCATATAAACATTATATTAACTTTTATATAATATTTAACATGCATTTTCCCCCCGAAAACATTAAAAAGTGGGGCCGTGAAACTTACCCTAGTAGCGTGATCTATAGAATATAACTGAAAAACGGTCAGACGCACGTCGTTGTCAGGCCCGGGAAGGGAAACGGCCTTCGAAACACGAGAGAGAGAAAAGTAGAAGGTGTAAGGAGAGGAAGGGTCTCACTTGCTATTTATAGGCTGTTCTGGGCCCATTCACGTCGTGACATAACTATGTTCACATCGTGAACTTCCATGAGTCATCCCGTAGCCTTACCACATGTTTTCTAGCCTCAATTAGTGTCATGGACTTTATGTTCACGACGTGAACCAAGGCGGCTAGGCTTTCTGCCACGTGTCATGCCCTTAGACAACTATATCTTCGAAAGATCATAACGTTTGAATACGAGCTCCATTTTTGACGTGCTTTATATCCACGTGTAGGTATTTCCGATTACTACAACTTTATTTAAGACTCCAATAGCTAATTCTAAGTCTATTTTAAATTCCTCTTGTTATAAAGGCTATAGTGATAGAATTTGTCATAACTTCTTCACGCGAAGTCGGATTTAGACGTTTTATATATTTTTGAATCGTATAGACTTGTAGTGTTGAATGAAAATTTCATTAAATATTAAAGTAAATTGGTTATAATATGTGTTTGTTATATTTATGGGACCTAATTTTGGCTGGTGTTACATTCTCCTCCCGTTGAAACAATTTCGTCCCGAAATTTATCTTGTGGACGAGGAACTGTTAAGTAGTTGGGAAAAACATTGTGTATATTACTTAGGTCTTGAGGAAACTTAAGTTGATATGTGACAAAACCAACTATTGCTATAATTTCAAAAGGTCCTATATATCGTGGGTTGAGCTTGCTTGGTTTCTCGAATCGAATCATGCCTTTCCAAGGAGAGACCTTCAATGTTAATTTATCTCCAACTTGGAATTCCAAGTGTTTCCATCTTACATTAGCATAGATCTTCTGACGATGCCGTGCGACATTTAATTTTTCCTTAATTTGCACGATCTTTTCAGTTGTCTCGTGGATTATTTCGGGCTCGGTAGATATGGTATCACCTGTATGTTCTCTGGCCAATTGTGTATCTTCAAATTTTCAGTGCGAAAGTTACAAATCCTAATTCAAGATCATGGGTAGTGTAATTATTCTCATGCACCTTAAGTTATCATGATGCGTAAGCGATAACTTTTCCCCTTTGCATCAACACACATCCCAATCCTTGATTTGATGTGTCGCAGTATACGGCGAAATCTTCTGTCCCATCTGGAAGGGATAGGATTGGTGCACTACACAACATTTGTTTTAGTTTCTGGAAAGAAACTTATTGTTTATCTTCCCAGTTGAACTTTTTGTATTTCCGTGTTAGTGTTGTGAGTGGCTTGGCTATCTTAGATAAATTCTTTATAAATCTCTAGTAGTAGCCAGCAAGTCCTAAGAATTGATGCACTTCTGTTGGCATCTTTGGTGCTTCCCAATTCTTGATTTCTTTAACCTTAGAGGGGTCAACATGAATTCCTTCGCTGCTAATTACATGCCCTAAACATTGTATTTTTCTAATCCAAAATTCAAATTTGGAGAATTTCTCATACAACTTTTCTTTTCTTAGTAGTCCCCAGATTACTTGCAAGTGTTGACGTTGTTCTTCCTTGGTTCGTGAATATATCAATATATCATCAATAACTACTATCATGAATTTATCCAAGTACGATTTGCAAACACGGTTCATGAGGTCCATAAACACTACTGGAGCATTGGTCAATCCAAAACGCATAACTAAGAACTCATAATGACCATACTTAGTGCTAAATGTTGTTTTTGAAACATCAACTTCTTATACTATGAGTTGATGGTATCCTGGTCTGAGATCTATCTCTGAGTAGTAGCTAGATCCTTGAGGTTGATCGAATAAATCATCAATTCTTGAAAGCAGGTAACAATTCTTGATCGTTAATTTGTCCAGCTCCCGATAATCAATACACATTCGAAAGGATCTGCACTTCTTCTTAAATAACAAGGTCGGTGCTCTCCAATGTGAAAAGCTTGGTCTATAAAGCCTTTTTCAAGAAATTTTTGTAGTTGGCTAGAAAGTTCTCGCATTTGAGATGGGGCCAAATGATAAGGAGATTTTGCTACTGGTGTTGCTCCTGGAGTAAAGTCGATTCAAAATTCGACTTGTCGAACAGGTGGTATTCCAAGTAGATCTTTAGGAAATACATATGGGTAGTCACATACTTGAGGTATGTCGTTGATTTTGTTTTGATTTTCTTATCTACAATGTGAGCCAAGAATGAGCTATATTTCTTATGTAGATATTTCTGAGCCTTTGTGCAAGAAATGAGTTTGAGGTTTTTCCCAAACTTATCACCATAGATAATATGGGATTTTCTGTTAGGTAAGGGTAATCGTACGACTTTTTCATAACATAGGATTTCGTCGTGGTGTAAAGATAACCAATCCATATCAATGATGACGTCAAAGCTTCCAATAATCATTGGCATGAAGTTGACGTGAAAAGTATGATTATTTAGCGTTAGAAGGTAATTTTATAAAATTTCTTGGGTAATTTTGTTTTGTTCGCTTAGCTATTTCTACTTTACATGCTTCTTTTAGTTTACTAGACTCATGATTTAAATGTTCCCTAAATATTGGAGTAATAAAACTTCTATCAGCTCCAGAGTCGAAGAGTATTGTAACGTATAAGTTATTTATGAGGAACGTACTAGTTACCACAAATGGTTCCTGGATAGTATCCCTAGTTCCAACTACGAATGCTCTGCCACGAGCATTACCTCCCTGGTTCCTCCATTTTGGACATTCCCTCCTGAAGTGTCAAACTTCTCCACACTCGTAACATGTTCTTCTTCCACCAAAGCATGTTCTGGTGTTTGTTCCCTGATTTATTGTTGCAGGTGTCGTGCTTTTTTAGTAATTGATAGTGTGCCCCTTCTATTTACACTTCATGCAAACAACATAGTCAACTAAGTGATGACGGTTGCACCGAATACACCATGGAGGCTTTACTTCATATTGATATGGTGGCGTGGGTGTTGTTGTTGTTGTTGTAGCAGAATAAACAGTTGTCACTTCTTGTTTCTTTCCGGATGATTGTCTTGGGTTTCTTCCATTAAATTTATGCTTGTATACTCCGGATTTGGGAGGCTCAACTTTTGCTACCATGGATCCCATTGGATCTATATATTGGTTAGACGATAGGCTAAGCGTTGTGTACTGTCATACGTTGTGGGTTTTGAAGCGATAACGATCCCTCAGATCTGTGGTGCTAGACCCTAGATGTATCGTTCAATTTTCTTGTATTCATGGGTTACAATTGCCAGACACATTATAGCAATGTCATTGAACCTAGCAGTATAAGCATTTATTTATGAACTCTTCATTGTTAGGTTCCATAGTTCTTGTTCCAGATTCTGCACCTTATCTCTAGGACCGTACTATTCTATTAACATCATCTTTAGATCTTCCCAATAGAGTTTGCACTACTAATGCACATTGTCTTTGCATAGCTGTTATACCATGTTAATGTCGCATCCGAAAAAGTACAAGCTACAAATTATACTTTGCAACCATTCGGACAAAAGCTTATTTGGAAGACGGATTCTAGGTTTGTAGCTCATGAATGTTCCACATGTGCAATCACTTGAAACGCTACTATTATTTCTACAATTACTGTTCCAATACCTACTTTGTTAAGAGGCGTTGTTTATTTGAACACTCGATTGAATCCGTAATTTGGTTGGTGACGAATGATCTCTTGCTGATCTCTTATGGAACGTTACTTTGTCCCATTACAATTGGTTGAAGGAGATGATTCGCACTAAAGTATTGTTGAAAATATGAGCGATAATACTACAATCGTTGGTATTAATAGACTTCCATAACGTAGTAGTCATAGGTAATCGTAACTCGTAATGACTTACAAATATGTGTGTTTCCGAAGGTGTTCTTAAATATCCAATAGGAACATACGTAGATTATCATGACTGAGTAATTATGGTTATCTAATAAACATCAGACATGATTTATGTTTATAAGGATTTGCAACACTTATTTTTCTCAGGCATAAGACGTTGCTTGATTTCTAGTTCCTTAGTGTTTTTCCTTTGTGCCTTGAACTGCAATCTTTCTTGAGTCTTCTAGAATCTTCAAGTGTTTTAGTCTATCAACCACCGTATCCAATTTTAGTTGTGCATCGGTCTGACCATAATTAAACATAGGTGATCAGTCTATGTTTAGTTGTGGTTCGGCCCATGTACACTAAAACTCGACTAAGGAGTTTGACCTAAAACCTTGCGTTGTATTGTTATCGAGGGTTTGGGTTTTCTATATTTTTGGGTTGTATATACATGTGTTCTGATAGCGAGACTGGGTTCATACATAACTCTATATCTTTGTGTTTGTTGTGTTCAAGGGTTGTATTAATTATTGTTTGTTACTTCAGGTCTAGCTGATAAGGCACCGGCCAGTCAGGACAGTCGGTAGGCAGGATCATTTTAGCATATAGCCGTTCTGAAATCCAGCAACCCAACG
The DNA here is from genome assembly GCF_052849685.1 of Lactuca virosa. Classification (NCBI taxonomy): domain Eukaryota; kingdom Viridiplantae; phylum Streptophyta; class Magnoliopsida; order Asterales; family Asteraceae; genus Lactuca; species Lactuca virosa. Next base: position 88,878,201 of record NC_136434.1, read on the forward strand.
CGACGTGTCTATCCTGTCACCGCTCCCGTAAGTAGTCCCTTAGTAGTATAATTAATAATACTTTTTATTGTAGGTTAAGGGATATACCTAAACCTAAAGAGTAAGCCCTAGACTATAGTCGTTCTTTCCTAAGAAAGTACTAGTTCGCTATAGTCAATAGCTCCTATACGAATCTGTCACACCCCCAACTGGCGGCGGAAACACAGGGCGGTGTAACGTCATTCCTTGTATCACAGTTATTGAACATATATTGAACAGTACAAAAGAATTTATTATAAACTATATACCTTTATTGATGATAGAAAGTTACATTATTCTTGTTTCCTAATAATTATCACATAGTGTCCGAACTTTCGCACACGTCCTAACAAATATATGTTCGATACAAACATAAAAGATAATAGTAAAACTTCTCCTGTTTGAGAAACATTCTAGCTTATCATATTCCTGAAAACACATGCGTTTTGAAAATTTGTCAACATAAAGTTGGTGAATCCACGGGTTTTGACTCCAAGTAAAATAGTACTTTTTCCAAGTTCAAAAAGTATAAAACATAGTTTAAAAGTGTTATCCTGACTCTTACTTATCTCAATTCTATATGAGTATATATACTAGGTGTAATTGTTTACTTGATGAATAAGTAAAATACCTATAAATTCCTTATACCTAGAGTATAAGTGATTGGGAAACTTATACTTAACATTAATACTTGTATATCGACAAAGTATAATGTTTCTAATAATTTGCTACCATGAGTCCGTAACCGCTGCTTTGACATATAAGACTTCTTACAAAAGTCCCACCAATGGTTCCACGAAGGATTTCCACCATTAATGCCATAAACGATTATGCACGGGGTACCACGAAGGATTCCACCAATATAAAAACACTGCGTGCTTCATCGACGTCAGATCAATAAAACAAATAAAAGGACAATTTGTCACTCGCTAAATATTGGGTTGTAGCTAACAACCACGAGTGGGATTGTCAACCCGTATAGTTTCATACACGACTTCCTCGCTCACACGAGATTAGCGATTACAAGTCAGAGGATTTCCCCTAAGAATCTCAATCTTAGTTGATGAATATAATAACTCATGTAGAATTTGTCAACCTCCTATAGTTCCAATAACAAAAGCATATTCGTGTCTAAAACCGTAAGTTACTAGACTATGATTTTAAACATTACTCCTAATTTCATAATAATTGGGCAGTACAACATCTATAACTTGAAGTAAAACCAGATTTTATCTTAACATAAAACCAATAATAACAACATACTTAACAATTAGTATATAGAACTCCCGAGTATAACTCCACGGCTATATCACACATAATCTATGGAACTCCCGAGTATAACTCCGGATCTATATTAGTAAAATCTATAATAACAACATGCTAACAAGTTTAAGATAGTTGTATGATTTCAAAATATCATATATATTCTAGGTATATATGATAAAAAACAACTATATCCTGATTAATATAATTATTTATGTTGATACGAATATACTATCATATAAACATAATATTAACTTTTATATAATATTTAACATGCATTTTCCCTTGAAAACATTAAAAAATGGGGCCGCGAAACTCACCCTAGTAGCGTGATCTATAAAATATTAACTAAAAAACGGTCAGAGGCTCATCATTGCCAGGCTCGGGAAGGGATACGGCCTTCGAAAAACGAGAGAGAGAAAATTAGAAGGTGTAAGGGGAGAAAGGGTCTCACTTGCTATTTATAGGTTGTTTTGGGCCCATTCACGTCGTGACATACCTATGGTCACGTCGTGAACTTACATGAGTCATCCTGTAGCCTTACCACGTGTTTTCTAGCCTTGATTAGTGTCCTAGACTACTTTCTTGTCGTGGACTTAATGTGCACGTCGTGAACCAAGGCGGCTAGGGTTTCTACCACGTGTCATGCCCTTAGATAGCTACATCTTCGAAAGATCATAACTTTCGCATACGAGCTCCGTGTTTGACGTTCTTTATATCCACGCGTAGGTATTTCCGAGTAATACAAGTTTCATTTAGACTCCAATAGCCAATTATAAGTATATTTTAAATTCCTCTTGTTATAAAGGCGATAGTGATAGAATTTATCATAACTTCTTCATGTGAAGTTAGATTTAGACGTTCTATATATTTTTGGAATCATATAGACTTGTAGTGTTGAATGAAAATTTCATTAAAGATTAAAGTAAATTGATTATAATATGTGTTTGTTATATTTATGGGACCTAATTTTGACTGGTGTTACACCACACGACAAACTCCCTTGTGTAATTTCCTACACTTGTTACACCGAGTTCATGTCTATCCTCTAGACTTTGATTCGTCGTGGTTGAATCTTTTGGCTATCGGTTGGGACGGAGCTGGAGTCTACCTCTTTTCCTTTCGTTGAGTTTCCAACTCGATTTCCCTTATCCTATCATGCTCTTGCATCTCTATTAAGGTTTTGTATCTATTATTCGATACAAACTATCTTATATCAGTCTTGAGCATGCTCAAATATCGAGACATCTGAACTTGCTCCGATGATGCACATTCTGGGCAAAACAAGGCTCTTTCGGTGAACATCTTGGTAGTCTCAGTTACCAATTCAATGGTCTGTTTGAGTGATAGATATTCTTGAGCGAGTCGATCCCTCTCTAGTGGTGGAATATACTCTGAATTGAACTTCTCAACAAACTATTCCCAAGTCACCACACTCTTCTCATCCAGTGAATAGTTCTTAGTGACAAAGTTCTACCAATCCTTTGCTCCTAGATGTAAAAGAATCTATGCCTATCTGAATTTCAAGTTCGCTGGACAAGCACAAGTGTAGAATCATCCTTCCAGATCAGATATCCGTTTCATGTAAACAATTGGATCCCTAACACCATCAAAATCAGGAGGTTTGGTGTTGTTCAACCCTCAATAAGGCATCTCATTATCTCCATGTTAGGTTGCAACAACGATATCAACAGTAGCTGTGGAGGCAACGGTACTAGCAACTGTAGCGTACCATTCATCAAACAAAGCTATTATTTCAACATTAATAGTTCTAAACATTTATGGAATTATCTCTCTCACAGATGTTGATCCCGTCGCCTCTATCCAATCGCGTATCTTAGTCTCGCTTGGTCCTGAACCTTTAGATCCAGAACCCGACCTGCTTGCTCTTGTGATCATTACCATGTTGAATGTGTAACGGGAATGGGTTAATACGAATTCAAACCAACTCCAAAGGGATATCTGAATCCTCTCCAGTTCCTTAGCAACTTTGTAGCTTTTCTTGATTCCTATATGTATCCTATATTTCTAGTAGTACAGGCCCATACTACCTTCCACATCTATCCATGCTAGATGCAAGAATTGCTCCAAGGTTTTCAAGTTACTACACTTATCTACCAATATGCCTTTTCACACACCTAGTGTTACAACGTCCTAATTACTCATGTTCCTAGAATCCATTAGGATTTTGCATTTCTATTGTCACCTCACTTCGGAAGTATGTGCCTTATCAAGCACATATTATATTTCCTAGACCATTCTTCTAGGATCACGTCTAATTTACCCTAATATTTGCCCAGAAAAACTTCTACAAATGTTAACTATCTATTTGGTGAGTACGATTACATGTCTATAAAATTAAACAGTCACTAAAAAATCTGACACTATGGCGGTTAGACTCAAACAAGAGCTACGCAATAGCGATGAATCAGGAAACCTAAACCTATTTAGTATTGGGAGCATGCAATCTAAATTATTTGTCAAATAACAAATTAATAGCAAAATAGGTTCTAAGAAACAATTAACAAGCAAATCCCTAGGCTATAAGACATCTTAAGCATCGGGAAATTCTAACCTGCAATTCCTGAATGAACCCCAGCCAACTACTAGCATGTATTTCTAACAATTCACATTTCAGCATTCATAACAAATACATATATTTTTGGAATCACTTTTTTTCTGAGCTTTGGCTGGCCGTACACATCACATTCTTTTCTTTTGAATAAAGTTATTTTTCTTAAAGGATTTGTGAAGATATTTTGATCATCGGTTTGAGTCTGGAATTACACGAGTGTTCATCCAGTTCGCTCAAACAAGGGCTCTAATACCAACTTATAACATCCCAATTTTTCAACTGAAAATTTTCATTTTTATTTATTAAAATATACAATAGTATGATTACATTATGCGGAAACATGTTGCAAATGCGCATGTGTAAAGTCGAAACTTGCGCTTCTAATGAATCACTGGAGTACCTTAAGAATATTTTATTCAACTGGGTAAGCACGAGGCTTAGTGAATTCCCCAAAATACCATATACTATAATAATATACATGTATACATATAATGACTCACGATCTGCCAATAATAGCTTTACTTACGACCTACGTGCCATTTCGTTAACACATGTCTATGTGTACTTACGGCCTACGTGCCATTTTGTTAACACGAGTCTATGCGTACTTACGACCTATGTGTCATTTTATTAACATGTGTTTATGTATACGTACGGCCTACATGTCGTTACGTCTACATGCATGCCTATAGCTCTCGAACTCTTTAACCGTTCCACCATCATCCCTAACTAAGTCAAATATCACAACTATTACACACATAGGTACTGCACTTTAGACTCTATTAGTACAGGTACATTTATATTTTCTACTCTACCAGTTCACACTTAAGCATATGAAGATTATACTACCAACTCTACTCTAATGGTTCTCTATCCTAAGATAAATTGATATATATTATAATACATGCTATCGTGAGATAACTTACCTGGACAGTTACTCATACGATTGACAGATATCCCTCCGGCGTAACGGGTAACGCGTCTAACAGGCATTAACCTAGAATACTATAACTTATCAGTTCTTATGACAATCTGGTAACGAAAGTTAGATCTTTCTCTAATCCCAATGAATACCGAAAGTTCTATCAAATAAGGAATGGCCAGGCAAGACAGTTAAGAGGCAAGATCATATCGGCTTATAGCTTTTCTGAAATCTAACAACCAAGCTAATGTCACAATCCTAGACACCTCTCATGTAAGTAGATCAATCAGTATTACAACTAGAATTACTAATAAAGCATATATATATATATATATATATATATATATATATATATATATATATATATATATATATATATATTCATAGCAACAACTATGAATATAAATATTGTTGGATTATGTGTTTAAGCCCATAACTAAAATTGATATATACTTGAATTGATAATAGCACGGTTTTTTTGGGTTGCCCTCAAACCTAGCAATTGGACATGATGACTTTTAAATATATATATATATATATATATATATATATATATATAAATTTTTATGTGAATAATAAATTAAATAAATGGTTTATTAATGTATTTTGAAAATACTATATTAATTAGAAATCATATTATTTAATTAATAATTAATCAAAAATTAACTGGAATTAATTTTGGGATTAATTAGGTTAATTAAAACAAGGATTGTATGGTTATTTATTGAAAGTTAAGGAAGGAAGGCTCTAGAACCTCATCAGGGAAGGCTTAGAATTTTCCTCCAAGGCACTTTGGATAAGGGATTGAGGTGCTTGGTCACCAAGCAAGGGAATCTAGGGCTTATCTCTTAAGCCCTAGCTTTGGCCCCAAGATTCCTCAACTATATAAAGGCCTCCTAGCCCTTGATTTTGTCCATCCCTTCCCTCTACAAGCCTTGGACGAAATCTTGGCTCTCATCTCCTCTGTCTATATTTTTCCTCTTGCTAGCTTGGGTGTGAACCATTAGAGGCTCGACGCTTGTGGTGGTTGCTTCCAAAATATCAACGAGAGGATTTATAGTTGTTTACAATAAGAACTAAAAGATATGTAAGCCTAAACTTTCTTCTTTAGTAATTTTCGAAAATTACCTAGGGTTCTTATTTTGATGTTCATAGTTATAGGTTCAATAGTGAAAACATAGATCTTGTTTTAGGTTGCATGAACACTTACGAGTTTTAAGTTTGTTTTGTTATGCCTAGAAACCATCACTGGTATCAAAGCGTTAGGGTTGTTTTTAATTGAATTTGCTATAATTGTTGAATTTGATCACATTATGGTTTATGGTAATTAAACCCTAAAAGACCACAAATTTCGAAACTGGATTAGGGTTTCTTGCCCCTACCTTTCGAAATTAGCGTTAGGGTTTTGAAACCCTAACCCTCCTCCCCAAGAAATTAAAAATTAAGGTAAGGATTTGAATCCCTTACCTTCTCCCCAAGCAAGATTTCGTAAAATCGTAGGTTTTGGATTTTTTTTTATTTTGGTAATTATCTTTTTTACTTGCCTTAAAAAGGGATAATTAAAATTGGATAAATTCTATACATATTTTCGAAAATTTAGGGGTATAAGGATTAATTAATTAATTTGATTGGATAATCCTTATCTGATTTAATATAATTAATTAAATATTAATTAATAGATAATTATTAAATCATTTAGTTTATTTTCAAATTTGAATTAATCATTTCATTTTCAAAATTTGAATATAAACCTAGTATTTTGAAAAACTTTTAAAATACACCTTATACTATATGTAAAATTAAAAGTTTAATAATTAATATATGTATAAGACTAAGTCAGTCAAACTACCAGTACGCCTCATTCACGAAGTCATACTATAAGGGGAGTTTAAGCAAACAACCTATAAAATGACCACCATTGGGTATCCATTCTTATCCACCGCTCTCTTGTATGGTGGAGGGTTGTTAGCCGGACGGGTTTCATAGGACAAATTAATTCTCATTAAAAGTATAATGCTATTCAAAATAACTAAACTTTTTATTAAAATCTCAATCTTAGTTACTTTAGGAAAATGTAAATTTGTATGCCAACCCGTGAAAATGCACATTATACTTTATAGTAGTTAGTGGAGTGCGTGTTGTTAACTGGCACACTAATATTGATTATAAAGAGTAATAATGGGCATCTCGAAAATTATCATTGATTAATGGAGCGCATGTGGTTAACCGACACATTAAAATGAGATGATAAAATACATCGAGAGTGTCAAGCTAATTTGCATGGTTATTCACATCTTGTTTGTGATCCTCGGTATCCCATTCACAAATGGAAGAGCATAATCTGAGATTAAACATGCAATTGAATAATTTTAATGAATCTCAAAAGATCTAGGAATTTCACTTAACTTAATTCTTTTCAAATTTCGTTTTCTATTGGTGGAATTGGTAAATCGTCATTTACCTACCTATATAAAATTTACAATTAGATTACGACATCCTTTTTCTAAGTTGTGAATTTTTTAGTTGGATCCTAGCCTTAATATTTCATTTTTAGGTTGTTGTATTAAGGATTATTCTTATCTCACTAAAACTACCTTCTTTTTACATATGTCTAGTTCAAATGATGCTTCTGGTTCCTCCTTTTCCTCCCATAACTCTTCATTGTTGAACATCTGCTCGAAGGTGACATTGGATGGCACCAACTATAACGAATGGATGCGCAACATCAAAATGGCCCTTCGTTTTGAGGATAAGGAGTATGTCCTTGAGAAATAACTAAATGAGATGGACGAAGAGAAGTCCTCCTGAAGAACTAGCCACCTACAAGAAGCACTACAATGATATGACAAAAGTTGTTTGCATCATGGTAGCCACCACGAGCCCTGAGTTGCAAAGATTCTATGAGGATTACGGGTTGTACGAGATGAACAAGGACCTTATGGAAAAGTACCATAAGCGACAAGGTGGTAAAGTCCCTTATAGCAAGAAAAATGAAAGAGGGAGAGTTGGCTATTGACATAGTCTTAAACTCATTACCAAGTTGTTATGATCAATTCATCTTGACCTATCATCTGAACAACAATGAGACCACCTTGGCTCAATTGCACAACCTCCTGCGAACAGCTGAAGTAGGGATGAAGGGAAAGAGTATTGCCTCCACTCCTCCTAATGCTCCCATTCAGGCTATTTGGTCAAGGGAAGGTGAAGAAGAGGAAAGGTCCTCCAAAGCAAAACTGGAAGGGAAAGTCTCAACCTGAGTCGTCAAGCAATGGACCCAAAGGTAAATCTAGTTCTGATGCTCATCCTGTCTCTGATCCCAAAGAAGCCACTTGTTTTTATTGCAACGACAATGGGCATTGGAAACGAAGCTGCCCAAAGTATCTGCAAGACATTAAAGATGGCAAGGTGAAGCCAACTTCTACAGGTATATACAGTATCTTATCTAATAAGTCATCATCTTCTCGTTCTTGGGTCCTTGATACAGGATGTGGATTTCACATTTGTTCTTATATGTAGGGGTTAAGAAGAAGTGAGGAGGTGAAGCATGGTAGAATGAACTTGATCATGGGGAATAGGTGATCTTCACCTGTCACCAAGATTATAGTTTATAGTATAGTGCTTAGTAATGGTGTTAGTTTAGATTTGATGAATTGTCGGTACTCGTCAGAAATGACATGAAACATTATTTATTTTCATGCATTGTCCAGAAAAGGTTTTAGATATTCTTTTAATTATGAGAATGGTTCTATTTCTGTTTATAAAATGGTGTTTTTTATTTTTAAGCTTTACCTTGTGATGGTGTGTATGAAACTGGGATGTGTGTAGAAAATTTAGGCAATAGTGTATTTCAAATTTATTCGTCTAATGGCATAGACAAAGCATGCTTGTGGCATAGTCGTCTTCGACATGTTAACCAGAAACGCATCGCCCAACCCCAAAAGGATGGAGTGTTGGAATCATTTTACCTAGGGTTATATGATGCATGTGAGTCTTGACTTTTAGGTAAGATGACAAAATCACCTTTCACTAGATCTTGTGAAAAAGGTGAAGGTTTGTTGGACCTCATACACACAGATGTGTGTGGGCCCTTCAGATCCACCACAAGGATAGAGGCGTAGAGTATCTTAGTATCGAGTTCCACGACTACCTCAAGGAATGTGGAATAGTTTCACAATTGACCCCTCCTAGGACACCACAACTTTATGATGTGGCTGAGAGGCGCAATCGAACCTTGTTAGACATGGTTCGTTCCATTTGGAGTCGAGCTTCTCTTCCAATTTCGTTTTGGGGGTATGTCTTGGAGACTATCGCCCACATTCTTAATCTTTTCTCAACTAAGAAGGTTGCCAAAACACCTCACGAGATGTGGACATGGAAGGTTTCCTCGTTAGCACATATCAAGGTTTGGGGTTGTGAAGCTTTCGTTAGACGAGAGACTCACACCAAGCTTGAACCTCGAAGTGAGAGATGTATTTTCATCGGATACCCACATAATTCCTTTGGATATTTGTTATATAGACCTATTAGGAACGTGGTCTTTGTAGCATGAAGAGGAGTCTTTTGCGAGAGAGATCTCATATGGAAAGAGGACAAGTGGTGATACATTTATCAGTTATAGTATGCTGGTAAATTTGGATGAACCTGCTAACTAATGAGAAGCAATGACAGGCCCCGAGGCAATGGACAGTGAGATCAAGTCCATGTATAACAACCAAGTTTGGAATTTGGTTGATAATGTACCCGGTCGTAAGACAGTTGGGTGAAAATGGATCTTCAAGAAGAAGACCGACATGGATGGAAAAGTACACACTTTCAAGGCTCGAATGGTTGTGAAGGGCTTTACTCAAACCCCAGGGGTTGACTATGATGAGACCTTCTCACCAGTGCCTAAGATAAAATCTATTAGGATAATGCTCGCCATAGCTACATTTCATGACTATGAAATTTGGCAGATGGATGTCAAAACCGCTTTACTTAATGGGGAGTTGGCTGAGGATGTTTACATGAATCAGCCAGAGGGTTTTGTTGATTCAAAGTTTCTCAATAAAGTGTGCAAGCTTGAGAAATCCATCTATGGATTGAAACAAGCATCTCGCAGATGGAATCTTTACATCGACAAGAAAGTCAAGGAGTTTGGTTTCTCTAGAAGTGAAGATGAGTCCTGTGTATATGTCAAAGCTAGTGGGAGTATCGTAACCTTTCTAGTATTGTATGTTAATGGAATACTTCTTATAGGAAACAACATTTCAACTTTAAAAGAGGTTAAGTATTGGCTTGGAAATCGTTTTACTATGAAGGATCTAGGAGAGGCTGCTTATATTCCGGGGATAAGAATTCTGAGAGATGGGTGTAAAAGACTAATTGGACTTAATCAAAGTATATACTTTGAAAAGATGCTAGAACGTTTTAGTATGGAGAATTCCAAGAAATGAGAACTGCCTATCCAGAGTAATACCAAATTCAATAAGACTCAAAGTCCGAGCACTGATGCAGAGATAGCAGAAATGAGTCGGATTCCATATGATTCCGTCGTTGGATCTATCATGTATGCTATGACATGAACTCGTCGTGATGTGTCCTTTGCTTTGAGCATGGTCAGTAGTTATTAGGGAAATCTAGGTAAAGCTCATTGGATAGTAGTTAAGAATATTCTCAAGTATATGTGAAGGACTGAGGACTGGGTCCTAGTACATGGTGGCATTGATACATTGAAAGTAAATGGGTATAGAGACGCCAGCTTTCAAACGGAGAGAGATATCTTCCGTTCTCAATCTGGCTGGGTGTTTACCTTAAATGGAGGAGCAGTTACATGGAAAAGTTCCAAGCAAGAGACAGTGGCTTGCCTTGACAAAGGAACCAAGAGATCATGGCGGATCAAGAAATATTTACAGAAAATACCATTTCATTAGACATATGGTAGAAGAAGGTCACCTCATAGTGAAGGGGGTATCATCTGAAGAGAATCCTGCAGATCCACTGACAAAGGGTCTGAGCAGGGTTAAACACATTCAGAATGCTAGGAACATTGGTGTGAGAGATGATATTAGTTTTGGTACTTAGATAGTTAGTTTGAAACTTGTAACAAAGTAAATGTGATTGACTTTTGGTGATTAAATAATAGAGAATTATTTATGAGTTTGTTTACTACTTTTTGTCAATTTTTTATTATTGTGTTTCATGGTTGCATGTTTTACTTCCTGAATTATTCGATTATTCAAAAGCCCACAATCGATCATACTTTTGGAAGTAAGTAGTGAATTAAGACTGTCATGAATTGAATTATAGATTGTCTAAATAGTTTTAGACATAGCAATGGTATTGCTACAATGTTCATGAGTACTTAGAAATGGAGATGTAAGTATTGGATTAACCCACGCTCAGAGAATTACTTCATGGAATTTATCACGAGTAATTCTGAGACGATAATACCTTATAACCTTTAAACAGAGATATATGAGTTGTGGTTTACAAGTCAGTTTTGCATTGATAATGCGTAAACGCATCAGTAACTTGATGTTGTAAAACGTGTTGTTGTGCATGATTTGATGAGTAAATGGTACAAGCATATAAGTCAAATTGTATTCGTTCGTTTTGCTATAACGGGAAAAGCGATATCTTTGGGCCCCTCGGTGATTTGTTGTTGACTTATAGTGGTGGGCCCGACCAGGACTAAATTGATGTGTTCGATTAGAAGTTCTATGTCATTACAAATAAGAAATCGGGAAACAAAGTATTGGACAATGAGATTGATTTTGTTCCATGTATCATTTCAGAATAATATTTTGAAGAACGGAGGAGTATATGATCACTTATCTTAGGACACGTAACTAATTGGGTTAGATTTCGATAGTAGCTTTTGGAAGCTACAATTTGTTGATCGATTCAAAAGTTATATTGGAAATTATAATTATAGACTTATCCAAGTGGGAGACTGTTGCATTAGGTGTCTAAGCCAATAACTAAAATTGATATATACTTGAATTGATTGTAGCAGAGTCCTTTTGGGTATCCCTCAAACTTAGCAATTGGACATGATGCCTTTTAGAGATATTAATTTATTATGTGAATAATAAATTAAATAAATGGTTTATTAATGTATTATGAAAATAATATATTAATTAGAAACCAAAATATTTAATTAATCATTAATAAGTAATTAATTGGAATTAAATTTGGGATTAATTGGGTTAATTAAAAGTACATGAACTGTTTGGTTATTTATTGAAAGTTGAGGAATGAAGGATCTAGAACCTCATTAGATGAGGTTGACGAAACTTCTAGGGAAGGCCTAGAATTTTCGTCCAATGCCCTTTGGATAAGGGATTGGGCTTCTTAGTCACCAAGCAAGGAAATCTAGGGCTTGTCCCTTAAACCCTAGCTTTGGCCCTAAGATTCTTCAGCTATATAAAGGCCTTATTGGCCCTTGATTTCGTCCATCCCTTCCCTCTACAAGCCTTGGACGAAATCTTGGCTCTCTTCTCCTCTCTTTATTGTTTTCCTCTTGCTAGCTTGGGTGTGAACCATTAGAGGCACGATGCTTGTGGTGCTTGCTTCCAAAAGATCAACATGAGGATTTCTAGTTGTTTATAATAACAACTAACATGTATGTAACCCTAAACCTTCTTCTTTGGTAATTTTTAAAAATTACATAGATCTTGTTTTATGTTTCATGCACACTTAAGAGTTTTAATTTTGTTATGTTATGCCTAAAACCCATCAAATATAAGCTACACTTAAAGCATAGTAAGTATAGCCTAACTTGTGATATGTCAGAAGCGTGTCGCGCGCCTTGTCGACGTGCGCACCTGTGCATGGGAATTTCAGATTTTTTCCAAAAACAGATCTACTTCATGCAAGCTCTGTTTCGACATTACTTCCATCCACGCATAGCTACCAAGGAGATCTACGACTTTCGTTTAGACTCAGTCAGCTAGTTCTCACTTTATTTTTAAAGCTATATTTTTAATAGGCTTAGACTGTTAAAATCCATATAAAAATCATAATTCCTCATATAATTCTATTCAAAACTGTCTTTATATCGACGGTATCATATGGATGAGATATTCAACTCTCGTTTAGATTGTGTTTCCTAACGATCAACCGATCTCTATTTCGGTTTCTGTGTTGCACAATATTACGCTGAAACTTCTAAAATCATAACATCCTCAAACGAATTTAAATTTATGTGTTTAATGTATGTACACTCTCGCTTTTACGACTACTACAATTTTTGTACAAACTATCTATCCTAAATAACCTTCTATCAAAACGTCTATTTTATGTAATCATTCGTTTATACTGCTTGGCGAAAATAGGGTTTTAAAGGGATGGTGGCCGGGGAAAATGGAACAGGTGGCGCTGAATAATCATTTATGATTATAACTCTCCCGCCGCGCAGGAACGTCGGAGCTAGAGGTGCAAATGAGAAATATGTAGCTGAGGTTGAATCTCAATATCTCTATTTTTTTGGAATCTCAACGGAACATACTTATATATATATATATATATATATATATATATATATATATATATATATACTTATATATATATATATATATATATATATATATATATATATATATATGTATTATTATGTATTTTAAATGTATAAACATATGTAATTTTTAAATTTTTTTTATATAGATGTTTATGTATTTTGAATGAATTACCGTATTACTTTTACGTATTTATGTACTTTTTACTTCAAATGGTCTTTACACTTCATCTAATTCTGAAAGTTTTTTTGAGAGTATGGAAATAAATAAAAATATGTGGGTGTATGTGTCTCTCTCTCTCTCTCTCTCTCTCTATATATATATATATATATATATATATATATATATATATATATATATATATATATATATATATATATAGAAACAAGATCGGGTGAGAACTCATTTTAAAGTGAGTACTCGTGAGACCACCTTAAAAAAATTCAAAAAAAAAATCTAAATCATAAAATCGAGCATAGATCTATGTCTGAGAGAAAAAACAATTGGGAAAAAAAATTTTGATCATTAAAATTGAATCATGGATCATAATGATGCAAAATAAAAAAATAAAATTGAATCATGGATCAATTTTAATGATGCAAAAAAAAAATTTCCAATTTGTTTTGTCCCGGACATAGATCTATGTTTGATTTTATGATTTGTATTTTTTTTAGATTTTTTTTTCAATTTTTTAAGGTGTTCTCACGAGTTCTCACTTTAAAATGAGGTCAAATATGATTCTAAGATCATGGAGTTTTCCAATATGATTCGAAGATCATGGAGTTGTCCAAACACCAAAGATCAGACCATTAAAGGGACTAAAACACCAAAATATAGACCAAAACACTGTTATCTCATCAATCCAAAGATGGAATACAATAAAGCAAATATCTTTGTAACTTACAAAGGCCCAAAAGGTAGATGAAGGTTGACATCTTTTGTTTCAAAGCTCCAATACTTAATCTTGCTATAATGTTCCACTCTAAATGTAACACCTCGAATCCTGGATGAGAAATTTAAGAGTTATAATGCACTTTGGAGGACCTACTCGATGAGTTGGTTGGTCCCGACTCGTCGTGTAGGGGTTGAGCTGGCCACACGAGTTATAAAGCCTACTCGTCGAGTCGAGGGGCTAGACTCGATTAGTTGAGTCTGTATTGAGAAAACCCTAAATTTAGGGCTTGCACCCTATTTAAAGGCCCTTAAGCCCTCATTCCCTGACCATTTAGACACACTGAGAGAAACCCTAGACGAGTTGTAGCGTTGTGAGAGAGAGAGAGAGAGAGGCTAAAGATCTTGTGTTCAAGTGCATTTTTAGAAGAGGAATGAAGAGCAAGAAGGTTTGGAACGAGAAGAAACTTTGGGTCCAGTGTTCGTTTCGTGCTAGCTGTCAATTGGAGGTAAAAAGCTATCTCCTTGATCATTCCTTTTGTTATATCTCTTTCTAAAGAGTTTTAGGGCTTTATCCCATCCATCTTTTGGTTTGGAGTTGTTGAGCTGGTCATGGGAGTGGAGACTACAGATCTGAGCTATATGAGTCCCTATGAGCCGAAAGATTCGAGCTTTATCAAGCTTTGGGCAAGTCTTCAAGCATAAAGACCTTTATGGAGCTTGTTTTGGCATTTTGAGCCCTATATGCCTTGCATGAACGTAAAGCTTGCTGCTTTACGTGATGATTCAGCCTTAGGAGGCTAGAACCAGAGTATGAGACCTTATTTCTGTCCAAAATCGTCTGAATGAGAAAATAGACTTAAAGGACTCGACGAGTTGATAAGACAACTCGACGAGTTGATAAGACAACTCGATGAGTCGGTTAAGGTTTACCCCGATGGTTTGGACGCATTGCAGACTCGGCGAGTTGATGAGACAACCCGACGAGTTGAAAGGGTTTTACCCGTCTTTGGATTCAGAGTGGACTTGACGAGTTGATGGGACAACTCGACGAGTAGGTGGGGCTTTCCTGGTCTTCT
Organism: Lactuca virosa; assembly: GCF_052849685.1. Lineage (NCBI taxonomy): Eukaryota > Viridiplantae > Streptophyta > Magnoliopsida > Asterales > Asteraceae > Lactuca > Lactuca virosa. The sequence continues at coordinate 88,893,444 of NC_136434.1, forward strand.
GGACACTGCATGGACTCGACGAGTTGGCTAGCAACTCGGCGAGTTGACTCGGGGTTTCACAATGTACTCAGTTATGGGATACATGACAAGTTCATGAGCTATACTCGGCGAGTTAGGTCAACATGGGTTGTTAACTCAAGTGTTGACTTTTGTTGACTTAAGGGTTTGGTCAAGACAGGGATTATGGGGACCATGGAGGGTTAAAATGGTCTTTTACCCAACCCAAGAGTTAGAGAGAGTAAATAGCTTGGTTTATTTAGATTTGTGATTGAAGTGTTAATTAGAAATAATTATCGTATGTGTTAGGCGGATGCTAGATCGGTGATTCGTGTACGAGGTTATTTGCTTGCTTACGAGGTGAGTCTTCTCACTATACTTACCTAGAGTGGTAATCTTTGTGTGACCAGAGGGTCTTATGTGCTTATATTGAGTATTGTGATATCCTGCATTATGTCTTTGTGATTTATACTGTGTATTATTATGAGCTTACTGAGTTAGGACCGGAGGGTCCACCCGAGTTGTGGGACCGGAGGGTTCCACTAAGACACATTGACCGGAGGGTCTTATTCGAGTATAGCCATGAGAGGCTAATGAGATGTGTGTTGTATTTTGGGGAACTCACTAAGCTTCGTGCTTACCGTGTTATGTGATATGTGTTTCAGGTACTTCTCAGGATCGCGGGAAGGCGCCGATTTGATTGTACACACGAGATGGAGTTATGTTTTTGGAGGATCCTGAATTTTATTCAACAATTATGAATATGTGTTTTCGATAATTTGACAATTGGGGATTTTGTGAAATGTGTTGATGAGATTTATGTGATTTTAAAATAAAAAATTTATTTGAAAATTTACGGTGTTACACTAAAACCACCAAAAGCACACAAAATGGATGAGATGAGAGAGGGAGGGTTCAAAACTAAGAAAGGGAGGCTAGGGTTTCTCAAGAATCGATCTAAGGGAGTTGGAGGATAAGAATGAACAAAACCTAGGGGCTAATGGTCTTTAAATACCCTTAAAAACCTAATAAAAATGATTAGTCCATGGACCTAGACACGACGTGGCCAAGAAGTAGCCACGCCGCGAACATTGTTTTATTTCCACAACACCATGCTTTTGACGGATATATGTACAAGAATATTGGTATTTGGTGTTATTAGATGCAAGTAACTACATGAAATTATTGGAGGTATACTCTCCTCTTAAATCATATTGAAAGTATTTTATAATAATTGAGTGATATGTATTGACATAGAGCTTTATAGTTCTTGAATCTTGTCAAAGAATCATACATGTGTTTCATGAGATAAACCTATGTATAATGAGTGTAATCGTCTATAAAATAGACATAGTAGGTGGAGCCTCCCTTTAAACATATTGGGAAGGGCCCCATACATTAGAATGCACAAGTCAAAAGGAGAAAATAAATAAGAGACAATTTTTGTAAACAGTAAAACATAAAACTTGGCCAATTTATAACTACTACAGTCATAAGTATCACAATTATTCAAATGAATCAAAACACTTGTAGAGACTAAAACATGTAAATGGGATATTAACACATGCGCCAAACAAGAATGTTAAAGATAAACATAAAAGACAAACGACTTAAACGAAAAGAAGTCAAATCAACACTATAAGTAACAACATCCAAAACTTTAAGCTGATCAACAAAAAAGATTTCCTCTATCCTATGATCAATCATAATCACACTCTGAGATTGTAAATCATGTACATAGGAAATGAAATCAGAAAAATGACCTAATATCTAGATATACATAACCGAATAACCGAAACAAGCTTCAAAGAAAAATTAAAAATATAATAGACATCAGTGAGAAAAATATGAGGGTTAACAACATAACCCACACCTATACTAGAATTGATGTAAGACTAGCAAACATAATAGAAATCATTGAACCGTAAGATAAATAAACAACGAATGAAAAACACAGTGACATATGTTGAAGTGCACCAAAATCAAAAATCCATAAGGATGAAGGAATACCTGAACTATTGGGTGAAGACATACCCGAATGAGACATGCATGCTGACATGATAATTAGATTAGAGGTATGATACTATCTAAACGGTTAAAAAAACATAGGGATCCAACACTAAATACGTACAAGTACTGATAATAGATAAACAAATAAATTCCAACAATAACCAAAACAATCAAACATCAATAAAAAATGACAAAAATACCATAACATCGATGAACAGTACCAAAAAAAAATGACGCGTGAAATTGGTGTCTGCTAAACCCTCTTCCATATATAAACTACAAAACTGGTGCTTGCTACACCATCTTCCATAATTAACCCATAAAACAAGTGTATGGTACACCTTCCATAATTAACAAATCAACGAGTAATGATCGAATAAAGCTCCATGTAAACTAATAAACCGAGATAAACAAGTGGCCATGGTTTATTAGTGAAAGGAAAAGTTAATTATAAAAAAATAGAACTATAAATAGAAAAACTGTTTAGTTTTAACATAGCTAAAACGCTAAATAAAGCCCAAAATACTTTTTTATTATGTTAACAAAAATATGATAATTTTAGTGAATAACTGAAATTAAAATATGATTGTTTTATTGATGAATTTAAAATATGATGAAAAAAACTAGTAAGTATGGAAAAAATTTCATTACTAAATACTGTAGTAAACCATTTAAATATATAAAAAAATAATAAAAGATAATCAAGTTGTGAACTTTTAAATAATGATGTTGACGAAAACTAGTACTTTCTCTTGATATAAAGAACGACTCACTACTAGAAAAAAAAAAGACGTTCCTTGATAGACATTGTATGTGTCGTTGAAAGTCATATCATAAAGGAAAGTGACATAAAGGAAAGTGATAGACATTTGGTCTATCATAAAATTTACGATATATCTTTATGACTAACAATTAAGACATACATACGCGACATGCGTTTTCGACATACATTTACGACTGACTTTACATGTCATAATTTGTAACAATTTTTTAATTATGACAGACATTTACGACTTCAAATTACGACATATTTCTATACAACATGATTTTTGACATAGTTTTCTGACATACTTTGTAAGTCATGGTTTTACTTTTTTTTTTTTAATTAGTTATATATATATATATATATATATATATATATATATATATATATATATATATATATATATATATATATATATATATATGTATTCTAAAATTGTACCAAATCTTTAATAATAATCTTAATCAAACTAAATTATACATTTAATGTCTAATAATGCGAAATAAACATCATACATACATAAAAAGCAATCCATTACACAACTACAATTTCAAATTAAAAAATATGTCCCAAATTCATCAAAAAGTAATCATCAAATACATATCACCAATAAATGAAGTTTGTGATATAAGTACCCCATTCTTCACACGCCTTATGATGTTCGACGTTAATATATTCATTCTAACCCCAAAACTGAGAGATTAATATATTAGCAAAAAACAATTAAACAATTATATATGTAAAAACTCTATAGAAAAATGGATGAAATATATTAAAGGAAATAATATAATGTTTCAAAAATTTATATTAGTTACACTTTAATAATCCACTTCACGTATGTATCAACATATAGGGGCCTTAGAAAATGAAGGTAATAAAGGTTGTTTTTTGCATGTCTAGTACTCTACCACCAATGGCCATTGTTAACCAAAAAAACAAATAAAATTTATGACAAATAATTCTAAAAGAATCTTAAATACAAGAAATAGCAAAGTACATCGACATTTCATGCATATAGAGACATAAAAGGACTTGTGTATTGTGTAGTATAAAGAGTAAATTATGTTTTTTTTTCAAGTCAAATTAGTTAAAAGTATGCTTTTGTTTCTTGAATTTTAACCAAAAAAATTCCTAAATGCATGAAATAACAACTTACATCTACTTATTTGTGTTAAAGGAAGCTTAAATGCAAGAAATAGCAATGTACATTGCTATTTCTTACACTTGGGACAAAAAAGATTTGGGTGATAAAAAGAGTATATTCTGTATTTTTTCCTAAATCGAATCAAGTAAAGTACATTGCTATTTCTTACACTTGGAACAAAAAAGATCTCGGTGATAAAAAGAGTATATTATGTAATTTTTTCCTAAATCGAATCAAGTAAATTATGTTACTATTTCTTGCATTATAACAAAAAAAGGCCTAAATACAAGAAATGACAGCTTACTTTCTACTTATCTATGGTAAAGGAAGCTTAAATGAAGGAAATAGCATAGTATATTGCTACTTCATGCACTTGGGACAGAAAAGGGCTTGTGTAAGGATCTATAAAAACCAGTCCAAGTTAAACATTGTACAACCTGTCCTGTCCTATCTAAGGATCTTTAAAAACCATTGCACACTACCTTCAAAAATGGAAAAAAGGTCGAGAATAAAACTTTAGTGAGGATATATGGCTAATTCTTGAACCTCTTTGCTTGCTTTCATTATCGATTCCATCAAAGATATTCTATGCTTCTAAGCCTCAAGCTCTTTTTGCTCCTATGAATGCTAAAATAAACCAAATAAACATTCATCCATGTGACACCAATAATGTATATCAGTATATGTGTGCATACATTCGAGAATCAAAGTTTGTTAACATGAAGATATGTAAGAAATACAATGATGTTACAACTACTTCTCATATGCATATGGAGTTTTTGCTCTGATCAAAGTTTGTCGTCCTCTTTGTTCGTTTTCAGAGATTATTTGAACAACCTTTAACTTCAAGATCTTTCTTGGCTTCTTCAACTTCTTTTGTATTGGCATATACCATGTCCACTTTGGTAATAAATAAAAACGAAAAATAATGAGGACAAACTATTCTTTAGTAAACCCCTATTGCATTTGTCCGTAGCTAACGAGATACAAGTTAGATGCTTTTTATGGTTTAATTCATATAAGGGCTTCACTTAAGTAGATTTCGTGGGCCTGCATTAGATTGGAGAGTTTATCAACTCTATCAAAACATAAGAAATGAGTACAAGGAATATATTGTACACGAATATATTGTAACAACTTACAATATTTTAATAAATTACAATATTTTACACGAATATACTGTAACAACTTACAATATTTTAATAAATTATAATGTTTTTTTAATGAAATAGCTAAAAATATATTTTATTGAGAAAAAATATTTCATTGAAACAATCATAAACTTCGAGCAAGAGCCAAACGAGGAGCACATTCCAGTGCAATTAAGGTTCTTGTTTAACGGTGGTATCACTTCTTATGTACGCTGTGCAATGGTCGATGATTACTAAACCCTTTATTAAACTAACAAGTGTGCGTAATGTTATATAAAACAAATAATTTAACATGTACTTTAATACTTCTATCATTGCAGTAATGACATTTCTATCATACAAAATGGTTAATATGTACGTCAAGCTTTATCAAAATGATCATTAGTCTTGTTTCACTACTAAAAAGTATACCTTTTGCGATGAATTAAAAAGTCTCCTTGCTATTTTTGGGCGACGAAGTTTTGTAAATTTGAGCAAATAAAACTTATATTTTTTATAGGGCACACTAATGACATGTTTGCATACTGTACAACTCTTCTAAAACATCAATAGTTGTGTACAAAAAAAAAACTTTAGTATAGAAATTAATTGTCCTTTTTTAAATTAGTGTTTAGAAAGTATAAAACCATCAATCTGTTGTAATGATTTTTCAGCAAAATATAGATTCTAGTAACTTTTTCAAAAAGACTTGACCAAAAAACGATCAAATCAAAAGTTGTTCTAATTTAGGATCCCCCGGAGCACTCCAAATCTTGGATCCAACCCATTATCGAATATCTCCAAAATGGCACAATCCCAAAAGAAGAGACAAAATGACAGAGCATTCAAGATAAGGGTCTCACGATTTGTGACGATCCAAGGAAAACTATATAGGAAATCCATGGCAGGCGCATACCTTAGATGCTTAGAAGATCACGAAGTTGCAACTTAGAAGATCACGAAGTTGCAGAAGTCCTAAAAGACATACACAACGGAGATTGTGACAACCATACTGGAGGCAAATCCTTATGCTCCAAAGTGTTAAGGATATGATACTACTGGCCAACGATGAAAAGAGATGCCTTTTTATACGCGTAAAAATGTGATGCATGCTAAAGGCATAGAAACATCATCCATCAACCAACATAACCGTTACATCCTATCATTCCCCCTTGGTCGTTCATGAGATGCGGAATGGATATAGTTGGCAAGTTACCAAAAGCTCCTGGTGGAAAGGTGTTCATGTTAGTGATAACAGACTATTTCTCCAAGTGGATAGAGGCTGAAGCCTTTGCTCAAGTACGAGACAAGGAAGTGGTCTCTTTTATCAAACATAATATCCTGACAAGATTCGGGATCCCGGCTGAGATCATATGCGACAATGGATCCCAATTGAAAAGCAAAAAGACTAGATACTTTTGTGCGAGTTGGGGGATTAAAATGATAATGTCCACTCATGTTCATCCTCAGGCTAATGGTCAAGCTGAATCCAAAATTAAGATCATAGTCAACAACTTAAAGAAGAAGTTAGATAATACGAAATGAAGATGGACAGAAGAACTTCCTTTCGTCCTATACGGAGATGGGACCACTGGCCAAACTCCATACTCCTTGGTGTTTGGAACGGATGTTGTTATCCATACTGAAGTAGTAATCCCAATGGCAAGATATCAATTGCATGATCAAGAGAACAACAATAGGATCCTAGCCCATGATCTTGGCACTATAGATGAACTCAGGGATATTTTCAGGACCCGCATTGCTGCTCATCAACAAAGGATCACTAAGGCCTATAACAAGAACATCAAAGTTAGATGGTTCCAGATAGGTGACTTGGTACTCAGGAAAACTTTCCAAAATACCAATGATCCCACGACGGGAAAATTGGCACCTAAATAGGAAGGGCCATATCTCATTGATTCAAAAGCAGGAAGGGGGCATATTGGCTAGCCACCCTTGAAAGGAACATCTTGCCAATATCCTGGAATGCCACCCATCTAAAAACATACTTCATGTAAGTTGTATTGATCATTTTCAAACAAACTCAAGGTACACTATCTCTACTGTAACGCCCCGATTCTCAGGTATGGATTTTTGATATAAGATTTTTATGGATTTCAAGGTCTACTCAACGAGTTGGTTGCCAGACTCGTCGAGTAGCAGCGGGTTAGTCCACGTGTTTAAGTGCCCTACTCGCCGAGTCTAAGTAGGGACTCGACGAGTAGGAGCTGGTGGATGGAACCCTAAATTCCGGGGTTTTGCACCCTATTTAAAGGATCATTGGCCTCCCCAGCCTCCCCTTTCACGACCCCTTAACTTTCCAAAACCCTAATTCGTGTGTGAATGCTACATTGGTGTGTTTAAGCTTTAAAGAAGGATTTTGGTGAGAAAAGCTTGGGAAACAAGTGATTAGAAGCAAGGAACTCGTGGGAATTAGAGATCTACTTCAGTTGGCACCCTTTTGAAGGTATTAAGCTGTTACCTTGGCTCATTTCTTCCTAGATCTCTTTTGGGTGGGTTTTTAGGAAGCCTTTCTAGTGTTTGAGCTACGATCTGAAGTTGCAACTTCAGATCTGAGCTCTCTTTGGTCTCTAAGTCCATAAAGTTGTCAAGGTTGGCAAGTATGAACCTCCCCTCAAGTGTAAGACTTCTTTGCAAGCTTGTTTTTGTCATTTTAAGACTTCAGAGCATGCTCTATTTGAGAAATATTGGCCTTGAGTTACTCACCGGAGCTAGAGACATGATCAATAACATAAGAGGAACAATGATAAGTATAAACTAAAACTAAATGGAAAATAACACATGAATGCTCACAAATTGGGATAAGGAGATCAGCTTCTTTAACGCCTCGTCTCTTCTAAGATTCTCAAGATCCCATGCATCGAATGGTTTCCTCTTGCGAGGAGGGAAAATATACATTGGCTTTGACAAACTGCATGTCTTCACGATCGGAGGAGCAGACCTCATCATAGGCTAGTATCACCTGATCAACAATGTCGTTTTTAGGAGGGGCAATAATGATATCACGAGAACGGATTGCCTTCACGCCCATGATTGAAAAGAAGGAAAAAAATGAAAGGAGAAAAGAGAAAAAGGAGTTACCTTTGGAGGTGACCAGAGATGATCGGAAGAGATATTGAAGAAGGAAAAAGGAATCGATAGGTTTACCCTATTTAACCTAATGATAGAGGAGAGAGGGTGTGATTTGACTGTGTGATGATTATTATTGAACGGATAGACCTTATCCGATTCGGGTTTAAAATTCATATCTCTTATCCCTTTTATTCATTATTATTATTATTTTTTAAATTACACCTCTAAATATCCAGATAACATTAATATTTTGTAGGTATAATTTAGTGGTAATTGTTAGGGGTAGGATCCTTGAATCATATTCAGGATCGTTGATATTTCTGAAGCCTCAAGATCCTTAAACATATCCCAGGATCTTTATTATTATCACTAATATTTCCTAACACTTTTAATGATTATATTCTTCTTCTTTTTTTTTCTGACAAGTGCAGAATTATTCAACGTGAGACTCATTCTCAACGGAGAGTAATCTCAACCAAGCAAAATTCCCCGAATACCAAGTCAAACAACGTTCATATGCTGATTCCGGAGGAACCCATAATTATAGGACTTCTTGTTACTTGCTTTAGACTATAAGTAACACATGTATTTAGCACACCCCACACACGATTAGCCTGATTACTACACTTCTACTCATATTAGTTTCAAAATCTTTGTAACCTCAGATTTAAATCATTAAAACACAACAAGGCAGGTGATCGTTATCACCTCCCAAGGTTTTATGTTAGAGATCCTATAAAGGATCAAGGGCTTTCCTCATAACTCACTTTTCTCCCTTTGATCATTATTCTATACTTACATCGTAGAAGCACCACAACCTCTCATACACTTTGGTCGAATTGCACTTGATCGATATTTGACCAAAGCACTTTATATCTATGTGTACGATGAAAGTAACTATGCACTCACTTGACAAAGTGTTTGGTGATTAGCGAATTGGGCAGAGCTTCACCTTACACCTTTTTTCCAAAAGACCTAGATGTACATAATGCTAAGTCTTATTTTGATTTCATACTTCATTGAACTATTATTCTAAGGGTTTGGATTTCTCAACAATCCCAAAGTCTACTTCAAGATCTAAATAAGGAATAACCATGTAGGATCATATTGGAGGTAGTGTCTGTTTGGTATACAGACTATACTGTTTGGAAATCCCGCTTTAAACACCTCACTAAATCCATCCTATACATTATCCCTGCAAGTACTTCAATCAGTATAACGACATGGAATTACTGATAAATCTTATTTATAGGTTAATAATAACAACTTATGACTCTAAATATAAGTTATACTGAAAGACATAGAGTATAGCTTAACTTATAGAGGTTGTAGTTCCGATTGAATCGAATAATGAAACATAATCAGAGTATGAATTGATTTAGAACACGACATCTAAATATAATCTGTTGGCACGTTGTATTGCTTTATCAGTTGAATACAAGAGGAAAGAGAAAATGATTACAACCAGAGAAAGCGTTCTTCATCTCTAAAAGTATCCTTCCCATATTTATAGGGAAAATTGAAAGCACAAAAAGTATAAGGACATTCGACATCTAAGCTTCGACACTAAAGTAGTCCTTAAAATAAAATACAATCAAACATTCGATATTACAGACAACTAAGATAAAATCGACATCTCACAACCTTTGAACCCCAAAATTCTCCCCCTTTGTGAGAAGTGTCGAATCTAAGTTGTAAACATCTATGCTGCTTGATGTACCACCCTTCTGATCTCTAAGTACCAATTCACCATCTTCCGAATCTCTGCCTTTTCCTAGTCATTATTCTTAGCACAGTTATTCATTCGGATTAAGAGATTTGTGTAATGCGATGAAGTGTAATTTTCAATATCACTCATTTGAAACAAAAATTCCGTAAATGTACCCTTCTTGTTCTTCCCAACAAAAACAATCACGTATGGTTTCAAACATATCTCCCCATCTTCATAACATTTCAGAACAACCTGGTCCTTGATCATTGATTTGGGAACAAAAACTTGTTTTCCCAAAGTTGTAGCCAGCTCGATATCAGTCAAAGCCAAAGCTCCATAATAACCATCAATGAAGACCCTTAAATGTGAGAAACCAATCATAAAATCTTCTTTGTTAGTAACTTGTAGTTTCGATACATCGACTGACTTTAAGATCTTCGCAACAATTAACAAATCATAGAGATTCATCAAAGGAAAGTCAGCAACCGAGAAGTCGAATACGACATTGTTTGTTCGGACTGCATAGTATCGATAATTCTGTAACATACTCTCAAACAAAACGTCTTTGGATACGTTAAGAACTCGAACTATTTTGACTGATGACCAGATCTCCTCTTCATTCTTCCCCAGAACTGCATGGAAACGAAACTTCATGCGTTTGAACTTGATCTTATCCTTGTACTGATTTGCAAGCTCAAATTGTTCATCAAGAAACATCATATGGTTTATCGGAAAGTATAACTGATTGAAATCAGTGTTTTCGATGTTTTAGCTTTTGTTAGGAACTTTTTTGAATGAGAGCATCTCAACAGAAATAATAGTAGCTTCGATATATTCATAGTTAAAATATTTTGCAGGATCACCTTTGTTAAGACCTGGTAGATCATTGGCTCTTGTTTGAAGTATGCTTTGTATCTGCCTTTGTTTCTCTAATTTTTGTTCCAAATCAGCTTTCTTTTCTTCAGCTGTGGGTTCATAAAGTATACCCTTTCCTTTGCTTTGGATTTGTTCTGTGGTAGGAGGCAGGTTCGAAGAACTTGATCCTCCACCATCAGAACCAATAGTGACTCCTTTTGTTAGTAACTTCGTTGTTGTTTTTGTGGACATCAAAATTGTAGATACATTTATCAAATAAGCAGGAAACTGAGTAGAAGATACCTTTCCTACGACCTTCGCATCATCATCATTCTTGTTTGATGCACTTCCACCAGTTCCGAATCTTGACCCACTGACAACACTTCCCTTTTCTCCCCCTTCCACCCCTGTGGAAACAGGAGGGGCATCCGTTGGCATCATGTTGATCAACTTCAAAAGTGGAGCTAATTCCTTCTGGATAGTCGACTCCAGCAAGGAAAACTTCTCGAAAAGAAGTTCAGGAGTAATCAACGAAGACGAAACAAAACTCGACTTCAGCACCAACCCATTCAACTCAATTAACAACTAGGTAATGTGCGCAAAGCTTTGAACATCAACTTCAGCCATCTTCTCAACCTTTGGAACAAGAGATTCGTACAGCTTAACAAATTTCATTACAACATCCGCAATTATATCAACCTTCTGATGAAGAGATGAATAATCATGTTGTAGAACTGTAATTTCTTTTCCCATATCCTCCCGAATTTCTTGAAGTTTAAAATTCACATCTTCTCGAACTTTCTTCACATATTGGATAAACAAAATATGTATTTCCTTTGCAACAGCCTTTAATTTATTCAAATCAGAATTAAATGAAGTAGACTGTGCCTTTACCCTCTTCTCATTGTTTCTATAAACTTCAGTAATTGCCTCATGAAGTCTATTTTCTTGACGCTTAAAAACCAAATCAACCTCGATGCTCGACACATAATGCTTTCCCCCTCCATCAACTTGAAGTTGTAAAAGAGAATTAACTTTCTCTTCAGAATTTTGAATTGTTTCCTTGTGAGCAACATATTATCCAGAATGTTCTCTTCCTCTCGATCAAACTCAATATCCACAAAGGTTCCATCAAACTCATCATCATCATCATTCTGATCATCATCTTGATCTTGATTCAATGGAGGATCAGTACATTGGGATGAAAACAGGGATGTAATAGGTTGATTTATTACATTATCGAAAGTGGGTGAATGTGTAGAAGTGGGAACATTGGAAACAAATGGTGGTAGAGAAGTTGAAATGTCGACTGTTGAAGTTGTAAAAGTAGATGAGATAACCAGATTGAGATTACCTTGATCTTGATTGAGAAAAACTTTGTTATTAAACACTCCTTCACCCATATTGACATTTACGTCCATATGAGATATGTTCGCATTCATGTCTAAGGTTCGATCCTGCTCATGAAATGACTCGGTATTCGAAACCTTGGGTGGTTTGACGATTGTCTGATCAGGAGTAGATACTTGCATAGGATCTCCCAGATTAGTGGTTGTGTCCACATTAGATGTTTTCACAGTGCCACCAGAAGTTCCAGTCTCCTTGAAATTCGACTTAACTGAAGAATCCCTCTGAGGTGATGGAATATGCGTATCATGAAGCGGTGATTCCGGAACAACAGTATCTTTCGGAGAATCTTCGATAACTAGCTTTCTCCTCTTCTTTGAAATCTTCTTGGCCATATCAGTGGCAAACCTCTTCTTCGTAGCCGGTGAGGCCAAAATTGGAACTTCACGAAATATAACACCTTGTCGAGTGACTTGATGTTTTCGAGTAAACTTTGGAGAACAACTTTCTGACCTCTCAGGTGAATGATATGGTCTATGCTCCATTTTCTTCAATCTCTTTAAAACCCTAGACTTCGAAGGTAAGAGTGATGTTTCTGGTTGAGACGCTTTCGTATGAATAGGTGTCGATACTGGTTTAGTGACAACAATTGGAGGTGCCTCACTTCGAAATTTCTTCTTGGGAGTAGGCTTGACAACCTTTTCAACTTTCTCTAGTTGTGGTTTTGATGGACTTCCAGTTGTATTTTTCTTGGACCCTTTCTTCTTCTTCGAAGGGCCAGTGGTAGGAGATAACAAAACTCCAATTTCGATATTCGGATTTATCGTCTTCAAGTAATTCACCAAGACAGGATTAGTTGGATCAACCTTTCGAAGCATTGCATTTGGAATTCTAGCAACACTTGGAAAAACTTTAGCATCATCTTCAACTGTTTTAGGAAAATGAAACTGTGAAAACTCAGCAGTTTCTTCATTCTCAGGAACTGGGATACCTTCCTTCTCATAAGCAAACTGTAGAATGAGGCTCCAGTATCTAGCACAAGAAATTCCATCAACGGCATTTGTGTTCCCAAAACTTTTCATAAACTCATTCCAAAGTTGAGTTGCATAATCCACCTGTAAATCGTAGTATAAACCAGCTACCTTGGCATAAACCTCCAATATTCCTTTATCTAATCCCACTGTTCTTCCAGTCAGACAACGAAGATATATCCTAAAGAAAAAATTCCATAAACATGGTAATCCAGACTTCTTGAACTCACTGATTTTGGTGAGAGTAGGTTGATAACCCATCTCGTTTAACATATGAAGGATTTGTTCATTCGTGACCTTATCGAAGGGTTCAACATTTAGAATACTAAGAATTTGAGAAAAATTCTTTTTTGATAGTCAGAATTTCTTTTCATTCATTAGTTGAAAAGTGACTGTGTTCATCGTCTTACTATATGTAGCCATAGAACCAGCAAGAGACAGCCAAGAAACAGGTACTGAAAAGCATTGAACATCACCTTGGATAGAACAGAGTTTTGAAGAGAAACAATGAGCATCTCCAATTCATCGGGATAAACAGATACATCACTTTGAACCTGGAAGTTTGTGCTATGTATCTTCATCAGTGGTTGCGATGTGATATCTTCAGTGGTTTGGGATGGATCAACATTGGCATTTGGTGCAGCCATGATTAGGGTTTGAAGAATTAGTGAAGAAGACAGATATTTCTAAGAATTTGGGGATTTTCTGAATGCGTAAAGTTGTAATGAACCCCAGAAACCCTTTTTATACTTGATCGGAATTTGAATTTGAAGCGGTTTCAGCATTAAATGCAGCTGACGTGTCTCCTTGAAAATTGTACCACTCGCTGGAAAAGTATCCACGTCTGATAAAGTGATCGTCACTTTTTCCTTGAAACCCAGACAATAACTCAAAACGTCACATCACACAGGCTGTTAATGTGCCCCAAGAGAATTAGAACTGTCACCAACCTTCGACATGGAGGTTAGGCTCTTTCGGTTTTGGATTTGAGAAGCGAAGTCATGTGCCAGACTTTCGAAATCATCAGCCTGAGTTGGTAGTACTCAGAATCTCAAGGATTTCGTGAGTGCATGTGTGCCAAAGAAATAGTGAAGAAGCAAATATAAGAAAAATTGGATCGGTGATGTCAATTAATAATCAACATAAAACAGTAAGATCCCGGGCAAAGATCACTTCATTCAACATCAAGAGAGATGTCGAACTACTTATGTGGTTTCCCGTGAATTACAATCGAATACTTATAGAGAAGTATCGAAGGGCTTCTTTTATCAAGTTTCGAAGGTGGCTTAAAAAATTTCGTTACAAATCACATCTAAACATAAGAGTGACAAATTGTAAACGAAATTACCTGTTTGACCAGTGTAGTCAAGGACAAGTAAGCTTTGGAAAATTTATTATGTAATGAAGATTCAAAATGATACTCATACTGAAATCATATTCCAGAAAACAAAATTATACCTGGATCTTGTTGGGTAACAAATGTCGTGGGTTTCGAACATTTGATCAAGATCACTCAAAAAGAAAGAATATTATTTTGAGTATCGAAATTTGGTACTCAAACAAATGTTTCGTTAGAGCCTAGAACAAAGTTCCCCGTCAATCCCTTTGAAGGTTCGAAAGTTTGGGTTTCACTTTCATCATGGTCTCATGAATCCAGATCATAAACACAGTTATTTGATATGTATAAATGCTAATTGGTTTAAATCAAAGATCTCTTGGACATATGTCATGGTGTGTGAATGTGAAATAATTTTAGGATGAAAAGATTGGCTTAGAGATTCGAAAGTACCACTGTTATACATTGACCAAGCAGAAAACTCTAAACTCATGTGAGTAGAGTACGGTAGCTCAATGACTAATGAGAATATAGCCTAGTTGGGAAGAATCCTCAGAATGAGAGATCCATTAATGCTTCGAAACCCGTTGAGTCTTGGAGGCTTGGGTCGACATGCTGCAACATGCTTCTAGGGTCATCTTAACTAATCCATAGTTTCGAAGATATACCTTCCCATAAAACAGCAGCAATCATCAGTCATCTAAAATCTTCGCTAAAAACTACACATGAAAAAATTAAAATAACACAAAAAAAATATTTTTGGATTTTTGTACTTTTGAAAGCAAAGAACAAAAATAAGAAAATATTTTTGGTATTTTAGAATTTGAAAGAAAATACAAAAATGAAATATCTTTTTGGTATCTTGTTTTTGATATTCGAAAAAATATATGCGAAAATAAGATAACGAAGATTTTATGAAACCGTGATACTCAATGTCGAAAGCGAAGCATGTCGAAGCTTTGTGATAGCTTATTTTATTTCCTTATTTTTATTAGTTTATTTTAGTATTTTAGCTCTTTTTATCATTATTGCATTGTATTTTATTTATTTTCTTTATTATGGATCATACCGGGTGCTTTTTTATTTTGCATGAGATATTTTGCAGGGTTTTGGAGCTCATTGTGGTTGTGGTTTGAATGGAAATGGGCTTTGTGGGCTTCCGATACATTATTGGGCTTTGCGGATCCATTAAAGGAGATTTGGGCTTAAAATGCTAAAGACTTGGATGAAGTGGGCTTGTGAAGATGGATCATGGATTGTTATTTTGCGCTTGGAGCATCCATATTTAAAGGTAAAAGATGATTGGTTAATATGAATCATGGGGGATATGGAGGGGACCAAGAGAATCTTTGCTAATGGGATGGTTAGTGGAGGAAAAATGATCCAATAGCATTGCAGCAGCACTTGCGCGGGTGCAATTTCCGTCGCCTGGGTACCCGCGCAACTACCCAGTTTTGGGCATTTTGGTCATTTGGCTTGCCATTACCTTGGGGGATTGGATCTATCAGCTATCACTTCGATTTTTGACACCATTGGAGAGCTAAATAAGGCGATTTTGAAGCTCAAGACTCATTTCTTTTAATCTTTCCAAGTTATTTGGTAGTTTCTTTATGCAATTAGACTTTTGTGATTGTTGTTCTATTAACATGAGTGGCTAAACTCTCTATTTTGGTAGACCTTGGCTAAAACCTCTGAATGTTTGTGGGTTTTTGAAGAATTTATGCTTATTTATGATTTATATTATGTTTATGATTCTAGTTCATATTTCCTATGCTTGTTTAGTTCTTTGATCATGAGCTTGGTACTTTAATAAGCAATTGTTGGTTTATTTCATTCGTTTAGCATTGAATCATTGAATTTACTTAGAACAAGGGCTTTATGGTGGTAGTAATCATCTCTAGCTTATGAATCATAACTCCTTTATGGATGTGTAAGCATTGACATCCTCTAGGAATTGGGGATTTCTTCATTCTTAAGGCTAATCAACTTCTTAGGTTCAATTGCTTCAATTGGATCTTTGATTTTGATTAAGAAGGTGTGTTGTGGGCTTCCCCAACCTCCATACTACCTATGAGAAATCTTGGCATATCATGCTTCATGATTGCTATAACCAATTTGGGGTGAATGATAAGCTTCATGTTAAATCCTAATGATAAACACACAAATGTTCATTGTGTTGAATTGCCTTGGTTAACCAATTATTCTCAACATTTGAGGTTGTGGGCTTCCCCAACCTCCATACTACCTATGAGAAATCTTGGCATATCATGCTTCATGATTGCTATAACCAATTTCGGGTGAATGATAAGCTTCATGTTAAATCCTAATGATAAACACACAAATGTTCATTGTGTTGAATTGCCTTGGTACTTTAATAAGCAATTTTTGTTTTATTTCATTGGTTTAGCATTGAATCATTGAATTTACTTAGAACAAGGGCTTTATGATGGTAGTAATCATCTCTAGCTTATGAATCATAACTCCTTTATGGATGTGTAAGCATTGACATCCTCTAGGAATTGGGGATTTCTTCATTCTTAAGGCTAATCAACTTCTTGGGTTCAATTGCTTCAATTGGATCTTTGATTTTGATTAAGAAGGTGTGTTGTGGGCTTCCCCAACCTCCATACTACCTATGAGAAATCTTGGCATATCATGCTTCATGATTGCTATAACCAATTTGGGGTGAATGATAAGCTTCATGTTAAATCCTAATGATAAACACACAAATGTTCATTGTGTTGAATTGCCTTGGTTAACCAATTATTCTCAACATTTGAGGTTGTGGGCTTCCCCAACCTCCATACTACCTATGAGAAATCTTGGCATATCATGCTTCATGATTGCTATAACCAATTTCGGGTGAATGATAAGCTTCATGTTAAATCCTAATGATAAACACACAAATGTTCATTGTGTTGAATTGCCTTGGTACTTTAATAAGCAATTTTTGTTTTATTTCATTGGTTTAGCATTGAATCATTGAATTTACTTAGAACAAGGGCTTTATGATGGTAGTAATCATCTCTAGCTTATGAATCATAACTCCTTTATGGATGTGTAAGCATTGACATCCTCTAGGAATTGGGGATTTCTTCATTCTTAAGGCTAATCAACTTCTTGGGTTCAATTGCTTCAATTGGATCTTTGATTTTGATTAAGAAGGTGTGTTGTGGGCTTCCCCAACCTCCATACTACCTATGAGAAATCTTGGCATATCATGCTTCATTATTGCTATAACCAATTTGGGGTGAATGATAAGCTTCATGTTAAATCCTAATGATAAACACACAAATGTTCATTGTGTTGAATTGCCTTGGTTAACCAATTATTCTCAACATTTGAGCATCTCACCATCTTGCTTAATTGCAAGCTTTTTAGTTATTCAAGTATTTTAGTTTTTAAGCAATCAAACACCACCCCCCCTTTTTTTAGTTTAATTGTAGTTAGTTAGTTAAATTTCACTGGTTCTATTGGATTGCATTGGTGATTGAATACAACCATTTCCCCGAGGATCGATACCCCTTTTTTCCATTATATTACGTTTTATTTTCAAACAAATGGTGTAATTTGTTTGGTGGACTTGAAATCCCACCACTTTGACTGTGAACAGTAACCGTTGTCTCGACAACTGTTTTCCATTTCCGCTTGTCATTCTTTCGAAACGAGTCCTGGAACCGAATTTGCTTCAATCTTTTCTAAACCCGCCAGTATTCTTACAAACGACTTTTCATCCAATGGCTTTGTAAAAAAATCAGCAAGTTGATCAGTTGTTTTTACAAAGTGAACCTCAATATTTCCATCTTCGACATGGTCTTTTATAAAATGATAACGAAGAGAAATGTGCTTTGTTTTCGAATGTTGCACAGCATTGTGACAAATACGTATGGCACTTTGTGAATCACAATACAACGAAATTTTCTTCATATTGATTGCATAATCATGCAATTTACTTTGAACCCATATGATTTGAGAAGTGCAAGCTGCAACAGCAACATACTCTGCTTCTGCTATGGAAATCGAAACACATGTTTGTTTCTTCGACTGCCAGCTCACAAGCTTCCCATCCAAAAGTTGACATTCACCACTTGTGCTTTTTCGATCTAATTGACATCCACCAAGGTCAGCATCTGAGAATGCTTGAATGAAAAACCCCGTTTTCAAAGGATACCACAATCCTAACGAAATTATGCCTTTGAGATAGCGTAAAATATTCTTCACTTCAGTAAGATGAGGTTCTCTAGGATTTGATTGGCACTTAGCACAATTGCACACAGAAAACATGATATCAGGTCGACTAGCCATAAGGTATAGTAACGAACCTATCATGCTTCGATACAATGTGATATCAGCAACTGGTTTTTCCAACGAAGAACTTAGTCTAGTTCCAACTGCCATCGGTAGTCTCAATTTTGTGCTATTCGTCATTCCGAACTTCTCAAGCAGATTTCTTGTATACTTCTCTTTATTGATAAAA
The DNA here is from genome assembly GCF_052849685.1 of Lactuca virosa. Taxonomy (NCBI): domain Eukaryota; kingdom Viridiplantae; phylum Streptophyta; class Magnoliopsida; order Asterales; family Asteraceae; genus Lactuca; species Lactuca virosa. The sequence continues at coordinate 88,912,338 of NC_136434.1, forward strand.
ATACCTTCTCTGCTTTGACGAATATTAAGACCTAGAAAATTGTTTATCTTCCCCATCATACTCATCTCAAACTGACTTTCCATCATATTTTCAAATTCAATAGACAATTGAGGGTTACTTGAACCAAAAATAATATCATCAACGTAGATTTGAACAAGCATGCGATGGTTCCCAACTTTCTTTCGAAAGAGAGTGGGATCAACAGATCCTTGTTTAAATTTCGAAAATTTCAAGAAATTAGTAAGAGTAGCATACCAGGCACGAGGAGCTTGTTTAAGACCATAAACAAATTTGTCTAATATATAACAGTGATCAGGGAATTGAGAATTGAAAAAACCTGGTGGTTGTTCAACATAAACCGTCTCTTCGAGAACTCCATTGAGAAATGCACATTTAACATCCATTTGGTAAACATCGAAATCCTTATGTGCTGCATAGGCTAAAAAGATTCGAACAACCTTGAGTCTTGCGACAGGGGTGAAGGTTTCTTTATAATCTATTCCTTCTTGTTGCCAATATCCTTTAACAACTAGCTAGTCTTATTTCTCACAATTTTTCCTTTTTTATCCGTTTTATTTTTAAAAATCCATTTCAGACCAATTATCAAAGTTTCTTTTGGTTTTGGAACAAGTCTCCATACTTTGTTTCTTTCGAACTCAGCCAATTCAGATTGCATAGAAACAATCCAATCAGGATCATCCATAGCAATCTTAACTGACTTTGGTTCAATTTTCGATATAAAAACATTGAACATGAAAAATTCCTAGTGAGTATTGAGTACCTCATTCTTTGCACGAATCTAAGCCCTTGTTAATACTCCAGTTTGTGGATCACCAAGAATTTGTTCATGTGGATGACTTTGAGTCCATCTATCCATCGGAGGATATTTTGGATCAAAATCCAACAGTGCATCTTCGAATTCTTCTTCATTCTCTAAGTCATCTCCCTCAACATTTGCAATTTCTTGATATTGCATATTTTTCGAATGTTTGCTCCCCCTCAACTTCATCAATCGTTCTTAAGTGCTCCCCTCGACTTAAGCAGTGGTTTGATCTGATACACTTTCAATATGTATAGGATAATTTGTTGTTGATTGTAAATCAGCAATTGGTTGTAGCACTGTCGAATCTTCAGAATGCTTCGATGCTTTAGGAATTCGATTATCTTCAACATGGATTTCAGCATCAATATCCCTATCAAGAGTACCAAAAATTAAATCATAATCAAAATCTATTGAAATAATACTTTCAGATTCATCATTTGATTCATTAATGATTGGTTTTTGTTCAAAGCATTTTTCGACACTTTTGACATACTGATCATCGAATGTGAGATTAAAGGTTTCTTCAATCTTCCTTGTTCGCTTGTTGAGCACTATGTATGCCACAAAATTATGAGATCAACCTAAGAATATTCCTTCATCAGCCTTAGACTGAAATTTCGAAAGATTATCCTTAAGATTCATAATGAAGCACCTGCAATCAAAAACATTAAAAAAATTTACATTCGGTTTCCTGTTGTTAATGATTTCATAAGGGGTGACATCGAATCTTCTATGAATAAAAGACCGATTTTGAGTAAAACAAGCGGTAGAAACAGCTTCAACCCAGAGATATCGTGGAAGATTCGTGTAAGTAAACATCGTTCTTGCAGCTTCGGAGAGTGAACGATTTCTCCTTTCGACAACTCCATTCGGTTGAGGTGTGTAAGGATATGAGAAGTTGGGTGAAATTCCTTTGTCATCCGAAAACGAGTCTAGAACCTTGTTCTTGAATTCAAATCCATTATCACTCTTGATTTTGCAAACCTTTATCTTCAAACTTAATTCGATGTGTTTGATGAAATCTATCATCACTTGAGCTGTTTCTGATATCAAACGAAGAAAATATACCCAAGTAAACCTAGAAAAATCATCAACAATAACCAAAATGTGCCTCTTCTTATTGAGTGTTTCAACTGTCGAAGCACCACATAGGTCAATATGAAGAAGTTCCAAAGGTTCGATGATCTTTGAATCAATCACGATCGGATGACCTTGTGTATGTTGTTTTCCTTGTTCGCAAGCTGCACATAGAGTATCATTATCAAATTTTAATACAGGAAAACCTCGAACAAGATCTTTTACCACCAATTTGCTCAAATTTTTAAAATTCAAATGAGACCATCTTCGATGCCACAGCCAGCTAACATCAGAGGAAGCCTTCGAAAGTAGACAAACAGAAGGAACACCAATAATGGGTTTGATGTCAAGTGTAAACATATCTCCTTTTTGCTTTGATTTAAGTAGAACTTCTTTTGTTTCAATGTTTGATATGACACTTCCTTCTTCATTAAAGACAACTTGATTGCTAGTTCCCACAACAAGTTGTGAAACACTAATCAAATTGTGTTGAAGACCTTCGACATAAGCAACTCTGTTGACTGTAAACTTTCCATTGGCCACCTTCCCATAACCTTTGACTTTACACTTGTTATTATTTCCGAATTTCACAACACCAACATTTTCCATATTTCGAAAGTCTCTCAGGTTTTCCTTCTTCCCAGTCATGTGACGAGAGCAACCACTGTCAATATATCATTTATCATAATATTGCTCGTCACACAAAACCTGCAATCATTTAAAGAATTTAGGTCCCCAAGGTTGTTTGGGTCCTTGGTTATTAGAATAAAATGCTTGGTGGAACGAAGAACCTATTATCCAATTTCGAACATTTGATTTGACACTATCAATTAAGTCCACTTCATTATTTAAAGGTATCGAAATGTAATCATTCGAAGATTTAAAGTCAACATTAACTTTCACCTCATTCTTCTTAGTTTCTTTCTTACTGACTTTTTCTTTCGAGATTGCTCTCCATTTTTTAACAGAAGGATCTGATTATTTCGAAGAATAACTTCCATTTCATGATTCATTCAGATACTTCTCATATCCATCCTTAATTTTTTGTTCAGAGAATTTCCCAGATTGAAATCTCTTTCCATTTCCTTCCAACCAATGATTGATATTTTTCACATTTGTTTTTCCTTTAACAAATGAAGCTTTTACTAATTGTTTCGAAGGTGGATTTGGAAAATGAGGCTGATCAGGCTTGAAAGGTTCATTTCTTCTCCCATGAACTTTCAATTTCTCATAGTTTCTTGTTGGCTTTCTTATCGAAACATGACGTATATAACGATTATGAAATCGGTTATGATAACCAACATTATTTCTTGGAAAGACTTGTTGTGAATGCGAAAACTGATTTTGATGAGGAACACGATGATAATTCTTTTGTTCATTTGATCGAAAATCACTTCTCTAAAAATTATTTTGTGAAAACCTTTGCTTATTAGTATTCTTAAAAAAAAAATTCTTTGATTGTTGATTTTTCACATAACTCTCATGATAAGAAGTTTGAACATTAGACTTTTGTTTTGATTTTGAAACATGTTCCTTGTCTTTAGAAAAATCATTGTGTGATTGAGAAGGTTTTGAAATCGGTATCTTTTTACTAAAAGATGGATTTTGTGATTTTGTCTTAACAGATTCAGACTTTTTCTTTTCAGACTTTTTGGAAGAAAAACTTTGTTGTTTCTTCTTAGACACATAATTTTTCCAATAAGCTTTATTTCGTGAAATGTTCATTGAAATTCCATTTTCTTGTGAAAGATTTTGAACATTTTCTTTTTGATTTTGAACTTTTTCAATTGGTTTTTCAGAAAATTTAACGTTTGTTTGTTTTTCAACATTTGACGTTTCAGTTTTAACCACCCAAGTTCGACTTGGCTTTTGTCGTTGAAAAATGTATGAGTTTTTGGTAAGATTGTTCTCAATGGTGCTCTGATTTGAGAAAAATCCTTCCTTCGAAACTTTCTTATTGTCCTCTTCAACCAGTTTGTTTATCTCTGTTTTCACACTTTCTCCATTACCCTTTGTGACGAAAACTTGGTTTGGAAATACAACATTATCAGTGCACTTGAAGTTTGGATAAACCACAAAATTAGGTTCAAGATAATGGGAACCTTTTTCCTTCATGATTTTGTCGAATTTCTTTGTCTCTTCATACACCTGATCTTCAACAATTCGAGGAATTTTTGTTTCTTTTGAAACACTTGTAACAGTTGTTTCTTTTGAAACGTCTTCATCATCGACATTGTCAGTCTGACTATCTTCGACAGTCACATGGTCAGGATTAAAAATTTTCGAAGTAGAGGGTTGGTCTTTGTCAACTTTAATATTCGAATCATCACATATTTCTTTACCTTTAGCTAATGATTTGACATTAATGACAGATAACTGAGAACAGTTAACAACTTCCTCTTCTTCAATTTCACTGATATTGTCATCTTTGATATCAGCAAAATTGTTTTCGGAGTCAGAATTTGAATTCTCAATATTTTTCAAAATCTTGATTTGTTCATTTACAGTCAAGGTCTTATTAACTATATCAACAAGATCATTAGCATTCAAATGTTCATTAATTTTCACTATTCCGTATGCATCTACTTTTTCCCTTTCGAAAGATAAAAATGCTAGAAGCTTCCTACGTTATTCTTTACTTATATCACTGTAGTGATGTAATTCAGTCAATTTTCCATAGAGTCTTTTTGCAGAATTACAATATATATTTCTTTTTTTTAACAAAATCCTATTATCAGTACTTAGACTATCTCTATCAACCATGATGTTTGTTATTTGTAATTCTAGATGATCTATCTTAGTCTTCTTCGCCTCCAACATCCTCTGAGTTTCTAGTAACTGAGTACTAGACTTTTTAGCCTCATTGCTAGCAGAGATAACTAGATTATTAACATAAGTAATAGCAGCATCAAACTCAGTTAACACAGAATTATAAGCACTTGAAGGAATATTAAAGGATTGAAGTAGAGAATGTACCTTCGATGTCATTGGCGCATTGTCTCCTGATGTCGAAACAAAACAGCTACAATGATTTTCTCTTCTTCTTCCTCCTCATACCTAGCGAACATAGCTCCATGCGTCGGATTCCTCATTTCTTCGTCATCTGATCCTGAAGACCATATTTGGTATTTTCCCTCATCCTCATCTTCTCCTCTTGCTACCAGTGACAAACCCTTGGACTTAGCCCTAACTTCTTCCAACCTTTCAGAATAGTATGCCTCATCCTTAACCCTGTTCTTCTTTTCTTCTTTCTTTCTCAGCATACAATCATTTTCCATGTGATTTGCACCATGACAATAGTGACAATCAACTCCCGAATCACCCTTGAGCCTTTTCTCTTGTTTTGAATCTTTACCCTTAGCCTCTTTCTTCTCAAACTTCTTCTCATCACTAAATTTCCCAATGTTACTTCCCTTCATTTCCCCAGCTTTCGATTTCGCATTGAAAGGCTTTTTGTAAAACTTCTTTACTCTTTTGTTGGAGTAAAAAGTCACAGCTTCGTCATCAGAGTTGACGATAAGACCTTCATCTTCGGAACTTTCCTTCTCAGCAGCTTCCTTCTCACCTTCTCTTCTCGATACCTTCGAAACCAATGCTAGTAGACCACCCAGATTGATCCTTGACTCTTCAACTATTTCATTCACTTCAGTTTCGTGAGCTTTTAGTAGGTTGTAAAGATCATTGAGAGTTAAAATATTGAAGCTCTGTTATTTCTTCATCATCAAACTCACATTCCTCCGTTCCTTACGAAGCCCCATAATGAAAGTAAGGTTGAATTCCATACTAGACATGGTAATTCCATACCTATTACACTTGTAGATGAGCTCGTTCAAACGGTCATAGTACAATTCGATCGATTCTCCATCTTTTTGCTTGAATTCTCTTAATTCAATCAGACATTGCTTGGCCGAATTGATTTTGGTCTTCTCACTACCATGGTACTTTTCCTTCGGTGCATTCCAGATTTCTTTTGAGGTTTTGTATGTTCGAACATAATTATACACAACAGGATGAAGGACACCTCGAAGCTCTCTCATGCATCTCTTCTTGTTCTTCTGCAGCCTTGCAATTTGATCAGTAACACTTTGAGTTGTTGCAGAAGTGCCAATGCTTTGAACAGAAGGAGGAGGAAGAACATCATCAGTAATGCACTTCCATAGCTCTTCATCGATTCGATTCAGGTAATCCTCCATACGATCTGCCCATTGATCGTAATAATCCGGAATAAGCATAGGAATCTTTGTTGAAGATCCTAGCAGATGAGAGTAAGAAGTCATGGAATTCATCTACAACAAAGAAAAACGAATGAACAACGAACAATGAATGGAATCAAATCAAAACAGCAAATGAACAACGAACACTCGACTAGTCAATCGAAGTGCAGAATCAAATCAAAACTGAAGATCTACAGCGATTTTCAGGATCAAAAGTGCGGAAACTTTTGAATCTAGAACGAGATTCAAAAAGCTTTTGAAACAGATGAAAATTAGATCAAAACAGTTTGATTCCTTCTCTGATACCAAATGTACTTCCAATTGAATCGAATAATGAAACAGAATCAGAGTATGAATTGATTTACAACACGAAATCTAAATATAATCTGTTTGGCACGTTGTATTGCTTTATCAGTTGAATACAAGAAGAAAGAGAAAATGATTACAATCAGAGAAATCGTTCTTCATCTCTAAAAGCACAAAAAGTATAAGGACATTCGACATCTAAGCTTCGACACTAAAGTAGTCCTTAAAATAAAATACAATCAAACAATAAATATTACAGACAACTAAGATAAAATCGACATCTCACAACCTTTGAACCCCAATACAGGTTGTTGATGAAAATTGGAATCTAAGCAGGCAAAATACTGACTCGGGATTTGTTAGGGCCAAGATCCTGAAAACATTCAGGATCCTCAAACCTCATCAAATATTGAGGATCCTCAACTATCTCAGGATCCCCACTATTACCGTTATTATTATTTACTCACATTTATAACGGTTGTATTTCATTTTTAATTAACACATGTGCAAAAATAGTCAAGAGAAGACCTATTCTCAACAGAAAGTCGTCTCAACTATGATGAAGACCCGAAATACCAAATCCAACAACATTCACAAAGCTGGTCATAGAGGATTCCGGACATATCGGACATCTTGTTAGCTAGCTTAGACTATAATTGACCCATGGATCTCACACACGACATACACTACGGACACTTAGCTTACTCTATGAACTTTTTCACTTGTTCTTACTGAAATACTCTCTGTAATCACCATTTTATATTAATAAAATCATCAAGGAAGGTGATCATTATCACCTCCCAAGCTATTGTGTCGGAGATCCTAGCAATGATCAAGGGCTTTCCTTGTAAACAATCGTTTCATTATCTTTACCTTTTTCTATTGCACAATTCGAACATCACAGTCTCTCATTCAATTTGGTTGATTTATACTTGTGTAATTTGTAATCAAAACAATTTGGTGCCCACCGTGGGGCCGTGGTGTTCAAAATCCTCGAAAGATCATGTCTACACAACCGATCCTTTCTTCATCCTCCGCTCCTTCTATTCCACCAAAAAACCTACCACCTCCTCCGAGTGGACCCCCTGGTCATAGGAAAGCGCCTGACACTTCCAAGAAAAACACCCCTCCGGTCACTAACCAAGGAAGTTTGGGATCTTCAGGACTCCAGGAACCGACTGCTCCGGTCACTACTGTTGAATGATGAGGAAAATGCCGCAACAAATGACCCAGCAACAAGAGGAGAACAGAACACTACTTAGAGAAATGGAGAGGATGAAGGCGGAATTTCAGAGATCCCACGAAACGACGCCCACAGTTATACAACCAAGGATCCTGAACTCCGATAATGCAGGATCCTTAGGAAATCACCATGGGAACACAACTCCTGCTACTGTTGCGTCGCCCTGGGGGACAACTATGAAAAATCGAGCATCTACGATCGATGATCTCAATGAGCCTTTCAATACTCCTAAAAACCTTGATTCTAGTAACTTTTTAAGCAACAATACTATCAATACTAACTCTACAAATGTTGATGCAGGAATAAGTCCAAACATGGCTAGGGAACTTCAGCAGTTGAGACAGATGATCTCAAGCGTACCCGGGGTAGTTTAACCCATACTAGAAGCATCTCCAACAAGTCACAGGCTCTCGAGATTTGCTCCTGCGATAGCTGATACCGAAGTTCTAAGCGCTTCCAAACTCATAGCATGAAGCCTTACGATGGAACTACGGATTCTGAAAAGCACGTAGCACAATACCAAGAAAGGATGGAGATCATTCCCATCCCAGTGCACTTGAAGGAAGCTTGCCTATACAAAGGTTTTGGTTCGACCCTCACGGGATCATCCCTCAAATGGCTGTTAAACATTCCTCCCTATTCTATTACTTCATTTGCACATTTAATCAATATTTTCAATAACCAGTTTTCTTGTAGCAGAACCTTCGAGAAGATCACTAGTGATCTATATCGGGTGGCTCAAGATCCTCAGGAACGACTTAGGGATTTTGTTAACAGGTTTGGCAGGGAAGCTCTGAGCATCCCCAAAATTAATATGGTGACTTCTATCGAGGCCTTCAAGATGGGTCTAAGGAAGGATTCACCCTTCTATGAAGATCTCGTGATGACTTCATGCAAGAGATTGGATGAAGTTAAGTGTCGAGCATTAGGTTTCATAAGGCTTGAAGAGGATAAAGAAGTTCAGAAAAGGAGCAACCCTTCAAGTCAATATAAGAATCACAATAGGAAGGTCGAATCCTCGGCTCCAAGATCCTACAAATCGAAGCCCTATTCCAAACCAGATCATCACTCGGTTAATGCCCTCAAAGATGAATGAGAGGAAGGGGAAACCCCTAAGATCACTGACTATTGTTTTTATGTGGATGTTTCAGGTTTGATCCATGCTATGCAGGATCTCGGAGACAAAGCAAGGTGGCCAAACAAGGATAAAAAGTCCACCACTTGGAAAGACAAGTCGAAATGGTGTGCTTACCACGAAGATTTTGGTCACATGACGGAGGATTGCATAGCCCTAAGAAATGAGATCAACAATCTCCTTAGCAAAGGGCATCTTAAAGAAATCCTTGGAAGAAAGAAAGAAAAGTCCAAGGAGAACAATCAGGATGGTCGCAAGATCCCGGAGAAACCTGGATCTCCACCCCCAAACGCCAAGATAAAAACGTTATCTCAGGAAGATCTAAAATTTGTGGTACTTCTTATTCCCAGGCTAAAAGACAAGCCAAGGTCTCTAAAATAGAAAAGGAGGATAGACCACGGAAGAATACCTTCACTGGCAATGAAAAAGAAATCACGTTTGACGAGATGGACAAGGAAGGGATCCCGGATCCTCACCATGACGGACTAGTGATAACACTGTACATGGCTAACCACTTCGTCAGAAGGATCCTTGTTGATAGAGGATCCTCGGTCAACATCGTACTCTTGGACGCACTAAAGAGGATGAACATCCCGGAATCAGAAATAATCAAAAGATCCTCGATCCTCATAGGATTTAGCGGGGAAACGAAACACACCATTGGGGAGATAAAGCTACCAATATACATAGAGGGGGTAAACTTTATACAAAATTTTTGAGTTATTAACACCTTATCTTCTTATAATGTGATATTAGGTGGACCGTTGATCCATGAGATGAAAGCGGTTCCATCAACATATCATCAGTGTGTAAAGATGCCTACTCCATGGGGAATAGTGAAGATCGTGGGAGATCAACAAGAGTCAAAGGAATGTTACAAAGCCTCTATGAAGCCTATGACGAAACCCTAGCAAGCATAGAAATTAAGGCAGGGGCTCTACATGCTCTAAAAATGAAGGAGCAAGACGTGAAGGAAGTGCCGCTGAGCAGCGAGGATCCTGAAGCCAAAGTCCTCATAGGATCCTCAATACCTAAGCAATTTGAGCGAGACCTATTAAATTTCCTTCGGACCAGAAGCAAGACGTTCACATGGAAATACGAAGACATGAAAATTATAGACAAGAGTATTATCACTCACAAAATTAATATTGATCCTTCTATCAGACCGATACATCAAAAGAGAAGGAAGTTTGCACCCGAAAGGAATCAGATCTTCCAGGAAGAAGTGGAAAAGCTCCTCAAGATAGGGATGATCAAGGAAGTGAAGTTCCCGAGATGGATAGCTAATGTAGTTTTAGTACAAAAGAAGAACAGCAAGTGACGAAAATGTGTAGACTACACGGATCTTAACAACGCTTGTCCTAAGGATCCTTTCCCTCTACCACACATTGACTCAATGATAGATGCAACGGCTGGCCACAAACTCTTAACCTTCATGGATGCTTCGGTAGGATTCCAACATATCCAGATGGAACCATCCGATCAAGAAGAAATAGCATTTATAACACCAACAGGTATATATTGTTACACTGCAATGCCTTTTGGTCTTAAAAATACAGGTGCAATGTATCAAATACTGGTGAGCCAGATGTTTTGAGCTGGGGGACACCATGGAAGTCTACATTAACGACATGACGGTGAAGTCCATGAAAGTTGAAGATCATCTCAGGGATTTCAAAGAAGCCTTCGACATTCTAGACGAATACAACATGAAGTTGAATCCATTTAAAGGCCACTTTGGGATGAAGTCGGGCAAGTTCCTTGGGTATATGGTAACCAAGCGAGGAATAGAAGCAATACCATAGCATATCAAAGCAATCATCGAGCTAAAATCTCCATCTTCAACAAAAGACATCCAAAGGCTAACCGGAAGAGTAGTGGCACTCAACAGGTTCATTTCAAGATCCTCAAAAAGGTGTAAGCCCTTCTATGATATCTTGAAAAAGAACAAGAAGTTTGAATGGACCGAAGAACACGAAGAAGCTTTTTAGGAACTCAAAAGATACTTAAGTTCTGCGCCACTACTGGTGAAGCCTATAGATGGAGAACCACTTCTCCTCTACCTCTCGGTATCCTCAAATGCGGTAAGTGTTGTCCTAGCCAAGGATCTTAATGGAGACCAACATCCCATCTATTATGTAAGTAAAAGTCTTCTGGATCTTGAGACCATGTATTCTCATCTCGAAAAATTAATTCTTGCATTAGTAACTGCTTCTACTAAGTTAAGACATTATTTTGAGACACATACAGCACATGTGAAAACTAATTATCCTATTAAAAATGTGATGAGAAAACAAGAGATGCCAGGAAGGATGGCAAAATGGTCAGTGAATTTAAGCACGTTTGACATCAAATATGAGCCAAGATCCGCCATAAAGTCACAAGCGTTAGCAGACTTTGTGGATGACTTTAGTGATGATCTACAAAAGGAAGTAAACATTGAAGCTAAACAACTCCTAGAAGATGAGCACTTGGGAAAATGGACACTATTCACGGATGGAGCTTCAAACCAAAAAGGAACCGGGCTAGGGATCATACTAAAGTTTCCATAAGGGGACATCCTACCCCATGCAGTTAGTTGTGAATTCAACGCAGCCAACAACGAGGTGGAATATGAAGCACTCATCATGGGACTACAATTGGCTAAGGATCTTCAAATCAAGGATGTTCAGGTATTTTTTTATTCTTTATTATTAACCAATCGCTTCAATGGATCTTATGCAGTGAAAGGTGAAAGATTAGCATTATACTTCGAGATCCTTAAAAAATTAGCCTCTGATTTTGAAAAATTTAGCCTAACCCAAGTTCCTAGGGAAGAAAACACAAAAGCAGATGGATTAGCCAACTTAGGATCCTCCTTAAGGATCCCACTAGAAATGAAGATCCCTATAACGTACATAATAACTCCAGCTATAGAAGCCCTCTCCGACAAACCCGACGATCATGAACAAAAAATAAGTGTAGCATCCATTAGAGATCCTGACCCTCAGATCCCTCCTCGAAGGGATCCTGACGAACAGGATCCTCGAAGAAGTCTACGATCAAGGATCCAACCCATTATGGAGTATCTCCAAAATGACACGATCCCAACAAAAGAAAAAAGCAAAAGAGCATTCAGAACAAGAGTCTCAAGATTCGTGATAATCCAAGGTAAACTCTATAAAAAGTCTATGGCAGGTCCATATATCAAATGCTTAGAAGATCCTGAAGCTGCAGAAGTCTTGAAGGACATACATGAAGGAGATTGTGGCAATCACACTGGGGGCAGATCCTTATGCTCCAAGGTATTGAGAACATGATACTACTGGCCAACCATGAAGAGTGATTCTTTTCTGCATGCTAAAAAATGTGATGTTTGCTAAAGACATAGCAACATCCTACATCAACTGGCAGAACCTCTACATCCTATTATCTCTCCATGGCCATTAATGAAATGGGGAATGGATATAATAGGAAAATTACTGATAGCTCCAGGAGGAAAATTCTTTATGTTGGTGATGACTGATTACTTCTCGAAGTGGATCGAAGCTGAAGCCTTCGTTCAGGTTAGAGACAAACAGGTAGTCTCATTTATTAAACGTAATATCTTGACCAGGTTTGGGATCCCCGCTGAAATCATATGCGACAATGGACCCCAATTCATAAGAAAAAGGACAAGATAGTTTTGCACGAGTCGGGGACTCAAAATGATAATTTCCACTCCTGTTCATCCCCAAGCTAATGGTCAATCATAATCTAGAAATAAAATCATAGTAAGCAACTTGAAGAAAAGGCTCGATAAAAAGAAAGGAAGATGGGCAAAAGAGTTTCCTTTCGTCCTATGGGCACATAGGACTACTTCCAAAGTAGCCATAGGTCATACCCCATACTCCTTGGTGTTGGGGACAGAAGAAATGATCCCTACTGAAGTAGTAATCTCGACAGTAAGAAACTTGCTCCAAAATCAAGAAAACAATGATAGGATCCTAGCCCAGGATCTTGACACTGTTGACGAACTCAGAGATCTTGCCAAGATACGCATTGCTTCTCATCAACCAAGGATAACCAACTCTTACAACAAGAACATAAATTTCAGAAGATTCCAAACAAGAGACTTGGTATTAAGGAAAACATTTCAAAACACCAAGGATCCCAGTGCAGGTAAATTAGCTCCTAATTGGGAAGGACCATATCTCATAGATGCTAAAGCAGGAAAAGGAGCATATTGGCTAGCAACACTTGAAGGATACATTTTTCCAAGATCCTATAATGCTATACATATCAAACCATACTATATCTAAATAGGATCGATTGATCTTCAACAAAACCAAGGTTCACATGTTCTTTACCTTAAACTTTTCATCATTACTTATTTTCTCTTCGAATACATTACTAACTTAAGCATCGGAGGGGCGTTAGCTAGACTAACGCCCACCCCTAGTTAATTTTTTCTACTCAGAACAACGTACAACTAAGGATCTCCATAACGAATGATCCTAAAACATGAGTATCCTCAAGGTTGAAGATCCTGAAACAGGAGGATCCTTGTAACGCCCGCAGATTCGGGCTAGTCAATTTAGAGACGATAAGCGTCAAAAATGGCTTTTTGATAGAGGATTATTTAGAATAAATAATCTTAACTAGATTTTATTATATGTCACAAGGTTTCCGTACATATAAAGAACGCTGAAATCTGAGTTATAACGAAGAAGTTATGAACTGTCGAAGTTTCGCGACAAAACCGGCACGACACCGGGAATCGTAAAAAGTGAGTTTATGGTAAAGTACTTTTTGGCCTTATTGACCTACAATAAAGTTGTATATTACATCTCCACCTACGCGTGGATATAAATAACGTCAAAAATGGAGTTTGTATGCAAAAGTTATGACCTTCCGAAGACATAGCAGTCTAAGAGCATGACACGTGGCAGAAACCCTAATCAGCCATGCTCCACGACGTGGAAATACGATTCACAATGTGAAATTAGTCAAGGACACTAATCGAGGCTAGGAAAACACGTGCTAACTTTACGGGAGTGATGTGTTAAGATTCCACGACGTGGACATAAAGGCCACAACATGGAAATGTCATCCGGACACCTTTCGAAGCCAAAACGCAGATAGCAAGCCTATAAAGTGATTCAGCCATCTGCCACGATGTGGACATATATGCCGACGATGTGGACATGTTTTTGGCAGCCTATAAATAACAAGCTCGACCATTGCTCTTCTTACACCAAATCTTCTTACATCTCTCTCGTTTGCTGAAGGCGTTTCGCGTCCGAAGCCCGACGATCACAAACCGCTGACCGTTTCTAGTTAGATTCTATCAAATCACGCTACTAATGTGAGTGTATAGTCCCTTTCATGAACATGATTTTAATACAAGAATTGATTAATGTATTAATTTATATTTTTATGTGTGAAATATTTGATATTGTCTGAAATACGTGTTAAGAGCATACCTGATAAATATATGATATTTAGCATACATAGTAGACCAAAATAAATTAAGAAGGATATATGTGTAGTATCTCCTTGTGAGTACGATTGAGATTTACACAGAGGGAATAACTTTAAAACTTGTCATTGAACCGAGAGTACGGATTAGACTTAGTCAGTTGTCCTTAGTTCAAGAGTATGGATAGGACATAGTTATTTAATACAAGTATTGATGAACTTGCTCTTGTTCGTCCTTGACTATTCTGTTGACTGCTATGAGGAAGTGGTTACATCTATCTGGGTTCGTCGTTCGAGAATGGAAGTGACTAAAGAATCTATGAGATTTAAGTGAAACATTATGGGGCGATCCTTACAGAGTCCTCCTATAATTGCACAATGTATACAAGTTGTATATAATTTAAGATTAAATAGACCTTCGAATAAGTGATCCTACTCCAAAACCACAACCAAACAAGGAACAGGTAGTGAAGCATAGATCACAAATTCTAAGTCTATAAAATCCCAATTATATAAAACTGTGGAAGTATACACTCCAAAATTATAGACCTATCCGTAAGGGTCTTTTAAATTATCACATAAGTTATTTATATAATACCTAAAATACTCCTATAGTATTTTAATGTAATGTACTTGGTATGTTTTTAAACTTGTTGTCATGTTATAGTATCATAAAATACTCCCATTGTATCTTAACTTTATGTTCTGATCTAGAATTCCCTTGAATAGAGTTAGGTAAGTTTTAAGACTGTTGCAACACCACATCACTCCCAAACACATGTCGGTCACATCTCGAATGAATATAGTTGATCATGATATATTGATCCTAGCTATGATTACATAACTGTCCAGGTTTGACCGCAGTGTTCAACCTTTAAATACTTCTGTTCTGTTCTTCTTGTGATACTTGTTCTAGTATATATATATATATATATATATATATATATATATATATATATATATATATATATATATATATATATATATATATGTGTGTATGTATACTTTTATAAGGTATTGTTATATCCTTAAAATATATTATTATCCAGAGCACTTAGGCCCCATTGTATTTATAGTTATATATCTTTTATAGGTTGATATACTTAGTTCACTATAAACAATGCTCTGATACCAATCTGTCACACCCCCAAACCGGAACGGTGGAAACATTCGGGGGCGGAGGACGTCATGTTTAGTATCACAAGACATGCATCATAGTAATCAAAGTAACAAACAACCATTTCATTTGAAAGAAAGTGTTTACAAAGTATGTGGTTCACATAACATAGACTACAAAGTAAATAACAAAACAAGACATGAAGCTATTATGCTCCATCTTCTTAATCCCAGTGCGCGTACCTGTCTACTGGTCTCCTGAGAATCGAAGTTATTTTGAAAGAGTAGATCAGCATTTAAGCTGGTGAGTTCATAAGATTTTGGTGATGTAAGTAAGTTGAAAGTTCTTTTAGAAAAGTTCGCATGTTCCTCCAGAAAATCCTATATTTCCTACTTTGATGAAAGATAAGTAAAAATGACTCTACAATCCTTTCTATGAGTACTAAATGGATACGAGTTATATAAACCCCAGAGTAAACAAACAATTGATTGTGTGTATCTGCCCTAAGCCCACAACCAAACAAGGAACAGGGAATGAGGCGGAAGGCACACATTCCATTGTTTGTTAGATCATCGTTGTATATAACCCTGGCGTATTCACTTGGTACTCACGGAGTTAACTGTAATAATTGATGAAAACATTCTTTAAGAAACCATTCAGACCCTCGAGTTAACTGTAATAATTGATGAAAACATCCTTTATATTTGATGAAAACATTCTTTAAGAAAACCCTTATTTCTTTTAGTAAAAATAGTAACCACAATAGTTCCTTCTATAATCACTTAGTTTATACAAGCTATATATACTCTAATATCGAACGGATAGTTAATTGTGTGAATATGCCCTAAGCCCACAACCAAACAAGGAACAGGAAGTAAGGCGGAAAGCACACATCTAACTACCTATCGGATATTAATTATATATAACCCTAATGTATAAACTAAGGCATTATAGAATTAACCACCTAAGGTCCTTTAAGTTATACAGGTAAGTTTCTAGCTTTGTCTACCAAATGTCCTATTTGAAAAGTATGTTTTGTACTAGAAAACGGTGTATTGAATTAGTATACTATGACCTGGCCCATACCTGGTATTCCTTATGATTATTTGGTGTATACGGAATATATATATATAGCTAAGATCGAATAGATAGTAGGCTGGGTGAATCTGCTCTAAGCCCACAACCAAACAAGGAATAGGAAATGAAGCGGAAAGCACACATCATACTACCTGCCGGATTCGATTAATGTATATATCAGATGTATAAACTAAGGTATTATAGAATTAACCACCTAAGGTCCTTTACGTTATACTGGTTTAATAAAATGGATTAAACCCTTTTACTGGTAAGTTTCTAGTTTTGTCTACTAAATTATCTACTTGAAAAGTATGTTTTGTAATAGAAAACGGTGTATTGAATTAGTATACTATGATCTGGCCCATACCTGGTACTCCTTATGATTACTTGGTGTATACGGAATATATATATATATATATATATATATATATATATATATATATAGCTAAGATCGAATAGATAGCAGGCTAGGTGAATCTGCTCTAAGCCCACAGCCAAACAAGGAACAGGAAATGAAGCGGAAAGCACACATCCTACTACCTGTCGGATCCGATTAATATATATCCCGGATGAATAAACTAAGGTATTATAGAATTAACCACCTAAGGTCCTTTAAGTTATACTGGTGTAATAAAATGGAATAAACCCTTTTACTGGTAAGTTTCTAGTTTTGTCTACTAAATGTTCTACTTGAAAAGTATGTTTTGTACTAGAAAACGGTGTATTGAATTAGTATACTATGACCTGGCCCATACCTGGTACTCCTTATGATTACTTGGTGTATACGGAATATATATATATATATATATATATATATATATATATATATATATATATATATATATATATATATATATATATATATATATATAGCTAAGATCGAATAGATAGTAGGCTGGGTGAATCTGCTCTAAGCCCACAACTAAACAAGGACCAGGAAATGAAGCGGAAAGCACACATCCTACTACCTGTCGGATCTGATTAATATATATCCCAGATGTATAAACTAAGGTATTATAGAATTAACCACCTAAGGTCCTTTAAGTTATACTGGTTTAGTAAAATAGATTAAACCCTTTTACTGGTAAGTTTCTACTTTTGTCTACCAAATGTTCTACTTGAAAAGTATGTTTTTTACTAGAAAACGGTGTATTGAATTAGTATACTATGACCTGGACCATACCTGGTACTCCTTATGATTACTTGGTGTATACAGAATATATATATAGCTAAGATCGAATAGATAGTAGGTTGGGTGAATCTGCTCTAAGCCCACAACCAAACAAGGAACAGGAAATAAAGCGGAAAGCACACATCCTACTACCTGTCGGATCCGATTAATATATATCCCTGATGTATAAAGTAAGGAATCATAAAGTTAGCATTATAGGCCCCTTTCTACTGAATGTACTATGACTCGACTGTTCTGTTTGTCGCTTGCATTGATGTAAGTTTTCAGTTGTTTTTCATACTGAAGTACTGACTACCTTAAATTTAGTTTGTTTTATTAAGGTCATAATGTGATGTGGTTGTACCCATACTATACGCTCTCCCTGCAAGAGATTCTAGTTACAAAACGCGACTTCAGCAAACGAATTGCTAAGCCGTGTAATAATCTCACATTAAAGTTATCTTGTATACCACATTTATTATCACCTTTTGTTTAGAACAATGCGTTAGTGATCATTGGTATAATGCTGTTAATCATGATTTGTTCTTCTGTTGTAGTATTTAGTATGTTCTTTCTGTTATCGTGTATTGTATCTTCCTCCCTGTTTCTCTTTAAAGTATGTTCTCTATGTTATTGTGTATTGTATCTACCTCCTTGTTTCTCTTTATAGTATGTTCTCTATGTTATCGTGTATTGTATCTACCTCCATGTTTCTCTTTATAGTATGTTCTCTATGCTCTAGTGTGAACTGAACCCCTAAACTATACCTATTATAGTTTAATATTATCTTTACTTTTAACTGTTATTGACTTGAAGAAAATACTCATTTATCTACTAAGTTATGATTGTACTTTAAAAACGGAGTTTTATAAACTGTAAAGTAACATAACTTAAAAAAAGTTTTTGAAACTTTTTGATCGCTCATGAAAATATAAACAATCCTTTAAAATGATGTTTAAAACAAAACATTTACACAATGATAATTATGTCCAACTTGTATCCCCCTTTAAAAGCATTTAAAACAGTTTAAAAGATTGATTATAGGGGTATGAACTCACCTTATGTGGATGATTCAATTGCAGATTCGTGTAAGGATGAAAAGTTCCACGAATGAAGTCCCGAGACACAAACGAGTCCTAAATGACATATAATGGCATATATTGGCATGAATTTAGTGTTTAAAAGCAACTAACATGCAAGGAAACACCCTTAGGGACTAGGAAACACTTGGACTAAGTGTTAGAATCACATGTGATTCATCAAAGGGGTGTATACGGCCACTATATGGTGTGTACGGCCATGGGTGTACGGCCATGGAGTGTACGGCCGTACACTCATGGTCAAACATGCATAAGAGGGTCTTTGAACAATGGGAAGGCTAGTGGGTCTAATACTCAACAAGAATATGAACTAAGATGGCATTTTGGAGGCCCCTTTTGGGGTGTTTTGAGGGGTGTACGGCCATGCAAGGGTGTACGGCCGTACACTCCTTTTGTTCCATCTAAATGTCGTTTCTAAGGTGTTTAACAAGAGATCTTAACGTGTACTAAGCATAGGGGAAGGATACTTACGATTTGGAGGCTTGAAGGAGGGTTCACGGTCACCAAGAACAAGTGTGTGTTCTTGGTGTTCTTGGTGAAAGACGAAGATCTTGCAGATCTACCCAAAAAGATGATTTCCATGGATGAAATCAAAGGGTGTTACTAGGTTAAGAAGGATAACAACTAATCAAAAGGAAGAAAGGCTTACATTCTTGAAGATCGGGGTGAAAAGCTTGATGATATTTGAGAGAAAACTCGATTTCTTGACTTGGAAACTGAAGAAATGACTACAAATGAAGGGATACCCTTCATATGGGGGAGAGTGTATGGCCAAGATGGGTGTACGGTCGTACACCCATGTGTACGACCGTACACTCCCTTGGATGGAGTGTTCGGCTCGATTTCAACGCGAAGAACTTTAGCAACTCAATCCTATACTCAATGCTTGAATGTACTGAGCTTTGAACGCTTAAACAGACTCTAAACAATGCTAAAAGATAGCAGAAACGGGTCTGACACTCGGTTGAATTGACTGGCTGGACTTACAAGGCAAAAAATTTCGGGTTGTCACATCATCCCCCCGTTAGATGGAATTTCGTCCCGAAATTAGCTTTCTTAGCAGTACTACTGGGGTTGTGCTCCTCTGATTGGTAGAATACCCACTCGTAGACCTGGGCAACTTTACCCTAATGTCAATGATAGATTCATACCTGGTCCATCTATCATTACCTCGTGTATACGAGTCGTATATAATTAAGATTAGTAAGACGGTCGGATGTGCGACTCTGCCCCAGGTCCACAACCAAACAAGGAACAGGAGATAGGGCCGAAACACACATACTAAATCTGCTTAATCATAATGATATACCACCCTCGCGTATACACTTATTAGTGATAGGTGGGCTGTATTTGTCCTTAGCCTCTGTGCTTGAACTTGGTTTGCTGAACGAGTGGTATTTCGGGATGGTCTGTTGAACATACGATGGCAAGGTTTCGGAGGGCAAAGTACTCTTCGCATGAGTACTTCGGGGTTTAGAATACGAGGTAGACGATTCCGAGGTCTGGGTCGGACTGTCATTACGAAATGATGAAGGTTTCGCGAATTTGACGGTTAAGGCGATAGAAACATATGAACTTAGTATGGTGAGAACCACACCAATTCATGACGAATGATAGCAACGGACTCTTTACTGAACAAAAGTTTGGCCGATTTGAAAGAAACGTCTGTTATACGATGATGTATCCCTAGTGTGCTCGACAATGTACTCGGTATATACTTTCTAGTGCTTTCTGTTTTCTCCTTGATGTTAACACTGTCACGTATCGTACCGCGATAAGCGAGTACATATAGTGAAAGTGCTTTGGTAACTAGTGTCGATACTTTATACTACGATCCTCTTCGGTACCACTATGATCGCCTGGCATATACAAGTTATGAATAATTAAGATGAATAAGACAGTCGGCTGAGTAACTCTGCCCCAAATCCACAACCAAACAAGGAACAAGAATTAAGGCGGAATCACTCACTCTAAGTCTGCAAAATCTTAGCTATGCACAACCCTGATGTACATACGAAGCCATCATAGCTTCTCTGAACGGGTCTTTTAGTTCTCTTGAATACTGTGACTTGTTCCGATAAGTGAGTTATAATAATTACTTTTAAATGTTTTCCCCAAGTTTTAATCTTATATAAATATAAATTAAATTTTAAAGTAATTAGTTTATTTTGAAAACGTACCGCTGTTCTCTGGTGACTCCGGGGTAGATTCTCCTGTGGTGATCATCAGAATTCGTCCATCCGCTCCTGATTTCTTTGTTATCGGGCAGTCCCTCCTATAGTGTCCAATCTCACCACAGCCATAGCAGGCTTGGTTTTCTTCAACTCCAGGGACTTGGGAGATCGGTTGTGTCGGTGCCCTGTAGAAACAGACTGTGTGTCCCTTTCTGTGGCAGTTCAGGCACTGCATTTCACGACATACTCCGGTGTGGTGATAGTTGCACTTTCCACACTTCGGGAGAGTTCCAGCATATCGACTGGCAGATGTTGGAGTAGCAGGTATTGTGGCAGCATATATAGAACCCTTTTGTTGCTCCTGTAGGGTTTCCTAGGTTGTTCTCTCTTTCCTCTTTTTCCCCGACTTCCGTTTATAGTCCCCTCCCTTTGATGGCTCAGGAACAGGGACTACCACGCCATGGCGGACTCCGTGGTCAATGAGTCGCTGGGCCAGGCGTTTGGCACTATCGAACGTAGTTGGGTTAGAAGACAGTACATCTCCTTGAATCGGGGTAGATAAACCCCAAATGTACCTTTCTATCTTCTTACTTTCCGTGTTAACCATCCCTGGACATAGTGCTGCCAGGTCGCTAAACCTGTCAGTGTAGGTCACTATGTCCGAGCCGACCATGGTATGCTCCCATAGTTCTTGTTCCAGATTTTGATCTTCGCCCCTAGGGCAGTATTATTCCAACATCAACTCCTTTAGGTTTTCCCAACCTATGGAGTTAGCCACTGATAGGGTCAGTGACTTAACATGGCTATTCCACCATGTCAGGGCTCTGTCGGAGAAAGTGCAGGCAGCAAACTTAACTTTGCTCCCTTCTGAGCACGAACAGATTGCGAAGACCGAATCTGTTTTCTCGAACCATCGCATCAGAGCAATGACTCCCCCATTTCCATTAAAGGATTTGGGTTTTCAGTTCATGAAGTCCTTGTATGAACACTCCCTTGGGTGTCCGTGAGTAACTCCGGGGTTTGTTAAGTGGGTATCGCTATCAGTTCCACTGGTACCACTTTCGCTGATGATCGCTAGAGCAGCTGCCACTACGGCTGATATTGCTGCTTGGAGAGCAGCAGGGTCGAACTGAGGAGGAGGTGGTGGAGTTTGAACTGGAGTTATCGGAGTAGTGCGCATGATTGATCTACGAGGAGGCATATTTGCTAAAAAGAATACAAAGATGAGATGGAAATAAGTCTATAGCAGTGGATATAAGCCGAGAGATGAAAGACTAAGCTATCCTAGTTCTGAATGTATCTGGTTCTGACTTTCATAGGGTTCTGGAAACAATTCATAAAGGAAGTCTATATAAAATAAACTTTATGAATCAGAAGTGGCTATCCTTGAATGAATATCTGTGAATTGAATAACTGATACCGGTTGCATGAAAAGAAATAATTCTAACACATAGCGTGAGTAGTGTAACCACTAGCTCACGAAGTCAATTAAGGTAATTATTTATTAGTGTGACGCATAAGACGTTTTAGTTACTTCGGCTGATCCTTCTTTTATAACTTCTCATGAACTTGCTCTTGTTCCTCCTTGGCTCTTCTGTTGACTGCTATGAGGAAGTGGTTACATCTATCTGGGTTCGTCGTGCGAGAATGGAAGTGACTAAAGAATCTATGAGATTTAAGTGAAACATTATGGGGCGATCCTTACAGAGTCCTCCTATAATTGCACAATGTATACAAGTTGTATATAATTTAAGATTAAATAGACCTTCGAATAAGTGACCCTACTACAAAACCACAACCAAACAAGGAATATGTAGTGAAGCATAGATCACAAATTCTAAGTCTATAAAATCTCAATTATATAAAACTTTGGAAGTATACACTCCAAAATTATAGACCTATCCGTAAGATTCTTTTAAATTATCACATAAGTTATTTATATAGTACCTAAAATACTCCTATAGTATTTTAGTGTAATGTACTAGGTATGTTTTTAAACTTGTTGTCGTGTTATAGTATCATAAAATACTCCCATTGTATCTTAACTTTATGTTCTGATCTAGAATTCCCTTGAATAGAGTTAGGTAAGTTTTAAGACTGTTGCAACACCACATCACTCCCAAAAACATGTCGGTCACATCTCGAATGAATATAGTTGATCAGGCTATATTGATCCTAGCTATGATTGTTGGATTAATGTCTAAGTCCATAACTATATTTGGTATGTACTTGACCCGACCCGGCATGGTCCATTTGGGTTGCACTTCACCGGCACAATTTATATGGATAGTCTTTTGAGAATAGTATATTTATGATTTATATTTATATATTATAAGTTCTAATATATTAATATGGAATCATATTATTTAATTAGTATTGATCAAGAATTAATTTAGAATTAATTAAGTGATCAAAAAGAACTAATTAAATATGGACTCTTATATATATGGAATGGGCCAAGTTCATTTAGGTTGGGCTAAGCTTTCATGGATGGTCCATGGAGCTTTTAACCCATGTATCCTATGTAAATGAAAGGTCATGGGTATTAGGGTTTACATGGATGTAACCCTAATCCTCCATAATATATAAAGGGGTCCTTGGCTCACAAAATTGACACAAGTGTGTGAAAATAAGAGTGGGCCGATTTTAGTGTCCATACATATTCTCTCAAGTTCTTCCAAGGTGTTTTGGTGATTTGTGATTCTATTTTAGGCTTCCACACTATTGGGGCTAAGCTCTTAAAGCTTAAAGACATCAGGCTACATCAAAAGGTATGTCATCTAACTAGAACTTTGTAGTATAGGTGCTTCATAATATGCTAGTTAGGATGAAACCTTGGAATAGTTAATATTTGCATGTATAATAGAGAAAACATAGATCCAAGGTTTATAGGGTTGCATGTACACCATAGGAGTGTTAGAATGCTCAAAACCCAACAGTGGTATCAGAGCCATGGGTTGTTTTCTGTTATATTGATGCAAATGTTTTATTTTCAAGTTGAAAAAAAAAGGAAAAAAAAAAATGACGTTTGTCAAATTTTAAGATAATTACTTGTTTTGTGAAAAGCGAATTATTTCTAATATTTGAATCATTTGTTATATGAGTTGAATTAGGTCAAATTTAGTAAAATATAAAATGATATGATTATTTTATTAGTTTTAAAAGTTTGATCTAAATGTTTTAAGGAGTTACATATTTTGTCATAAAATTTTGGAGCTCAAAAGTTTTTTTTAAAGTTGTGATCTTAAGGGTTTTTGAAACTTCCATAAGTTATGGATATGAAAGTTTTTTTTTTTTAAAAAATTTGATTCAAAGTTTTTATGGAGTTACAAAATTTGGTGTTAATGTTTTAAAGAATTCCATAACTTGTTCTTAAGTTATGGAACATGGAAAGTTTCATCATAAAACACCATTAATTCCATAAGTTATGGAATCCAAAGATTTTCAAGAATTACAAAACTTGTCCTCAAGTTTTGGAATTTGAGAAAAGTTTTTTATGAAAAAAAGAATTGAATTCTAAAACTCTTGGGTTCATAACTTAAACAATTAATTAAATGGTTTTAATTTTGAGTTTAATAATTGGAATTATGATGTTTTGTTGAATAGTTCAAATTAACTCTTATGGACTTTATTAATAGTTAATTAAAGCGTTTAATTAAAAGAGTATTATTAATCCATAAATATATGGTTTGAGTTTAATTAAATTAACAGTCTAGTTTAATTAATAGATTAAACCACCAAGTATTTTAAATGTCTAAAATACACCCTTATACTATTATAATATTAAAAGTTTAATATATTATATGTATAAGAGCAAGTCGTCTTACCATTAGTAGGCCTCATTCACGAAGCCGGTCTATAAGGGGGGTATAAGGTTACTGCCTATAAAATGGCAGTTTAATGGGTGTCCACTCTCACTCACCGCTTCCTTGACCGGTGGAGGGTCGTTAGCCGAACAGGTAGGACAAGGACTATAATTCTCCCTTCATTATAAGTATAATGATAAATACTAAGTAACTAAACACTTATAAATTCCCAATCTTAGTTACTTAGGAAAATGTGAATAAGGTGCTAATCCATGAAATTACACTTTGCACTTTGTTTAAGCTGTTAGTGGAGCATGTGTGGTTAACCGGCACACTAACCTGGACTTAACAAGGTAGGCAAAGGGTAACTTAATGTTTATCATAGTATCGTTGGAGCGTGTGTGGTTAACCGGCACATCGATTGAGGGGTAAATATTAAGGGTACCAAGTATATTTGCATGGTTACTTCACACCTTGTTTTGTGATCCTCGGCATCCCAGTCACAAAACCTGAAGGGCACACTCGAGATTGAAAACATGGCAAATAAAAATTTTGAATCATGTCTTTATGTGAGACATCATGAATCGTGTACCATTTGCTTTGGGTACAGGATCGATTGCATGTGCTATAATATTTGTCATTTCTAAATTTTTCCAAATGCCCAGAGGCATTAAGAAGGGAAAAGGTCTAGAATTGGATATGACTAAAATGATTAAGCAATTGTCGAGGACAATCTGAGGTTTACCAAAGATTGGTTGCTCAAGGACAGTTGGAAGTATAGTGTTAACTTTGGAAGGACCATATTGACCTAATCTGAAAAGAGGCAACTCTTGTTCAGAAGGGGTAGTCAAAATGGGAATATGGAGTTCTCTCCATAGGTGGAAGTTATCTATGTAAGATTAGAAAAACTTAATGCAAGAAGCATGTTCAAAGCTATCTACTTTAAATATGAGACTTAATTTCCATGAAGTTGATCTTTAGTGGAATACCTTATAATGACTGTTGACAAGTCTTTGTGATGCGGGCCCTAGTGTGGAGGATCGGGCCCTTGCGTTCCTAGAGGCCCACGATCGTGTGACTAAAGGGGCTTCACGGAAATGGCCATAACTTTGGCTACGAATCTCCGTTTCGGGCCTACGACCAGTCAAATCGAAGCTTGGAGCAAGGAGGACGTCTAGATAAGTACCCGAAGGGGACTTACCTATTTTTGAGTCCAGAAATCGCTTTCTAAATGGAGTTATGAACAATTTTGTTATTTTTCCTTAATTTTTGGGTTTTGTTTTTGGGTTTGTATTTGGCCCATGGACTTTTAGGGTTTCATTTTAATTTCTGCTTCTTATTTAACTGTTTTTGATGTAATTTGGATGGTCGATCATCAATTTTATGAACTTTCGATTTTCTCCCAAATTCTGTGTGTTAACCCAGATTTTGAAGCCAATCCCATAGTATTCGTAGAATCAACGTGGTTTTGAAGAGATTGTCCTGGCTATTCTTTTAGAATCAACAGGTTCATTCTTGGTTATCTTTGTGTTGTTTTTTTGTGCTGCATCAGTTGGTATCAGAGCCGAATTCCTGGTTCAAAATGCCTCCGAGGAGAAACAGGACGCCCGCTAATGTTCATGAGCAAGAACTAGAAGAACGTATTATGGCACGAATGGAGGAGAGGATGGATCAAATGGTTGACCAACTGACTGATAGGATGGTCGAACTGATGAATCGAGGAGGGCAAAGCTCTCGAACACATTCTCAAGTGGAAGATGGTGAATTTGGGAACCTGTTCGGCGGCAGTGACGATTCATATTCTGAAGATGATCTAGAAAGGCGGCCAAGGCGTGATCATAGAGGTGACAATAGGCGTTGGGAAGCCGGAATGAGAATTGATATCCTAGAATTCGATGGGGTCAGTTTGAATCCGGAGGGGTTCATCGACTGGTTGGCTACTGTTGAGGAAGTTTTTGAGTTCAAAGAAGTCCCTGAAAACAAAAGAGTGTCATTGATTGCTACCAGGCTACGTGGTAGGGCATCTGCATGGTGGCAACAACTGAAACTGACACGAGACAGGCTTAGAAAGTCAAAGGTCGTGACTTGGAGGAAGATGAAGAAGTGTTTACGATCCAACTTCCTACCCCATAACTTTCAAAGGTTGATGTACCAACGGTTGCAAAATCTGAAGCAGGGTGCCAAATCAGTTGACGATTACACAACTGAGTTCTACCAATTGATTGCCCGAAACGATCGATATATTGGGGGTCTACGGGTCCAAATCATGGACTCTGTAAATATGTTTGACCCGGTATCTATTTCTGAAGCGCACCAACGGGCGTTGGCTTTTGAGAAACAAAGTCGTCGGGTGGGCGGTTCGTCTTCAACTGCTAATATTGGAGGAAGTTCCGGGACGGGTGGTATGGTATCCCGTGTTGTGCCTAATCAACAAAGACCAACATCTAACAGTGTTGGACCGAATCCTAGGACAACTGTTAGTAGCAGCTTGAAGTGTTTTAGTTGTGGGGAGACAGGTCACCGACAATCAGAGTGCAAGAAGGTCGGAAAACGTCATTTGTTTGCTGAGCAAGATGATTGGCAAAATGATGATGCCGGTGAAAATTACGAAGATCCCCCTGTGTATGACGAAGAGCATCAATGCGAAGAGGAAGTTGTAACTGGAGATGTGGGGGTAAATTTGGTGGTAAGGCGGTCTTGTTTTACACCAAAAGTTATTGGTGATGATTGGCTCAAACACAACATCTTTCAGTCGACATGTACTATTTTGGGAAAGGTTTGTACTTTTGTTATTGATTCAGGAAGTTGTGATAACCTTATATCTGAAGAAGCAGTTCAAAAGTTGGCTTTGAAAACAGAAAATCGCCCTAGGCCTTACAAGCTACAGTGGCTTAAGAAGGGTGGCGAGGTCACTGTATCTAAACGAGCCCTTGTTCAATTTTCTGTTGATACCACGTATAAAGATGATGTGTGGTGTGATGTGGTTGCTATGGATGCTTGTCATTTGTTGTTGGGCAGACCTTGGGAGTATGATCGTAACATAGATCATAACGGGCGGACTAATACTTACAGTTTCTTGTTTGGTGGTGTGAAGATAACATTGGTTCCCAGTAAGCCAAAGGAGCCAGTTCCGAGACCTTCGGGTACTCTACTGACCCTTAATCAGTTTGAAGACGAGTTGGAGGTGGAAGGTGAAATTTTTGTATTGATCGGGAAGGAAGTCGCTAAGGAGGTTGAAATTCCTGAGGCTATGGTTCCTCTGCTCAAGGAATTCGCTGATGTTTTCCCTAATGAATTACCTGATGGTTTGCCACCTTTACGTGACATCCAGCATCATATTGATTTACAACCAGGAGCTCAGTTGCCTAATAGGCCACATTACAGAATGAGTCCCGGAGAGCATGAGGAGTTGCGACGACAGGTGGAGGACTTGATTTCAAAAGGTCATGTTCGGGAGAGCATGAGCCCGTGTGCTATTCCTGCT
This sequence comes from Lactuca virosa, assembly GCF_052849685.1. Lineage (NCBI taxonomy): Eukaryota > Viridiplantae > Streptophyta > Magnoliopsida > Asterales > Asteraceae > Lactuca > Lactuca virosa. The sequence continues at coordinate 88,940,504 of NC_136434.1, forward strand.
TTGTTGACTCCTAAAAAGGATGGTACTTGGCGTATGTGTGTTGATAGTCGCGCCATCAATAAGATCACGGTGAGGTACAGATTTCCAATTCCTCGACTTGATGACCTACTTGACCAGATTAGCGGTGCCTCTATCTTTACGAAACTGGACTTGAAGAGCGGGTACTATCAGATACGACTTAGGCCTGGGGATGAGTGGAAGACTGCCTTCAAGACTCGTGAAGGATTGTATGAGTGGTTGGTGATGCCTTTCGGTTTATCAAACGCTCCTAGTACATTTATGCGTGTGATGAACCAATTGTTCAGGCCCTTTATTGGTAAATTTTTAGTCGTTTATTTTGATGACATACTTATTTACAGTGCTACTTTTGGTGAGCATGTCAACCATGTGAGGCAGGTTTTGACCGTACTTCGACGGGATAGTTTGTATGCAACTATGAAGAAATGTGTGTTTATGGTTCCTAAAGTCTTGTTCTTGGGGTACGTTGTTTCTGGGGAAGGAATACAGGTGGACGAGTCTAAAGTAGCAGCTGTCAGACAATGGCCAAGTCCAACTACCATCACTGAAGTTCGAAGCTTTCATGGCCTTGCTTCATTCTATAGGAGGTTTATTCCAAACTTTAGTTCTATTATGGCACCAGTGACTGATTGTATGAAAGGGAAGGCCTTTACTTGGACCGAAGCAGCAGAATCAGCTTTCCAATTAGTAAAAGAGAAGCTTACTACATCACCGATCCTTGTATTGCCAGACTTTTCTCAAGTGTTTGAATTACACACGGATGCTTCCAAGGTTGGGATTGGAGCAGTTCTAAGTCAAGGAGGACGACCGGTTGCCTATTTTAGTGAGAAGTTGACGGGGCCAAAGCTGCATTATAGCACTTATGATGTTGAGTTCTATGTAGTGGTCCAAGCTGTAAAGCATTGGCGCCATTATTTATTTCATAAGGAATTTGTTTTGTTCACAGATCATGATTCATTAAGACATATTCGCAGTCAAGATAAGGTGTCACACAAACATGGGAGGTGGATGTCGTTCTTGGAAAAATTCACTTTCGTGGTGAAAAACAAGTCTGGGATGTCAAATCCGGTGGCTGATGCATTGAGTCGGAGGAGTAATTTGCTAGTTTCCATGAGGGTTGGTGTGCCGGGGATGGATGTCCTCATGGAGCAGCTAACGGTTGATCCTTATTTTTCTGTTGTTCTGCAGGGTATACAATCTGGACAGATGTCTGATTTTCTACTGCATGAAGGTTTTCTTTTCAAAGGCAATCAATTGTGCATCCCTGATTCTAGTCTCCGCCTTCAAATCATTAGGGAGCTGCATGGTGAAGGGCATGTCGGCCGAGATCGCACTTTACAGTTGGTACAATCATCTTATTTTTGGCCTACAATGCGCAAGGAGGTGGATAGATATGTTAAACGGTGTCGAATCTGTCAGGTGTCAAAGGGCACATCTACCAATGCAGGACTCTATATGCCTTTGCCTGTTCCATCACAACCTTGGGTAGACATCAGCATGGATTTTGTGTTGGGTTTACCACGTACTCAACGGGGAAATGATTCAATATTGGTGGTTGTTGATCGTTTTTCTAAGATGGTGCACTTTATTCCTTGCAAAAAGACGACGGATGCAGTTAATGTGGCCCAATTATTCTTTCGAGACGTCTACCGTTTGCATGGATTGCCGTCTTCTATTGTTTCAGATCGAGACACTAGGTTTTTGAGTCATTTTTGGCGCAGCCTATGGAAAATGGTGAACACTCAGCTCAATTTTAGTAGTGCATATCATCCTCAAACGGATGGCCAAACAGAGGTTGTCAATCGATCCCTTGGTAATATTTTGCGGTGTTTAGTGGGTGATCATGTGAAGACCTGGGATCAGAAGCTTTGTCAAGCTGAGTTTGCTCATAATCATGCTATCAACCGAAGTATTGGATATAGTCCATTCCAGGTGGTCTATTCTGTTCAGCCACGGGGACCACTTGATTTCATGTCACTGCCTGTTTCTAGGGTTGTTCCAAAGAAAGTGCAGGATTTTGTTGGAGGACTACATGATGTTCATAAGGCTGTTCATGACAACTTGGTCCGAGCTAACTCCAAGTACAAGCAAGATGCAGATAAAAAACGCAGACAAGTTGATTTTGAAGTAGGTGACTTTGTTTGGGCTGTTTTGACTAAAGATCATTTTTCGGTTGGTGAGTACAACAAGCTGTCAGCTAAGAAGATTGGACCGGTGGAGATTGTGGAGAAGATTAATTCCAATGCTTACCGTCTACAGTTGCCAAGCCACATTCGTTGTTCCGATGTTTTCAATGTAAAGCATTTGCTTCCTTATTATGGGGATTCTTCTGATGATGACCATGGTGCACATTCGACGTCGAATTTTGTCTACCCAGGAGGGGATGATGCGGGCCCTAGTGTGGAGGATCGGGCCCTTGCGTTCCTAGAGGCCCACGATCGTGTGACTAAAGGGGCTTCACGGAAATGGCCATAACTTTGGCTACGAATCTCCGTTTCGGGCCTACGACCAGTCAAATCGAAGCTTGGAGCAAGGAGGACATCTAGATAAGTACCCGAAGGGGACTTACCCATTTTTGAGTCCAGAAATCGCTTTCTAAATGGAGTTATGAACAATTTTGTTATTTTTCCTTAATTTTTGGGTTTTGTTTTTGGGTTTGTATTTGGCCCATGGACTTTTAGGGTTTCATTTTAATTTCTGCTTCTTATTTAACTGTTTTTGATGTAATTTGGATGGTCGATCATCAATTTTATGAACTTTCGATTTTCTCCCAAATTCTGTGTGTTAACCCAGATTTTGAAGCCAATCCCACGGTATTCGTAGAATCAACGTGGTTTTGAAGAGATTGTCCTGGCTGTTCTTTTAGAATCAACAGGTTCATTCTTGGTTATCTTTGTGTTGTTTTTTTGCGCTGCATCACTTGGTGACTTTGTACATATTCATTACAGGAGGGTCAGTGCATATAAGTTTAAAAATCTAAACAGATTTCGATAAATGATAGGAATTTGAAATTCTCACATTTTTCGATAAGGATTTGGGAGTGTGAAATTAGAATCATTGAAATTATGTTCAATTGGTTTATTTCACAAAGTAAGGATCATAGACAAACATAGAGTGCATACTTGGTGTATGGCAAAGCTATTGTTTAAGAAAAACATAGTGTACATGCTTGGAGCATGGGACAACTAGTGTTTTTAATTCAACTATAAAGTTGATAAAACCGAAATAATGAATAATGAGTAATCAGTATGGTGATAAATAAAAGTGTTTATTTATATTCATAGGGTTTGATACCATATTTGATTCATTTATTCTTGTGTTTCACTTTGCATGTTTTGACTTCCAGAATAACTAAGTCGCTCTTCCTGGATGATTAAGTTATTCAAACCATCCACAGTCGGTCATATGTTGGAAGTAGATATGAATCAAGACTGTCATGGGTTGGTTTGTAGAGGTCCAAGTTGGTGGACAAAGTGGTGCTACAACACTCATGAGTGCTCATAAGTTCTGAGTATTGGATTCAACCCGCGCTCATTTGAATCACTTCATGGATTTTATCACGAGTGATCATGAGACGATAATATCTTATATTCTTCAAACCTAGAGATATGAGTTGTTACTATGAGTTGGTTATACATTGATTGCACGAAAACGCATTTGGTAACTCGATGTTATAAAACGTGCCTTTGCGTATGATTCAACAAGTAGTAGAACAAGCCATATGAGTCGAAGTTTATCCATTCCTTTTACCTTCGGGATAAAAGTGATATCTGTGGGCCCCTCGATGATTTAGCGATGACACATGTGAGTGCTTGGCCAAGCCAGGACTGATTTGATTTTTTCAATCAGTCAATCATCATAAATCGAAAATCGGGAAACAACAAATGGACAGAGAGAATGATTATAATCCATGTCTCAGTCCATATGATATCTAGAATGGAGGAATATATGATCCCTTATCTAATGGACAAGTCATTGACAAGGTCAGAGTTCGACAGCGGCTTTAAGAGCTACGATTGCCAGTTAGGTTTTGAAGACATACTCAATAATACTTTTAGACTTATCCAAGTGGGAGACTGTTGGATTAATGTCTAATTCCATAACTATATTTGATATGTACTTGACCCGACCCGGCATGGTCCATTTGGGTTGCACTTCACCGACACAATTTATATGGATAGTCTTTTGAGAATAGTATATTTATGATTTATATTAATATATTATAAATTCTAATACATTAATATGGAATCATATTATTTAATTAGTATTGATCAAGAATTAATTTAGAATTAATTAAGTGATCAAAAAGAACTAATTAAATATGGACTCTTATATACATGGAATGGGCCAAGTTCATTTAGGTTGGGCTAAGCTTTCATGGATGGTCCATGGAGCTTTTAACCCATGGATCCTATGTAAATGGAAGGTCATGGGCATTAGGGTTTACATGGATGTAACCCTAATCCTCCATAATATATAAAGGGGTCCTTGGCTCACAAAATTGACACAAGTGTGTGAAAATAAGAGTGGGCCGATTTTAGTGTGCATATATATTCTCTCAAGTTCTTCCAAGGTGTTTTGGTGATTTGTGATTCTATTTGAGGCTTCCACACTATTGGGGCTAAGCTCTTAAAGCTTGAAGACATAAACCTACATCAAAAGGTATGTCATCTAACTTGAACTGTATAGGTGCTTCATAATATGCTAGTTAGGATGAAACCTTGGAATATTTAATATTTGCATGTATAATAGAGAAAACATAGATCCAAGGTTTATAGGGTTGCATGTACACCATAGGAGTGTTAGAATGCTCAAAACCCAACAATGATTACATAACTGTCCAGGTTTGACCGCAGTGTTCAACCTTTAAATACTTATGTTCTGTTCTTCTTGTGATACTTGTTCTAGTATATATATATATATATATATATATATATATATATATATATATATATATATATATATAAGCATGTATGTATACTTTTATAAGGTATTGTTATATCCTTAAAATATATTATTATCCAGAGCACTTAGGCCCCATTGTATTTATAGTTATATATCTTTTATAGGTTGATATACTTAGTTCACTATAAACAATGCTCTGATACCAATCTGTCACACTCCCAAACCGGAACGGCGGAAACGTTCGGGGGCGGAGGACGTCATGTTTAGTATCACAAGACATGCATCATAGTAATCAAAGTAACAAACAACCATTTCATTTGAAAGAAAGTGTTTACAAAGTATGTGGTTCACATAACATAGACTACAAAGTAAATAACAAAACAAGACATGAAGCTATTATGCTCCATCTTCTGAATCCCAGTGCGCGTACCTGTCTACTGGTCTCCTGAGAATCGAAGTTATTTTGAAACAGTAGATCAGCATTTAAGCTGGTGAGTTCATAAGATTTTGGTGATGTAAGTAAGTTGAAAGTTCTTTTAGAAAAGTTCGCATGTTCCTCCAGAAAATCCTATATTTCCTGCTTTGATGAAAGATAAGTAAAAATGACTCTACAATCCTTTCTATGAGTACTAAATGGATACGAGTTATATAAAACCCAGAGTAAACAAACAATTGATTGTGTGTATCTGCCCTAAGCCCACAACCAAACAAGGAACAGGGAATGAGGCGGAAGGCACACATTCCATTGTTTGTTAGATCATCGTTGTATATAACCCTAGCGTATTCACTTGGTACTCACGGAGTTAACTGTAATAATTCCTTTATATTTGATGAAAACATTCTTTAAGAAAACCCTTATTTCTTTTAGTAAAAATAGTAACCACAATAGTTCCTTCTATAATCACTTAGTTTATACAAGCTATATATAATCTAATATCGAACGGATAGTTAATTGTGTGAATATGCCCTAAGCCCACAACCAAACAAGGAACAGGAAGTAAGGCGGAAAGCACACATCTAACTACCTATCGGATGTTAATTATATATAACCCTGATGTATAAACTAAGGTATTATAGAATTAACCACCTAAGGTCCTTTAAGTTATACAGGTAAGTTTCTAGCTTTGTCCACCAAATGTCCTATTTGAAAAGTAAGTTTTGTACTAGAAAACGGTGTGTTGAATTAGTATACTATGACATGGCCCATACCTAGTACTCCTTATGATTACTTGGAGTATACGGAATATATATAGCTAAGATCGAATAGATAGTAGGCTTGGTGAATCTGCTCTAAGCCCACAACCAAACAAGGAACAGGAAATGAAGCGGAAAGCACACATCCTACTACCTGTCGGATCCGATTAATATATATCCCGGATTTATAAACTAAGGTATTATAGAATTAACCACCTAAGGTCCTTTAAGTTATACTGGTTTAATAAAATGGATTAAACCCTTTTACTGGTAAGTTTCTAGTTTTGTGTACCAAATGTTCTACTTGAAAAGTATGTTTTGTACTAGAAAACGGTGTATTGAATTAGTATACTATGATCTGGCCCATACCTGGTACTCCTTATGATTACTTGGTGTATACTGAATATATATATAGCTAAGATCGAATAGATAGTAGGCTGGGTGAATCTGCTCTAACCCACAACCAAACAAGGAACAGGAAATGAAGCGGAAAGCACACATCCTACTACCTATCGGATCCGATTAATATATATCCCGGATGTATAAACTAAGGTATTATAGAATTAACCACCTAAGGTCCTTTAAGTTATACTGGTTTAATAAAATGGATTAAACCCTTTTACTGGTAAGTTTCTAGTTTTGTCTACCAAATGTTCTACTTGGAAAGTATTTTTTGTACTAGAAAACGGCGTATTGAATTAGTATTCTGTGACCTGGCCCATACCTGGTACTCCTTATGATTACTTGTCACACCCCAAAACCGGAACGGCGGAATCGTTCGGGGGTGGAGGACGTCATGTACAGTATCACAACAATGCATAGTAGTAAACAAGCAACAACATCATCCATTGCATTAATAATATAATTTAATACAAGTGTGTTCTGTCAAGTTAAATAGACACCAAAAATATGAATCAAAATAAAAGATGAGTCTTGAACGAGCTCCATCTTCTCAAAATTTGGCACCGGTACCTGTCTACTGGTGACCTGAGAATACAAGTTATTTTGAAAGAGTTTATCAGCTTTAAAGCTGGTGATATCATAAGTATTTTAGTGTCATTGTTTGTATGAAAGTGTTTGTAAGTATGTGATGTATACTTTTGTAAAAGTTTGTAATTGTTTGAACTCTCGTAGAAAACCCTATGTTTTCTACTAAAAGTAGCCTTCTACCAAGGCATCTAGTATCTGTGTGTGTGTGTCTCTTGTAAGAGTATGTATTTTCCCAAATCTGACTATCATTACCCAAAAATATAGTTTTTACATTACTGTTTATTGTGTGAAGATCACAAAGCGAATGCAATGGGAAAATGAAATAGTACTGTAGTGTTGTATTTAGTAACTACTGCTGTACTAACTACCTTAAACCAATTGTTATTTTAAGTAACATGTGATCGGCCTGTACCCTGCTACCGACTATAAACACGACGATGTAAGACGTCGGAAGAAATGACGTTTGGCACCCGTAGACTTGCAAGTCCCACTGTAGCGAGCAGCAAGGTGTAGGATAGTCAATCTAGTATAGATCTATACACAAACTCAAATGCTCCCCACTTAAGGAGATTCTGGATACAAAACGGGTCATGACAGGTGATGTCATGCCCCGTTACGTGGCTCACATAACTGTAGTAATGTTCTTGTATATGTAATGTATGTGCTAGATGTATTGTGTGTTCTCTCCCATGACTGTAGTAATGTTCTAGTAATAGTATTAGTATCTTCCTAAACTATACCTATTATAGTTTACTAGTAATGTTGTTTGTGTGTATGAACATGTTTGTATACCTTTGCTACCCAAAGGTATTGAACTGAATGGAAGAAGGAACTTTAATATCTATATACATATACATAATATATAACTAGGATTCAAACGACCTTCGGACAAATAACCTGAATACCCTAAGTCCACAACCAAACAAGGAACAGGAAGTAAGGTGAGCTATCAGTCCTAAGTCCTTTCAATCCTACTTATATAACTATATCTATTTTGATATACGTTAACAGAATATAAGTTTAAAAGATTTTAAAAAAAGTATTTGACATGTAAAAGAGTTTGTAGAACAGTTTGAAGTAGTTTGCTTGATAACACAGTTTGAAAAGTAAGAAATCCATTTGTTTGGTAGTCATTAATCACATGTGATTGATATAATAACGATAATAGTTCAACTTGTATCCCCCCCCCATAAAAGCATTTAAAATCATTTAAAAGATTGATTAAGGGGTATGAACTCACCTGTAGTGAGTGGTTTGGATGAACTGAATGTTTTAGGATGTTAAGTGTCAAGTGAAGACTTGAACACACACAAGGATCCTAGTTAAAATATAATAACACATGTATGTATCCAATTAGTCATTTTAACAACTAATTAAACAAGTTAAGACATCCTAGGACATGAAAAACACTTGATTTAAGTGCTATAAGTACTTAGGATTGCATCTAAGGGTTGTAGGGTCTTGCATTTGAGTTTAGGGTCCAAGGGTAAACTCTTTATGAGTTTACGGTTTTGTGACCAACTCCCTTGGAGTTTACGGTCGTAAACCTATGAGTTTACGGCCGTAAAGTCATGGTACTTCTACCATTTTGTGTTTTGAAGCATTACAAGTCATAAGAAGCATTCCTACTTCATGTCTAAACCTTTGGAAGTGATTAGGGCCACATTTCACCCCTTTGTGGAGTTTACGGCCCATGGACCATTTCTCCATGTGTTTACGACCGTCAACTCTAATGGTTCATGGTCTTTTTGATGTTTAAGGTCCTAAGCACATCAAGGATATGATCTAGACTAGTATCCAAGGCTTGGTAAGGGACTAGGGCACACAATGGCCCATTCATTAGGGTTTACGGTCCAAGAACATGTTGGACCGTAAACACCTTTGATCTTGTGTTTCCTTGTGTTTCCTAGTTGATTAAGTAGTGTAACAAGCCTTATAACAATCCAAGGTAAGAGTACTTACTATGTGGAAGCTTGAAAGGGTGTTAAAAGTCCAAGAACACTAGTGTGTGTTCTTGGTGTTCTTGGTGAAACTAAGAACACTTGAAGATCTACACATATGGAATGATTTCACGGATGAAATCATGTAAGATCACTAGATTAAGTAAGATATCAACTAATTAGGGCAAGAAACACTTACAAAGTTGAAGATCAAGAAGGAAAATCAGATGATACTTGAGAGGATTTGAGTTCTAGTTCTTGAAAAGGTGAAAAAGTGTTAAAAATGACTAAGTGTCACTTTTATACCCCGTGGGGTTTACGGCCGTAAACACCATGTTTAGGCCGTAAACTCCAAACTCTTGGAGTTTTGGGACTTTATTGTTGCACAATAAACCCTAGGGCATCCTCTCTCCAGTTATCTCCTGAAGTACTAAGCTTTCAAACACACAAACTGACTCTACACAGCTCAAAAGTTAGCAGAAACAATTCTGACTTCTATTGAAGCGAATGGTTGTACAGAATAGAAATTTCGGGTTGTCACATCATCCCCCCGTTAGAAGGAATTTCGTCCCGAAATTAGAGTTTAAGAAAATAAATAGTTACACATAACTAAGTAAAAAGACGAGGATATTTCAGTTTCATCTGATCCTCTCGCTCCCAAGTGAATTACGGTCCTCGTTTGGCGTTCCAGCGAACCTTCACTATCGGCATACGGCTTTGTTTCGTTTGCTTGACCTTTCGGTCCATGATCTCTACAGGTTCTTCCACGAAGTTGAGGCTCTCATTGATCTCGATCTCGTCGAGTGGGATTACAAGAGTCTCGTCGGACAAACACTTTTTCAAGTTCGAGACGTGGAAAGTAGAATGTATGTTACTGAGCTCGCGGGGTAAGTTAAGTTTGTAAGCTACAGGGCCGATTCTGGAAAGAATATCGAAAGTCCCTATGTATCTTGGATTTAGCTTTCCACGCTTTCCGAAGCGTATCAAGCCTTTCCAGGGTGAGACCTTCAATAGAACACGGTCGCCCACCTGGAATTCCAACGGTTTCCTTCGTTTCTCTGCGTAGCTTTTCTGTCGGTCTCTAAAGTATTTCAATCGTTCACGTATCTGAACGATCTTCTCTGTCGTTTCCCGAATGATCTCCGGACCCGTGAGGGTGCTTTCAGGAACTCGTCCTTTAGCTAACTGGGTATCACCCACCTCAGCCCAGCACAGTGGGGATCTACACTTTCGGCCATAAAGGGCCTCGAATGGAGCAGCCTTTATGCTCGTGTGATAACTGTTGTTGTAGGAAAATTCGACTCTTCGGATCCAAAATTCCCATTTCGAGAACTTCGCATAAAGCTTCTCCGAACGCAGTGTTTCTAAGACTTGTCGCAGATGTTGACTATGCTCCTCCTTACTACGAGAGTAGATTAGTATGTCATCGATGAAGACGATGACAAATTGATCCAAGTAAGGACGACACACCCTATTCATTAAATCCATGAATACTGCGGACGCGTTTGTTAATCCGAACGGCATCACTAAGAATTCGTAGTGCCCATAACGAGTTCGGAAGGCTATCTTCGGAACATCCTCCCCTAGCACTCGTAGCTGGTGATATCCGGATCTTAAATCGATCTTTGAAAAGAAGTTCGCCCCTTGAAGTTGGTCAAACAAATCGTCAATACGAGGCAGAGGGTAACGATTTTTGACGGTCAGTTTGTTGAGCTCCCTGTAGTCGATGCACATACGAAACGATCCGTCCTTCTTCTTGACGAACAAGACTGGAGCTCCCCGGGGTGAGAAGCTTGGTCTTATAAAGCCCTTGCTAAGCAGTTCGTTAAGTTGACAGGACAGTTCTTGCATCTCTGCAGGTGCTAGACGATAGGGCGATTTGGCTACGGGGGTAGCCCCTGGAACTAAGTCGATTCTGAACTCGACTTGAAGTTGCGGAGGAAATCATGGGAGTTCTTCTGGAAAGATGTCGAGAAAGTCGCGTACTACTGGAATGTTCTGAATGTTTTTCGTTTCTTGGCTCACATCGACCACATGAGCAAGGAATGCGCGACATTCCTTTCGCAAGAATTTCTGAGCTTGAATGCTCGAGATGATACGAAGGTTCGTGCCGGGTTTGTCGCCATAAACTACTAGAGTTTCGCCAGACAGCAGACTAAGGCGAACAGCCTTTTCATAACACATGATGTCGGCACGATGAAGACTCAACCAATCTATGCCGATAATGACGTCGAAACTTTTAATTGAGACTGGCATGAGGTCGATCGAAAACGAATAGCTATCTAGTGTTAGGGTACACCCTATGAATATACTGCTAGTGCTCTCCGTCTTTCCATTAGCCATTTCTACAGTGAACGGTTCTTTAAGTGTTCGTGATTTTTGCTTAAGTAAATGAGCAAATATTTGGTTCACGAAGCTCCTCTCCGCTCCACTATCAAACAGTATGCATGTATAAGAGTTATCGAGGAGGAACGTACTGGTGACCACTGTGGGGTCGGCAACCACTTCCTCGTGGCCTATGGCCAGAACTCTTCCCACTCTTCCGATATTCCCTGCCTTAGGGAAGTCCCTCTTGTAGTGGCCCACCTCGCCACAACTGTAGCAAGCTTGGCCTACTCCTGCGCCGGGGACTTGGTTGAGTGGCCTCGCCGGTGCTTTGCAGAAACGGGCAGTGTGCCCCTTCCTGTTGCAGTTTGAACACTGCATTTCCCGGCAAGCTCCTGTGTGGTGGAAGTTGCATTTGTTGCACTTAGGCAAACTTCCAGCGTACTGCTTTACCGGAGCAGCAGCGGCAGGTGCTATTGCAGCATGAACTGCCACGACCTGCTGCTTTTTGGCAGCCTTCTTCTTCTTGTTGTCATCCCAGAACTTCCGCTTGGAATCAGCGGTTTTGGAGGGTTCTGAGATGGCCAGGGATGTTGTTGCGGCCGGGGTACGAACCCCATGGTCAATAAGTCGTTGTGCCAATCGCTTGGCACTATCGAATGTAGTGGGGTTTGAAGCCAAAACATTTCCCTGAAATGGAGGCACCAGCGCCCATATGAATCTCTCTATCTTCTTTCCCTCTGTATGAACCATGTTGGGACAGAGGGCCACCAGTTCACAGAACCTGGCGGTGTAGGAGACTATGTCGGAGCCCTTCATGGTTAGGCTCCACAGTTCCTCTTCCAGTTTTTGGATTTCGCCCCTTGGGCAGTACTCTTCGATCATTAGCTCTCTCAGAGCTTCCCAGCCCATAGCATTAGCCACTATTAGAGATGGTGACTTGACATGGCTATTCCACCATGTCAGGGCTTTTTCCTCAAAGGTGCAAGCAGCGAACTTGACCTTGCTCCCTTCCGGACAGGAGCAGATTTCGAAAACCGATTTGGTCTTCTCGAACCATTGCGAGAGGGAAATAACTCCGCCAGTCCCTCTAAAGGACTTGGGCTTGCAGTTAGTGAAGTCCTTATAGGAGCACTCTCTCAAGCGCACAGGGATTTCACCATGAGTAGATTGAACAGGGGTTCCTCCCCCAGTGGAACCGGAAGAATGATATTGAGCCATGGCTGTAGCCACAGCTGCAGCTACAGTAGCATTCAGAGCTGCCGTATTGATTTGAGGAGCAGGTGGTGTTGTAGTTGTTGGATTAGTGTCTAAGCCCGTAACCATATTTAGTAAGTACTTGACCCGGTTGTGCATGGTCCTTTTGGGTTGCCTTCACCAAAGCAACTTGACTGGAGAAATTAAATAGAGAGAGAGGTTATTATGATTTATTAATATGTTATAAGAATAATATATTAAAGGAGAAATCATATTTGTTTAATTAATATTGGTCAATAATTAATTAAGAATTAATTTTGTGATCAAGTGTAATTAATTAAACTAGAGGGGCTGAATTGTAATTATGTAATAGTTGCAAAATAGGGCAATGGTTATCCTTGTTAAAGGATGGACGAATTCAAGGATAAGGATATCCTTAAAATCGTCCAAGGTCCAAGAGATAAGGGTTTTCAAGGCTTATCTTGTGGTTGCTTGGTGGGCAAGTAACTGGATAAGGATAAGGACTGAAACCCTAATCCCAACCCTATATAAAGACCCCTAAGGCCTTAGGAATTCGGGTACATGCTTCTAAGAAGTCCCAAGGACGATTTCTACCTCTCCCCTTCTCTCTCTATAGCCTCTCCAATTGCTTGTGGTGTTTGTGAGCCATTAGAGGCACTACACTTGTGGTGCTTGCTTTCAAGACTTAGGGTTTGAAGATTTAAGTTGTTATTGCAATATAACAACAAGAGGTATGTGATCTAACCTTATATATGAATTTCGAAAATAGCATGCTACATTAGGGTTTTATCCATGTGTTCATAATGTTGTGTATCTAATAGTGAAAACATAGATCCAATTCTAGGGTTGCATGCACACATAGGATTGTATGTCTAAAACCCAACAGTGGTATCAGAGCCTTTGGTTAACTTGTTTTCAATTAGTATTATTCAATTGTATGAACTTGACAAATTAGGGTTTATAGCCAATAAACCCTAGGAGGCCATAGATTTCGAGATTAGGGTTTCCTAACCCTAATTTGCGAAAATCTTGAAAGGGTTTTTGAATCCTTTCCTTTTAATCCAAGATTTCGAAATCTAGGGTTTGCAAACCCTTAGATTTCGAGATTTGCCTCCTTCCCCAAGATAAGATCCTAAATTTTAGGGATTAGGATAATCCCATATCTTGTAATTATCTTTTAATGGTTAAATATGTTAAATCAAAGATTTGGAATTATCCCATCCCCTTATTTTCGAAATTTAGAGGGATTAAAGGGATTAGGATAAATTAATTGTTTAAATGGTAATTATCCTTATGATTTAGATAATTCCTTATGATTTGATAATTAAATTAATAGTTTAATTTAAGATAATTATTAAATCAATTGTTTTAATATTTAAAATTTTAATTTAAATGGTATTAAATTCGAAAATTTTAAATTGAAGATTAAAACCCTAGTATTTTGAAATGTCTAAAATACACCCTATACTATTATATTATTACAAGCTTAATAAATATATATGTATAATTAAAAGGCTAGTCTTACCGTTAGTAGGCCTCATTCACGAAGCCGGTCTATAAGGTGGGTATAAGGTTGCTGCCTATAAAATGGCGCTTAATGGGTGTACACTCACACCCACCGCTTGCTTGACTGGTGGAGGGTCGTTAGCCGAACGGGTAGGATAGGGCAATCCACTCTTCATTAATAAGTATAATAAAGTAACTAAACGTTTTTACAAATTCCCAATCCTAGTTACTTTAGGCAAAAGTGAAATTGATGCAATCCCATGAAATTACACTTTGCACCCTTGCTAAAGAAGTTAGTGGAGCGTGTGTGGTTTACCGGCACACTAATTGGTTCTAAGCAAAGGTGGCAAAGGGTGATTCATTGTTTATCATAGTTCGATGGAGCGTGTGTGGTTTACCGGCACATCGAATAGGTGATTGTAACAATGAAGGCACCATGTAGATTTGCATGGTTATTCACACCCACTTTGTGATCCTCGGCATCCCAGTCACAAACGAGAGGGGCATATCGAGATTCAAACATGCCATTGAAAAGTTCAATGTATCTCCAAGAAAATCTAGGAATTCTCAATACATTTAAAACTTAAGCTTATGTTTTTCATGGTGAAGAATTAGTGAATCGTCATTCACTTACCTCCAAATTATTTGCGTGTTGGATTACGGCATCCCTTTTCTAATATGTAAATAATGTTGTTGGGTCCTAGCCCTAATTTTTCATTTTGGGTGTTTAATTAGGGATTCAATTCTAATCAAACTTTGTCCTTTTCTATTTGTAGATGTCTAACGCAAACAACGCTGCTGCTAACTCATTCACGCTAATGAGTCTTTGTCCAAAAGTGACTTTCGATGGATCGAACTTTAGCGAATGGATAAGATACATTCGCACCATCGCGCGTTACGAGGACAAAGAGTATGTCCTCGACGAGAAGCTCGAGAAGATCAATCCAGAAATCGCTACTCCCGAAGAAATGGCTGTCTTTGAGACCCACGAACGTGATGCAACGAAAGTCCATTGCATCATGATAGCCACAATGAACTCCGAATTCCAAAAGTCCTATGAGGACATGTATCCTTATGAGATGCATATAGACTTGATGGAGAGATATCACCAAAGCGCGAGGCAAGAGCGCTATGAGATCATAACGAATATGATCACTGCTAAAATGGGAAGTGGAGAGTCTCTTACCGTGCACTTGCAAAAGATGCAAAGATATATTGATCGTCTTCGCAAGTTAAATGTTAACTTTGGGGAGGATTTGGCTATCGACATTATTCTTCACTCCTTGCCCTCGTGTTACAACCAATTTAGGATGACCTACCACATGAACAAGGAAGAGGTCACCCTAAGTAAGCTCCAAGGTCTCCTTAGGGTTGTTGAGAGCAACCTCAAGGACAAGTCTGTTGCACCCACTCCCAATCCACCCGCTGCTCCTGTTTTGGCCATTGGGCAAGGAAGAGGAAAGAAGAGGAAGGCTTCGTCTAAGAACCATCGCAAGGTTAAGTCCCGAGATGGTGCCTCTTCTAGTGGGACCAAAGTTGATCCTGCTAAACCCTGTCCTAACCCAAAGGAGGCAGAGTGCCACCATTGCCACAAAATAGGGAATTGGAAGAGAAGCTGCCCAGACTACCTGCAAGCCATCAAGGATGGAAAGATCAAGCCATCTTTTGCAGGTATATACACAATTAAATCTAATGATTCATCTCATGCTATTTCTTGGGTTCTTGATACAGGGTGTGGTTACAACATTTGTTCTGATTTGCAGGGACTAAGAAGAAATAGGGATGTGGAGCATGGAAGAATAAATCTAATCATGGGGAACAGAAGATCGTCGCCTGTGACCAAGATTGGAGTGTATTCTCTAGTGCTTAGGAATGGTTTATGTTTAGATTTGAATAATTGTTGCTATTCGCCAGAAATGGCAAGAAACATCATTTCATTTCATGGTTTGTTTAGACAAGGATTTAGATTTTCTTTTAATAATGAGAATGGTTCTATTTGTGCTTATCTAAATGGTGTCTTATATTTTGAAGCAATGCCATGTAATGGAATTTATGAAACTGTTATGATTGTAGATAACCTAGGAAATGATGTTTTATGCATGGATTCGTCCAATAGTATGGATAAAGCATGTTTGTGGCATTGTCGTCTTGGACATGTCAACAAGAAGCGCATAGCCCGACTCCAAAAGGATGGAGTGTTGGAGTCATTCGACCTTAGGGAAGATGACACGTGTGAGTCTTGTTTACTTGGAAAGATGACCAAGTCACCTTTCACTGGTTCTTGTGCAAGGGGTGAGGGTTTGTTGGATCTCATACATACCGATGTATGTGGACCCTTTAGATCCACCACAAAGGATGCAAACCGCTTCTATGTGACTTTCACCGATGATTATAGTAGATATGGGTATATTTACTTAATCAAGCAAAAGTCAGAAACGTTTGAAAAGTTCAAAGAATTAAAACATGAAGTGGAGAATCAATTGGGCAGGAAAATCAAGATGCTCCGATCCGATCGAGGAGGAGAGTACCTAAGTCTTGAATTCCACGACTATCTCAAGGAGTGTGGAATAGTTTCACAATTGACGCCACCTAGGACACCGCAGTTGAATGGTGTGGCAGAAAGGCGTAATCGAACCTTGTTGGACATGGTTCGTTCTATGATGAGTCGTGCTTCACTACCTATCTCTTTCTGGGGGTATGCCTTAGAGACTGCCGCCCATATCCTTAACCTAGTCCCTACGAAGAAGGTTGCCAAAACACCTCACGAGATGTGGACAGGGAAAGCTCCCTCGTTGGCACATATCAAGGTTTGGGGTTGCGAGGCTTTCGTAAGATGAGATACTCACGACAAGCTCGAACCTCATAGTGAGCGATGTATTTTCATCGGCTACCCGCAGAAATCCTTTGGATATCTCTTCTATAGACCAAGTGACAATGTTGTCTTCGTTGCAAGGAGAGGGGTTTTCCGAGAGCGAGAACTCATAAGCCAAGGAGACAGTGGGAGGCAAATCGAGCTTGAAGAGATTCAAGAGTCGAGTGATGAAGGAACCTCTACCGCTGGCACTCAACCCGAGGAGGAAACTCCGGTTGAACCAATTGACAAGTCCTTACCTCTAAGACGTTCCAAAAGAGTTAGAGTTCAACCCCAGTTATATGGGTTTCATATTAGTACCGAAGGGGATACGTATATTAGTGATGGTACACTAATAAATCTAGATGAACCTAAAAGCTATAAGGAAGCCATGGCAGGCCCGGAGTCTGCGAAATGGAAGGAGGCAATGGACAGCGAGATTCAATCCATGTATGATAACCAAGTTTGGAATTTGGTTGATAATGTGCCCGGACGTAAGACCGTTGGGTGCAAATGGATCTTCAAGAAGAAGACCGACGTGGATGGAAATGTACACACATATAAGGCGCGATTGGTTGCGAAGGGCTTTACTCAAACTCCCGGAGTTGACTATGATGAGACCTTCTCACCAGTTGCGAAAATAAAGTCTATTAGGGTGATGCTAGCCATTGCTGCATTTCATGATTATGAAATATGGCAGATGGATGTCAAGACCGCTTTTCTTAATGGAAAGTTGGTTGAGGATGTTTACATGGCTCAGCCAGAGGGTTTTGTCGATACGAAGCATCCGAATAGAGTGTGCAATCTTGAGAAGTCCATTTATGGGCTTAAGCAAGTGTCTCGCAGATGGAATCTTTGTTTCGATGAGAAAGTCAAAGAGTTTGGATTTGTACGAAGCGAAGATGAATCATGTGTATATGTCAAAGCCAGTGGGAGTATAGTTAGCTTCCTCGTTCTGTATGTCGATGACATACTACTCATAGGAAACGACGTCCCGACACTGCAGGATGTTAAGTCCTGGCTCGGGAAATGCTTCGCTATGAAGGACCTCGGAGAGGCTTCCTATATTTTGGGAATAAGGATAGTGAGAGATCGAAGTAAGAGACTAATAGGACTTAGTTAGAATACTTACTTGGATAAGGTACTAAAACGTTTTAGTATGGAAAACTCGAAGAAGGGAGAACTACCGATACTGAGTAATGCCAAGTTGAGTAAGACTCAAAGTCCGAGTACCGAAGCCGAGATAGCAGAGATGAGCCGAGTACCTTACGCTTCCGCAGTTGGCTCGATCATGTATGCTATGACTTGTACTCGCCCTGATGTGGCCTTTGCTTTGAGCATGGTCAGTAGATATCAAGGGAACCCTGGCAAAGCTCATTGGATTGCGGTCAAGAATATACTTAAGTACCTTCGGAGGACCAAGGAATGGTTCTTAGTCCTCGGAGGGAGTGATGACTTAAAGGTGCGAGGGTATAGTGACGCCAGCTTCCAGACCGACAGAGACAACTATCGTTCGCAGTCGGGCTGGGTCTTTACCCTAAATGGAGGAGCAGTGACTTGGAAAAGTTCCAAGCAGGAAACTGTAGCTGATTCAACGTGCGAATCAGAGTACATTGCAGCGAGCGAAGCGTCAAAGGAGGCAATATGGTTGAAGAACTTCATCGGTGATCTTGGAGTTGTACCTGCCATACAGGAGCCTATGGAAATTTTATGTGATAATGAAGGAGCGGTTGCCTTAACCAAGGAACCGAGGGATCATGGTAGATCTCGACATATCGACAGAAAGTATCACTTTATTAGACATCGAGTAGAAGAAGGACATCTCGTGGTTAAGAGGATATCATCAGAAGATAACCCAGCAGATCCGCTTACGAAGGGACTGAGTAGGGTTAAGCACTTGCAGCACGCTAGGAGCATTGGGCTGAAGGATGATACTAGTTTAGATTAGATACTTTTAGAAACATGTAATAGATAAATGTAATTGACGTTTGATGATTAAATAAAGGAGTATTATTTATGAGTAAAGTTACTGTCTTATGTTAATTGTTTAACTATTGTTTCACTTTGCATGTTTTGACTTCCAGAATAATTGAGTTTATTAGGAATAATCGAATTATTCAAATAGTCCACAATCGTTCATATGTTGGAAGTAGGTATGAATGAAGATTGTCATGAATTGGTGTGTAGATTGTCTAAATGGTATTAGACATAGCAAAGGTTTGCTACAACGTTCATGAGTGCTTATGAACAAGTTTTGAGCATTGGAATAAACCCGCGCTTGCTGGAATCACTTTACGGAACGTGACAAAAGTGATCGCAAGACGATAATATCATATGGTCTTAAAACCTAGATATATGGTTTATTATTTACTAATTGGTTGTGCATTGATAATGCGAAACCGCATCAGTAAATTGATGTTATAAAACGCATTGTTGTGTATAGCTGATTAGTGGATAAGTAAATGCATATAAGTCGAAGTTTATCTGTTACTTTTATCCTAAGAGGGTAAAAGCGATATCACGGCCGCTCGATGATTTGATTTGACTTATGTGCCGGGCCCGGTCAGGACTGAATTGATGTGTTCAATTAAGTTCTATGTCAAATGAATCTGAGATCGAGAAACCAACTGCTGGACAATTAGTTCCGTAAAAATTGTCCGCACAATATCAAAACAGAGGACTGTACGATCCCTTATCTAAAGGACAGGTTACTGATGAGATCAGAGTTCAGCAGCGTCTTTGAGAGCTACGATTGCTAATCGAGTTGTACGTTACATTTGTGGTTACTAGACTTATCCAAGTGGGAGACTGTTGGATTAGTGTCTAAGCCCGTAACCATATTTAGTAAGTACTTGACCCGGTTGTGCATGGTCCTTTTGGGTTGCCTTCACCAAAGCAACTTGACTGGAGAAATTAAATAGAGAGAGAGGTTATTATGATTTATTAATATGTTATAAGAATAATATATTAAAGGAGAAATCATATTTGTTTAATTAATATTGGTCAATAATTAATTAAGAATTAATTTTGTGATCAAGTGTAATTAATTAAACTAGAGGGGCTGAATTGTAATTATGTAATAGTTGCAAAATAGGGCAATGGTTATCCTTGTTAAAGGATGGACGAATTCAAGGATAAGGATATCCTTAAAATCATCCAAGGTCCAAGAGATAAGGGTTTTCAAGGCTTATCTTGTGGTTGCTTGGTGGGCAAGTAACTGGATAAGGATAAGGACTGAAACCCTAATCCCAACCCTATATAAAGACCCCTAAGGCCTTAGGAATTCGGGTACATGCTTCTAAGAAGTCCCAAGGACGATTTCTACCTCTCCCCTTCTCTCTCTATAGCCTCTCCAATTGCTTGTGGTGTTTGTGAGCCATTAGAGGCACTACACTTGTGGTGCTTGCTTTCAAGACTTAGGGTTTGAAGATTTAAGTTGTTATTGCAATATAACAACAAGAGGTATGTGATCTAACCTTATATATGAATTTCGAAAATAGCATGCTACATTAGGGTTTTATCCATGTGTTCATAATGTTGTGTATCTAATAGTGAAAACATAGATCCAATTCTAGGGTTGCATGCACACATAGGATTGTATGTCTAAAACCCATCAGTAGTTGATGGGGAATCGCGTCTTCTTGATCGACGTGGAGGCATCTTTTATCTATAAGTTTAGAAGATGAAGATATTGATAAGAATTTAATAGGGAGAATTTGATGAGAATGTCTCATGGACTAACTCTCCATAGTCCAACAGCACAATTGAATAGCACGATTTAATGCAGATCTAGTACTAACAGATGATAGCATTTGGATAATAATTTCCGTGAGATTAGATATCTGTCAATAACACTGGTATTACAGATGTAACAAGTTCGGGAAAATGACCTAGAAGTAGGTCTTACATCAACCAAGATGGGAAAATTTTGACAGATCTACGACCCAATCAAGACCTAACAGGTCTAAGATTTACGAAGATAGGAAGTTAGACTAGAGTTTTTACATAAACTAAGTTATATCCAAAAGAGAAGTCGAGGAGACTCTAGCGGCGACGAGAACTACTAGAGTGAGTTCTTGATTCAGGCAGACGGCGCTCTATGTCTCGTATGCGCCTTTCATACATTGACTGCCTAGCCCGAAGTTCCCTAACTTCAGTTTGGGATGCAGTTAGCTGTTGCTGCAGAGTCCCATTGGTTATCCTAGCCCTTTCCATAGCTACCTCGAGTTGGCGAATGCGGACCGTGTTAACGCCAGAGTTGGCGTCAATCTCCAACACTCGGTCGATAGTTGGTCGACCTTGCTCGGTGTTCCGAGAAATCCTACGGATCATGATGGGCATGACACGATCAGCTGAACCTCCTTCGCTGACGTTGTAAAAGCTTCTGTCCCCATTGTAGGGAATGGGTTGGCCATGTTCCTGACTCCATCTGTTCAAGTTTGTGGCCCATAGAGGTGTGGGTCCTTGAAATGCTAGACGAGGGTTTGGGTTTGGGTCTTGAGCAGCTGGGGGTAGGTTGTTGACTTCAGGTTCTGAGTCAGAACCATCAGAAAAACCCTCAGCATAGTGATCGTCCAAAGGGATTGGGTGATCGTCTTCTGGCTCTTCTCCCAGCCATCCAGCGTTGCCGTGGTTGGGATAGTACGGGTCTCCGGGGATATGGAATCCAGCCATGATATCTATGCGAGAAAAGGGATATAAGAAATAACTAAATAGACGAACTAATTAGATAATTTTAAGATGATCTTTATCAGTTACTTCAATACTTGTTTAGTGCATACCAGTTATATGTACTCAAAACAAGATAGACCTTGGAATAAGTGACCCTAACTCTAAGTCCACAACCAAACAAGGAACAGGAAGTAAAGCAAAGATCACAGATTCTAAGTCTATGATATCCTAGATACATATAACCTTAGCATATCCACTCAGCAACTATTGATATACTAATAATAAAGACCTTGAGTTCTCAGATAAGTAATTATAGTAACACAAAATACTCCTATAGTATTTTAAGTTTATGTTATGTTCTAATGTTTTCATTGTAGTAGTTTTGGTAAGTTTTTAGACTTGTTGCAACCTCACAACCACCCTTAGGCACATGCTAGTCACTCCTCGGATAATATAGTTGATCAGGCTATATCTTCCCAGGGTTGACTATATGTCTCTAAGTCTAATTGTGTTGCCCAACAATCTTAATACTTTTGTTCTGTCCTAGTGACACTGATTTTAGTATGAATGCAGGTATGTATACTTGGTTAAATATTTAATTATTTAAAAGTATAAACTCTTTATCAGAGTATTTTACTCCCGTTGTGTTTATAATTCGTATATCTTTTATGGGTTGATATACTCGATTCACTATAAACAATGCTCTGATACCAATCTGTCACACCCCAAAACCAGAATGGCGGAATCGTTCGGGGGTGGAGGACGTCATGTACAGTATCACAACAATGCATAGTAGTAAACAAGCAACAACATCATCCATTGCATTAATAATATAATTTAATACAAGTGTGTTCTGTCAAGTTAAATAGACACCAAAAATATGAATCAAAATAAAAGATGAGTCTTGAACGAGCTCCATCTTCTCAAAATCTGGCACCGGTACCTGTCTACTGGTGACCTGAGAATACAAGTTATTTTGAAAGAGTTTATCAGCTTTAAAGTTGGTGATATCATAAGTATTTTAGTGTCATTGTTTGTATGAAAGTGTTTGTAAGTATGTGATGTATACTTTTGTAAAAGTTTGTAATTGTTTGAACTCTCCTAGAAAACCCTATGTTTTCTACTAAAAGTAGCCTTCTACCAAGGCATCTAGTATCTGTGTGTGTGTCTCTTGTAAGAGTATGTATTTTCCCAAATCTGACTATCATTACCCAAAAATATAGTTTTTACATTACTGTTTATTGTGTGAAGATCACAAAGCGAATGCAATGGGAAAATGAAATAGTACTGTAGTGTTGTATTAAGTAACTACTGCTGTACTAACTACCTTTAACCAATTTTTATTTAAAGTACCATGTGATCGGCCTGTACCCTGCTACCGACTATAAACACGACGATGTAAGACGTCGGAAGAAATGACGTTTGGCACCCGTAGACTTGCAAGTCCCACTGTAGCGAGCAACAAGGTGTAGGATAGTCAATCCAGTATAGATCTATACACAAACTCAAACGCTCCCCACTTAAGGAGATTCTGGATACAAAACGGGTCATGACAGGTGATGCCATGCCCCATTACATGGCTCACATAACTGTAGTAATGTTCTTGTATATGTAATGTATGTGCTAGCTGTATTGTGTGTTCTCTCCCTGTCTAGCATGTATGTATGTTCTCTCTGTATGGTATTGTATGTTCTCTCTGTATGGTATTGTATGTTCTCTCTGTATGGTATTGTATGTTCTCTCTATATGGTATTGTATGTTCTCTCTGTTCTAGTAATAGTATTAGTATCTTCCTAAACTATACCTATTATAGTTTACTAGTAATGTTGTTTGTGTGAATGAACATGTTTGTATACCTTTGCTACCCAAAGGTATTGAACTGAATGGAAGAAGGAACTTTTATATCTATATACATATACATAATATATAACTAGGATTCAAACGACCTTCGGACAAATAACCTGAATACCCTAAGTCCACAACCAAACAAGGAACAGGAAGTAAGGTGAGCTATCAGTCCTAAGTCCTTTCAATCCTACTTATATAACTATATCTATATAGATACACGTTTACCAAAATATAAGTTTAAAAGAGTTTAATAAAAGTATTTGACATGTAAAAGAGTTTGTAGAACAGTTTGAAGTAGTTTGCTTGATAACATAGTTTGAAAAGTAAGAAATCCACTTGTTTGGTAGTCATTAATCACATGTGATTGATATAATAACTATAATAGTTCAACTTGTATCCCCCCCCCCATAAAATCATTTAAAATCATTTAAAAGATTGATTAAGGGGTATGAACTCACCTGTAGTGAGTGGTTTGGATGAACTGGATGTTTTAGGATGCTAAGTGTCAAGTGAAGACTTGAACACACACAAGGATCCTAGTTAACATATAATAACACATGTATGTATCCAATTAGTCATTTTAACAACTAATTAACCAAGTTAAGACATCCTAGGACATGAAAAACACTTGATTTAAGTGCTATAAGTACTTAGGGTTGCATCTAAGGGTTGTAGGGTCTTGCATTTGAGTTTAGGGTCCAAGGGTAAACTCTTTATGAGTTTACGGTTTTGTGACCAACTCCCTTGGAGTTTACGGTCGTAAACCTATGAGTTTACGGCCGTGAACTCATGATACTTCTACCATTTTGTGTTTTGAAGCATTACAAGTCATAAGAAGCATTCCTACTTCATGTCTAAGCCTTTGGAAGTGATTAGGGCCACATTTCACCCCTTTGTGGAGTTTACGGCCCATGGACCATTTCTCCATGTGTTTATAGCCGTCAACTCTAATGGTTCATGGTCTTTTTGATGTTTAAGGTCCTAAGTACATCAAGGATATGATCTAGACTAGTATCCAAGGCTTGGTGAGGGACTAGGGCACACAATGGCCCATTCATTAGGGTTACGGTCCAAGAACATGTTGGACCGTAAACACTTTTGATCTTGTGTTTCCTTGTGTTTTCTAGTTGATTAAGTAGTGTAACAAGCCTTATAACAAGCCAAGGTAAGAGTACTTACTATGTGGAAGCTTGAAAGGGTGTTAAAAGTCCAAGAACACTAGTGTGTGTTCTTGGTGTTCTTGGTGAAACTAAGAACACTTGAAGATCTACACATATGGAATGATTTCACGGATGAAATCATGTAAGATCACTAGATTAAGTAAGATATCAACTAATTAGGGCAAGAAACACTTACAAAGTTGAAGAACAAGAAGGAAAATCGGATGATACTTGAGAGGATTTGAGTTCTAGTTCTTGAAAAGGTGAAAAAGTGTTAAAAATGACTAAGTGTCACTTTTATACCCCTTGGGGTTTACGGCCGTAAACACCATGTTTAGGCCGTAAACTCCAAACTCTTGGAGTTTTGGGACTTTATTGTTGCACAATAAACCCTAGGGCATCCTCTCTCCATTTAACTCCTGAAGTACTAAGCTTTAAACACACAAACTGACTCTACACAGCTCAAAAGTTAGCAGAAACAATTCTGACTTCTATTGAAGCGAATGGTTGTACATAATAGAAATTTCAGGTTGTCACATTACTTGGTGTATACGGAATATATATATATATATATATATATATATATATATATATATATATATATATATATATATATATATATATATATATATAAGATCGAATAGATAGTAGGCTGGGTGAATCTGCTCTAAGCCCACAACTAAACAAGGACCAGGAAATGAAGCGGAAAGCACACATCCTACTACCTGTCGGATCTGATTAATATATATCCCAGATGTATAAACTAAGGTATTATAGAATTAACCACCTAAGGTCCTTTAAGTTATACTGGTTTAGTAAAATAGATTAAACCCTTTTACTGGTAAGTTTCTACTTTTGTCTACCAAATGTTCTACTTGAAAAGTATGTTTTTTACTAGAAAACGGTGTATTGAATTAGTATACTATGACCTGGACCATACCTGGTACTCCTTATGATTACTTGGTGTATACAGAATATATATATAGCTAAGATCGAATAGATAGTAGGCTGGGTGAATCTGCTCTAAGCCCACAACCAAACAAGGAACAGGAAATAAAGCGGAAAGCACACATCCTACTACCTGTCGGATCCGATTAATATATATCCCTGATGTATAAAGTAAGGAATCATAAAGTTAGCATTATAGGCCCCTTTCTACTGAATGTACTATGACTCGACTGTTCTGTTTGTCGCTTGCATTGATGTAAGTTTTCAGTTGTTTTTCATACTGAAGTACTGACTACCTTAAATTTAGTTTGTTTTATTAAGGTCATAATGTGATGTGGTTGTACCCATACTATACGCTCTCCCTGCAAGAGATTCTGGTTACAAAACGCGACTTCAGCAAACGAATTGCTAAGCCGTGTAATAATCTCACATTAAAGTTATCTTGTATACCACATTTATTATCACCTTTTGTTTAGAACAATGCGTTAGTGATCATTGGTATAATGTTGTTAATCATGATTTGTTCTTCTGTTGTAGTATTTAGTATGTTCTTTCTGTTATCGTGTATTGTATCTTCCTCCCTGTTTCTCTTTAAAGTATGTTCTCTATGTTATTGTGTATTGTATCTACCTCCTTGTTTCTCTTTATAGTATGTTCTCTATGTTATCGTGTATTGTATCTACCTCCATGTTTCTCTTTATAGTATGTTCTCTATGCTCTAGTGTGAACTGAACCCCTAAACTATACCTATTATAGTTTAATATTATCTTTACTTTTAACTGTTATTGACTTGAAGAAAATACTCATTTATCTACTAAGTTATGATTGTACTTTAAAAACGGAGTTTTATAAACTGTAAAGTAACATAACTTAAAAAAAGTTTTTGAAACTTTTTGATCGCTCATGAAAATATAAACAATCCTTTAAAATGATGTTTAAAACAAAACATTTACACAATGATAATTATGTCCAACTTGTATCCCCCTTTAAAAGCATTTAAAACAGTTTAAAAGATTGATTATAGGGGTATGAACTCACCTTATGTGGATGATTCAATTGCAGATTCGTGTAAGGATGAAAAGTTCCACGAATGAAGTCCCGAGACACAAACGAGTCCTAAATGACATATAATGGCATATATTGGCATGAATTTAGTGTTTAAAAGCAACTAACATGCAAGGAAACACCCTTAGGGACTAGGAAACACTTGGACTAAGTGTTAGAATCACATGTGATTCATCAAAGGGGTGTATACGGCCACTATATGGTGTGTACGGCCATGGGTGTACGGCCATGGAGTGTACGGCCGTACACTCATGGTCAAACATGCATAAGAGGGTCTTTGAACAATGGGAAGGCTAGTGGGTCTAATACTCAACAAGAATATGAACTAAGATGGCATTTTGGAGGCCCCTTTTGGGGTGTTTTGAGGGGTGTACGGCCATGCAAGGGTGTACGGCCGTACACTCCTTTTGTTCCATCTAAATGTCGTTTCTAAGGTGTTTAACAAGAGATCCTAACGTGTACTAAGCATAGGGGAAGGATACTTACGATTTGGAGGCTTGAAGGAGGGTTCACGGTCACCAAGAACAAGTGTGTGTTCTTGGTGTTCTTGGTGAAAGACGAAGATCTTGAAGATCTACCCAAAAAGATGATTTCCATGGATGAAATCAAAGGGTGCTACTAGGTTAAGAAGGATAACAACTAATCAAAAGGAAGAAAGGCTTACATTCTTGAAGATCGGGGTGAAAAGCTTGATGATAGTTGAGAGAAAACTCGATTTCTTGACTTGGAAACTGAAGAAATGACTACAAATGAAGGGATACCCTTCATATGGGGGAGAGTGTACGGCCAAGATGGGTGTACGGCCGTACACCCATGTGTACGGCCGTACACTCCCTTGGATGGAGTGTTCGGCTCGATTTCAACGCGAAGAACTTTAGCAACTCAATCCTATACTCAATGCTTGAATGTACTGAGCTTTGAACCCTTAAACAGACTCTAAAAAATTCTAAAAGATAGCAGAAACGGGTCTGACACTCGGTTGAATTGACTGGCTGGACTTACAAGGCAAAAATTTTCGGGTTGTCACATTTATCATGTTTTTCTGAGAACAAATTCCGCAATATATTTCTTTAAAAATATACTATGATTTTCAAATAAAGCATAAACAAATCGGTATTTTCTGGCCGTGAAATTGGGGATGTCAAAGTTGGTATCAGAGCATTAGTTTAAGCGAACTAGGAATTTGTAGGATTTCTAGACTTAAACTTAGAATACTAAGCGATGATTGTGAGATGAGTGTCTATTATATTTTAGGTAGTACACCTGAATTGACACAAGCACTAGCTTACTTTAGGATTAGATGCCTAAATTGCTTTTATGTGATAAATGATTTATGTTATAGCCATATGTGCTTTATGATGCTATTATTAATCGGATCCATGGTCTATGGCCGATCGGATCTGAAACTTTTATGTGTTCAGATTTTTGAACGTTTAACTACGATATAAGAACTGGCATGTAACTTTTCGGAGTGATATGAAGATTTATACGTCTGATTCCCCTATCTAAATTCACGTCACTACACACCGACCGTCTGATTTGGTGTATAGATCGACATGGCAAGAACCCGAAGCAGAATCGGAAACACCAATGGCAATCAGCAGCCTCAACCCCAAGTGATTGAGCGTGCACCAGAAGTAGCAGTTGCACCTGAACCAATCACTATGGCATGAGTCCAAGCCATGATTCGTGCAATGATGTCCGAACAAAGGGAAGAGATGAGGCAGATGTTGCAAAACAATAGGGATGAACCTACGATTCGTGTTAAACAGTCTTAACTGAATGAAGGTCAGTCGAAAGAAGGGAATTACAATAGGACCGTTACTCAAGCTGAACCGCCAGTGGTTAGGAGGAATAACTAAGATCGGGGGATCGAGAGGAAAGGATGCAAGTATAAGGACTTCACAACTTGCAAGCCATCGACTTTCACCGGTAAGGAGGATCCAATCGGAGTTATGGACTGGATCTTAGAGATGGAGTTAGCCTTCATAACACGTGGTTGCAAGGGCAAGCTACAAACCACTCATGCAGTATATCAGTTTAGAGGTGGCGTTGTTCATTGGTGGAACACTCTAGGGAGACCATAAGCCCCAATGAGCCACTACAACTTACTTGTGAAGAGTTCTTGGTACACTTTAAACGCAAGTTCTCCTCGGCCCAAAACCTGCTAGAGCTAGAGAACAAATTCTTGATGTTGAAAAAGGGCAGCATGTACATTGATGAATATACCAATGCTTTCACGGACATGATGGAGTTTGCTTTGCGCATCTACCCTGATGAACTAATGAAAGTCGATAAGTATACAAAGGGACTACGATGGGAATATGTTGTGCCAGTATACCAAACACCTACGCTTGAGGCGGCTATCTGGGCTGTTAAGTCTGTTGAAGAGATGATCAAGAGTAGAGCCGCCAACAAGGTCGAAGTTGGTAAGAGGAGAAAGTTTGAAGGATCTTCAAGGTCCAATGAGATGAGAAAATTCTCAAAGTTTGGTTCGAAGAAGTTCGAAGGAGGAGGAGGTGAAGCAAGATGGTGCGAGAAGTGTAAAAAGAAACACTTCGAGAAATGTGATGGAGAAGTCACTTGTTTTAAGTGTGGAAAGACTGGTCACTATGCCGGTGAATGCACGGCTAAGAAAGAAGTCTGCTTTAAGTGTGGTGAAGAGGGGCACTTCAAGCAAGACTGCCCAAAGAGGAAAGGAGCTACGACACACACGCCAACTAAAGAAACGCAATTGGGTTGATGAATTACAAAGCATACTATGGGATTATCGAACAACGACACACACGCCAACTAAAGAAACGCAATTTAGCATGCTATGTAGGACAGAATCAGTTATCCCCATAGAAGTAACAGTACGCAGCACCCGGAATAGGAACCCTCAGGAAGGCACGGACAACATAGACCTGCGAGCAAACCTAGATCTTGTAGAAGAAAGATGAAGTGATGCACTTATATGACAAGTAGCTTACTAGGAAATGAAGGAAATACATTATAATGCAAGAGTCAAATGTATAGCATGCAAGGTGGGAGATTTGGTTCTTCACATAAACGAAGCAAGTTGGCAAGAACATATCGGAAAGCTAAGTCCAAACTAGGAATGACCATATCAAGTGATAGAAGCCAGAGGAAATGGTTCATACGTCATGGAGAACATGAAGGGAGTTCGATTCCTAAGAACATGGAATATGCGAAACCCTCGCAAATTCCATGTCAAGGGTGGTAGTAGTCATGAGTCAACCTAGATTTGATCAAGAAATGTATTAATAGCATTAGGCATAAATCACATTTCGTACATCGTTTGATTATGACATTAAATGCAATCTTTAGCTTTTGATCGATAAAAATTCGACCCTGTTTTCATTAAGCATGAACCATAAGTCTTTGTAGCTTATGGTTCGCTCACCATGATCCATTGAATCATAGTTCGACCCTATTTTCATTAAATATACACCATAAGTCTTTGTAACTTATGGTTCGGTCACCATGATCCACCAAATCATGGGTTGACCATATTTTCATTAAGTACGCACCATAAATCTTTGTAACTTATGGTTCGGTCACCATGATCCACCATATCATGGTTTGACCTTATTTTTATTAAGTATGAACCATAAGTCTTTATAGCTTATGGTTCGGTTACCATGATCCACTAAATCATGCTTCGACCTTATTTTCATTAAGTATGCACTATAAGTCTTTGTAACTTATCAGTTCGGTCACCAAGATCCACCAAATCATGTTTTGACCTTATTTTTAATAAGCATGAATCATAAGTCTTTTTAACTTATGGTTCAGCCACCATGATCCACCAAATCATGGTTTGACCTTATTTTCATTAATTATGAACCATAAGTTTGTATAACTTAGGGTCTGGTCACCATGATCCAACAAATCATGGTTTGGCCTTATTTTCATTAAGTATGAACCATAAGTTTTTGTAACTTATGGTTCGATCACCATGATCCACCGAATCATGGTTCAACCTTATTTTCATTAAGCATGAACCATAAGTCTGTGTCACTTAAGGTTTCGTCACCATGATCTACAAAATCATGGTTCGACCTTATTTTCATTAAGCATGAACCATAAGTTATTGTAACTTATGGTTCGGTCACTATGATCCACCAAATCATGGTTTGACCTTATTTTCAGTAAAAATGAACCATAAGTCTTTGTAACTTATGGTTTGGTCACTATGATCCACCAAATCATGGTTCGACCTTATTTTCATTAAGCATGAACCGTAAGTCTATGTAACTTAAGGTTCGGTTACCATGATCCGTCAGATCATGGTTCGACCTTATTTTCATTAAGCATGAGCCATAAGTCTTTGTAACTTATGCTTCGATCACCGTGATCCACCAAATCATGGTTCGACCTTATATTCATTAAGCATGAACCATAAGTTTGGTTAGCTTATGGTTCAGTCACCATGATCCATTGAATCATGGTTCAACCCTATTTTCATTAAGTATACACCATAAGTCTTTGTAACTTATTGTTCGGTCACCATGATCCACCAAGTCATGGTCCGACCCTATTTTCATTAAGTATGAACCATAAGTCTTTGTAGCTTATGGTTCGATCACCATGGTCCACCAAATCATGGTTCGAACCTATTTTCATTAAGTATGCACCATAAGTCTTTGTAACAATGTTTCGGTCACCATGATCCACCAAATCATGGTTTGACCTTTTTTTCATTAAGTATGAACCATAAGTATTTATAGCTAATGGTTCGGTCATAATGATCCACCGAATCATGGTTCGACCCTATTTCCATTAAGTATAACTCTAAGTAATTGTTTTTCTAAATCATGGTTCGATTATATCGTTGTTAGTAAACATAAACTATAAGTTAAATTAAACTAACACCGAATACAAATTAGAAAGAAATTTCAGAATATGCACCAAGATTATAAATATATCAAGATTGCAAGTTAGCATATTTAATAAAATATTATCCGATAAACACTTCGGTTCAACCATACAAACAAGAAGTCTCCAAACTAGGAGCCAACAAATACAAATCAAACACTGCTACTTGCACCATCACACTTGGAAAGGGGGTCCAAGGATGCTAATTTCTCCTTTAGCACATTGATTTCCTCCTTAACTCCCTCCAAGAGCTCAAAAAATGAATACTTATAAGAAACCATGTCGGAGAAGTGATCCAGGATACGACGTTGGGCGTCAGGATAGGAATAAATAACATTTTTCCCAGCCAATACATCGGGGTACTTTTCCTTCATCTCGACACAAGCTTGATGTAGCCCCAATTGGATTGCTTCAGTCTAAAGGCCAACATTAATGTTGTCAAAATCGCATGAATTTAACAAGGAACGAACAAAAGAAGGGATACCTTCTTTCATAACCCATTGAAAGTATGAGACGCCTCGCTCCGATATCATCAGATATTGAAGCCAATCTTGCTTAGCAGAAGTTTGAAGTTCGCCTAGAAATGCAATTTGGGCATCCTTCTCAGACACACCAGTTTTAACTTTTGAAAACTCCTCCTCGAGCAATTTAATGCTTACATCCTTTCCTGAGACATGATCTCCAGCTGCGAAACCTTTCGGTATATTGAAGCTTCAAAGATTCAAATTGTTGTTTTTTCTCTACCAACTCTTGGCTCAACCCCAAGCGACGACCAATTGTGTCATTAGCTTTGATCTGAAGATCTTGGTTCAACTTCTTTAGCTCCTCCTAACAGCAAAGGTTCTCACATAGGTCTTCACCTAACCATATTATCCTCTCTAATAAACCATGCACCTCTTCACGAAGATCCTTTGCCTCCACATCCATATTCTCATGAAGAACACGTATCCCCTTCAGTGCTTGAAAATCTTCCTAAACCAGTTGTTTCCCAAAAAGTATGATGGCTTGCTGACGAGTACGACAAGAAACCTCGTTTAGTAGGTGGATCCCTTCCATCAAACAGGAACAAGCCCTGTCAAGACTCTCTTCATTAGAA
Source organism: Lactuca virosa (assembly GCF_052849685.1). Lineage (NCBI taxonomy): Eukaryota > Viridiplantae > Streptophyta > Magnoliopsida > Asterales > Asteraceae > Lactuca > Lactuca virosa. The sequence continues at coordinate 88,973,120 of NC_136434.1, forward strand.
GCATCCGCAAGTTCAAGACCTTTAGGAATAGAGGTCATGGCAAAAGGGCATTGAAATTCGGGCAATGAAGAGGCAAAAGTAACAAGCCTAGGCAGTGGAGCCTCCTTACCGAAAGAAGGAATAACTGGAATGAGAACAGAAGAACCAACCAAATGTCAAGAAGAATATACACCAAAAATGGAAAAAAGAGTAAAGCATAATATCAAAAACATACAAGTTCGTTTTGGATTCTTCTACAATACATCAATAGATGGTTCAACCTGAGCGTCATCACCAAAAAAGGTGTCAACGTCAAGAATATCAAAAGGAGGAACACTTGAACTAGCTGAAACACTTGAATCCAGAAGTAGAGGTCTGGTATTCACAACCGTATAATCAGTCTTCGATGCTTCAAAGAGCCCAAATCTAGCCCCAAAAAGTTTCTATTGAAAGACAGCAGCCACAGATAAAGTGGTTGGAGTTTGACTTTTTTACGGTGGTTCGAGAGATTCAATAACAGGAGTCTCTCCCAAGGTAGAAGAAAGAGAAATATCATGGATCAGAATTTCAGTATCGAAAGAAACCAATGTTTCTTCAGTATTCTTCAGTTTAGGATCAATACTTACCAGACACTCATGGAGAGTAGTTGTTGTAGATGGTTCCAAAGAAGGTTCTGGATTCATGGATTTAGACGAAGGCTGACTGATAGAAGATGACTACTATGACTTTTTGCACCGCATCGAGTAGTACTTAGCCGTTTAGGAGAAGAGAGGTCAACCAGTTTGTCAGGACGGATCATAACCCCTTCCAAAGAAAGAATTTTCTCTGCTACATTTTTTCTTTTGCGGGAAGATCCCTTTAACACGAATTGGGCTGCATAATATAGGGTTTTCCGTTGTCAAACTCCGCTTTCACAGTCCACTTAATAGGAGAAGGAACCACAGTCACAGTGCTATTCATACCAGAGGGATTAACAGCAGAATCCAAGCTATATTATGATTAAGAGGGGGAATTAGGGATGGTCGCGTCCTTTGTGACCAATAAAGAACTTACCAAACGTTGCTTGTGTAACTGGTCTAATAGAGTAACCTCATGGCCGACTATGGTTTCCATAGGCTTTTCCCCAATTTGTTATAATAAGCTCTAATTCCCACCATACCTAACATTATTTCCCCGGGATCAACCCATATGACAAAATTAGTTGATAAACAGCTCACGATACTCTATTCTTCGTAAGATAAATCGGGAGAGGAATCATCAGCTCTATCAACAGTATCACCATAAAACATCCATCCAGGGAAAGCAGAAGCACGAATAATGAAAAATTCTTCTTTGTAATACTTTATGAAGGTGGGAAAGGCCATCGCATATCTCTACCAAACCATGGAAAATGGAGAAGGACACCTAATCACCATTAGACATAGTCGCATAGAAGTGACGGAATAGGGTAATAGAAGGCGCCACATTTAGAGCAGATCATAACATCACAAAACAAATGTTTTTTTGAAACCCGTTGGGGATAACTTGAGCAATATGAAGATGATAATAATCCAATACCATCATCAAGAAATCAAATGCCGTAAACTACAAACCTGACTTAAATAAAACACGGTAAATACCAAAAAAAACCTTTTAGAGCATCGACAATGGCACTCCCATCTTCATGAAACAGTGGGTTGAATTCGGGGTCAATGTGGTATTTCTTCATGATAGAAGAAAGGATTTTAGGGGTAAGTTTGGATTTCATGGTACGAATGCTCGAAATGTCTTTTTCTAGCCATAGGAAGATAAAATGAAAGAGAAAGAGTGAAAAGCAATAGCAAGAAGAAAATTACAGGTAGTGAAGAAACGTAACCAACCAAGGGGGTATTTATAGGGAATTAAGAAAAACCATACTTGTGGAGCAGAAATAGTGGCAGTTACACACTATAGCCTCCTTAAATGGAAAAGAGTTGAAGAGAGAGTTATAGGCAATGATGAACACTAGAAACCGCCAAAACGTCACATCAAAGTTTAATCCTGGTATCTATCCCTATCCAATTATAATAGTTACTTTACAATAGTTTTTAAGTTTGAATCGATACTCTTGACACAAGAGTAACGATCCAAATTGGAGGGACTTACTAGGGTATAGCCTAGCTTGAAACTACGAATATACCCTCACTATACCTAAATAGGTATATACCGGACCAGGTATGTACTGAACCAAGTATATAGCGAACTATGTGCAAGTATCAAACCATATAAAATAACGACTAAGATACAAATTAACGTCACAACAGTATTATAGTACATTAGGACTCTAAGAAAACAGCTTATATTGTAATATGTGACTGATAGATCCTTTGATCAATGAGAAACAACTGCTAAACGGATAACAAGTACATATAAGGTTACCTTCGGGCATACGGCCATTAATGCGACAAGATGGAAAACCTGATCAGTAAAGAATAGGTCATAGCCTCCTAAATATCGTCTATAAATAAGCGACGAAAATCACTTTACAAGGTATGTAAACAAACACATTATTCTATTAAACTTTACTCGACTATCATCATACTCTTAGAGTCTTTTTTAATGTTATCATCAGAGTGTTGGTCTGGGATCCCCTCCCGGTCAATCAGCTTATGAGTTGTTTGTTGTCTCCAGGTTAACTTAACAGTGAAGAAGTTGATAATTCTCACAGACAATGGAAGGTGAAACAGGAGGTGCATCAGTTATATATATATATATATATATATATATATATATATATATATATATATATATATATATATATATATATATATATATATATATAAGTTTTAAACCAATTAAATTTAAGTGTTTATTAATTCAAATTAAACATGCAATAGAGCCTTGGACCAGAGAATCATAGGTATGTGCTTTGGGCCCTTGAGTTGGGCTTGCCTTTTGTTTGGGAATTGGGCCTTGTGTGGGCCAATTTATTATTGGGCCTTGGTGGGCCCAATGGATATAGGTCATTGATGGACTGGTTGGTGGTCTACCTTTAGACCCAACGAGTGAGAGTTTGGGTCGAGTTTCTAAGTAGGATAATTTTGGGTTTGGCACAGAGTTAGGGGCCGGGGCGTAGCAGCAGCGTTTATAGGGGCTGATCATCATCCAAGGTGAGTCTTCTCACTATACTTTACCTAGAGTGGTAATTAGAGTTATATGACAGAGTATCTTGTATGCTACTTATGTGATTGTGATACACTGCATTATTTCTATGTGATTTATGATGTGTATGTTCCATAGTTTACAGAGTTAGAACCGGAAGGTTCACAGAGTTAGGACCAGAGGGTCCACAGAGTTAGGACCAGAGGGTCCACAGAGTTATAGCCTCGAGTGGCTAATATGTGTTATATGTGGTATTTTGGGGAACTCACTAAGCTTCGTGCTTACCGTGTTATGTGTTATGTGTTTCAGGTATCTCAGAGGATCGCGGGAAGGCACCGGCTTGATTGTACACACCAGAGAAAGAGTTATGTTTTGAGGATCCTGGATTTTTAATGGAGCTGTGTTTTATAATTTGAATAAACGAGATTTCCATACAATATGTTATGAAAAGTATGCGATTTTAAAATGAAAAATCTGTTTGAAAACTTACGGTGTTACAAGTTGGTATCAGAGCCTTGGTTTGAGGGATTCGGATGCACCTTCGGGTAAATCTGGACTCAAACTGAGGATTTGAGAAAAAATTTCAAAGAAATGATTTTTCTAAAGCGAACAAGAGTTTCTAAGAGAAAATGAGAAGGAGCAGTGTGTACAATCAGCCAGAGCCCGAACGGTGATTTCCCAAAATACCCTTACATTTGTATTATGAGATATTTATGAGATATTCTATGAGATATTATGCATGCTAGAGATAGACTAGGTATTTCATATGTTAGGACTAGAGTGGCCTGATATGTGATGCCTTAGCCTAGGAGTTACTGTTATCTGTAATGTGCTTTTGAGTATGTGCTGAGTAAGAGTATCCAGCAGGAATCCTTTTTAGAGAGGGATTTGAGTAGAGGAGTAATCTAGGAGAGATACCTAGATGAGCATTTGTGGAGTCTACTGAGAGGGTAGTCAGATGCCCACGTGGGGGTGAAGTCGCTTGAGTTCGGTGGTATCCTACGTGTATGAGGAGAGCAAGTAGGATAATAGCCTAGAGTGGTTTTACATGTTGGTAGAGATTATTCGATGCTCGAATGCTGCTTGCTTCGTGCTTTGTGGAACTCTTGATGATGAGAGTCAGCTACTAAGTGAATATGACGATACTCAGGAGGTAGATGGCTGGCATCATAAAGAGTTCTTCAGCAGCTGATGGCAGAGAAGTGTGAGAACCTAGGAAGAGCCTAGGAAAGGGTGACCCTAGTTAGATGAGTACACTGACAGAGTAGGATATTTCGCAGAGGAGCGAACACGCATGACGGGGTTGGTGATTGAGAAGGTCGACCAGCTACTTAGGAACTCGGGGATGGTCCGTGTGGAAAGTATGGGTAGATGTGGCAAGTAGTATGGGCCCGTACTACTGAAAGCAGAGGACCCATACTCGATACAGGGAACAGTCCGGAGGTTTTACGTAGCAGATCGAGAGGTGATTTCATGGTTCGAGTACCATGATTTGTAGCAGATCGAGAGGTGATTTCATGGTTCGAGTACCATGATTTGTATCAGATCGAGAGGTGATGTCATGCTTCGAGTACCATGATTCGTAGCGGATTGAGAAGAGATAACATGGTTCGGGTACCATGATTCATAGCAGATCGAGAGGTGGCCACATGGTTCGAGTACCATGACCCGTGGCGGTTAGTGTTACACGTTCTACCAGTTATTCCGTTGTGATTATCTAGACTGAGATCAGATGTGAAAGAATATGGGGCCAGAGGGCCATGATGAACGAGCATCCCTTAAAAGGGAAATCGAGTTAGCTCAGAGGGATTGTTTGTGAGATGCCAGTTGGAGTCGCAAGACTCAGGGATGAGTAGAGATGGTACGTTACGGGAGAAAACGGTCTGGGCCGAGCAACCAGCCGATGGTGGAGATGTCATTTTCTGTGACCTGAGCGGTGCTATTTCTATTCCTATGGGAAACATGAGAGGTATTGAGATTTTCAGTTTCCAAGGTTGGGGGCGAGCCCTGTGGGGTAGCTTTGGTTACGATCTTTCATCAGAGTATTTGGGCAATATGTCTACCGATAGGTGATGTTAGAGCATGAGCAGGTTGTCAGCGGGGACGGATATGGTTAAGGGCAAAGATACACCCTATTTGAGCATAGTAGGGCATGTATTAGCTGCAGCGGCAGTCGATCGAGAAGAGGATATTGGGGCGGTGGCTCTTATTGTCTATGATGAGTATCGAGTGTGGTAATGAGGACTCCACTCTTACTACAACCCACGTGATGGTACGTTGGTTGAAGAGTCGAGGATGAGGAATATGTTATTTCGTTACTTTCAGACTGAGAGTCAGGGTTACGACTGGGCAGTTGAGATGTCTGGTAGTGGGATGGTACGAGATTCTGAATGACTAGAGGTAGTCTTGATGAGAAGTTTTTGAGGATTTCATCAGAGATTTGGGGTATTTGGGATTGCTTGACCTCCATCGGGAGCTCATCGGGCATTGTGCATCCCCTTCCAATAGTAGGTGCGGTATTATTGTTAAAAACAGTCTGTGGGTTAGATTGTTGGCGAACCAATTGGTGATGGTTCAAACCCTGAGTGGGGGAGAACCGGGTACTTTTGAGGAGATAAGAGAATGGTTCAAGAATGGTTAGAGAATTGGATAAAGAGGCTTGCGGTATGGATTCCTGAGACCAGGGTTATTGGTGGTCAATGAGAGGTGCAGAGTGAGATAGTGCATATGGTACGTGCTTGAGAAAGGATGAGTGTCTCCACGGCAAGTGGTCGTTGGTCGGAGACCTTATGGGGTTAGGAATCCTTCAAGGTTAAAATGGTGAATTCGAGGTGGTTGGCTTGTGAGGTTAGTTCGGCGGTTGAGAATTTCTGGTTTAGAGTATGGGCTATTATATGCAGTATGGGAAGGGAAGAAGTTGATTGGGCAACCAACTTCAGGGTCGTTATGAGTATTCTTGCATGAGTTTTGAGCAATAGAGAAGGAAATTTCGGATTGTCAACTTCGTGTTCTGAGTCGTTGGCAATTTCTCCGTGTTTTAAATTGGGAGATGGAGTATTCCGGGGTTACAAGTGGCACGAGAGAAAGACCGGTTGTGAGGTTCCGAGGAAGCAATGCGGTATCTGAGTATGATGCCATGAGTATGAGATCAGTGGTAGAGTCGAGACCTTGCGAGGCGTTGTGATGGTATTCCGGAGTATCCGAGTTTAATGTCCTAAAATCTCGGATTGTTTTGAGTTTGAGTTTGAGATGTCGAGTGGTGTATCAAGTGTCTATGGTTCCGGTGGGGGCCCTTCAGCCAATTGACATCAAATGGATTTATTTGAGAATGTGAATTGCAGCGAGAAAAAGAGGTTTTGTCACGACGGTGGTCGTCCGAAGTAGTGATGCTTAGCCCGGATGGGTGTGTGTGTACCTATCTATGCTGGGCCGCAGAGCATGAGTTAATGATCGCAGTATGGTGTCAACCTGAGGATGAGATTGTGAAGTGGTAAGGGTAAGTACGGTAAGACTGCGGGGAGCTGCAGTTTCAATGAGTCAGTGCAGAGAGGTGTGGTGATGCTACGGGGAGCCGTAGTACTCACTATTCAGTGAGAGGTTGTGGTGATGCTACGGGGAGCCGTAGTACTTACTATTCAGCGAGAGGTTGTGGTGATGCTACGGGGAGCCGTAGTACTCAGTATTCAGTGAGAGGTTGTGGTGATGCTACGGGGAGCCGTAGTACTCACTATTCAGTGAGAGGTTATGGTGATGCTACGGGGAGCCGTAGTACTCACTATTCAGCGAGAGGTTGTGGTGATGTTACGGGGAGCCGTAGTACTCACTATTCAGTGAGGGGTGTGGTGATGCTACGGGGAGCCGTAGTACTCACTATTTAGTGAAAGGTCGTTGTGATACTACATGGAGCTGTAGTACCCACTAGTCAGCGAGAGAATGTTGTGATGAAGTGCTCTCTGATCAGAGCTTGACGCAAAAGAGTTTTAGGCTTAGGTAGCCCTAATATTTGACTTGTGGAAGCCTGGGTCGAACCAGGGGCGGGACTGGGGTCTCCATGTTTGTCGGAAGTCGTTATATTCCGAATGGAGTAGTGGTTTTCATGGCCAAGGGAAGTGAATCAGTGAGGTACGCATGGGTTGCGGGTCATGGGTCACGAGTTGAGTGTTCGTTGGCATGAGTGGTTCCAATTTTGTGCCAGACCAGACTCTCGAGTTGAGTTTGATTCTAGTGGTGTATTGAGTAGGTGGAATGAGATGCCGGATTCAGAGATGGATTCCATATTGAGGGGTATTGTTTATCTGATGTCTTAGACCTGTGTAGGTCAGAACTCGGGTACGAGAAGTACCGCGAGATGCATGGAACTATGAGCAGTGAACGACATAGGTCGGGGCTGAGTCGACCTTCAGTTGGGAGTGTAGCATTCGCTTGGGGTAAGGCGAACTTCATGACTTGTGTGTCACAATGGGCTGAGGTAGTTATTGTGAGAAGGGAACCATTGAGACGGTTGAGATAATGCAATGGAACTTGGAGGTTCAACGGTTGGGTCGAGTTCAGACCTAGTGCAAAATGTTAAAAAGGGGTATGTGAAATGGAGCTGAGGCTTATGGTTGTTTTTATGTCTGAGGACACTTCTGAGCGAGCATGATTATTCTCTTGTGTCTGAGGGCAGAGTGTGAGAATTCACTGTTCGGATGGGTTAGTATAGCAGTTCAGTGGATGAGCCCTGGTGGGATGTGAACCCTTCCGTTCCATGAGGCGTGATCCAGATTGTTTGGTACATTGGTATGAGTGATCGATAGTCGATTGTTGAATTTTGTCTTGTGAAATCAGAGGAGCAGTGAGTTATCAGGGTTTGAGGTTCAAGGGGCGACTATCATGGTGATAGCATGAGTGGGCGGTCTGGCGGCGGGCCAGGCGACTAGAGTTTCCGATTTTGGGAAGGTCAGAAAGGGGTATCTTAGCGGCAGAGTGTTCGATTTTGGTTCTGGATTTGGGAGTTCCTGTTTGGACTCAGACATCCATGGAAAGATAGTGGTGGGATATGCGGTCCTGTTTATTGGTGCTTCTTGGGTTTTTTGGTTTCAATCTGAGTGTTGATAAGAAGCGATTTCGAGGGCGAAATCTAATTAAGTGGGGGAGAATTGTAAAATCCTGATTCGGATTGTCCATGATTAGGGTTCGTGGGCCACGAACCAGGCATGAGGAAGTCTCGGGTTGTGGCGAGTTGCTGGAATCGTAAGGCATCTCATCACCTTCCCGTAGGTATGAGGATCTTTGGAATCGGAGTTATATCAAAGAAGCTATGGAAGTTTGAAGATTTGGCAAGATGAGTCCCTAAAGTGGAGAAGTGTGGCAGCGAAGTACGCTGGGCGTACGTATGCGTACGCTTAGCGTACAAATGCGCGTATTCCTTAAGCAAGAGCCACCTAGTACGTTGGGCGTACTAGGCACAGAAGGTAAACCCTAATATTTGAGGTGACCCTATATAAAGAATGAGATGGCCTCATTCCTGGCCACCTTTCTCAGAGAGCAAACCCTCCAAAACCCTAGTCCTTCATTCTTGGAGCTTGTATGTGTATTTAAGAGCTTTTGAGAGCTTTGTGTGCCCTTGAGGAGAAGTATAAGCCTTGAAGGAGAAGGAGTTGGAGTCCAAGCTTCTAGATCCGAGCATATCTGAGTTGGGAGCTTCTTTTTGAGGTATAAAGCTTCAAACTTTACCTCTCTTTTGTTTTAAGTATGTTAATGGGGTATTTTAGGGTTTTGTCCCAAAAAGGTGGAGACTTGATGAGATCCTGAACTCCAGAGACTAAGACCCTCCCCTTTTGAGCTTATTAGTGGTGTAATATCATAAAAATGAGACCTTGGGTGTTGGAACCAAGTTATGCATGAGATAAGAGCTTAATGGGTAAAGAGAATAAGTGTTTTGTGTGTTTGTGACTTCTTCAGCCATGCAAAGGCTTAAAGTCGTAAACTTAATGGAGTAGGAGATGTTAGGAAGTCCAGATCCAAGAGATGAGTTAAGGTCTTATCGGGTTAAGACCCAGAAATTAGTTTAAGCAAAACTGAGAGTACGCCCAGCGTACTTCTAGTACGCCCCACGTACTGGGCTGAGGTCCCCGATCAGAATTGTGCATGCTTGAGTACGCTGAGCGTACCAAAAGGAGGTACGCCCCGCGTAACTCCTCTGTGGGCTTTTGGGCTAAGTGATGTGTTGGGCCTGGGGTTCGGGCTTCACGCAATAGAGCCTTGGATCAGAGAATCATAGGTATGTGCTTTGGGCCCTTGAGTTGGGCTTGCCTTTTGTTTGGGAATTGGGCCTTGTGTGGGCCAATTTATTATTGGGCCTTGGTGGGCCCAATGGATATAGGTCATTGATGGACTGGTTGGTGGTCTACCTTTAGACCCAACGAGTGAGAGTTTGGGTCGAGTTTCTAAGTAGGATAATTTTGGGTTTGGCACAGAGTTAGGGGTCGGGGCGTAGCAACAGCGTTTATAGGGGTTGATCATCAGGTGAGTCTTCTCACTATACTTTACCTAGAGTGGTAATTAGAGTTATATGACAGAGTATCTTGTATGCTACTTATGTGATTGTGATGCACTGCATTATTTCTATGTGATTTATGTTGTGTATGTTCCAGAGTTTACAGAGTTAGAACCGGAAGGTTCACAGAGTTAGGACCAGAGGGTCCACAGAGTTAGGACTAGAGGGTCCACAGAGTTATAGCCTCGAGTGGCTAATATGTGTTAATGTGGTATTTTGGGGAACTCACTAAGCTTCGTGCTTACCGTGTTATGTGTTATGTGTTTCATGTATCTCAGAGGATCGCGGGAAGGCACCGGCTTGATTGTACACACCAGAGAAAGAGTTATGTTTTGAGGATCCTTGATTTTTAATGGAGCTGTGTTTTGTAATTTGAATAAACGAGATTTCCATACAATATGTTATGAAAAGTATGCGATTTTAAAATGAAAAATCTGTTTGAAAACTTACGGTGTTACAGTAGAGCTGGTCGGAATCAACAACAATGGGGGCATGGGCGGATGGAATCGACGATGATGGTGTTGGGGAAGGCTTAAGTCATTGTTCAGGGTGGGGGTGCCAAATGAAACTAGGTTAAGAATATAGCTATTTGGGAGGGAGGCATCGGGGTGGAATGAAAATGGCAAGCGAGAAATTACAATAACGACTGACCTATGGTTTATTTTCGAGAAGAAATTAGCAAGGGGTTACCATAGTCACTAATTCCTTGCTAAACCATCATTAATTCCTCTCTAAATTTTATGTTTTATTATTTATCACTTAATATAGTTTTTGTCACTAATTTGTTGTTGATTTAGCTAGGGTTTTGAATCCTTTGCTAAAAGTCCAGTTTCTAGCAATGATCCCGATAGATGAATTTTGCATACAAGATTATGGTGTTTATATAGAAAATATTTATTTTGAATGAGATGAACCCTTAGAAATTCCCTCATGCGTTCCCTTCATAATTATGTGATTAATAAATCAGTTTAACACCTTATATGAAAGTCAACACACATATTTAGTCTATCTAGTCATAGACTAATGTCATATCTATTATATCATATGTATTAACATCAAGGGACTAAAATGTTATTCTAGAAAATTTTGGTACAATATATAACTGTACTTGACATATAATTAACATTACAAAATGATCATATGGCCATACTAGTAGGTTATTTTACAACTGGAGGATCAAGAAAGGGAGGACACACTCAAAAAATGTGGAGGTTGCTATATGGTAATTAATTTGGTTTTTCTTAAGAAGCTTCAGGAGATAATGCATGGAAGGATTCAATAGACGTGTCACACAATGAAGGAGCTACTGATGGTTGTTAAGTAGACAGCTTATTAGGTTCACTACCTAGCTAATTAGCTAGTGAAGGTAGGTACTTAAGGGAGTTTAGCCGATGAAATAAATAACAATAGAAGTTAGAGCAGTTACCTATTTACAACTATGAGTGCTACAATAAAATAGATGGATTGTAGTTGCTAATGATCAAATACTTGTAATTTATACAATAGACAGGATCTAATTGTATTCTACTTGTTAAAAAAATTACCATTTGATCTCCCACATATGATATGTTTTGTACACTTTTATACTAGCAACCACATTGTAGTCATTAGTATAAGTCGTATATACTTTGGCAATATATAAACTTTTACACTTCCAAAAAAATTGTAAGTTAACATTCAAACAAGTGGAGTCTTGACGACAATTTTTGAGATTTTTTATTGTCGAAATATATAAGCATAAAGAAGCTCATTCCACACATCAGGCACACCAGGAAGACACCAATGTATACAATCTGAATAGCTACTAGGGTTTGATAATTGTTCTTCACTAAGTGTCTCCCATTGTTTTCTATAAGTTGATGGGTGTCCTTCTTTCCTGTATTCTGAAAGTTGAGTTATGTTGATGATTTCAACTTTCAAACCTCTACTTTTCAATTCATCAATGGAATTTTCAACTATTTTCATCATTTTAGGATCTGTTCCGCTACCTGCATATCCTTCTTTTGTAATCAATTTTGTTTCGTTGTAACAATTTTGGTCATTGGATGCACCCCACTCCTCGGCCCTACATTTATGAAAAGGATTGAAGGGTTGCATTATGGTCACATATATAAGGAATAATTGCTTTTTAAAATAACTCCATATCAACTTTCTTTCTCACTTTTAGATCACATTTTATTCACTACAAATAGGATGTAACCGGTTTTGCAAACCAAATCGAACAAGAACCAGATTCAGAATAATCGAAAACAAATTAAAAAGCGAACGGGAACCGAGAACAGAACTGAATACCACTAAACGATATCAACCGGTTCCGGTTCCAATTTCGGTTCATTTCTACTAAGGAGTGTGTTATCTAAGAAGGTGTTTGGTGTCGGAACCGGCTAGCACCGGACCGTCACCGAACGAATCAAAAACCAAAAATGATGGATTGAGATGACCAGGAACCGGACCAAATACAACTAACCGGTTCCAACCGATTCAATTTTCCGACTAAAAGACTCATTCATAACTACAACACATTATAAATATTAAATTATCATAGATGAAAATCTTAGTGAGAGGAGATATATTAAACTTAAATAAAAACCTTGCTTTGAAATTGCAATTAATAGATCCCGTTAGTCTATTTTTATACACATTTGGTGTTGTTGTTTTTAAATAAATTATAGAGAAATTCTTAGGTATTGACTATTTGAGTTCTCCCTCCTATGATATATATATATATATATATATATATATATATATATATATATATATATATATATATATATATATATATATATATATATATATATATATATATATATAGAGAGAGAGAGAGAGAGAAAAAAAAAAAGAGAAATGAGGGTTCAATTGAGAAAAAAAAATGTTGAGAATGAGGGAATCATTCTCAGCCACACATTTATTTTGTCGTAAAACACTTAAACGTACAGGCGGAAATGGATAACGGATACACATGTGTTTTCCAACCAAACATGTTTCCTTAAACTATGCTAATCATTATCTTAATATACCCAAAAACATACTTTTTTTGTTTTTTTGATTTTTAGAAAGCTATTTTTATCGAAAAATTATTTTAAATATATCAAAATTCATAATTTTTTATTCTCTATAAATAGACATCTATATTGATATAGTTTTAAGATCAAATAAAAAAATTATTTTTTTAGAGTTTCAGCTCTTGTTATTCATAAGTGAACAGTACATTCGTTATTCACTTATGAATAAAACGTATGCTTAACTTTTTTTTTTTATAGTTTGAGTATCGTTCATATATAAATATAACATGTAATAAAGCTTTCTTACTTAAAATATATTTTTTACATCATCTTTTGTTCGTATATTATATTTATATATGAATAAAACGTGTATGAGTTGTCGTCATATTTTATATTCATATATGAATAAAACATTTATCAGATTTTTGTTACAGTTAATTTGTTATTCATATATGAATAAGTAGTATAAATGATAGGAGTGGCAATTTATGACACGACACGACAAAAATACACGACACGAAACGATATTGGGACAAAACTAAAAATTGAATTCGTGTTCGTGTCGTGTTCGTGTTAACTGTAAAAAACACGATGTCGTGTCGTGTCGTATTCGTGTTCAGAATTCGACACGAAATTGACACGATTTAACAGTCTATCGTGTTTTTCGTGTTTGTCGTGTTTATCGTGTTATATTTGATAAAGCGTTTCATTAAATAAACTAGTTTTTAGTATATGTTATATTTGTCGTGTCGTATCGTGTTTGTCGTTTTTTAATTCGTTCGTTTTCGTGTTAGTTAAAAAAAACACGACATCGTGTCGTGTCGTGTTCATGTTACATAAAACTTTTTCGTGTCGTGTCGTGTTAGACAGAAACACGAAACGATAGCACGATTTGCCACCCCTAATAAATGATACTTAAACTGTAAAAAAAATTAAAAATATTTTTTTGTTCATAAGTGAATAACGAATGTACTATAGTAAAAATCTGATGCATTTCTGTTCACCTATGAATAACGATAGCTGAAACTATAAAAAAATAAAAATTTTAATTTATCTTAAAACTATATCAATATCGATGACTATTTGTAGAGAATAAAAAATTATGAATTTTGATATATTTAAAATCATTTTTCGATAAAAATAGCTCCTTAAAAATTAAAAAACCGAATAAAACTATGTTTTAAGATATATATTAAGGTAATTATTAGCATAGTTTAAAGAAACATGTTTTGTTGGAAAACACATGTGTATTTCTTTCATATTTCCGCCGGTACGATGGAGGCTTTTGCGGCAAAAATAAATGAATGGGTGAGAATGATTTCCCCATTCTCAACCTTTTTTATTTTCTCAATTGAAATAACCTCTCTCTCTCTCTCTCTCTATATATATATATATATATATATATATATATATATATATATATATATATATATATATATATATATATATAGGCAATGGTTATTTGGAAAACAAAAAAACCCTAAATTAAAAAAACCGTAAAAATCATAAAAATGTATACAAAAATACCTAGACATTACAAAAAAAAATTCTGAATTTTTTTATCAAAAAATCGCAGCCTTTTTGACAATTTCGCTGAAAAATAAAAAATAAAAAATCAATTTTTTTTTTTTTCTAAAAAAAAATTTTCAACGATTTTATGTTAAAAGCTGCGATTTTTGATAAAAAAAATTCAAAAAAAAAGTTTTGTGATCTCTAAATATTTTTTTTATGTATTTTTATGTATTTTTATGATTTTTAGGGTTTTTTAAAGTTTTTTTTGTTTTCTATAGAACCTAAACCTATATATATATATATATATATATATATATATATATATATATATATATATATATATATATATATATATATATATATATATATATTCATGTTAAATATATATCTAATGTATCCGATTCCATCTCCTTACGTTTCTTTGGATTAAAATAGTTGAACCACAGGACCAGTGGCGTAATATATGTATATGACATATAATGATGGTAAAGGTTGAACAAAATTGGATTAAATTGTTACCTTTCATGAGTAGGTGACATGCTAATAAAGAACAACTGAGTCTTGGCTCGATCAACTTGAATCTCCAACCAATCCGACCATGTCTTTAAAGCCATTTCATAGCTACGAAGCATTTCCACTTCCTTATATATCCCATTTTTATCTTCAAACGAACCCCACCTATTAAACATTAAATTTCAAATCCAGCCTTTACGTTACATATGTTAGCTACATATAAATTAATTGTATGTAAATTAAAGAACAACTTATTATTCTTTCTCCAACCTTGAAGACTTTATGTAAAGTAACTATTTAATAGACCTAGAATTAATTTCTAGATTGACTAATAACTTACAAGACTTTGATATGGGGTCTTCTCCACCAAAGATAGGAATTGAATACCAGTATATCAGCATCAGTCCAAAACCTAGCATGTTTTTCAATAGATTGAGATCGAACAATCCTTTCTGGTAGCTTATGGTTCACTGGATCATCCGAGTTAGACTCGACTAACAATGGTGCCCAATAGAACTCGATCGATGCATTGTACCCCTTCATTTCATACAATATTCACACAAAATTAAGGAATATTGACAATTTTTAGAACTAATATACATGAGTAACTACACAAATTTTAATTAATTATGCCTTTCAAAAAAAAAATAGCCTCCTGAAAGTAAATGTTAATAGACGTTAGAAATGTTAGCTTGATTTCCCAAACCTCTCACCCGAGGCATTCCTTTATCATCAATAAACACGAATAATATTGATTATGATTCAACGTGCATGCAAAGCTTTTTTGGACGAGTGCAATATATAAAAAGATAATGTTAAATTTCTTACGTACCACGGCTTTGAAGGAGATTAAATTAGAACCATTGTAGTTCATGAATTTGAGGTTTGGATCCTGGATGGATGAATCTAAAAGGCAAACCATTGAAACCCATTGGCCTCTATTTAAAGAATCCCCTACAAACACCATCCTCTTATTCCTTAGCCTCTCCAACAATCTTGTTGCATTGAACCTTACATGAAAACATCAAAATCAACACGTTGCAGCTTCTAGAGCGAGAAAAAGTTAGAAAGATCATATCAAACTATTTTAGACCGTACTTGAACATGGAACAGCTGATATACGCTCACTATTTACATTAATGTTCTATACTGTTTACTTACCTGCTTGAACCATATCTTGTTTCATGAATTCAAAGTCTCAACCTGCGGTGACCATAATATCTACTTTGAAATAAATAATAATTTACAAAAGAAAGAATTGATCTAACTTTGGCGTTAATTAACCTCACTTCTACAGTGAAAACAGGACACATTTGAAGACTAATAAACTAAAGGTGAAAAGATTCTACCTTGTGTTTATCGATGAAGCATTTTTATTAATCCGACAGCAAAAGAGTTCAACGCAACAACTTTAAATTTCAACTATTTGACCAATTTCGAATTGAACTCCAGTGACAGAGTTAGTGAGGCTAGCATGGAAGTGTGTTCCCCTTCCATCTTTTGTAGTAAATTAGAAAGATCTTTAAAAAATTTATATGAACTCAATGTAAAAATCTGTACCCGATTTACTAAACTAGCCTCCTAGATTATTTGAAGAGAGAGAGAGAGAGAGAGAGAGAGAGAGAGAGAGAGAGAGAGGACCTTGGAAGGTCACAATGGTGAGGTTGCCATCTCCAGTTCTGATAGCTCAAATCCTCCCTTCCAAACTTGTTGCAGGCCAATTGATCCGACATGAATTTGCATTCTTTCTCTTTGTAAAGAGGGTAAGACGTGTTATCAAACACCCATTTCCCAGAAAATAAATTGCACTCTGACAATGAATCGCCTGAAAACATATCATCAACTGACGCCGGAATCATGTTAAATGTGACGTACTCTCCCGCCATATAAACTGCTCCGATGAAAAACACAGCAAAAAGAAGTGCAACAAAAACCTGAAGTATACTGAACTTTGTTGATGATCCCCATGTTATGGGAACCAAATGTTGGTTTCTCGCCACCATTGCAGTTAACCTTGATTCCCGTTTGGGAAATCTTTTTCTTTCCTACGCAATTTCCAGCTTCTATATATGTAGCGTTTTCTCCCATACTTAAAGTTTCTAATAGTTGGTGGGATTTAATGGATTTTTTTTTTTTTTTTTTTTTTATGATCTTTTGATTGGTGTGTTAGGAGTAGTGGCCAACTTGGAAACCCATTGTATCTCAGGTACCTCGTCAAAATAATTATAATAACTCTTATGGTAGGTTTGACAGAGAATATTAAATTTCATTATATTTTTCAAAAAAAATCAAGGTAATAAACATTAGTCATTAGCACATTCTATTGGTTCAGAGAAGTCATCAGAAAAAAAAATATAAAAAGTCCATTTACGGGATCGACTTACATGTATATGGTTGATTTGATTACTTGAACAAAAGCCAAAGGGGACAGTTGTCGCTTATGGTTTTGTTATAGAGGTATTAAAATAGAAATTTAAGATGAGTTTGGATAATTGAATCAAACAAGTTTATAGATCAAATAGTGAAATGTTAGGATTATAACACGGGTGGTTGTGGCCGTCACCATTGTGTTTTGTATTAAATTTGACAAACTTAGGTACTCTTTTGGATGACTATTTAACTACCAAAATTTCAAACTTTAATCGATTCAATATGTTAACCAAAATATATGACTTCAATTTATACCTTTTCCCATAATTAATTACTTCAAAAAATTGATTCCCGATAATTCTTTTTAGTTTCTTGGTGTGTTGGAGTTGTGGGGTGGCAAAAAGAGACACTACTAATTGATGGTTAGGTTGTTGCCGTTTGGAGTTGTTGGTATGTCCAAGTAGTATTCGTTACCGTCAAGTCTCTCTCTCTCTCTCTCTCTCTCTCTCTCTCTCTCTCTCTCTCTCTCTCTCTCTCTCTCTCTCTCTCTCTCTCTCTCTCTCTCTCTCTCTCTCTCTCTCTCTCTCACATCCAAAATATTATAGTACTATTTGTTTTATTGATTAACTAAAACTAATTTTGTTTTAATAGACACAAAAACTTTCAAATGTCTAATAATTAATTAAGACCTATAAATTCAATGTTAATACTTCAAAAAATGGAAACAGCTTTTTTGTGATCCAACATATATGAGAGACGAATGTAGAAATGGTTCGGTTAACGTTTGATAGGAATGATGTCTAAGTTCTATTGACGGGGTAAGCAAATATTTAAATCTTTATGATAAATACAAACATATACTTTCTCCGTCCCAAAATTATTATCCACAGATAAAAAACACACAGATTTAAAAAAAATTAATTACTACTAACTTTACACACAGATTTAAAAAAAAATTAATTACTACTAACTTTATTAAATGAAAATGACAATTGTACCATTTTGTTTCATTTAATTTCATCATTTTGTTGCATTTAATTCCATTATAGGTTAATTAATAATGAGGGGTATTTTGGTAAAAAAATATATTTATTTATAGAAATGGGCTATGATTTCAAGACAAACCAAAAATGAAACATTGACTATTAATATGGGACGGAGAAAGTATATCCGAGTACGTACTTAACTTAAAAATACGTTTGTTTGAACTAGATAAGTATACGACTATAACAGCAACAATAAGGCCGGTGGGTATCTATATACCCAACACCACGTGAGTTGAGGTGCCACTGCGGTGTTGAAATGAAAAAACCTCGGTACGCGCGTTGCGCGCAACAAGTATTCGCCGAATGCTTTTTCCTTTTGTTGCCTTCAAAATTTGAAATAATTTTGTTCTCTATTATAAATAAACATAATATTTCTATTTAAATCACAACACAAACACCAAAATACTTTGTATATGAACTTCAAAATGTCATTATCATCTTCGACTTCATCAGATACATTGGCTTTACATGAATCAGAGTTTATCGGGAACGTTATGTGAATAACACTCGCTTATATATCTACAAGAAAACAAAGTTGAAAGTTCGCGTTAAAAAATCAGACAATGACCTTCATAGAAAATTGTGCGGTTTGGAACAACCATCTTGTACAATACTACTTTGTTGATTATGTCGTCTAAGCTAAAAAATTTAGACGTCGATTCCTGATGAGAAAATTAATATTCCTACGCATTGTTGATCATGTGAATAATCAATTTCCATATTTTTTAACGAAGTAAGACGTGAGAGGCAGACAAGATTTTCTCCAATTCAAAAATATACAGCGGCAATTTGTCAACTAGAATTCAGCATGAGACCAGACTCATGGGAAGAGTATTTGAGGATATCAGAGAGAACAGCACGGGAATGTCTTTACAAATTTGCTGAAGTTTTGATTATCCTTTATTGTGACCGATATTTACGCAAGTCTACGGTTAACGACGTCCACCAAGTTGTATACGACACATGAAAACAAGCATGGATTCCCTAAAATGCTTGGTTTTTTTTTTTTTGAACAACAAGAAGATTTAATTAGAAACCAGACTAACTAGAAGCCAGAATTATAACAAGTTCAAACATTCTCTAGTCGGACAATTGCACAAAGTCTGCCAATTCAACAATTTTCCTTTTTTACATCTAAATTTGATCTAATTGAAATCCAAAAGTTTCACCTCACTCGCCAGATCTTGACTGTTCCTCACGACATTGTTGAATGTGTGATCATTCTTGTATCTCCAAATAACCCACGTAAAGGCCATGAGCACAACAAAAACAGTGTTTTTTATATTTTGAGGGATAGTAGTGTTGTTGTCTATTTGAAACAATGTTTCAATAGAGTTGAAAGCAATTTGGATTTTGTCCCACCACATGTGAAGTATGGAATGAATTTGAATCGCGGTCGAGCACTCCATGAACAGATGTATCTCCGACTCATCTCTACTGTTACAAAGCGGGCAAAGTGTCGATTGAAGATGAACGTCATTTCTATCCACGTTGAGCTTTGTGGGCATCCTCTGTAACCTTGCTCTCCGTACTAAGATGTTGACTTTTCCGGGACAGATCTGGTTCCAAAGAGTCTTGATCATGTTTGGCTTTAGCCGGTTGTCATCTATAATTTTTCTAAACGATGCCACTATGTATTTTTCATTAGAATCTCCAATCCATCTTCATTGATTATCCTAACAATAAAAAATATTGTTGATATGAATCTGCAGCTTGTCTAAAGACAAGTGTAGGTGACTAATGGTACCCCAAACACCCTCATCTTAGCATTGGAACGAGTCCGACCAATACCATTGTCTTGACCATGAATGTTATGCAGTCCACGTCATGCCACATACTACCATTTTCGGTTCTAAATCTCCACCACTATTTAACTAGCAAGGCATAGTTAAAGGCCCGCAAGCTTCCGATTTCCAAGCCACCATTTTTTTTCTTGTTAAGCACTTTTTCCCACGCAACCCACACAATCTTTTTATTATCTTGATTACCTCCCCAAAAGAAGTTACATCTAATGCTTTCAAGACGTTTGATGACAACAATAGGGGCTTTATAGAGGGAGGAAAGGTATGACCCAAAGGCTACCAAGAACAGATTTACATAAGATAAGACGGCCACCAATTGAGAGATTTTTATCTTTCCAGTTAGATAGCTTTTTGTTGAACTTGTCAATTAACGGGATCCAATTAGATTTTCTACACATGGTAGCTCCGATAGGAACTCCAAGGTATTTCATCGGGAACGAATCAACACCACATTTTAAGTTATTAGCCATGTCAACCATCTCCGAGTCACCAACACTAACATCTATCACTTTACTTTTTGAGAGATTTACCTTGCACTAGTACAAAAATGACCTACGGTCACACTTTTCAAAAAACGACCTATGACACTTTTTATTAAAAGTGTGGCCAAATGTCACTAAAAAAACCAGTGACTGCTTTTGGATACATTTAAATTAGTTTATGTGGCCATTGTACAAATAATCAAAACTTTAACCACACTTAATTATACCAAATGTGACAATTATTAGCCATACTCGAACGATGTGACCATATATCACCATCAGCTACGAATACTGATTAACATTATGATACATTTTTTATATGAGACAATAGATAAATATATGGTGACATGAGACAATTTTATATGTTTCTATATCATGGTGCCCTTTTAGACATATGAAAGCCAATGTAGCTAAAAGGTGATACATATGGTCACATTAAATATTTGTGTGTCCATAGGGTGGTGTTTACTAGTGACTTAGTAAAAGCAAGAAAACAAGTTACTTTTAGTGGTAAATGGTTATGTGCCTTTTATTATGTGTGTCAAAATATAATGAATTGGTTTTAAAAAACAAATATTGTGAGTGTAAGTAGCATTTGGTTATGGTTACAATTAGTATGTGTGTCTATAAGTAAATCTAGGTATAGAAGACATATAATGTCTGATCAGAATAATTATAGTATGGTCATTAAATGTGTGACTATGATTTTATAATGGTAATTATTTTATACCAGTGTATGTCTAAAGTTAAAGAATAGTCTACATAAAACGAAAATATGTTGTTGTAAGTATTTACTATAGTGACTTATTAATATATTTTGTGCTTCATTTTTTTATTTTTTTGGGAGAGGGAGACCCTCTAGCAATTTTTAAAAAACAAAAAGAATATGATAGAAAATGAGGAAGGGGGTTAAAAGGGGTCATAGGAGACTTTTACTAGTGATGTAACATGATTAAAGCGAGGGAGACTACAAAGTTGGATAGAGAACGAAAGACATAGGGGTTGTTTGGCAGGATATGAATTTTTAAGATTTGGATTTTTAAGAGGTCTGAATTTTTAAGAGGGTCTGAATTCTTAAGATTTGAAGTTTTAATATGTTGTTTCGTTGGAACCTCTGAAATTATGTGCTTAATTATAAAAATGACCATTTTACCCTTTGTATTATTTTTTACTAAATTCAATGTTTATTTTTCTAAAATACAATGCTCTAACTGGAAAGGTGGAAGTATGATGTTATAATATATAAATCAATAAAAGTACATTGTTATTTCTTACATCTAACCCTTTACAAAAACAATCTTACAATAGATATGAAAACAACCTGAAAAGAAGGACACTAGTACAGAAACGGAAACACAAATTGTGTATATAAATTGCAATTTGAAGCTTTTGTTCCTCAAAATTCTACCATGACAACTTTGATGTTGTACAATGCAAAAAATGGATTTTTCACCCAGACAGATTCCATATGGAATGAAATTATAAACATTTCTTATAATCTTGATATTCACATAATTTTGGGGCTAAATGACGCTTACATTGAAGCCAGGTTTTTTGATGAGGTAATCCAAATTATACATCAATCGGTATCTTACTCCAAAAATGGCTTTATGTTCACAATCATATGCTAAACACCTACAAAAAATATTCAAACCAGTAGGTTAATCAAAATGATTCAGTCACATAAGCAACGAGTCTAAATGCAACCATTCTATAAATCAAGAAAAGCTTAAACTAATAGATGATTTTAGTAAGGTGGCATCTACAGGAAGTATTAAATTGTCATTCAATCTGATGTTGACTGAATGAATAATACACAGTGGTAATTGAGTTATAGGGCAAGGCAAAAAAGAAGAAAAAACTGATATATGAACTTATAATCGAATTCATAGCAAAAAAGAATGAACAAATCAATGTATCACTAAGAATCGATTTCAAGGGGGGAAAGATTTTTTTTATGTATTTAGGGGGAAAACGATTCCAGCAAAAAAAACGATTTTAGAGCAAGAATGTTTTACCCCGAGAGACTTTGTCGTTGGATTTTGATGGCTCTGGGAAAGGCATCAACTTGAGTTGGTTAAAGGGCTGGCGGAGGCGGTCACCGGACTGGAAGGTGATGGCCGGATATGCGAGCGATGTGGAGGAGTGGATATGGTCGTCGCTGTAAGGCAAGAGAAGTAGATCGCCGGCTGTAAGGCAAGAGGTTTCACCAGCGCTGACGATGGATGAGTGTGTAGGTCGGACGTTAGTCTCTCGTTGAGGCGACGCTATAGGGCATGCTTGGCTAGACGGAAGAAACGAGGAAGAAGATGTATAATGAAAAATAAGTGTGGGATTTTTAATTTTTAGTGAAAATTTGTAACAACAAAGTGCAAATATTCTTAAAAAAGATAGATTGAATAATATAATTAGAAACATTATTGATAAATATTGATTATATAAAATAGATAAAATTATATTATTTTTCTATGGTTTGTCAGAATTCATGTGTTTGAGAACAATTATCAAAATGCTTACATGTTTGTTTATGTTATTTCAACATATTGTGTGCTTGGTTTTTGACAAACGTAAAATAACTTTTGAACATTTTGTAATTTATTTACTCAACGTGATCATTTATCTTCATCACCATACATAATGTTTCCGAAAATAAAAAACTTTATCTGAGATTTCCCTCTCCATCTTATATTTGTAAATGTGGGTGTGTGTGTTTGGGTGGGTATGGTTAAATGGTATAGGGGTGTGTGTTTGGGTGTAAATGTATATAAAGGTGGTTTTGGGTAGGGGTGGGTGGATATAGGGATTTGGGATATGGTAGTGTGTTTGTGTTAGTCTGTAGGTAAGGATACATGGTTGTGATGGTCCATGTAGGGTGAGGATGAAGATGTGGATGAGGGTGGGGTGGGGTGTGTATTGTAGGAGTGTCACATACCAATTAGGAATGAGTGTTAGATTTTTGGGTCTACGGTGTAATATATGTAGACCCATGAATGAGTTAAGACCTTTGTTAAGCTCTTTTTGAGTAGATGGGGCTTAGACTTGACATTTTTGGTAATGGGCCAATGTTTGGGCTTCCAATGTTTGGGCCTGTTAGGCCTTCAGACTTTTGTGTTGGACTTTGGACCAGCATGTTGAGCTTTCTTGGATTTTAGGCCCATGATGGGTTTTGGGCACAATTTGGAAGATTGGTCCATACTTGGGCCTTGGGTTGCCATCTAGGTTTTGGGCCTTTTGAATAGTTGATTTGGGCTTATGGTTTATGGTTTTCGAGTTAAAGAGTATGGCTTAGGGCTTAGGTTTTATGGCTTAATATGGCTTATCGGTTGGAGTTTCTGGATTATAGCTCATGACATATGGCTTACGACTTAAGTTTTAGGGAATAGGGCTTATGGATTAAGGCTTGTGGCTTTAAGCGTACTTCTTAGAGTTTAGAGCTTAAGTCTGATGGTTTATGGCTTAACTAGAAAGGCTTAGATCTTATGTCTTATGACTTATGGCTTAAGGCTTATGGTTTATGGATTAATATGTCTTATGGCTCATGACATATGAGTTAAGGGTTAAGTCTTAGGGCTTATGGCTTATGTTGATGATTTGTTATCATAAATGTTATTTAATGTAATGGGATTAATTTGTTGACCAAAAGTGACTTAATAAATATTAAACAAGTAAGGAAGGTGTGGAGTACACACTTTGTTTAATTTTGATTAAGTTTCAAAGTAAACTGTCATAGGTGAACGAACGGGGGTCCGAGGGCAGCGCCCCTGGGAGCGGGGTCCAAGGGGCAGCAGCCCCTAGTGGGGTCCAAGGGCCAGAGCCCCTGGCTGGGGTCGGGCAGCCAGGTCAGAACGAAATTTTTTTATATAGGTTATGTTACCATATAAAAAAATGCATCATAATCCATTTCCCACTAAATTGGTTCCCGATTCATTGATTGTCGGTCTGATCCGGATCATGTCCATACAAATGTTCATCCAAACATACAAATATATTTACTTCAAGTTATATTTTTCTATGCACCTTCACAAAATCGTTTTCCCTCCATGTTTATATTCTCCAAAAGAAAATGGGTTTTTATAAGAATTCATTTTCCCTCCATTTTTATTTTCCAAAAATTCTATATCCTTTTCCCTCCATGTTTATTTTCTAAAAAAATAAATAAATTGATTTCTATATTATTTTCCCTCCATGTTTATTTTCACAAAAATTGATTTCTATATGATCCCCTTTCATTTTCCCTTTTAAACATTTAAACATTTATCCCTAAATAACCGATTAGAAATAGAGGCTCCACATTTCTCTACTTATATTCACAAACATGCTTCTCATCCTGTTTCCAATCATCGTCATTCCTTGCTAATCGGTGTTCCCTGCTCTTGGTCGTCGTCATCCTCATCGCCATCTCCATCACCATCGCCATCGTTGGCCAACTCTATCGGAGACTCTCACGAGTCACGCATACCGCCGCGGAGCCACCTCTTATCGCCATCCTTTTCATTTACCTTGCTCATCTATTTTTCCTTCTTACTATCGTTTCCTTGCTCATCGTCATCGTCGTCCGCCTACTGACGCTATCACAGATTCTCACTGATTCCCTTCATCGGTCCCTACAATCTTCTGTAAAAGTAAGAAGCCATGGAATTTATTGCTTATTTTGCTTTTTGGAATCAGGTGTTGATTTTGCTGAAATAAGATATTTGTGAAAGCTTTAAGGTGTCAACTGGTAAGTTCACTTTCATTTTTGTCCATAATATGCTCGATGCAATGCCAAGTATAGAAGTTGATAATTTTTCTTGATTGGTTGATGGTATATTCGTGACTCGTGTGGTGCTTGATTGATTTTTATTTCATGGAGAACTTATTAGCGTTAATCATGTGTGCTCCACATTACACCTCCGTATTTTTTTTATGGAGCTTGAGATCAATTTTATATGTATTAATCTTAACATTGTTTGTGTATCCTTGCCATAGGTGCTAATGCAGTTGAAGCTATTGTGAGCCTTAGGAAGGTCTTTAGGTCACAAAAGAAGGAAGCCATGGAACAAGGTTTTGATTGCTTCTCATAGGAAGAATTTACTGAAATGGTAAGAATTGTTTCTCAAATCAGAAACTAGCAACAATCACTCACTTAATGATCATGTTCATATCTTGTTCATGTAGCAATCGTGATGTAAGCTATGGGATGTGAGCAGATATGTGCACTTAAGGATATTGGTCCCAAGTAAGTACTCTAGTATCCGATCGGTTATATTATTCTTTTTTATCAAAATAATTTCAAAAAATATAAACATACAACTAGATAAATCATTATAGACAGATATAATTGTTGTTCAAACTCAAGAAATCACATCATTAGAAGTATCCTCCTATCTCTTTTAATTACAATTCTCTAGTTAATCTTCTTTTTGATTCTCATATACTCTCTGTCATGTTATATATGCAATTAAATGCAAGTAATGACAACATTCTTTTGTTGACTCACTTAATATAGCAACATACTTCAATTTCCTTTTCTATGTCTAATTTCTTCATAGCATTTGTGGATTTTGTTGGCAAATTGATGATAAATTGACTTCTATTTGTAATTCCTTGTTATAAGCTTCAATATAATTAACATTGTTTTGCAAAATAGCATAAAATGTAATTCAATTTTTGAAGTTTAAGATTGATCCATTCCACATCTTGATTCAGGGAAACACATTTATCAAAAAAAGAGTGGAACAAGAATGATGTCTTTCAATAGTTTATTTGTTGCTACATTATCAACTGCAAGTAATTTTAGTTCAAGATATCAAAATGTAATGGAGCAATGGTGTGACAGTTGGATGAGCAACAATCACAATGAGTGTGCTGCCCAGGAGGCTACCCTTTATAAAGGGTAGCCTCCCTTGGCAGCACACTCACTCCTGGGCAGCACCCTTACCCCTATAAATGGTGTGACGCAACGGTACATCTATTAAAGCAAACATGGAGCAATGGTGTTAATAAAAAAAATGTATAACTTATCTTTCTTGGTCACAACTTTGCATATACTTCTATTTTTTATAACCCTGTATATGTTTTGATGTATGAATTTTTGAATTATTATTAATAAATTTTATTTTCTATTATATTTTAATGTATATTTCATTTTTTGTCGCATGTGCTTATACATAATTTATGGTCGTGTTTTAATTTTATATGTGTGACTAAATTCAAACAACATTTATGATACACAATAGTCAAAATAAAAAAACACATGTGTTTAGAAAGTATTTATAGCCATACTTATTTGACATAATGTTTGGTTACAACAACATTTTTTCCACGTTTTTCTTAAATCGATGTGACTAAAAACTCATAAAACAAACTTTTCTGTAACTAAATAATAGTTACAACTACACTAACAATAAACTTGTGTGACAGTTGGATGAGCAACAATCACAATCAAAAAACACTTGTGTGTCTACAAATCGTTTATGACCACATTTATTCAACAATGCTTTTGTGACTAATTATTAGCAAATCGCTACTTATGAAATTAAATACATGTGACCATTTAGTGAACATAGTTACGTTCACCGTAAATGCATGTCTGCAAAAGATACCCAATAGTCATAATAAACTTTGAATTGTGTGACAATTTATTAGAAAAGTGTCACATTGAAACATGTATGTCGCCAGTTGGTCATATACAGTCACTACAATTACTAAAAAAGTGTGTCTATTGATGGTTTAACGCCACAATATTGGATAAAATGATTAATTTTTGGAACAAAATTATCTACCCAATTCCCACACTTTTATAATACGACCACATGTTTTCATATTATACGGACACTGCATTTTAAAGTGACCATAAGACCCATACGATGGTGTCACCTTCCGTCACACTTTCAGTGAAAAAATAAAATGTCACTATACGCATATGGTCACACTTATTTGGTGTGTCTATAGGTCATTTTTGTACTAGTGTTGAGCCCGAATGCTAAAAAAAGCATCTTAGGATTTTGATAAATGTACCCTAAAGTCCTTGGTACTATTTAGTATATTCATTGGGGTTGGTCAATGTGCCCTAATGCGTGGTATGCACGGTCAATTCATACGAGGTGATTAGAAACAACAAAATATAATTTTAGAAGGAGTGGTTTCAAATGATATTTGTTTATAACATGCAATTTTTTGGTGCATCAGGTGCAAACAATGACATTGATGTTCTAGACCAATCATTGATATTCAACCACATCTACATTCAGAAATCATATGATGTGTTGTTTCAAGTGAATGGGACACCATACAAGCATGGTTACTACTTTACTGATGGAATATATCCCGAGTTAATTACATTTGTGAAATCATTCTCATGTCTAAACGACGAAATACAATTAAAGTTTAAGGTGGACCGAGAATTGGTTAGGAAGGATATCGAACAAGTCTTTGGTGTTCTAAAAAGACATCGGCAAATACCCACAGTCGCGACACGACCATTCGTGCATACAAACATAACCTGATGTATGTATGCATTAATATGATCATAGAAGATGAAGGAAAAACGATTTGCTACTATAGTGAAAAAGAGAATTTACCAATATTCGAATGAATAGGTATTGTGTAACATCCCGAAATTCAGGTACAGCTATTTAACCCTTCTCTTTTGTCAAATTGTCAAAGTTAGCCCTTGAGTGAAAAGTTGTAGCAAATGAGTACGCTGGGCGTACTTAAGAGTACGCTGCGCGTACTCATGCGCTTGAAATGGACGCGGACCCTTAGAGGTACGCTGGGCGTACCAAGGTTACGCTGGGCGTAACCGACCCAGATGCAAAACCCTAATTTAGACTTGAGCCCTATATAAAGAAGGTTATGGCCTTATCCTCACCCACCATTTGAGTGAGTGAAACCCTAAAAAAGAGCCAACATTCGTTCTAAGCTTGTGTGAGTGTTTTTGGAGCTAAAGTGCCTTTGTGTGTTAGTAAGGAAGAAGAGGAGATTCTTGTGGAGGCTAGAAGTTGGAGTGCAAGCCTTGGATCTGAGTTCTACAGAGGGAAGAGCTTCACTTGGAGGTATAAAGTTCAAAGCTTTTCTTGTTATTTTGATTTGTGCTTCATGGACCATTTCTAGGGCTAAAGTCCCAAAGGTGGAGACTTTATGAGCATAAAGGACTCCATAGACCTAGATCTGCCCCTTTTCAGTGATATATGAGTTATAGATCCATAAAGTTTCCATCTTGGTCGTGGTTATGAAGTCATGCTTGACTTATGAGCTTTCTAGAGTTGGGAAATGGAATGTTATGGGTGTTAGTGACTTGTCCAGCCATGCAAAGGCTTAAAGTCACCAACTTTATGGATTAAGAGGTTTAGAAAAGGTCATATCTAGAAGTTGGACGTGAGTCTTAACTGATTAAGACCCTAAAAGCTAAGAAGTCTGAAACTGGGAATTACGCTGGGCGTAATCCCAGTACGCGCTGCGTAGGGGGTTGCATTCCCCGATTCTGTGAGGTTGCCGGGTACGCCCAGCGTACAGGTTTGGTATGCGCAGCGTAACCCAGAGAGTTGACTTTTGTTGACTTTTAGGGTTTTGGTCAACATTTGGACTTTGGGTCAGGGAGGGGTAAAATGGTCTTTTACCCTTCTGTGGGATTGTAGAAAAGGGATGTAGTCTAGCCTTGAGAGCCGTTAATGATTTGAAATAATTACTTTATGTGATTAGGCGGGGCTAGGTCGTTGTTTCGAGATTCAGGGATATCGAGCACGTGAGTCACTAGACATCATACGAGGTGACTCTTCTCACTATACATTACCTAGAGTGGTATCTATGTGTAGACTGGAGGGTCTTGTGTGCTATGTGTTGTATGAGATTATGTGCATTGTGATATATGTATGCTATGTGTTGTACAGACCGGACCGGAGGGTCCAATGATATAGACCGGACCGAAGGGTCCAACGATACAGACCGGACCGATGGGTCCAACGAGCTATGACTGGACCAGAGGGTCCGACAAGCTACGGGACTGGGGGGGTCCCGCTGAGACACATCGACCGAAGGGTCGTATTATAGCCTCGAGTGGCGTATGTGTTGTATGTGGTATTTGGGGAACTCACTAAGCATTGATGCTTACAGTTGTTGTGTTATGTGTTTCAGGTACTAGCGAGGATCGCGGGAAGGCGCCGGCATGATTCGTACATACTGAGAGGATTTATGTATATGAGATCTTGGGACATGTCTTGTTTTGTTACAGTGGACACATTATGTTTTGATGATTACCGTACGAATGAAAGTATGTTTTAAAATGAAAATTTGTTTTGAAAATTCACGTTGTTACAAGTTGGTATCAGAGCCTTGGTTTGAGGGATTCGGGTGCATCATCGGATGAATCTGAACTCAAACTGAGGAATTGAGAAAGTTTTCATAAAATAAATAATTTTTCTAAAAAGAGTAAAAGATTTTGAGAAAGGCAGAAGGAAGCAGTGTGTACGATCAGCCAGCGCCCGAACGGTGATTTCCCAAAATACCCTTACATTATATGTTATGAGATATGTTATGATATGATATGCATGCTAAAGTAGGCTAGGTGTTCATATTAGGACTAGAGTGGCCTGATTTGTGATATCTTAGCCTAGGAAGGATTTTGCTACTATGTGATGCTTGAGAGCGAGTAGGTAGCAGTGAGGAGCTGATGAGAGGTCTACCGAAGGGTAGCCTATGCCAATGAGATATAGAGTACTTGTGATTTGGGTCCCAAGGAGGAGGACTTAGGGTGAATACTGATGCGGTGTGGACGGTAGTATAGGGCCCGTACTACTGAAGACACCGGAGCAGTGCGCACTCTAAGTAAGAATACTTAGGGTACTAAAGAGAAAGTAGGGTTGAGTATCGAGTACGAGTATACTCGAGCGAATCTCTGATTTCTTTTGTGTTATATTTCAGAGACATCATGGTTGGGACGCACCACCACCCAGGAGGTAGTGGTACCAGTGATGAAGAGATCCGTAGGTTGATTCATGAGGAGGTGGCTGCGGCCATTCGAGCTGAGATACCAGAGATGTTCGGGTCTATCAAGACCACGTTGATCGAGACTTTTGATGAGCAGTACGCCGCTCTTACTGAGGCTGCTGTTGCTGTGGCCACCGCAGCTGTTGCTGCTGCCAGGCCGCAGGGAGGTGACTCGTTGCTGTACCCAGAGTTCAGCAACACGAAGCGACCAGAGTTTGATGGGACGCAGGACCCGATTGCTGCGATGAGGTGGATTTCTGATACCGAGGGATGCTTCTACACCTGCTCGTGTCCAGAGCATCTGAGGGTTCGGTTTACGCTGAACCAGCTTCGCTTGGGAGCGAAGGACTGGTGGAAGTTTGTGACGGCAGACTACACTACGGCAGAGCTGACTGCGGTGACCTGGGAGAGGTTCACCACGATGTTTCGAGATGAGTATGTTCCCCCTGTGGAGAGGGAACGTCTAGCCCTAGAGTTCTTGTCCCTCAAGCAGGGAACTAAGTCTGTGACAATGATTACGAGGATGTTTCATGAGAGGGCGTTGTTTTGCCCTGAGCACGTGTCAACTGAGCAGGCACGTATGAGCCGGTACTTGAGCATTCTGAGGAGGGATATCCGCGAGTTCGTGGCGAACTCGTCGTACCGGACATTTGCCGAGCTCCAGGCAAATGCCCGCAAGAGAGAGATCGAGTTGGAGACTCAGGTCAGGGAGGAGGCTGAATCTCAAAGGAGGGACAGGCGACCGGCACAGGCGCAGCCGGCAGCCAAGCGGGCAAAGCCCGCTGATTCGAGATCTGGGGGTCCGAAGGGCCGCACTTGCGGGAAGTGCGGCAAGAGCCACGAGGGAGTGTGCAGAGCTGGGGTATGTTACAAATGCGGGAAAGAGGGGCACTATGCGAGGGATTGGCCCAAGGGGTTCACGGTTTCTTTCATTGCAACCAGACTGGCCATCGGAAGGCCGAGTGCCCACAGCTACTGCAGGGATCAGCGCAGGGATCTGCGCCAGCTGCTCGAGCTACTGAGACCCGGCCAGCGAAGGCCGAGACACCGAGGGCTCGCGGGAGAGCTTTCCAGTTGACAGCGGAGGAGGTCCGCGCAGCGCCTGATGTCGTGGCTGGTATGTATTCTTTCATTTATTTATGCTGAGTTATGAGATATTGTGCTTATATGATGATATGCGTAGGTACTTTTCTTGTGAGTTCTGTACCTGCCTTAGTGTTATTTGACTCGGGTGCGAGTTGATCATTTGTGTCGATAGCATTTAGTCGTCACATCAGTAGCAGACGAGAGGCGTTGAGTCGACCTCTGCGGGTTTCCATAGCGGACGAGCGAGCAGTGTATGCCACGGACGTGATTCGAGGATGTGTACTCGAGATCTTCGGTGTCGAGTTTCCGATAGATCTGGTCCCGATTGCGATGGGGGACGTATGTGTTATCGTGGGTATGGATTGGCTGAGCCGATTTGGGGCTGTGATAGACTGCGAGCGACAGTTGGTGACGATTCGAGATCCTAGTGGGGGAGTGCTGACAGTTTATGGCGAGGGAACCCGAGGCGGGTCAGCATTCTGTTCGGCTGCCAGAGTGAGGCAGAGTTTGCAGCAGGGCTGCAAAGGGTTCGTAGCTTATGTGATGGATACACGAGAGGCCGCTGGGAGGCCAAGTTCGATGGATGACGTTCCGATAGTGTGCGAGTTCCCGGATGTTTTTCCCGAGGAGTTGCCGGGAGTGCCTCCCGAGAGGCAGGTAGAGTTCCGCATTGATTTGGTTCCGGGGGCAGCGCCTATCGCCAAGGCGCCTTATCGCCTTGCGCCGCCGGAGATGCAGGAGTTATCCTCGCAGCTTCAGGAGCTGTTGGGGAAGGGGTTTATTCGACCGAGTAGCTCACCATGGGGAGCGTCGATCCTTTTTGTCAAGAAAAAAGATGGTTCACACTGGATGTGTATTGATTACCGGGAGTTGAACAAGTTTACGGTCAAGAACCGTTACCCATTACCGAGGATCGACGATTTGTTCGATCAGTTGCAGGGAGCGTCTTGGTTCTCCAAGATTGATCTGAGGTCTGGATATCACCAGATGAGATTACGTGATGAGGATATCCAGAAGACGGCGTTCAGGACTCGTTATGGACATTACGAGTTCGTGGTGATGCCTTTCGGGCTCACCAATGCACCAGCAGCATTCATGGACCTCATGAACAGGGTGTGTAGACCGATGTTGGATCGTTCGGTGATCGTGTTCATCGACGATATATTGGTGTATTCGAGATCTAGAGAGCAGCACGAGGAGCATCTGAGAGAGATTCTCGGGGTATTGAGGACGGAGAGGCTTTATGCCAAATTCGCCAAATCCATAGCCTCCTTCCATTTAGCAGACTCAGGGCCTGCCATGGCTTCCCTGTAATTATTAGGTTCATCCAAATCTATTAGTGTACTATCACTAATAAATGTATCACCTTCAGTGGTGATGTGATAACCATAATAAAAATCAGGTGTGTTCCTCACCCTAGTGGAACGTCTTGGAGGTACAGACTCATCTATCGGATCAACAGGAGTTTCCTCCTCAGGTTGGTCGATAGCATTTGAGGTTCCTTCACCACTTGACTCTTGAAGCTCTTCAAGGTCAATTTGCCTCCCACTGTCCCCTTGGCTTATGAATTCTCTCTCACGAAAGACTCCTCTTCTTGCTACAAAGACCACATTATCACTGGGTCTGTAGAAGAGGTAACCAAAGGATCTCTGTGGGTAGCCGATGAAAATACACCTCTCACTTCGAGGTTCAAGCTTATCATGAGTCTCACGCCTCACAAAAGCTTCACAACCCCAAATCTTGATGTGGTCCAAATTGGGAACTTTCCCAGTCCACATCTCGTGAGGTGTTTTGGCAACCTTTTTAGTAGGGACTAGATTAAGGATATGGGCGGCAGTCTCTAAGGCATACCCCTAGAAAGAGATTGGTAACGAAGCTCGACTCATCATGGAACGAACCATATCCAGCAAGGTTCGATTGCGCCTTTCATCTACACCATTCAACTATGGTGTTCTGGGAGGTGTCAATTGTGAGACAATCCCACATTCCTTAAGATAGTCAAGGAACTCAATGCATCTGAGAGAGATTCTCGGGGTATTGAGGACGGAGAGGCTTTATGCCAAATTCTCCAAGTGCGATTTCTGGTTGCGAGAGGTCCAGTTCTTGGGGCATCTCGTCAATCAGAAGGGGATATTGGTCGATCCGGCCAAGATCGAGACAGTGATGAGTTGGGAGGTGCTGAGATCTCCCACCGAGATCAGGAGTTTTCTAGGATTGGCCGGCTATTATCGGAGATTTATCAGGGATTTCTCCAAGATTGTCGTGCCTCTCACCAGATTGACCCGGAAATGTGTTGCTTTTTTCATGGGGTCCGGAGCAGCAGACCTCGTTTGAGACGCTTCGCCAGAAGTTATGCGAAGCCCCTATGTTAGCCCTCCCGGAAGGGATGGAGGATTTTGTGGTATATTGTGACGCATCGATATCGGGGTTAGGTGCGGTACTTATGCAGAGGGGGCATGTGATAGCATATGCATCGAGGCAGCTGAAGCCTCATGAGACGAGATATCCCACCCACGATCTGGAGTTGGGGGCAGTGGTGTTCGCCCTCAAGATCTAGCATCACTATTTGTATGGGGTTCGGTGTACCATATACACGGACCACAAGAGCTTGAAGTATTTGATGGATCAACCCAATCTGAATATGCGTCAGAGGAGATGGTTGGACGTGGTGAAGGATTACGATTGTGAGATCGTATACCACCCGGGCAAAGCTAATGTTGTAGCTGATGCGCTGAGCCATAGGGCGGAAAGTGCCCCGATTCGAGGCACTTGCATGAGATTGACAGTGATGACCCCAGTATTGGACACCATCCGGGAGGCCCAGGCAGAGGCCATGATACCGGAGAACCGCAAGAGGGAGCGGGTGATCGGACAGGTGTCCGAGTTCGTTATCGATAGTCGAGGGCTGATGACCTTTCAGGATTGGATTTGGGTGCCGCATGCAGGAGGGGCACGTACCATTCTGATGGAGGAGGCGCGTAGATCGAGGTTCTCGATCCATCCCGGGGCCACGAAGATGTATTTGGACCTGAAGAAAGATTATTGGTGGCCCTGTATGAAGAGGGATGTCGCGTGGTTTGTCGAGAGGTGCTTGACCTGTCGCCAGGTTAAGGCCGAGCACCAGCGTCCGCGTGGCAAGTTGCAGCCGCTTGAGGTTCCCCAGTGGAAGTGGGAACAGATTTCCATGGATTTCATCACCAAATTGCCGAGGACTGCGAGGGGTGTCGATGCAATTTGGGTGATCGTCGACCGGATGACGAAGAGCGCGCATTTTCTTGCTATCAGTGAGAGCTCTTCTGCGGAGAGGCTGGCAGAGTTGTATGTGAGGGAGGTGGTATCACAACATGGGGTGCCGATCTCGATTGTGTCAGATCGAGATGTACATTTCACTTCCAGGTTATGGAAGAAGTTTCACGAGGAGTTGGGCACGAGGTTGCATTTCAGTACCGCTTACCACCCCCAGACTGACGGACAGAGTGAGCGGACGATTCAGACGCTCGAGGACATGCTTCGAGCATGTGTGTTGGACTTCGGAGGAAGTTGGGACACGTACTTGCCGTTGGCTGAATTTTCCTACAACAACAGCCACCATTCTAGCATTGGTATGCCTCCCTTCGAGTTGTTGTACGGAAGGAGGTGTCGGACTCCCATCTGCTGGGGAGAGGTAGGACAGCGTGTGATGGGTAGTACTGAGATAGTGCTGCAGTCGACAGAGCAGATACAGCAGGTTAGACAGAGGTTACTGACGGCTCAGAGTCGTCAGAAGAGTTATGCGGATAGACGACGATCCGAGCTTGAGTTCCAGGTGGGAGATTTCGTACTCCTCAAGGTATCTCCTTGGAAAGGAGTGATCCGGTTCAGGAAGAGGGGCAAGTTGGGGCCCCGGTACATCGGTATGTTCAGGGTGACCGCGAGGGTGGGCAAGGTAGCATATCGGTTAGAGCTACCTGCAGAGTTGAGTCAGATTCATGATACCTTCCACGTGTCTCAGTTGAGGAAGTGTACAGCCGACGAGTCGGCGGTGGTACCACTGGAGGATATTCAGGTGGATGCGAGCCTGCATTATGCTGAGAGGCCAATCGCGATTGTGGATCGAAAGATCAAGGTTCCGATGAACAAGGAGGTGCCCCTGGTTCAGGTTCAGTGGCAACATCGGAGGGGGTCTGAGCTGACTTGGGAGACAGAGTCAGAGATGCGGGAGCAGCATCCGGAGATGTTTACAGCATGAGACTTCGAGGGCGAAGTCTGGTTCTAGTGGGGGAGAATTGTAACATCCTGAAATTCAGGTACAGCTATTTAACCCTTCTCTTTTGTCAAATTGTCAAAGTTAGCCCTTGAGTGAAAAGTTGTAGCAAATGAGTACGCTGGGCGTACTCAAGAGTATGCTGCGCGTACTCATGCGCTTGAAATGGACGCGGACCCTTAGAGGTACGCTGGGCGTACCAAGGTTACGCTGGGCGTAACCGGCCCAGATGCAAAACCCTAATTTAGACTTGAGCCCTATATAAAGAAGGTTATGGCCTTATCCTCAGCCACCATTTGAGTGAGTAAAACCCTAAAAGAGAGCCAACCTTCGTTCTAAGCTTGTGTGAGTGTTTTTGGAGCTAAAGTGCCTTTGTGTGTTAGTAAGGAAGAAGAGGAGATTCTTGTGGAGGCTAGAAGTTGGAGTGCAAGCCTTGGATCTGAGTTCTACAGAGGGAAGAGCTTCACTTGGAGGTATAAAGTTCAAAGCTTTTCTTGTTATTTTGATTTGTGCTTCATGGACCATTTCTAAGGTTAAAGTCCCAAAGGTGGAGACTTTATGAGCATAAAGGACTCCATAGACCTAGATCTGCCCCTTTTCAGTGATATATGAGTTATAGATCCATAAAGTTTCCATCTTGGTCGTTGTTATGAAGTCATGCTTGAGTTATGAGCTTTCTAGAGTTGGGAAATGGAATGTTATGGGTGTTAGTGACTTGTCCAGCCATGCAAAGGCTTAAAGTCACCAACTTTATGGATTAAGAGGTTTAGAAAAGGTCAGATCTAGAAGTTGGACGTGAGTCTTAACTGATTAAGACCCTAAAAGCTAAGAAGTCTATAACTGGGAATTACGCTGGGCGTAATCCCAGTACGCGCAGCGTAGGGGGTTGCATTCCCCGATTCTGTGAGGTTGCCGGGTACGCCCAGCGTACAGGTTTGGTACGCCCAGCGTACAGGTTTGGTACGCGCAGCGTAACCCAGAGAGTTGATGGGTTTTGAGCATTCTAACACTTCCTAAGTGTACATGCAACCCTAATAACCTTGAATCTATGTTTTCTCTATATACATGCAAATTTCTTTTTCAAGGTTATTTCCTAACTAGCATGGCATGGGGATTACATAAAACATAAAAACTAGTAGAAATACATACCTTGTTGTTGCTTGGATTCCTTCAAGACTTTGTGAGCCTAGCACCCCAAATGTTGTGCCTCAAATGCTTCACACAACACCACAAGACTTGGAATAACTTGAGAGAATACTTCTAGCACTCAAAATCGGTTATGCCCTCTCTAGTAACACTAGGTCACGATTTTGCTAGCCATAGGGTTCCTTTTATAGTGTTGTCACAATTAGGGTTTACACATGAATGCCCTTAATTGTCATGACTCTTGATTTCCCATGACCCATGGGTTTGTAACTCCCATGAACTATCCATGGAGCTCCATATGGTTATAACCAAACCCATAAACCATGGATCATTAATCCACCATAAAAGAATTGATGATTGTCATAATCAACCCTATATATTTAATTAGTCTCACTTTGATCACCAAATTAATACTAGATTAATACTTGATCAATACTAATTAAATAATACTATTATTAATATATTAGGACTTATAATATATTAATAATCATAAGTGCCTTATTCTCTCATTTAGTCTATCCAAGTATTGCAATGCCATGCAACCCAAATGGTCCATGCCGGGTCGGGTCAAGTACATACCAAATAAAGTTATGGACTTAGACACTATATCCAACAGTCTCCCACTTGGATAAGTCTAATAACTATATTTGCAAATATGACTTCAAAATCCGACTAGCAATCGTAGCTCTTTCAAAGTCTCTCGGAACTGAGATGATGATGATACGCCATTTAAGATAAGTGATCATATAATCCTCTGTTCTCATGATATCAGCCGGACAAACAGATGGAACATGGTCTTACTTATTGTCCAGCATTTGTTTCTCGATCTCTGATTTGTTTCGACATAGAACTAAATTGAACACATCAATTAGGTTCTGACCGGGCCCGGTACATAAGTCAAAACCAAATCATCGAGGGGCCCAGATATCGCTTCTATTTCTAGAAGGAACAGATAAACTTCGACTGATATGCTTGTACTAACTACTTGTTGAATTATTCACAAAGGCACGTTTTATGACATCGAGTTACCAATGCGTTTTCGTGCAATCAATGAATAACCAACTCATAGTCAACAACTCATATCTCTAGGTTTGAAGATTTATATGATATTACCGTCTCACGATCACTCGAGATAAATTCCATGAAGTGATGCAAGTGAGCGTGGGTTGGATCCAATACTCAGCCCTTATGAGTACTCATGAATGTTGTAGCAACCATTGCATTGTCCAAAGCACTTTTAGACAAATCATACAAGCCAAATTCATGACAGTCTTAAATCAATACTTACTTCCAAAGTTTGACTGACTGTGGATGGTTTGAATAATAACAAAATTATTCTGGAAGTAAAAACATGCAAAATTGAAACATAGTAAACAATCAACATAAGATAGTAACACCTTACTCATAAATAAATAACAACTTTTATTTATCATCAAATGTCAATTACATTTTACAAGTTTCAGGAATCTAATTATTGAAACTAATACCATCCTTCAGCCCAATGCGCCTCGCATGCTGTAAATGCTTAACCCTGCTCAGTCCCTTCGTGAGGGGATCTGCCGGGTTCTCATCTGATGATACCCTCTTAGCTACGAGGAGTCCTTCTTCTATTCGATGTATGATGAAATGGTATTTTCTGTCAATGTGCCTAGATCTCCCGTGATCTCTCGGTTCCTTAGCCAAAGCAACCGCACTTTCGCTGTCACCGAAAATTTCCATTGGCTCTTTTATAGCTGGTACAACTCCAAGGTCTCCGATGAAGTTCTTTAGCCATATCGCCTCCTTAGCTGCTTCACTTGCTGCTATGTACTCTGATTCACAAGTAGAATCAGCTACTGTCTCCTGCTTGGAACTTTTCCAAGTAATTGCCCCTCCATTTAGGATAAAGACCTAGCCTGACTGAGAGCGGAAATTATCCCTAACAGTCTGGAAGCTAGCATCGCTATATCCTTCCACTCTCAAGTCATCACTGCCTCCGAGGGTAAGGACCCAATCCTTAGTCCTCCGCAGATACTTGAGAATGTTCTTTACCGCTGTCCAGTGTGCCTTGCCAGGGTTCCCTTGATATCTACTGACCATGCTCAAAGCAAAAGCCACATCAGGGCGAGTACAAGTCATAGCATACATGATCGAGCCCACAGCGGAAGCATATGGTATATGACTCATTTCAGCTATCTCAGCCTCTGTACTCGGACTCTGAGTCTTACTCAGCTTGGCATTACTCTGGATTGGTAATTCTCTTTTCTTGGATTCTTGCATGCTGAACCTTTTCAGCACCTTATCCAAGTAAGTACTTTGACTAAGTCCAATTAGTCTCTTACTCCTATCTCTCAATATCCTTATCCCTAGGATATAGGCAGCTTCTCCAAGGTCCTTCATAGCGAAACACTTCCCAAGCCAGGTCTTAACCTCCTGCAAGGTTGGGACGTTGTTTCCTATGAGAAGTATGTCATCCACATACAACACCAAGAAGCTAACTATGCTCCCACTAGCCCTGACATACACACAAGACTCATCCTCACTCCTAGAAAAGCCAAACTCTTTGACTTTCTCATCAAAGCAAAGATTCCATCTGCGAGATGCTTGTTTCAATCCATAAATGGATTTATCAAGCTTACACACTCTATTAGGGTATCTTGTATCGACAAAATTGAGCCATGTAAACATCCTCAGCCAACTTTCCATTAAGGAAAGCGGTTTTGACATCCATTTTCCATATCTCATAATCATGAAATGCAGCTATGGCTAACAATACTCTAATAGACTTAATCTTAGCTACTGGTGAGAAGGTCTCATCATAGTCAACTCCCGGAGTTTGAGTAAAGCCCTTTGCAACCAGTCGCGCTTTGTAAGTATGTACCTTCCCATCAATGTCGGTCTTCTTCTTGAAGATCCATTTGCACCCAACTGTCTTACGACCTGGTACATTGTCAACCAAGTTCCAAACTTGATTGTCATACATGGACTGAATCTCGCTGTACATAGCCTCCTTCCATTTAGCAGACTCAGGGCCTGCCATGGCTTCCCTGTAATTATTAGGTTCATCCAAATCTATCAGTGTACTATCACTAATAAATGTATCACCTTCAGTGGTGATGTGATAACCATAATAAAAATCAGGTGTGTTCCTCACCCTAGTGGAACGTCTTGGAGGTACAGACTCATCTATCGGATCAACAGGAGTTTCCTCCTCAGGTTGGTCGATAGCATTTGAGGTTCCTTCACCACTTGACTCTTGAAGCTCTTCAAGGT
This sequence comes from Lactuca virosa, assembly GCF_052849685.1. NCBI lineage: Eukaryota > Viridiplantae > Streptophyta > Magnoliopsida > Asterales > Asteraceae > Lactuca > Lactuca virosa. The sequence goes on from NC_136434.1 coordinate 89,013,177, forward strand.
CAATTTGCCTCCCACTGTCCCCTTGGCTTATGAATTCTCTCTCACGAAAGACTCCTCTTCTTGCTACAAAGACCACATTATCACTGGGTCTGTAGAAGAGGTAACCAAAGGATCTCTGTGGGTAGCCGATGAAAATACACCTCTCACTTCGAGGTTCAAGCTTATCATGAGTCTCACGCCTCACAAAAGCTTCACAACCCCAAATCTTGATGTGGTCCAAATTGGGAACTTTCCCAGTCCACATCTCGTGAGGTGTTTTGGCAACCTTTTTAGTAGGGACTAGATTAAGGATATGGGCGGCAGTCTCTAAGGCATACCCCCAGAAAGAGATTGGTAACGAAGCTCGACTCATCATGGAACGAACCATATCCAGCAAGGTTCGATTGCGCCTTTCATCTACACCATTCAACTATGGTGTTCTGGGAGGTGTCAATTGTGAGACAATCCCACATTCCTTAAGATAGTCAAGGAACTCAATGCTAAGATACTCTCCTCCCCGATCGGAACGGAGCATCTTGATGTTCCTGCCCAATTGATTCTCCACTTCATGCTTAAACTCCTTGAACTTTTCAAAGGTTTCTGACTTATGCTTGATTAAGTAAATATATCCATATCGACTGTAATCATCAGTAAAAGTCACATAATAGCGATTAGCATCCCTTGTAGCAACTCTGAAGGGCCCACACACATCCGTGTGTACAAGGTCCAACAAACCTTCACCCCTATCACAAGTACCTATGAAGGGTGACTTTGTCATTTTTCCAAGTAAACAAGACTCGCAACTATCACCTGACTTGAGGTCAAATGATTCCAAGACTCCAGCCTTTTGGAGTTGGCCTATGCGCTTCTTGTTAACATGTCCAAGACGACAGTGCCACAAGGATGCTTTATCCAAGCTATCTGAAGAATCAATATACAACACATTATTTCCTAGATTGTCTACAACATTCACGACTTCATATACACCATCACAAGGTAATGCTTTAAAGTAGAATACATCATTGTAATAAACATTAATAGCACCATTTTTATTATCAAATGAAAAAGAAAAACCTTGTTTGTACAAGCCATGAAAAGAAATAATATTTCTCGCCATTTCGCGCGAGTAACAACACTTATTCAAATCTAACATTAACCCATTATTAAGCAATAAAGAATAAACTCCTATCTTGGTAACAGGTGATGCTTTCCTGTTGCCCATGACTAAGTTTATCTTCCCGTGCTCCACTTGCTCACTTCTTCTTAGTGCCTGCAAATCAGTACATATGTGAATACCACAACCTGTATCAAGCACCCAAGAATTAGCATTAGATGAGTTATTTAGACAATATTGTGTAAATACCTGCATGGGTGGGTTTAACCTTCCCATCCTTTACATCTTGCAGATATTTTGGGCAGCTTCGCTTGAAGTGTCCCTTATCCTGGCAATAGAAGCACTGTGCTTCCTTTGGGTTTGAAGAAGGAGTAATGGGACCTTTCTTTGTCCCACTTGAAGAGGAACCATCAAGAGTCTTACCCTTGGTACCCTTCGAAGGGCTTTTCCTCTTCTTACCCTTTCCCTGCCCAATAGCCAGAACAGGGGCTGTTGAAGGAGTAGAAGTAGCAACCGCTTTACCCTTAAGGCCATTTTCAGCTGTCCTTAAGAGTCCTTGAAGTTTGCTAAGTGTGACTTCCTCCTTGTTCATATGATAAGTCATACGAAACTGATCATAACTTGGAGGTAAGGAATGGAGAATGATGTCAATCACCATTTCCTCAGGAAAGTCAACATTTAGCTTCAGCAACCGGTCAACGAACCTTTGCATCTTCTGTAAGTGACCGGTGATGGGTTCACCATCCTTCATCCTTGCGGTTATCATGGAGGAGATGATTTCATACCTCTCCTGACGCGCGCTCTGATGGTACCTTTCCATCAGATCCAGGTGCATCTCATAGGGGTAGAAATCTTCATAGGATTTTTGAAGTTCAGGAGTCATGGTGGCCATCATGATGCATGCTACTTTAGTAGCATCCTTTTCATGTGCAACAAACTCCGCAAACTCTTCAGGAGTAGCAGTGGCTTCACTCACAACCTTAAGCTCCCTATCGAGGACATATTCTTTGTCCTCATAGCGGGTAATCATTCTGATGTTTCTGATCCACTCATTGAAATTGGATCCATCAAAGATGACCTTACCACACAAGTTCATAAGGGAAAAGGAGCCTGTTGGGTTTGAGCCAGAAGCATTGTTGGAAGACATCTGAAAGGAAAGAAAGACAAGTTTCATTAGATTAGGAATCCTTAATAATTCACCCAAATGAAATATTAAGGCTAGGATCCAACAAACTATTTATAGTTAGAAGAGGGATGCCGTAATCCATACTATAAAATATTTGAAGGTAGGTAAATGACGATTTACCAATTTCCACCATAAGAATGAAATATTTTATTATTAGGTTTTAGTGGTTTTGAAACTCCTAGATCTTTTGAGATACATTGAACTTTTCAATGGCATGTTTGAATCTCGATTGTGCCCTCTCAAGTTTGTGACTGGGATGCCGAGGATCACAAACAAGGTGTGAATAACCATACAAATTGACTTGGTACCCTCAACAATATTACCTAATCGATGTGCCGGTTAACCACACACGCTCCACCGATCTATAATAAAGTCAAGTTACCCTTTGCGACTCTTACTAGCCCATGTTAGTGTGCCGGTTAACCACACACGCTCCACTAACGACTTGGTAAGGTACAAAGTGTAATTTTATGGGCTAGCACCAATTTCACATTTTCCTAAAGTAACTAAGATTGGGAATTTATAATGTATAGTTAATTTATAATTCATTATACTTTTAACGAGTATTTAAAGTCGTATCCTACCCGTTCGGCTAACGACCTTCCACCGATCAAGGAAGCGGTGGGTGAGAGTGGACATCCATTAAGTCACCATTTTATAGGCAACAACCTTATACCCCTCTTATAGACCGGCTTCGTGAATGAGGCCTACTAACGGTAAGAATGACATATTCTTATACATATCTATATAATAAAATTATAATAATAGTATAAGTGTTGATTTTTAAACTTTTTAAAAATCTAAGGTTTAATTTGGAATTAAAGTATTAAAGTGTAAGACTTTTCAAATTCCAAAACTTGAGGGCAAGATTTGAAACTATTCCAAGTCTCTTCAATTTGTAACTTATGAGTTTTAATGGTTCATAAAAATGAAGACTCTTCATTTTATGAAACCTCTTTAGTTCTTTAATCATAATTAAAAGAAGTGACTTTTGGTTATCCATAACTTGAGGACAAGTTATGGACACCATCATAGCCATTAAGATCATGAATTAAACACACATGGAGGTTACACATAATTCCTATGATCTTCTCAACTCATATGAACACAAATTCATGTCAAGCAATTTCAAGAAAATCATATAAACATATACAATACTTGAAAATTGATAAAAGTCATGTAAAATGGGGGAGAATTGTAACATCCTGAAATTCAGGTACAGCTATTTAACCCTTCTCTTTTGTCAAATTGTCAAAGTTAGCCCTTGAGTGAAAAGTTGTAGCAAATGAGTACGCTGGGCGTACTCAAGAGTACGCTGCGCGTACTCATGCGCTTGAAATGGACGCGGACCCTTAGAGGTACGCTGGGCGTACCAAGGTTACGCTGGGCGTAACCGGCCCAGATGCAAAACCCTAATTTAGACTTGAGCCCTATATAAAGAAGGTTATGGCCTTATCCTCAGCCACCATTTGAGTGAGTGAAACCCTAAAAGAGAGCCAACCTTCGTTCTAAGCTTGTGTGAGTGTTTTTGGAGCTAAAGTGCCTTTGTGTGTTAGTAAGGAAGAAGAGGAGATTCTTGTGGAGGCTAGAAGTTGGAGTGCAAGCCTTGGATCTGAGTTCTACAGAGGGAAGAGCTTCACTTGGAGGTATAAAGTTCAAAGCTTTTCTTGTTATTTTGATTTGTGCTTCATGGACCATTTCTAAGGTTAAAGTCCCAAAGGTGGAGACTTTATGAGCATAAAGGACTCCATAGACCTAGATCTGCCCCTTTTCAGTGATATATGAGTTATAGATCCATAAAGTTTCCATCTTGGTCGTTGTTATGAAGTCATGCTTGAGTTATGAGCTTTCTAGAGTTGGGAAATGGAATGTTATGGGTGTTAGTGACTTGTCCAGCCATGCAAAGGCTTAAAGTCACCAACTTTATGGATTAAGAGGTTTAGAAAAGGTCAGATCTAGAAGTTGGACGTGAGTCTTAACTGATTAAGACCCTAAAAGCTAAGAAGTCTATAATTGGGAATTACGCTGGGCGTAATCCCAGTACGCGCAGCGTAGGGGGTTGCATTCCCCGATTCTGTGAGGTTGCCGGGTACGCCCAGCGTACAGGTTTGGTACGCCCAGCGTACAGGTTTGGTACGCGCAGCGTAACCCAGAGAGTTGATGGGTTTTGAGCATTCTAACACTTCCTAAGTGTACATGCAACCCTAATAACCTTGAATCTATGTTTTCTCTATATACATGCAAATTTCTTTTTCAAGGTTATTTCCTAACTAGCATGGCATGGGGATTACATAAAACATAAAAACTAGTAGAAATACATACCTTGTTGTTGCTTGGATTCCTTCAAGACTTTGTGAGCCTAGCACCCCAAATGTTGTGCCTCAAATGCTTCACACAACACCACAAGACTTGGAATAACTTGAGAGAATACTTCTAGCACTCAAAATCGGTTATGCCCTCTCTAGTAACACTAGGTCACGATTTTGCTAGCCATAGGGTTCCTTTTATAGTGTTGTCACAATTAGGGTTTACACATGAATGCCCTTAATTGTCATGACTCTTGATTTCCCATGACCCATGGGTTTGTAACTCCCATGAACTATCCATGGAGCTCCATATGGTTATAACCAAACCCATAAACCATGGATCATTAATCCACCATAAAAGAATTGATGATTGTCATAATCAACCCTATATATTTAATTAGTCTCACTTTGATCACCAAATTAATACTAGATTAATACTTGATCAATACTAATTAAATAATACTATTATTAATATATTAGGACTTATAATATATTAATAATCATAAGTGCCGTATTCTCTCATTTAGTCTATCCAAGTATTGCAATGTCATGCAACCCAAATGGACCATGCCGGGTCGGGTCAAGTACATACCAAATAAAGTTATGGATTTAGACACTATATCCAACAAGAGTTGACTTTTGTTGACTTTTAGGGTTTTGGTCAACATTTGGACTTTGGGTCAGGGAGGGGTAAAATGGTCTTTTACCCTTCTGTAGGATTGTAGAAAAGGGATGTAGTCTAGCCTTGAGAGCCGTTAATGATTTGAAATAATTACTTTATGTGATTAGGCGGGGCTAGGTCGTTGTTTCGAGATTCAGGGATATCGAGCATGTGAGTCACTAGACATCATACGAGGTGAGTCTTCTCACTATACATTACCTAGAGTGGTATCTATGTGTAGACCGGAGGGTCTTGTGTGCTATGTGTTGTATGAGATTATATGCATTGTGATATATGTATGCTATGTGTTGTACAAACCGGACCGGAGGGTCCAACGATATAGACCGGACCGAAGGGTCCAACGACACAGACCGGACCGATGGGTCCAACGAGCTATGATTGGACCAGAGGGTCCGACGAGCTACGGGACTGGGGGGGGTCCCGCTGAGACACATCGACCGAAGGGTCGTATTATAGCCTCGAGTGGCGTATGTGTTGTATGTGGTATTCGGGGAACTCACTAAGCATTTATGCTTACAGTTGTTGTGTTATGTGTTTCAGGTACTAGCGAGGATCGCGGGAAGGCGACGACATGATTCGTACACACTGAGAGGATTTATGTATATGAGATCTTGGGACATGTCTTGTTTTGTTACAGTGGACACATTATGTTTTGATGATTATCGTACGAATGAAAGTATGTTTTAAAATGAAAAATTGTTTTGAAAATTCACGTTGTTACATATTGATACGCCAGAATACATGGCGAACAGGGGGAAGTATATGATGGCGCTCAACATCACAATCTTTGTGCTGATTTGATGGAGCATATCTTCAATACCCATCTGAATCTTGGTCGCTAACAATTTGTATATCAATGTGTTCAACGATATAGATGAAGAGTTGGACATGTTTGAATATCATGATTTAGGCGAGGATTCTAACAATATTATAACCGATGATGAGGAGTGACATACTATTTTAATATGTTTTAGGTTCGTTTGAATTTTAATAGAATATTTTTTTATTTTGAATATGTATTTTTTTAATTAATGAATTAATTTTCTTTTTATTAATTTTATGTAATTATTAAATTATATTTTAACATATTTAATTAAAAAAATTAGTGCGAGGTGCCAAAATTATTGGAATAATGCGCTAATAATATTTGTTTTTGGTTTTTTGTGTGGGGAAGGACCAGAGTGTGAAACTGAATACGAGTATTTGTGGAGGAAGAATTCTTCCGTATTTTCATATATCCAATAATCAACAGAGGAATACATTTATACAAGAAACAAAGAATAACAAATTATCCTAGTTTACAGCCTTAATGAAAAGATATCAATTTCTTATCTTATACAACAACCATTTCCCATGTTTGACCTTATCTACACCAGGTTTTGCTCTCGTCAACACAGAGACCAACTAACTAATATATATCGGCAATGAGAAGCCAAAATTATGGAAATTGATGAAGCAATTGAATGGTAGGAGGATTGTTGCGTAATAAATCAATAGAAATCTTTATTAATCTGACAGATGCAACATAGATCGTATACATTGATTCAATATCTGATAGCATGTTAAGATTTATGTATATAGATATTTGATATAACCAACATGCATGCATGCTTGAATCAAAACAGTAGTTAGTGTACACGTTTGTTTGTAGCATGTATATGTTTATTGTATTCGACCCTTATGAGAGGCCCATACTGCCATACATCTGCCTTAGTCCACCTTGTGCGTTGACGAAAAAGTTTAAAGATTTGAAGTTCAATGAAACTAAAAAAGTGAAAGATGAGTCTGATGCATATGAAGTTTCTTGATATAACTTAAAGCTTGATCGATTTTCAGATCTCATGTATATTTTGTAGCTAATATTGATGATTTAGTAGATTAAACATATTGGTTATTAAACTTATTTGAAGAAATCTGTTAGTATAAAGTTGGTGGTGTATCTCTAGAATCTCTATATAAGCATAATACATGGGTGGTATGATGTTTCTCTGCATTTGATTTTATTCTCCGAAAACCATTTCTGCCTCCTACCACCATTCTCAACTGTCACTCCCTTTATGTTTTTACCAACGCACACACCACCACCCTCGCACCAGTGACCACTGTTAACCCCTGCCAGTACGACTATTCAAAATCTCATATTCGGTGATGGACATTTTTAGGGTTCTGGCCAAATAAAATGTTTTATACGTAATTTTTCTAGGATTCGACTATTCAGACCGAGATGTTCTTTGTTGGGATAGCTCTTTGGCCACCATGTATTTGATGAAATTTATGATTGTTGGAATCCTAAGTCGGTGAGGAACTTGGAGGCCAAGCAATTTTAGTTTATGGCAAGTTGGTCATAGTTTCATAGTCTAAATATACAACTTGGTATGTTAGGCTCTATATATACATGTCTATAATAAAGTTTAGGATTAAGAGAGATAGATTGTAATCAATCAAGGTTTTGAGTTATTTTCATATTAATCGAAGAGTAGTTTGGTTAAATATTGTTTTTGCAATCTCGTTTTCTAAGCTTGAATTGGTATCAGAGCCGGAGAGTTGAAAGCGTTAAGACCTAATACGTACATGTTGACAAGCCGGTCAACATGGCGGATGCAGGGGCAAACGAAGGAGCTGCTCCGGTGAAGGTGAAGGAGGTAGGATCGACTATCGTTGCATGTCCCATGCTCAATTCGACAAATTACACTATGTGGGCATTGAGAATGAAGGTTATCTTACGAATTCACAAAGCATGGACCGTGATCGATCCAGGAATAGAGGAGAATGAAGAAAAGGATTACTTGGCAATGGGGTTGATTTATCAAGCAATTCCTGAAACTCTTATAATGCAAATCGGTGATGTCGAATCCTCTATAGCTCTCTGGGACACGATTAAGTCTCGTCATGTTGGGGCTGATCGGGTCAAGGAAGAGAGACTACAAACCCTTATGGCAGAATTTGATCGATTGAAGATATCTGAGTCGGAGTCAATCGACACGTTTACTTGGAAATTATCTGGAATCTCATCCAAGGGAGCAGCACTGTGGGAATCGATTGATGAATCAAAAATGGTGAAGAAATTTCTAAAATCCCTACCAAGAACAAAGTTCATACACATCGCCGCCTCCCTTGAGCAGGTCTTGGATCTGAAGACGATGGGCTTCAAGGATGTCGTTGGAAGGTTAAAAGCATATGAATAGAGGATTAGGGAGGAGGACGCTGATGAGAATGATCAATCGAAGGTGTTGTTTGTAAAGAAAGTCATCTAGTTCTCAGGGTGGAACGAAAGGAAAAGGGACGATGAAAGGGTTTAATGGGGCAAGCGGGTCCAAACAAACGAATCGAACCTTACATGGTGGTAAGTCTAATTCACACAAGCCTAATGCTGACCAGTCCAATTCGAATTCCGACCCAAACAAGAATAAAACCAAGAAGGACCGATCCAAAGTTATTTGTTATTGGTGCAATAAATCGGGCCACTTCGCATCTCAATGTCCGGACCGAATCCAAAAATTGCAAGAAAGTAATTTTACAGAAAGCGACGACAATGATGAGAATTTTTACACGAGACTGTGTTTTTTAAATGAAGAATAGGTGATATCGTCTCGATACGACTCACAAGATAGCGATGTGTGGTATTTAGATAACGGAGCAAGTAATCATATGATAGGAAATCGGTCATTTTTTTTTCGAACTTGATGAAGGCATAACTGGGATGGTTAAATTCGAAGATAATTCGTGTGTAAAAAAAAGGTGTTATGCTTTTCCAGGGGAAGAAGGGTCAACAAAGGTTGATGAAGGAGATTTACTACATATCGGATCTCAAGAATAACATCATTAGCCTCAGAAGCCGGGTGTGACATCCGGGTGAAAGACAACTACCTCACCATGCACGATGCTGACAACTGTTACTCATGAAGCTACAAAGAACTACAAACTGAATTTATAAAATAAAATTACAAACTGGAGTACCTATTTTCCTTCATTCGAAACTAAGTGAAGATACGTGGCGATGGCATGCAAGACTTGGACATATAAATTTCGATTCAATGAAAAAGATGTCTAAGAATGGTATAGTCAAAGGGTTACCCAAATTTGATCATGAGAATCAATTGTATGAATCTTGATTGGTAGGCAAGCAAACAAGAAAGTCATTCTCGAATATGACGACATAGAAAGTAAAACGACCATTGCAACTTGTTCATGGTGATCTATGCGGTCCGATCACATCGGCTACCAAAGGTCAAAACTGGTAAGTTTTCACACTAATTGATGAATTTTCACAATATATGTGGATTTATCTCATGAAAGAAAAGAGTGAGGCGGTTACACACTTCAAAAGGTTCAAAGCTTTGGTGGAAAATGAAATTGGAAAGTCTTTGAAAGTTTTTAGAAGTGATCGAGGAGGTGAGTTTACCTCTATCGACTTCAACACTTTTTTTAATCAAAATGGAGTCAAACGTCACCTTACCGCCCCATATTCTCCACAACAAAATGAAATTGTCGACTGAAGAAACCAAACACTTATAGACATGACATGAAGTATAATGAAGGAAATGTATGTTCCAAACTATTTATGGGGAGAAGCAGTAAATCACTCTGCAAATCTAATTAGTCACGTTTACATAGGAGTCCTTGGTGATACAACTCCATACGAAAAAATTATATAAAAGAAAGCCAAACTTAGAAAATGTTTGTATATTTGGGTGCCTAGCACATGCAAAAGTTGAACCGGTAAATCTAAAGAAGTTAGATGCAAGATCAAAACCACTAGTACATGTTGGTTCTGAATCGGGTACAAAATCCTATCGGCTACATAACCCGCCGACACAAAAGGTAATCGTGAGTCGAGTCGTTATTTTTTATGAAACCAAAGGGTGGGGTTGGCATAAAAAAGCAAGAACCAACAATGAAGAACCATGCTCATTCATAATACCATGGGACTACCCGGAAGATGAGGTGAACAACGACCAAGGAAAGAATGTAAATGACGATCCAATTGAACCAATTGAATCAGATCATGAGTTCGAAGACGAAGATAACTTTCAAGAAAATGCATAACCTAGTCCGGTCAACAATAACATGAACAATGTTCAAAACTGAAGAACATAGAGATTCGCGGGTGATTGTTGGAAACATAAGTCTATGAGGAACTTGGAGGCCAAGCAATCTAGTTTATGGCAAGTTGGTCATAGTTTCCTAGTCTAAATATACAAATCAGTATGTTAGGCTCTATATATACATGTATATAGTCGAGTTTAGGATTAAGAGAGACAGATTGTAATCCATCATGGTTTTGAGTTATTTTCCTATTAATCAAAGAGTAGTTTGGTTAAATATTGTTTTTGCAATCTCGTTTTCTAAGCTTGAGTGACTCACTTTTTTTGTTATCTCATCTTAGTTTTTCCTGTAGCTTACGATTTTACAACCAAATTTCATTTCAAATAACTGGATGGTTGTCATTGTTGTTCAAAATAGATTTTTTATCATTTAAAGTGCGATGTATGGCATGAGTTGTTTGAAACTCACTACATTGGTTACGGCGTCTCTGATCATCTTGACAATAACAATGAAAAACTCGGTAATGCTAAGTGGAATACACTACTAGAAAAAGACGCTTGTGCCTACTAAAATTTCTTTGGAATTATTTTAATAGGAAGTTCTCTGACGGATTTCCTAGAAAATATGAAAACTAGTTTTCCTCGGAAGTTCCTACGCATTTCCGAAATAATTCCTAACAAAGAAGAAAAAATGCATAATCCCAGAGCAGATACAGCAGTCGACAGAGCAGATACAGCAGGTTAGACAGAGGTTACTGACGGCTCAGAGTCGTCAGAAGAGTTATGCGGATAGACGACGATCCGAGCTTGAGTTCCAGGTGGGAGATTTCGTACTCCTCAAGGTATCTCCTTGGAAAGGAGTGATCCGGTTCAGGAAGAGGGGCAAGTTGGGGCCCCGGTACATCGGTATGTTCAGGGTGACCGCGAGGGTGGGCAAGGTAGCATATCGGTTAGAGCTACCTGCAGAGTTGAGTCAGATTCATGATACCTTCCACGTGTCTCAGTTGAGGAAGTGTACAGCCGACGAGTCGGCGGTGGTACCACTGGAGGATATTCAGGTGGATGCGAGCCTGCATTATGCTGAGAGGCCAATCGCGATTGTGGATCGAAAGATCAAGGTTCCGATGAACAAGGAGGTGCCCCTGGTTCAGGTTCAGTGGCAACATCGGAGGGGGTCTGAGCTGACTTGGGAGACAGAGTCAGAGATGCGGGAGCAGCATCCGGAGATGTTTACAGCATGAGACTTCGAGGGCGAAGTCTGGTTCTAGTGGGGGAGAATTGTAACATCCTGAAATTCAGGTACAGCTATTTAACCCTTCTCTTTTGTCAAATTGTCAAAGTTAGCCCTTGAGTGAAAAGTTGTAGCAAATGAGTACGCTGGGCGTACTCAAGAGTATGCTGCGCGTACTCATGCGCTTGAAATGGACGCGGACCCTTAGAGGTACGCTGGGCGTACCAAGGTTACGCTGGGCGTAACCGGCCCAGATGCAAAACCCTAATTTAGACTTGAGCCCTATATAAAGAAGGTTATGGCCTTATCCTCAGCCACCATTTGAGTGAGTAAAACCCTAAAAGAGAGCCAACCTTCGTTCTAAGCTTGTGTGAGTGTTTTTGGAGCTAAAGTGCCTTTGTGTGTTAGTAAGGAAGAAGAGGAGATTCTTGTGGAGGCTAGAAGTTGGAGTGCAAGCCTTGGATCTGAGTTCTACAGAGGGAAGAGCTTCACTTGGAGGTATAAAGTTCAAAGCTTTTCTTGTTATTTTGATTTGTGCTTCATGGACCATTTCTAAGGTTAAAGTCCCAAAGGTGGAGACTTTATGAGCATAAAGGACTCCATAGACCTAGATCTGCCCCTTTTCAGTGATATATGAGTTATAGATCCATAAAGTTTCCATCTTGGTCGTTGTTATGAAGTCATGCTTGAGTTATGAGCTTTCTAGAGTTGGGAAATGGAATGTTATGGGTGTTAGTGACTTGTCCAGCCATGCAAAGGCTTAAAGTCACCAACTTTATGGATTAAGAGGTTTAGAAAAGGTCAGATCTAGAAGTTGGACGTGAGTCTTAACTGATTAAGACCCTAAAAGCTAAGAAGTCTATAACTGGGAATTACGCTGGGCGTAATCCCAGTACGCGCAGCGTAGGGGGTTGCATTCCCCGATTCTGTGAGGTTGCCGGGTACGCCCAGCGTACAGGTTTGGTACGCCCAGCGTACAGGTTTGGTACGCGCAGCGTAACCCAGAGAGTTGATGGGTTTTGAGCATTCTAACACTTCCTAAGTGTACATGCAACCCTAATAACCTTGAATCTATGTTTTCTCTATATACATGCAAATTTCTTTTTCAAGGTTATTTCCTAACTAGCATGGCATGGGGATTACATAAAACATAAAAACTAGTAGAAATACATACCTTGTTGTTGCTTGGATTCCTTCAAGACTTTGTGAGCCTAGCACCCCAAATGTTGTGCCTCAAATGCTTCACACAACACCACAAGACTTGGAATAACTTGAGAGAATACTTCTAGCACTCAAAATCGGTTATGCCCTCTCTAGTAACACAAGGTCACGATTTTGCTAGCCATAGGGTTCCTTTTATAGTGTTGTCACAATTAGGGTTTACACATGAATGCCCTTAATTGTCATGACTCTTGATTTCCCATGACCCATGGGTTTGTAACTCCCATGAACTATCCATGGAGCTCCATATGGTTATAACCAAACCCATAAACCATGGATCATTAATCCACCATAAAAGAATTGATGATTGTCATAATCAACCCTATATATTTAATTAGTCTCACTTTGATCACCAAATTAATACTAGATTAATACTTGATCAATACTAATTAAATAATACTATTATTAATATATTAGGACTTATAATATATTAATAATCATAAGTGCCTTATTCTCTCATTTAGTCTATCCAAGTATTGCAATGCCATGCAACCCAAATGGTCCATGCCGGGTCGGGTCAAGTACATACCAAATAAAGTTATGGACTTAGACACTATATCCAACAGTCTCCCACTTGGATAAGTCTAATAACTATATTTGCAAATATGACTTCAAAATCCGACTAGCAATCGTAGCTCTTTCAAAGTCTCTCGGAACTGAGATGATGATGATACGCCATTTAAGATAAGTGATCATATAATCCTCTGTTCTCATGATATCAGCCGGACAAACACATGGAACATGGTCTTACTTATTGTCCAGCATTTGTTTCTCGATCTCTGATTTGTTTCGACATAGAACTAAATTGAACACATCAATTAGGTTCTGACCGGGCCCGGTACATAAGTCAAAACCAAATCATCGAGGGGCCCAGATATCGCTTCTATTTCTAGAAGGAACAGATAAACTTCGACTGATATGCTTGTACTAACTACTTGTTGAATTATTCACAAAGGCACGTTTTATGACATCGAGTTACCAATGCGTTTTCGTGCAATCAATGAATAACCAACTCATAGTCAACAACTCATATCTCTAGGTTTGAAGATTTATATGATATTACCGTCTCACGATCACTCGAGATAAATTCCATGAAGTGATGCAAGTGAGCGTGGGTTGGATCCAATACTCAGCCCTTATGAGTACTCATGAATGTTGTAGCAACCATTGCATTGTCCAAAGCACTTTTAGACAAATCATACAAGCCAAATTCAGGACAGTCTTAAATCAATACTTACTTCCAAAGTTTGACTGACTGTGGATGGTTTGAATAATAACAAAATTATTCTGGAAGTAAAAACATGCAAAATTGAAACATAGTAAACAATCAACATAAGATAGTAACACCTTACTCATAAATAAATAACAACTTTTATTTATCATCAAATGTCAATTACATTTTACAAGTTTCAGGAATCTAATTATTGAAACTAATACCATCCTTCAGCCCAATGCGCCTCGCATGCTGTAAATGCTTAACCCTGCTCAGTCCCTTCGTGAGGGGATCTGCCGGGTTCTCATCTGATGATACCCTCTTAGCTACGAGGAGTCCTTCTTCTATTCGATGTATGATGAAATGGTATTTTCTGTCAATGTGCCTAGATCTCCCGTGATCTCTCGGTTCCTTAGCCAAAGCAACCGCACTTTCGCTGTCACCGAAAATTTCCATTGGCTCTTTTATAGCTGGTACAACTCCAAGGTCTCCGATGAAGTTCTTTAGCCATATCGCCTCCTTAGCTGCTTCACTTGCTGCTATGTACTCTGATTCACAAGTAGAATCAGCTACTGTCTCCTGCTTGGAACTTTTCCAAGTAATTGCCCCTCCATTTAGGATAAAGACCTAGCCTGACTGAGAGCGGAAATTATCCCTAACAGTCTGGAAGCTAGCATCGCTATATCCTTCCACTCTCAAGTCATCACTGCCTCCGAGGGTAAGGACCCAATCCTTAGTCCTCCGCAGATACTTGAGAATGTTCTTTACCGCTGTCCAGTGTGCCTTGCCAGGGTTCCCTTGATATCTACTGACCATGCTCAAAGCAAAAGCCACATCAGGGCGAGTACAAGTCATAGCATACATGATCGAGCCCACAGCGGAAGCATATGGTATATGACTCATTTCAGCTATCTCAGCCTCTGTACTCGGACTCTGAGTCTTACTCAGCTTGGCATTACTCTGGATTGGTAATTCTCTTTTCTTGGATTCTTGCATGCTGAACCTTTTCAGCACCTTATCCAAGTAAGTACTTTGACTAAGTCCAATTAGTCTCTTACTCCTATCTCTCAATATCCTTATCCCTAGGATATAGGCAGCTTCTCCAAGGTCCTTCATAGCGAAACACTTCCCAAGCCAGGTCTTAACCTCCTGCAAGGTTGGGACGTTGTTTCCTATGAGAAGTATGTCATCCACATACAACACCAAGAAGCTAACTATGCTCCCACTAGCCCTGACATACACACAAGACTCATCCTCACTCCTAGAAAAGCCAAACTCTTTGACTTTCTCATCAAAGCAAAGATTCCATCTGCGAGATGCTTGTTTCAATCCATAAATGGATTTATCAAGCTTACACACTCTATTAGGGTATCTTGTATCGACAAAATTGAGCCATGTAAACATCCTCAGCCAACTTTCCATTAAGGAAAGCGGTTTTGACATCCATTTTCCATATCTCATAATCATGAAATGCAGCTATGGCTAACAATACTCTAATAGACTTAATCTTAGCTACTGGTGAGAAGGTCTCATCATAGTCAACTCCCGGAGTTTGAGTAAAGCCCTTTGCAACCAGTCGCGCTTTGTAAGTATGTACCTTCCCATCAATGTCGGTCTTCTTCTTGAAGATCCATTTGCACCCAACTGTCTTACGACCTGGTACATTGTCAACCAAGTTCCAAACTTGATTGTCATACATGGACTGAATCTCGCTGTCCATAGCCTCCTTCCATTTAGCAGACTCAGGGCCTGCCATGGCTTCCCTGTAATTATTAGGTTCATCCAAATCTATCAGTGTACTATCACTAATAAATGTATCACCTTCAGTGGTGATGTGATAACCATAATAAAAATCAGGTGTGTTCCTCACCCTAGTGGAACGTCTTGGAGGTACAGACTCATCTATCGGATCAACAGGAGTTTCCTCCTCAGGTTGGTCGATAGCATTTGAGGTTCCTTCACCACTTGACTCTTGAAGCTCTTCAAGGTCAATTTGCCTCCCACTGTCCCCTTGGCTTATGAATTCTCTCTCACGAAAGACTCCTCTTCTTGCTACAAAGACCACATTATCACTGGGTCTGTAGAAGAGGTAACCAAAGGATCTCTGTGGGTAGCCGATGAAAATACACCTCTCACTTCGAGGTTCAAGCTTATCATGAGTCTCACGCCTCACAAAAGCTTCACAACCCCAAATCTTGATGTGGTCCAAATTGGGAACTTTCCCAGTCCACATCTCGTGAGGTGTTTTGGCAACCTTTTTAGTAGGGACTAGATTAAGGATATGGGCGGCAGTCTCTAAGGCATACCCCCAGAAAGAGATTGGTAACGAAGCTCGACTCATCATGGAACGAACCATATCCAGCAAGGTTCGATTGCGCCTTTCATCTACACCATTCAACTATGGTGTTCTGGGAGGTGTCAATTGTGAGACAATCCCACATTCCTTAAGATAGTCAAGGAACTCAATGCTAAGATACTCTCCTCCCCGATCGGAACGGAGCATCTTGATGTTCCTGCCCAATTGATTCTCCACTTCATGCTTAAACTCCTTGAACTTTTCAAAGGTTTCTGACTTATGCTTGATTAAGTAAATATATCCATATCGACTGTAATCATCAGTAAAAGTCACATAATAGCGATTAGCATCCCTTGTAGCAACTCTGAAGGGCCCACACACATCCGTGTGTACAAGGTCCAACAAACCTTCACCCCTATCACAAGTACCTATGAAGGGTGACTTTGTCATTTTTCCAAGTAAACAAGACTCGCAACTATCACCTGACTTGAGGTCAAATGATTCCAAGACTCCAGCCTTTTGGAGTTGGCCTATGCGCTTCTTGTTAACATGTCCAAGACGACAGTGCCACAAGGATGCTTTATCCAAGCTATCTGAAGAATCAATATACAACACATTATTTCCTAGATTGTCTACAACATTCACGACTTCATATACACCATCACAAGGTAATGCTTTAAAGTAGAATACATCATTGTAATAAACATTAATAGCACCATTTTTATTATCAAATGAAAAAGAAAAACCTTGTTTGTACAAGCCATGAAAAGAAATAATATTTCTCGCCATTTCGCGCGAGTAACAACACTTATTCAAATCTAACATTAACCCATTATTAAGCAATAAAGAATAAACTCCTATCTTGGTAACAGGTGATGCTTTCCTGTTGCCCATGACTAAGTTTATCTTCCCGTGCTCCACTTGCTCACTTCTTCTTAGTGCCTGCAAATCAGTACATATGTGAATACCACAACCTGTATCAAGCACCCAAGAATTAGCATTAGATGAGTTATTTAGACAATATTGTGTAAATACCTGCATGGGTGGGTTTAACCTTCCCATCCTTTACATCTTGCAGATATTTTGGGCAGCTTCGCTTGAAGTGTCCCTTATCCTGGCAATAGAAGCACTGTGCTTCCTTTGGGTTTGAAGAAGGAGTAATGGGACCTTTCTTTGTCCCACTTGAAGAGGAACCATCAAGAGTCTTACCCTTGGTACCCTTCGAAGGGCTTTTCCTCTTCTTACCCTTTCCCTGCCCAATAGCCAGAACAGGGGCTGTTGAAGGAGTAGAAGTAGCAACCGCTTTACCCTTAAGGCCATTTTCAGCTGTCCTTAAGAGTCCTTGAAGTTTGCTAAGTGTGACTTCCTCCTTGTTCATATGATAAGTCATACGAAACTGATCATAACTTGGAGGTAAGGAATGGAGAATGATGTCAATCACCATTTCCTCAGGAAAGTCAACATTTAGCTTCAGCAACCGGTCAACGAACCTTTGCATCTTCTGTAAGTGACCGGTGATGGGTTCACCATCCTTCATCCTTGCGGTTATCATGGAGGAGATGATTTCATACCTCTCCTGACGCGCGTTCTGATGGTACCTTTCCATCAGATCCAGGTGCATCTCATAGGGGTAGAAATCTTCATAGGATTTTTGAAGTTCAGGAGTCATGGTGGCCATCATGATGCATGCTACTTTAGTAGCATCCTTTTCATGTGCAACAAACTCCGCAAACTCTTCAGGAGTAGCAGTGGCTTCACTCACAACCTTAAGCTCCCTATCGAGGACATATTCTTTGTCCTCATAGCGGGTAATCATTCTGATGTTTCTGATCCACTCATTGAAATTGGATCCATCAAAGATGACCTTACCACACAAGTTCATAAGGGAAAAGGAGCCTGTTGGGTTTGAGCCAGAAGCATTGTTGGAAGACATCTGAAAGGAAAGAAAGACAAGTTTCATTAGATTAGGAATCCTTAATAATTCACCCAAATGAAATATTAAGGCTAGGATCCAACAAACTATTTATAGTTAGAAGAGGGATGCCGTAATCCATACTATAAAATATTTGAAGGTAGGTAAATGACGATTTACCAATTTCCACCATAAGAATGAAATATTTTATTATTAGGTTTTAGTGGTTTTGAAACTCCTAGATCTTTTGAGATACATTGAACTTTTCAATGGCATGTTTGAATCTCGATTGTGCCCTCTCAAGTTTGTGACTGGGATGCCGAGGATCACAAACAAGGTGTGAATAACCATACAAATTGACTTGGTACCCTCAACAATATTACCTAATCGATGTGTCGGTTAACCACACACGCTCCACCGATCTATAATAAAGTCAAGTTACCCTTTGCGACTCTTACTAGCCCATGTTAGTGTGCCGGTTAACCACACACGCTCCACTAACGACTTGGTAAGGTACAAAGTGTAATTTTATGGGCTAGCACCAATTTCACATTTTCCTAAAGTAACTAAGATTGGGAATTTATAATGTATAGTTAATTTATAATTCATTATACTTTTAACGAGTATTTAAAGTCGTATCCTACCCGTTCGGCTAACGACCCTCCACCGATCAAGGAAGCGGTGGGTGAGAGTGGACATCCATTAAGTCACCATTTTATAGGCAACAACCTTATACCCCTCTTATAGACCGGCTTCGTGAATGAGGCCTACTAACGGTAAGAATGACATATTCTTATACATATCTATATAATAAAATTATAATAATAGTATAAGTGTTGATTTTTAAACTTTTTAAAAATCTAAGGTTTAATTTGGAATTAAAGTATTAAAGTGTAAGACTTTTCAAATTCCAAAACTTGAGGGCAAGATTTGAAACTATTCCAAGTCTCTTCAATTTGTAACTTATGAGTTTTAATGGTTCATAAAAATGAAGACTCTTCATTTTATGAAACCTCTTTAGTTCTTTAATCATAATTAAAAGAAGTGACTTTTGGTTATCCATAACTTGAGGACAAGTTATGGACACCATCATAGCCATTAAGATCATGAATTAAACACACATGGAGGTTACACATAATTCCTATGATCTTCTCAACTCATATGAACACAAATTCATGTCAAGCAATTTCAAGAAAATCATATAAACATATACAATACTTGAAAATTGATAAAAGTCATGTAAAATGGGGGAGAATTGTAACATCCTGAAATTCAGGTACAGCTATTTAACCCTTCTCTTTTGTCAAATTGTCAAAGTTAGCCCTTGAGTGAAAAGTTGTAGCAAATGAGTACGCTGGGCGTACTCAAGAGTACGCTGCGCGTACTCATGCGCTTGAAATGGACGCGGACCCTTAGAGGTACGCTGGGCGTACCAAGGTTACGCTGGGCGTAACCGGCCCAGATGCAAAACCCTAATTTAGACTTGAGCCCTATATAAAGAAGGTTATGGCCTTATCCTCAGCCACCATTTGAGTGAGTGAAACCCTAAAAGAGAGCCAACCTTCGTTCTAAGCTTGTGTGAGTGTTTTTGGAGCTAAAGTGCCTTTGTGTGTTAGTAAGGAAGAAGAGGAGATTCTTGTGGAGGCTAGAAGTTGGAGTGCAAGCCTTGGATCTGAGTTCTACAGAGGGAAGAGCTTCACTTGGAGGTATAAAGTTCAAAGCTTTTCTTGTTATTTTGATTTGTGCTTCATGGACCATTTCTAAGGTTAAAGTCCCAAAGGTGGAGACTTTATGAGCATAAAGGACTCCATAGACCTAGATCTGCCCCTTTTCAGTGATATATGAGTTATAGATCCATAAAGTTTCCATCTTGGTCGTTGTTATGAAGTCATGCTTGAGTTATGAGCTTTCTAGAGTTGGGAAATGGAATGTTATGGGTGTTAGTGACTTGTCCAGCCATGCAAAGGCTTAAAGTCACCAACTTTATGGATTAAGAGGTTTAGAAAAGGTCAGATCTAGAAGTTGGACGTGAGTCTTAACTGATTAAGACCCTAAAAGCTAAGAAGTCTATAATTGGGAATTACGCTGGGCGTAATCCCAGTACGCGCAGCGTAGGGGGTTGCATTCCCCGATTCTGTGAGGTTGCCGGGTACGCCCAGCGTACAGGTTTGGTACGCCCAGCGTACAGGTTTGGTACGCGCAGCGTAACCCAGAGAGTTGATGGGTTTTGAGCATTCTAACACTTCCTAAGTGTACATGCAACCCTAATAACCTTGAATCTATGTTTTCTCTATATACATGCAAATTTCTTTTTCAAGGTTATTTCCTAACTAGCATGGCATGGGGATTACATAAAACATAAAAACTAGTAGAAATACATACCTTGTTGTTGCTTGGATTCCTTCAAGACTTTGTGAGCCTAGCACCCCAAATGTTGTGCCTCAAATGCTTCACACAACACCACAAGACTTGGAATAACTTGAGAGAATACTTCTAGCACTCAAAATCGGTTATGCCCTCTCTAGTAACAATAGGTCACGATTTTGCTAGCCATAGGGTTCCTTTTATAGTGTTGTCACAATTAGGGTTTACACATGAATGCCCTTAATTGTCATGACTCTTGATTTCCCATGACCCATGGGTTTGTAACTCCCATGAACTATCCATGGAGCTCCATATGGTTATAACCAAACCCATAAACCATGGATCATTAATCCACCATAAAAGAATTGATGATTGTCATAATCAACCCTATATATTTAATTAGTCTCACTTTGATCACCAAATTAATACTAGATTAATACTTGATCAATACTAATTAAATAATACTATTATTAATATATTAGGACTTATAATATATTAATAATCATAAGTGCCTTATTCTCTCATTTAGTCTATCCAAGTATTGCAATGTCATGCAACCCAAATGGACCATGCCGGGTCGGGTCAAGTACATACCAAATAAAGTTATGGATTTAGACACTATATCCAACAAGAGTTGACTTTTGTTGACTTTTAGGGTTTTGGTCAACATTTGGACTTTGGGTCAGGGAGGGGTAAAATGGTCTTTTACCCTTCTGTGGGATTGTAGAAAAGGGATGTAGTCTAGCCTTGAGAGCCGTTAATGATTTGAAATAATTACTTTATGTGATTAGGCGGGGCTAGGTCGTTGTTTCGAGATTCAGGGATATCGAGCACGTGAGTCACTAGACATCATACGAGGTGACTCTTCTCACTATACATTACCTAGAGTGGTATCTATGTGTAGACTGGAGGGTCTTGTGTGCTATGTGTTGTATGAGATTATGTGCATTGTGATATATGTATGCTATGTGTTGTACAGACCGGACCGGAGGGTCCAATGATATAGACCGGACCGAAGGGTCCAACGATACAGACCGGACCGATGGGTCCAACGAGCTATGACTGGACCAGAGGGTCCGACAAGCTACGGGACTGGGGGGGTCCCGCTGAGACACATCGACCGAAGGGTCGTATTATAGCCTCGAGTGGCGTATGTGTTGTATGTGGTATTTGGGGAACTCACTAAGCATTGATGCTTACAGTTGTTGTGTTATGTGTTTCAGGTACTAGCGAGGATCGCGGGAAGGCGCCGACATGATTCGTACATACTGAGAGGATTTATGTATATGAGATCTTGGGACATGTCTTGTTTTGTTACAGTGGACACATTATGTTTTGATGATTACCGTACGAATGAAAGTATGTTTTAAAATGAAAATTTGTTTTGAAAATTCACGTTGTTACAAGTTGGTATCAGAGCCTTGGTTTGAGGGATTCGGGTGCATCATCGGATGAATCTGAACTCAAACTGAGGAATTGAGAAAGTTTTCATAAAATAAATAATTTTTCTAAAAAGAGTAAAAGATTTTGAGAAAGGCAGAAGGAAGCAGTGTGTACGATCAGCCAGCGCCCGAACGGTGATTTCCCAAAATACCCTTACATTATATGTTATGAGATATGTTATGATATGATATGCATGCTAAAGTAGGCTAGGTGTTCATATTAGGACTAGAGTGGCCTGATTTGTGATGTCTTAGCCTAGGAAGGATTTTGCTACTATGTGATGCTTGAGAGCGAGTAGGTAGCAGTGAGGAGCTGATGAGAGGTCTACCGAAGGGTAGCCTATGCCAATGAGATATAGAGTACTTGTGATTTGGGTCCCAAGGAGGAGGACTTAGGGTGAATACTGATGCGGTGTGGACGGTAGTATAGGGCCCGTACTACTGAAGACACCGGAGCAGTGCGCACTCTAAGTAAGAATACTTAGGGTACTAAAGAGAAAGTAGGGTTGAGTATCGAGTACGAGTATACTCGAGCGAATCTCTGATTTCTTTTGTGTTATATTTCAGAGACATCATGGTTGGGACGCGCCACCACCCAGGAGGTAGTGGTACCAGTGATGAAGAGATCCGTAGGTTGATTCATGAGGAGGTGGCTGCGGCCATTCGAGCTGAGATACCAGAGATGTTCGGGTCTATCAAGACCACGTTGATCGAGACTTTTGATGAGCGGTACGCCGCTCTTACTGAGGCTGCTGTTGCTGTGGCCACCGCAGCTGTTGCTGCTGCCAGGCCGCAGGGAGGTGACTCGTTGCTATACCCAGAGTTCAGCAACACGAAGCGACCAGAGTTTGATGGGACGCAGGACCCGATTGCTGCGATGAGGTGGATTTCTGATACCGAGGGATGCTTCTACACCTGCTCGTGTCCAGAGCATCTGAGGGTTCGGTTTACGCTGAACCAGCTTCGCTTGGGAGCGAAGGACTGGTGGAAGTTTGTGACGGCAGACTACACTACGGCAGAGCTGACTGCGGTGACCTGGGAGAGGTTCACCACGATGTTTCGAGATGAGTATGTTCCCCCTGTGGAGAGGGAACGTCTAGCCCTAGAGTTCTTGTCCCTCAAGCAGGGAACTAAGTCTGTGACAATGATTACGAGGATGTTTCATGAGAGGGCGTTGTTTTGCCCTGAGCACGTGTCAACTGAGCAAGCACGTATGAGCCGGTACTTGAGCATTCTGAGGAGGGATATCCGCGAGTTCGTGGCGAACTCGTCGTACCGGACATTTGCCGAGCTCCAGGCAAATGCCCGCAAGAGAGAGATCGAGTTGGAGACTCAGGTCAGGGAGGAGGCTGAATCTCAAAGGAGGGACAGGCGACCGGCACAGGCGCAGCCGGCAGCCAAGCGGGCAAAGCCCGCTGATTCGAGATCTGGGGGTCCGAAGGGCCGCACTTGCGGGAAGTGCGGCAAGAGCCACGAGGGAGTGTGCAGAGCTGGGGTATGTTACAAATGCGGGAAAGAGGGGCACTATGCGAGGGATTGGCCCAAGGGGTTCACGGTTTCTTTCATTGCAACCAGACTGGCCATCGGAAGGCCGAGTGCCCACAGCTACTGCAGGGATCAGCGCAGGGATCTGCGCCAGCTGCTCGAGCTACTGAGACCCGGCCAGCGAAGGCCGAGACACCGAGGGCTCGCGGGAGAGCTTTCCAGTTGACAGCGGAGGAGGTCCGCGCAGCGCCTGATGTCGTGGCTGGTATGTATTCTTTCATTTATTTATGCTGAGTTATGAGATATTGTGCTTATATGATGATATGCGTAGGTACTTTTCTTGTGAGTTCTGTACCTGCCTTAGTGTTATTTGACTCGGGTGCGAGTTGATCATTTGTGTCGATAGCATTTAGTCGTCACATCAGTAGCAGACGAGAGGCGTTGAGTCGACCTCTGCGGGTTTCCATAGCGGACGAGCGAGCAGTGTATGCCACGGACGTGATTCGAGGATGTGTACTCGAGATCTTCGGTGTCGAGTTTCCGATAGATCTGGTCCCGATTGCGATGGGGGACGTATGTGTTATCGTGGGTATGGATTGGCTGAGCCGATTTGGGGCTGTGATAGACTGCGAGCGACAGTTGGTGACGATTCGAGATCCTAGTGGGGGAGTGCTGACAGTTTATGGCGAGGGAACCCGAGGCGGGTCAGCATTCTGTTCGGCTGCCAGAGTGAGGCAGAGTTTGCAGCAGGGCTGCAAAGGGTTCGTAGCTTATGTGATGGATACACGAGAGGCCGCTGGGAGGCCAAGTTCGATGGATGACGTTCTGATAGTGTGCGAGTTCCCGGATGTTTTTCCCGAGGAGTTGCCGGGAGTGCCTCCCGAGAGGCAGGTAGAGTTCCGCATTGATTTGGTTCCGGGGGCAGCGCCTATCGCCAAGGCGCCTTATCGCCTTGCGCCGCCGGAGATGCAGGAGTTATCCTCGCAGCTTCAGGAGCTGTTGGGGAAGGGGTTTATTCGACCGAGTAGCTCACCATGGGGAGCGTCGATCCTTTTTGTCAAGAAAAAAGATGGTTCACACTGGATGTGTATTGATTACCGGGAGTTGAACAAGTTTACGGTCAAGAACCGTTACCCATTACCGAGGATCGACGATTTGTTCGATCAGTTGCAGGGAGCGTCTTGGTTCTCCAAGATTGATCTGAGGTCTGGATATCACCAGATGAGATTACGTGATGAGGATATCCAGAAGACGGCGTTCAGGACTCGTTATGGACATTACGAGTTCGTGGTGATGCCTTTCGGGCTCACCAATGCACCAGCAGCATTCATGGACCTCATGAACAGGGTGTGTAGACCGATGTTGGATCGTTCGGTGATCGTGTTCATCGACGATATATTGGTGTATTCGAGATCTAGAGAGCAGCACGAGGAGCATCTGAGAGAGATTCTCGGGGTATTGAGGACGGAGAGGCTTTATGCCAAATTCGCCAAATCCATAGCCTCCTTCCATTTAGCAGACTCAGGGCCTGCCATGGCTTCCCTGTAATTATTAGGTTCATCCAAATCTATTAGTGTACTATCACTAATAAATGTATCACCTTCAGTGGTGATGTGATAACCATAATAAAAATCAGGTGTGTTCCTCACCCTAGTGGAACGTCTTGGAGGTACATACTCATCTATCGGATCAACAGGAGTTTCCTCCTCAGGTTGGTCGATAGCATTTGAGGTTCCTTCACCACTTGACTCTTGAAGCTCTTCAAGGTCAATTTGCCTCCCACTGTCCCCTTGGCTTATGAATTCTCTCTCACGAAAGACTCCTCTTCTTGCTACAAAGACCACATTATCACTGGGTCTGTAGAAGAGGTAACCAAAGGATCTCTGTGGGTAGCCGATGAAAATACACCTCTCACTTCGAGGTTCAAGCTTATCATGAGTCTCACGCCTCACAAAAGCTTCACAACCCCAAATCTTGATGTGGTCCAAATTGGGAACTTTCCCAGTCCACATCTCGTGAGGTGTTTTGGCAACCTTTTTAGTAGGGACTAGATTAAGGATATGGGCGGCAGTCTCTAAGGCATACCCCTAGAAAGAGATTGGTAATGAAGCTCGACTCATCATGGAACGAACCATATCCAGCAAGGTTCGATTGCGCCTTTCATCTACACCATTCAACTATGGTGTTCTGGGAGGTGTCAATTGTGAGACAATCCCACATTCCTTAAGATAGTCAAGGAACTCAATGCATCTGAGAGAGATTCTCGGGGTATTGAGGACGGAGAGGCTTTATGCCAAATTCTCCAAGTGCGATTTCTGGTTGCGAGAGGTCCAGTTCTTGGGGCATCTCGTCAATCAGAAGGGGATATTGGTCGATCCGGCCAAGATCGAGACAGTGATGAGTTGGGAGGTGCTGAGATCTCCCACCGAGATCAGGAGTTTTCTAGGATTGGCCGGCTATTATCGGAGATTTATCAGGGATTTCTCCAAGATTGTCGTGCCTCTCACCAGATTGACCCGGAAATGTGTTGCTTTTTTCATGGGGTCCGGAGCAGCAGACCTCGTTTGAGACGCTTCGCCAGAAGTTATGCGAAGCCCCTATGTTAGCCCTCCCGGAAGGGATGGAGGATTTTGTGGTATATTGTGACGCATCGATATCGGGGTTAGGTGCGGTACTTATGCAGAGGGGGCATGTGATAGCATATGCATCGAGGCAGCTGAAGCCTCATGAGACGAGATATCCCACCCACGATCTGGAGTTGGGGGCAGTGGTGTTCGCCCTCAAGATCTAGCATCACTATTTGTATGGGGTTCGGTGTACCATATACACGGACCACAAGAGCTTGAAGTATTTGATGGATCAACCCAATCTGAATATGCGTCAGAGGAGATGGTTGGACGTGGTGAAGGATTACGATTGTGAGATCGTATACCACCCGGGCAAAGCTAATGTTGTAGCTGATGCGCTGAGCCATAGGGCGGAAAGTGCCCCGATTCGAGGCACTTGCATGAGATTGACAGTGATGACCCCAGTATTGGACACCATCCGGGAGGCCCAGGCAGAGGCCATGATACCGGAGAACCGCAAGAGGGAGCGGGTGATCGGACAGGTGTCCGAGTTCGTTATCGATAGTCGAGGGCTGATGACCTTTCAGGATTGGATTTGGGTGCCGCATGCAAGAGGGGCACGTACCATTCTGATGGAGGAGGCGCGTAGATCGAGGTTCTCGATCCATCCCGGGGCCACGAAGATGTATTTGGACCTGAAGAAAGATTATTGGTGGCCCTGTATGAAGAGGGATGTCGCGTGGTTTGTCGAGAGGTGCTTGACCTGTCGCCAGGTTAAGGCCGAGCACCAGCGTCCGCGTGGCAAGTTGCAGCCGCTTGAGGTTCCCCAGTGGAAGTGGGAACAGATTTCCATGGATTTCATCACCAAATTGCCGAGGACTGCGAGGGGTATCGATGCAATTTGGGTGATCGTCGACCGGATGACGAAGAGCGCGCATTTTCTTGCTATCAGTGAGAGCTCTTCTGCGGAGAGGCTGGCAGAGTTGTATGTGAGGGAGGTGGTATCACAACATGGTGTGCCGATCTCGATTGTGTCAGATCGAGATGTACATTTCACTTCCAGGTTATGGAAGAAGTTTCACGAGGAGTTGGGCACGAGGTTGCATTTCAGTACCGCTTACCACCCCCAGACTGACGGACAGAGTGAGCGGACGATTCAGACGCTCGAGGACATGCTTCGAGCATGTGTGTTGGACTTCGGAGGAAGTTGGGACACGTACTTGCCGTTGGCTGAATTTTCCTACAACAACAGCCACCATTCTAGCATTGGTATGCCTCCCTTCGAGTTGTTGTACGGAAGGAGGTGTCGGACTCCCATCTGCTGGGGAGAGGTAGGACAGCGTGTGATGGGTAGTACTGAGATAGTGCTGCAGTCGACAGAGCAGATACAGCAGGTTAGACAGAGGTTACTGACGGCTCAGAGTCGTCAGAAGAGTTATGCGGATAGACGACGATCCGAGCTTGAGTTCCAGGTGGGAGATTTCGTACTCCTCAAGGTATCTCCTTGGAAAGGAGTGATCCGGTTCAGGAAGAGGGGCAAGTTGGGGCCCCGGTACATCGGTATGTTCAGGGTGACCGCGAGGGTGGGCAAGGTAGCATATCGGTTAGAGCTACCTGCAGAGTTGAGTCAGATTCATGATACCTTCCACGTGTCTCAGT
The DNA here is from genome assembly GCF_052849685.1 of Lactuca virosa. Taxonomy (NCBI): domain Eukaryota; kingdom Viridiplantae; phylum Streptophyta; class Magnoliopsida; order Asterales; family Asteraceae; genus Lactuca; species Lactuca virosa. The sequence continues at coordinate 89,040,879 of NC_136434.1, forward strand.
TGAGGAAGTGTACAGCCGACGAGTCGGCGGTGGTACCACTGGAGGATATTCAGGTGGATGCGAGCCTGCATTATGCTGAGAGGCCAATCGCGATTGTGGATCGAAAGATCAAGGTTCCGATGAACAAGGAGGTGCCCCTGGTTCAGGTTCAGTGGCAACATCGGAGGGGGTCTGAGCTGACTTGGGAGACAGAGTCAGAGATGCGGGAGCAGCATCCGGAGATGTTTACAGCATGAGACTTCGAGGGCGAAGTCTGGTTCTAGTGGGGGAGAATTGTAACATCCTGAAATTCAGGTACAGCTATTTAACCCTTCTCTTTTGTCAAATTGTCAAAGTTAGCCCTTGAGTGAAAAGTTGTAGCAAATGAGTACGCTGGGCGTACTCAAGAGTATGCTGCGCGTACTCATGCGCTTGAAATGGACGCGGACCCTTAGAGGTACGCTGGGCGTACCAAGGTTACGCTGGGCGTAACCGGCCCAGATGCAAAACCCTAATTTAGACTTGAGCCCTATATAAAGAAGGTTATGGCCTTATCCTCAGCCACCATTTGAGTGAGTAAAACCCTAAAAGAGAGCCAACCTTCGTTCTAAGCTTGTGTGAGTGTTTTTGGAGCTAAAGTGCCTTTGTGTGTTAGTAAGGAAGAAGAGGAGATTCTTGTGGAGGCTAGAAGTTGGAGTGCAAGCCTTGGATCTGAGTTCTACAGAGGGAAGAGCTTCACTTGGAGGTATAAAGTTCAAAGCTTTTCTTGTTATTTTGATTTGTGCTTCATGGACCATTTCTAAGGTTAAAGTCCCAAAGGTGGAGACTTTATGAGCATAAAGGACTCCATAGACCTAGATCTGCCCCTTTTCAGTGATATATGAGTTATAGATCCATAAAGTTTCCATCTTGGTCGTTGTTATGAAGTCATGCTTGAGTTATGAGCTTTCTAGAGTTGGGAAATGGAATGTTATGGGTGTTAGTGACTTGTCCAGCCATGCAAAGGCTTAAAGTCACCAACTTTATGGATTAAGAGGTTTAGAAAAGGTCAGATCTAGAAGTTGGACGTGAGTCTTAACTGATTAAGACCCTAAAAGCTAAGAAGTCTATAACTGGGAATTACGCTGGGCGTAATCCCAGTACGCGCAGCGTAGGGGGTTGCATTCCCCGATTCTGTGAGGTTGCCGGGTACGCCCAGCGTACAGGTTTGGTACGCCCAGCGTACAGGTTTGGTACGCGCAGCGTAACCCAGAGAGTTGATGGGTTTTGAGCATTCTAACACTTCCTAAGTGTACATGCAACCCTAATAACCTTGAATCTATGTTTTCTCTATATACATGCAAATTTCTTTTTCAAGGTTATTTCCTAACTAGCATGGCATGGGGATTACATAAAACATAAAAACTAGTAGAAATACATACCTTGTTGTTGCTTGGATTCCTTCAAGACTTTGTGAGCCTAGCACCCCAAATGTTGTGCCTCAAATGCTTCACACAACACCACAAGACTTGGAATAACTTGAGAGAATACTTCTAGCACTCAAAATCGGTTATGCCCTCTCTAGTAACACTAGGTCACGATTTTGCTAGCCATAGGGTTCCTTTTATAGTGTTGTCACAATTAGGGTTTACACATGAATGCCCTTAATTGTCATGACTCTTGATTTCCCATGACCCATGGGTTTGTAACTCCCATGAACTATCCATGGAGCTCCATATGGTTATAACCAAACCCATAAACCATGGATCATTAATCCACCATAAAAGAATTGATGATTGTCATAATCAACCCTATATATTTAATTAGTCTCACTTTGATCACCAAATTAATACTAGATTAATACTTGATCAATACTAATTAAATAATACTATTATTAATATATTAGGACTTATAATATATTAATAATCATAAGTGCCTTATTCTCTCATTTAGTCTATCCAAGTATTGCAATGCCATGCAACCCAAATGGTCCATGCCGGGTCGGGTCAAGTACATACCAAATAAAGTTATGGACTTAGACACTATATCCAACAGTCTCCCACTTGGATAAGTCTAATAACTATATTTGCAAATATGACTTCAAAATCCGACTAGCAATCGTAGCTCTTTCAAAGTCTCTCGGAACTGAGATGATGATGATACGCCATTTAAGATAAGTGATCATATAATCCTCTGTTCTCATGATATCAGCCGGACAAACACATGGAACATGGTCTTACTTATTGTCCAGCATTTGTTTCTCGATCTCTGATTTGTTTCGACATAGAACTAAATTGAACACATCAATTAGGTTCTGACCGGGCCCGGTACATAAGTCAAAACCAAATCATCGAGGGGCCCAGATATCGCTTCTATTTCTAGAAGGAACAGATAAACTTCGACTGATATGCTTGTACTAACTACTTGTTGAATTATTCACAAAGGCACGTTTTATGACATCGAGTTACCAATGCGTTTTCGTGCAATCAATGAATAACCAACTCATAGTCAACAACTCATATCTCTAGGTTTGAAGATTTATATGATATTACCGTCTCACGATCACTCGAGATAAATTCCATGAAGTGATGCAAGTGAGCGTGGGTTGGATCCAATACTCAGCCCTTATGAGTACTCATGAATGTTGTAGCAACCATTGCATTGTCCAAAGCACTTTTAGACAAATCATACAAGCCAAATTCATGACAGTCTTAAATCAATACTTACTTCCAAAGTTTGACTGACTGTGGATGGTTTGAATAATAACAAAATTATTCTGGAAGTAAAAACATGCAAAATTGAAACATAGTAAACAATCAACATAAGATAGTAACACCTTACTCATAAATAAATAACAACTTTTATTTATCATCAAATGTCAATTACATTTTACAAGTTTCAGGAATCTAATTATTGAAACTAATACCATCCTTCAGCCCAATGCGCCTCGCATGCTGTAAATGCTTAACCCTGCTCAGTCCCTTCGTGAGGGGATCTGTCGGGTTCTCATCTGATGATACCCTCTTAGCTACGAGGAGTCCTTCTTCTATTCGATGTATGATGAAATGGTATTTTCTGTCAATGTGCCTAGATCTCCCGTGATCTCTCGGTTCCTTAGCCAAAGCAACCGCACTTTCGCTGTCACCGAAAATTTCCATTGGCTCTTTTATAGCTGGTACAACTCCAAGGTCTCCGATGAAGTTCTTTAGCCATATCGCCTCCTTAGCTGCTTCACTTGCTGCTATGTACTCTGATTCACAAGTAGAATCAGCTACTGTCTCCTGCTTGGAACTTTTCCAAGTAATTGCCCCTCCATTTAGGATAAAGACCTAGCCTGACTGAGAGCGGAAATTATCCCTAACAGTCTGGAAGCTAGCATCGCTATATCCTTCCACTCTCAAGTCATCACTGCCTCCGAGGGTAAGGACCCAATCCTTAGTCCTCCGCAGATACTTGAGAATGTTCTTTACCGCTGTCCAGTGTGCCTTGCCAGGGTTCCCTTGATATCTACTGACCATGCTCAAAGCAAAAGCCACATCAGGGCGAGTACAAGTCATAGCATACATGATCGAGCCCACAGCGGAAGCATATGGTATATGACTCATTTCAGCTATCTCAGCCTCTGTACTCGGACTCTGAGTCTTACTCAGCTTGGCATTACTCTGGATTGGTAATTCTCTTTTCTTGGATTCTTGCATGCTGAACCTTTTCAGCACCTTATCCAAGTAAGTACTTTGACTAAGTCCAATTAGTCTCTTACTCCTATCTCTCAATATCCTTATCCCTAGGATATAGGCAGCTTCTCCAAGGTCCTTCATAGCGAAACACTTCCCAAGCCAGGTCTTAACCTCCTGCAAGGTTGGGACGTTGTTTCCTATGAGAAGTATGTCATCCACATACAACACCAAGAAGCTAACTATGCTCCCACTAGCCCTGACATACACACAAGACTCATCCTCACTCCTAGAAAAGCCAAACTCTTTGACTTTCTCATCAAAGCAAAGATTCCATCTGCGAGATGCTTGTTTCAATCCATAAATGGATTTATCAAGCTTACACACTCTATTAGGGTATCTTGTATCGACAAAATTGAGCCATGTAAACATCCTCAGCCAACTTTCCATTAAGGAAAGCGGTTTTGACATCCATTTTCCATATCTCATAATCATGAAATGCAGCTATGGCTAACAATACTCTAATAGACTTAATCTTAGCTACTGGTGAGAAGGTCTCATCATAGTCAACTCCCGGAGTTTGAGTAAAGCCCTTTGCAACCAGTCGCGCTTTGTAAGTATGTACCTTCCCATCAATGTCGGTCTTCTTCTTGAAGATCCATTTGCACCCAACTGTCTTACGACCTGGTACATTGTCAACCAAGTTCCAAACTTGATTGTCATACATGGACTGAATCTCGCTGTCCATAGCCTCCTTCCATTTAGCAGACTCAGGGCCTGCCATGGCTTCCCTGTAATTATTAGGTTCATCCAAATCTATCAGTGTACTATCACTAATAAATGTATCACCTTCAGTGGTGATGTGATAACCATAATAAAAATCAGGTGTGTTCCTCACCCTAGTGGAACGTCTTGGAGGTACAGACTCATCTATCGGATCAACAGGAGTTTCCTCCTCAGGTTGGTCGATAGCATTTGAGGTTCCTTCACCACTTGACTCTTGAAGCTCTTCAAGGTCAATTTGCCTCCCACTGTCCCCTTGGCTTATGAATTCTCTCTCACAAAAGACTCCTCTTCTTGCTACAAAGACCACATTATCACTGGGTCTGTAGAAGAGGTAACCAAAGGATCTCTGTGGGTAGCCGATGAAAATACACCTCTCACTTCGAGGTTCAAGCTTATCATGAGTCTCACGCCTCACAAAAGCTTCACAACCCCAAATCTTGATGTGGTCCAAATTGGGAACTTTCCCAGTCCACATCTCGTGAGGTGTTTTGGCAACCTTTTTAGTAGGGACTAGATTAAGGATATGGGCGGCAGTCTCTAAGGCATACCCCCAGAAAGAGATTGGTAACGAAGCTCGACTCATCATGGAACGAACCATATCCAGCAAGGTTCGATTGCGCCTTTCATCTACACCATTCAACTATGGTGTTCTGGGAGGTGTCAATTGTGAGACAATCCCACATTCCTTAAGATAGTCAAGGAACTCAATGCTAAGATACTCTCCTCCCCGATCGGAACGGAGCATCTTGATGTTCCTGCCCAATTGATTCTCCACTTCATGCTTAAACTCCTTGAACTTTTCAAAGGTTTCTGACTTATGCTTGATTAAGTAAATATATCCATATCGACTGTAATCATCAGTAAAAGTCACATAATAGCGATTAGCATCCCTTGTAGCAACTCTGAAGGGCCCACACACATCCGTGTGTACAAGGTCCAACAAACCTTCACCCCTATCACAAGTACCTATGAAGGGTGACTTTGTCATTTTTCCAAGTAAACAAGACTCGCAACTATCACCTGACTTGAGGTCAAATGATTCCAAGACTCCAGCCTTTTGGAGTTGGCCTATGCGCTTCTTGTTAACATGTCCAAGACGACAGTGCCACAAGGATGCTTTATCCAAGCTATCTGAAGAATCAATATACAACACATTATTTCCTAGATTGTCTACAACATTCACGACTTCATATACACCATCACAAGGTAATGCTTTAAAGTAGAATACATCATTGTAATAAACATTAATAGCACCATTTTTATTATCAAATGAAAAAGAAAAACCTTGTTTGTACAAGCCATGAAAAGAAATAATATTTCTCGCCATTTCGCGCGAGTAACAACACTTATTCAAATCTAACATTAACCCATTATTAAGCAATAAAGAATAAACTCCTATCTTGGTAACAGGTGATGCTTTCCTGTTGCCCATGACTAAGTTTATCTTCCCGTGCTCCACTTGCTCACTTCTTCTTAGTGCCTGCAAATCAGTACATATGTGAATACCACAACCTGTATCAAGCACCCAAGAATTAGCATTAGATGAGTTATTTAGACAATATTGTGTAAATACCTGCATGGGTGGGTTTAACCTTCCCATCCTTTACATCTTGCAGATATTTTGGGCAGCTTCGCTTGAAGTGTCCCTTATCCTGGCAATAGAAGCACTGTGCTTCCTTTGGGTTTGAAGAAGGAGTAATGGGACCTTTCTTTGTCCCACTTGAAGAGGAACCATCAAGAGTCTTACCCTTGGTACCCTTCGAAGGGCTTTTCCTCTTCTTACCCTTTCCCTGCCCAATAGCCAGAACAGGGGCTGTTGAAGGAGTAGAAGTAGCAACCGCTTTACCCTTAAGGCCATTTTCAGCTGTCCTTAAGAGTCCTTGAAGTTTGCTAAGTGTGACTTCCTCCTTGTTCATATGATAAGTCATACGAAACTGATCATAACTTGGAGGTAAGGAATGGAGAATGATGTCAATCACCATTTCCTCAGGAAAGTCAACATTTAGCTTCAGCAACCGGTCAACGAACCTTTGCATCTTCTGTAAGTGACCGGTGATGGGTTCACCATCCTTCATCCTTGCGGTTATCATGGAGGAGATGATTTCATACCTCTCCTGACGCGCGCTCTGATGGTACCTTTCCATCAGATCCAGGTGCATCTCATAGGGGTAGAAATCTTCATAGGATTTTTGAAGTTCAGGAGTCATGGTGGCCATCATGATGCATGCTACTTTAGTAGCATCCTTTTCATGTGCAACAAACTCCGCAAACTCTTCAGGAGTAGCAGTGGCTTCACTCACAACCTTAAGCTCCCTATCGAGGACATATTCTTTGTCCTCATAGCGGGTAATCATTCTGATGTTTCTGATCCACTCATTGAAATTGGATCCATCAAAGATGACCTTACCACACAAGTTCATAAGGGAAAAGGAGCCTGTTGGGTTTGAGCCAGAAGCATTGTTGGAAGACATCTGAAAGGAAAGAAAGACAAGTTTCATTAGATTAGGAATCCTTAATAATTCACCCAAATGAAATATTAAGGCTAGGATCCAACAAACTATTTATAGTTAGAAGAGGGATGCCGTAATCCATACTATAAAATATTTGAAGGTAGGTAAATGACGATTTACCAATTTCCACCATAAGAATGAAATATTTTATTATTAGGTTTTAGTGGTTTTGAAACTCCTAGATCTTTTGAGATACATTGAACTTTTCAATGGCATGTTTGAATCTCGATTGTGCCCTCTCAAGTTTGTGACTGGGATGCCGAGGATCACAAACAAGGTGTGAATAACCATACAAATTGACTTGGTACCCTCAACAATATTACCTAATCGATGTGCTGGTTAACCACACACGCTCCACCGATCTATAATAAAGTCAAGTTACCCTTTGCGACTCTTACTAGCCCATGTTAGTGTGCCGGTTAACCACACACGCTCCACTAACGACTTGGTAAGGTACAAAGTGTAATTTTATGGGCTAGCACCAATTTCACATTTTCCTAAAGTAACTAAGATTGGGAATTTATAATGTATAGTTAATTTATAATTCATTATACTTTTAACGAGTATTTAAAGTCGTATCCTACCCGTTCGGCTAACGACCCTCCACCGATCAAGGAAGCGGTGGGTGAGAGTGGACATCCATTAAGTCACCATTTTATAGGCAACAACCTTATACCCCTCTTATAGACCGGCTTCGTGAATGAGGCCTACTAACGGTAAGAATGACATATTCTTATACATATCTATATAATAAAATTATAATAATAGTATAAGTGTTGATTTTTAAACTTTTTAAAAATCTAAGGTTTAATTTGGAATTAAAGTATTAAAGTGTAAGACTTTTCAAATTCCAAAACTTGAGGGCAAGATTTGAAACTATTCCAAGTCTCTTCAATTTGTAACTTATGAGTTTTAATGGTTCATAAAAATGAAGACTCTTCATTTTATGAAACCTCTTTAGTTCTTTAATCATAATTAAAAGAAGTGACTTTTGGTTATCCATAACTTGAGGACAAGTTATGGACACCATCATAGCCATTAAGATCATGAATTAAACACACATGGAGGTTACACATAATTCCTATGATCTTCTCAACTCATATGAACACAAATTCATGTCAAGCAATTTCAAGAAAATCATATAAACATATACAATACTTGAAAATTGATAAAAGTCATGTAAAATGGGGGAGAATTGTAACATCCTGAAATTCAGGTACAGCTATTTAACCCTTCTCTTTTGTCAAATTGTCAAAGTTAGCCCTTGAGTGAAAAGTTGTAGCAAATGAGTACGCTGGGCGTACTCAAGAGTACGCTGCGCGTACTCATGCGCTTGAAATGGACGCGGACCCTTAGAGGTACGCTGGGCGTACCAAGGTTACGCTGGGCGTAACCGGCCCAGATGCAAAACCCTAATTTAGACTTGAGCCCTATATAAAGAAGGTTATGGCCTTATCCTCAGCCACCATTTGAGTGAGTGAAACCCTAAAAGAGAGCCAACCTTCGTTCTAAGCTTGTGTGAGTGTTTTTGGAGCTAAAGTGCCTTTGTGTGTTAGTAAGGAAGAAGAGGAGATTCTTGTGGAGGCTAGAAGTTGGAGTGCAAGCCTTGGATCTGAGTTCTACAGAGGGAAGAGCTTCACTTGGAGGTATAAAGTTCAAAGCTTTTCTTGTTATTTTGATTTGTGCTTCATGGACCATTTCTAAGGTTAAAGTCCCAAAGGTGGAGACTTTATGAGCATAAAGGACTCCATAGACCTAGATCTGCCCCTTTTCAGTGATATATGAGTTATAGATCCATAAAGTTTCCATCTTGGTCGTTGTTATGAAGTCATGCTTGAGTTATGAGCTTTCTAGAGTTGGGAAATGGAATGTTATGGGTGTTAGTGACTTGTCCAGCCATGCAAAGGCTTAAAGTCACCAACTTTATGGATTAAGAGGTTTAGAAAAGGTCAGATCTAGAAGTTGGACGTGAGTCTTAACTGATTAAGACCCTAAAAGCTAAGAAGTCTATAATTGGGAATTACGCTGGGCGTAATCCCAGTACGCGCAGCGTAGGGGGTTGCATTCCCCGATTCTGTGAGGTTGCCGGGTACGCCCAGCGTACAGGTTTGGTACGCCCAGCGTACAGGTTTGGTACGCGCAGCGTAACCCAGAGAGTTGATGGGTTTTGAGCATTCTAACACTTCCTAAGTGTACATGCAACCCTAATAACCTTGAATCTATGTTTTCTCTATATACATGCAAATTTCTTTTTCAAGGTTATTTCCTAACTAGCATGGCATGGGGATTACATAAAACATAAAAACTAGTAGAAATACATACCTTGTTGTTGCTTGGATTCCTTCAAGACTTTGTGAGCCTAGCACCCCAAATGTTGTGCCTCAAATGCTTCACACAACACCACAAGACTTGGAATAACTTGAGAGAATACTTCTAGCACTCAAAATCGGTTATGCCCTCTCTAGTAACACTAGGTCACGATTTTGCTAGCCATAGGGTTCCTTTTATAGTGTTGTCACAATTAGGGTTTACACATGAATGCCCTTAATTGTCATGACTCTTGATTTCCCATGACCCATGGGTTTGTAACTCCCATGAACTATCCATGGAGCTCCAGATGGTTATAACCAAACCCATAAACCATGGATCATTAATCCACCATAAAAGAATTGATGATTGTCATAATCAACCCTATATATTTAATTAGTCTCACTTTGATCACCAAATTAATACTAGATTAATACTTGATCAATACTAATTAAATAATACTATTATTAATATATTAGGACTTATAATATATTAATAATCATAAGTGCCTTATTCTCTCATTTAGTCTATCCAAGTATTGCAATGTCATGCAACCCAAATGGACCATGCCGGGTCGGGTCAAGTACATACCAAATAAAGTTATGGATTTAGACACTATATCCAACAAGAGTTGACTTTTGTTGACTTTTAGGGTTTTGGTCAACATTTGGACTTTGGGTCAGGGAGGGGTAAAATGGTCTTTTACCCTTCTGTAGGATTGTAGAAAAGGGATGTAGTCTAGCCTTGAGAGCCGTTAATGATTTGAAATAATTACTTTATGTGATTAGGCGGGGCTAGGTCGTTGTTTCGAGATTCAGGGATATCGAGCATGTGAGTCACTAGACATCATACGAGGTGAGTCTTCTCACTATACATTACCTAGAGTGGTATCTATGTGTAGACCGGAGGGTCTTGTGTGCTATGTGTTGTATGAGATTATATGCATTGTGATATATGTATGCTATGTGTTGTACAAACCGGACCGGAGGGTCCAACGATATAGACCGGACCGAAGGGTCCAACGACACAGACCGGACCGATGGGTCCAACGAGCTATGATTGGACCAGAGGGTCCGACGAGCTACGGGACTGGGGGGGTCCCGCTGAGACACATCGACCGAAGGGTCGTATTATAGCCTCGAGTGGCGTATGTGTTGTATGTGGTATTCGGGGAACTCACTAAGCATTTATGCTTACAGTTGTTGTGTTATGTGTTTCAGGTACTAGCGAGGATCGCGGGAAGGCGACGACATGATTCGTACACACTGAGAGGATTTATGTATATGAGATCTTGGGACATGTCTTGTTTTGTTACAGTGGACACATTATGTTTTGATGATTATCGTACGAATGAAAGTATGTTTTAAAATGAAAAATTGTTTTGAAAATTCACGTTGTTACATATTGATACGCCAGAATACATGGCGAACAGGGGGAAGTATATGATGGCGCTCAACATCACAATCTTTGTGCTGATTTGATGGAGCATATCTTCAATACCCATCTGAATCTTGGTCGCTAACAATTTGTATATCAATGTGTTCAACGATATAGATGAAGAGTTGGACATGTTTGAATATCATGATTTAGGCGAGGATTCTAACAATATTATAACCGATGATGAGGAGTGACATACTATTTTAATATGTTTTAGGTTCGTTTGAATTTTAATAGAATATTTTTTTATTTTGAATATGTATTTTTTTAATTAATGAATTAATTTTCTTTTTATTAATTTTATGTAATTATTAAATTATATTTTAACATATTTAATTAAAAAAATTAGTGCGAGGTGCCAAAATTATTGGAATAATGCGCTAATAATATTTGTTTTTGGTTTTTTGTGTGGGGAAGGACCAGAGTGTGAAACTGAATACGAGTATTTGTGGAGGAAGAATTCTTCCGTATTTTCATATATCCAATAATCAACAGAGGAATACATTTATACAAGAAACAAAGAATAACAAATTATCCTAGTTTACAGCCTTAATGAAAAGATATCAATTTCTTATCTTATACAACAACCATTTCCCATGTTTGACCTTATCTACACCAGGTTTTGCTCTCGTCAACACAGAGACCAACTAACTAATATATATCGGCAATGAGAAGCCAAAATTATGGAAATTGATGAAGCAATTGAATGGTAGGAGGATTGTTGCGTAATAAATCAATAGAAATCTTTATTAATCTGACAGATGCAACATAGATCGTATACATTGATTCAATATCTGATAGCATGTTAAGATTTATGTATATAGATATTTGATATAACCAACATGCATGCATGCTTGAATCAAAACAGTAGTTAGTGTACACGTTTGTTTGTAGCATGTATATGTTTATTGTATTCGGCCCTTATGAGAGGCCCATACTGCCATACATCTGCCTTAGTCCACCTTGTGCGTTGACGAAAAAGTTTAAAGATTTGAAGTTCAATGAAACTAAAAAAGTGAAAGATGAGTCTGATGCATATGAAGTTTCTTGATATAACTTAAAGCTTGATCGATTTTCAGATCTCATGTATATTTTGTAGCTAATATTGATGATTTAGTAGATTAAACATATTGGTTATTAAACTTATTTGAAGAAATCTGTTAGTATAAAGTTGGTGGTGTATCTCTAGAATCTCTATATAAGCATAATACATGGGTGGTATGATGTTTCTCTGCATTTGATTTTATTCTCCGAAAACCATTTCTGCCTCCTACCACCATTCTCAACTGTCACTCCCTTTATGTTTTTACCAACGCACACACCACCACCCTCGCACCAGTGACCACTGTTAACCCCTGCCAGTACGACTATTCAAAATCTCATATTCGGTGATGGACATTTTTAGGGTTCTGGCCAAATAAAATGTTTTATACGTAATTTTTCTAGGATTCGACTATTCAGACCGAGATGTTCTTTGTTGGGATAGCTCTTTGGCCACCATGTATTTGATGAAATTTATGATTGTTGGAATCCTAAGTCGGTGAGGAACTTGGAGGCCAAGCAATTTTAGTTTATGGCAAGTTGGTCATAGTTTCATAGTCTAAATATACAACTTGGTATGTTAGGCTCTATATATACATGTCTATAATAAAGTTTAGGATTAAGAGAGATAGATTGTAATCAATCAAGGTTTTGAGTTATTTTCATATTAATCGAAGAGTAGTTTGGTTAAATATTGTTTTTGCAATCTCGTTTTCTAAGCTTGAATTGGTATCAGAGCCGGAGAGTTGAAAGCGTTAAGACCTAATACGTACATGTTGACAAGCCGGTCAACATGGCGGATGCAGGGGCAAACGAAGGAGCTGCTCCGGTGAAGGTGAAGGAGGTAGGATCGACTATCGTTGCATGTCCCATGCTCAATTCGACAAATTACACTGTGTGGGCACTGAGAATGAAGGTTATCTTACGAATTCACAAAGCATGGACCGTGATCGATCCAGGAATAGAGGAGAATGAAGAAAAGGATTACTTGGCAATGGGGTTGATTTATCAAGCAATTCCTGAAACTCTTATAATGCAAATCGGTGATGTCGAATCCTCTATAGCTCTCTGGGACACGATTAAGTCTCGTCATGTTGGGGCTGATCGGGTCAAGGAAGAGAGACTACAAACCCTTATGGCAGAATTTGATCGATTGAAGATATCTGAGTCGGAGTCAATCGACACGTTTACTTGGAAATTATCTGGAATCTCATCCAAGGGAGCAGCACTGTGGGAATCGATTGATGAATCAAAAATGGTGAAGAAATTTCTAAAATCCCTACCAAGAACAAAGTTCATACACATCGCCGCCTCCCTTGAGCAGGTCTTGGATCTGAAGACGATGGGCTTCAAGGATGTCGTTGGAAGGTTAAAAGCATATGAATAGAGGATTAGGGAGGAGGACGCTGATGAGAATGATCAATCAAAGGTGTTGTTTGTAAAGAAAGTCATCTAGTTCTCAGGGTGGAACGAAAGGAAAAGGGACGATGAAAGGGTTTAATGGGGCAAGCGGGTCCAAACAAACGAATCGAACCTTACATGGTGGTAAGTCTAATTCACACAAGCCTAATGCTGACCAGTCCAATTCGAATTCCGACCCAAACAAGAATAAAACCAAGAAGGACCGATCCAAAGTTATTTGTTATTGGTGCAATAAATCGGGCCACTTCGCATCTCAATGTCCGGACCGAATCCAAAAATTGCAAGAAAGTAATTTTACAGAAAGCGACGACAATGATGAGAATTTTTACACGAGACTGTGTTTTTTAAATGAAGAATAGGTGATATCGTCTCGATACGACTCACAAGATAGCGATGTGTGGTATTTAGATAACGGAGCAAGTAATCATATGATAGGAAATCGGTCATTTTTTTTTCGAACTTGATGAAGGCATAACTGGGATGGTTAAATTCGAAGATAATTCGTGTGTAAAAAAAAGGTGTTATGCTTTTCCAGGGGAAGAAGGGTCAACAAAGGTTGATGAAGGAGATTTACTACATATCGGATCTCAAGAATAACATCATTAGCCTCAGAAGCCGGGTGTGACATCCGGGTGAAAGACAACTACCTCACCATGCACGATGCTGACAACTGTTACTCATGAAGCTACAAAGAACTACAAACTGAATTTATAAAATAAAATTACAAACTGGAGTACCTATTTTCCTTCATTCGAAACTAAGTGAAGATACGTGGCGATGGCATGCAAGACTTGGACATATAAATTTCGATTCAATGAAAAAGATGTCTAAGAATGGTATAGTCAAAGGGTTACCCAAATTTGATCATGAGAATCAATTGTATGAATCTTGATTGGTAGGCAAGCAAACAAGAAAGTCATTCTCGAATATGACGACATAGAAAGTAAAACGACCATTGCAACTTGTTCATGGTGATCTATGCGGTCCGATCACATCGGCTACCAAAGGTCAAAACTGGTAAGTTTTCACACTAATTGATGAATTTTCACAATATATGTGGATTTATCTCATGAAAGAAAAGAGTGAGGCGGTTACACACTTCAAAAGGTTCAAAGCTTTGGTGGAAAATGAAATTGGAAAGTCTTTGAAAGTTTTTAGAAGTGATCGAGGAGGTGAGTTTACCTCTATCGACTTCAACACTTTTTTTAATCAAAATGGAGTCAAACGTCACCTTACCGCCCCATATTCTCCACAACAAAATGAAATTGTCGACTGAAGAAACCAAACACTTATAGACATGACATGAAGTATAATGAAGGAAATGTATGTTCCAAACTATTTATGGGGAGAAGCAGTAAATCACTCTGCAAATCTAATTAGTCACGTTTACATAGGAGTCCTTGGTGATACAACTCCATACGAAAAAATTATATAAAAGAAAGCCAAACTTAGAAAATGTTTGTATATTTGGGTGCCTAGCACATGCAAAAGTTGAACCGGTAAATCTAAAGAAGTTAGATGCAAGATCAAAACCACTAGTACATGTTGGTTCTGAATCGGGTACAAAATCCTATCGGCTACATAACCCGCCGACACAAAAGGTAATCGTGAGTCGAGTCGTTATTTTTTATGAAACCAAAGGGTGGGGTTGGCATAAAAAAGCAAGAACCAACAATGAAGAACCATGCTCATTCATAATACCATGGGACTACCCGGAAGATGAGGTGAACAACGACCAAGGAAAGAATGTAAATGACGATCCAATTGAACCAATTGAATCAGATCATGAGTTCGAAGACGAAGATAACTTTCAAGAAAATGCATAACCTAGTCCGGTCAACAATAACATGAACAATGTTCAAAACTGAAGAACATAGAGATTCGCGGGTGATTGTTGGAAACATAAGTCTATGAGGAACTTGGAGGCCAAGCAATCTAGTTTATGGCAAGTTGGTCATAGTTTCCTAGTCTAAATATACAAATCAGTATGTTAGGCTCTATATATACATGTATATAGTCGAGTTTAGGATTAAGAGAGACAGATTGTAATCCATCATGGTTTTGAGTTATTTTCCTATTAATCAAAGAGTAGTTTGGTTAAATATTGTTTTTGCAATCTCGTTTTCTAAGCTTGAGTGACTCACTTTTTTTGTTATCTCATCTTAGTTTTTCCTGTAGCTTACGATTTTACAACCAAATTTCATTTCAAATAACTGGATGGTTGTCATTGTTGTTCAAAATAGATTTTTTATCATTTAAAGTGCGATGTATGGCATGAGTTGTTTGAAACTCACTACATTGGTTACGGCGTCTCTGATCATCTTGACAATAACAATGAAAAACTCGGTAATGCTAAGTGGAATACACTACTAGAAAAAGACGCTTGTGCCTACTAAAATTTCTTTGGAATTATTTTAATAGGAAGTTCTCTGACGGATTTCCTAGAAAATATGAAAACTAGTTTTCCTCGGAAGTTCCTACGCATTTCCGAAATAATTCCTAACAAAGAAGAAAAAATGCATTTAAATAACAGTTCCTTGGCAATCCTTCAGAAAAGCCTATTTCTGAGAATTTTTCCAATGGAAATTTTCCTAGGAACTCTAACTTTTTCTAGTAGTAGTAGACTTAATTTTTCCAAAAATGTTATCACAAGCCAAGCATGGAAGACTCTCAAGAATTTTTTTTCGCAACAATAAAGACGTGAAAATTGTCTAACTTGGTAGCGAGCTCAGAAACATCACCATAGGCGACTCTTCTATCATGGAGTACTATACATGCATCAAGTCAATTGACGATCTTTTGGATAATATCGAATCTATGGTCAAAAACTTGGTAATGTACACTATCAATTATCTATCCCTGAAATCTGATTATATTGGTAGCTTGATTTGTCATCGTTCAAAGCTCTTGACTTTCTTAGAAGCAATATCCATGCTCTTTTAGTTTTATTTAAAGAGCAACGAATTTAAAAAGTTCAATATCATTCTATTCAAGCTTCATACACGAATTACTCATCGTCCCCAATTGTTTTAGCCAACGAGCATGCCATTAGTGCTCCATCGAACATCGAGGTGGTATTGGTGGAGTTCGGAACTCTCGTGGTGGTAGGCATGGTGGTAGAGGAAGCTTTGAAAATCACTTCACTTCCATGTATGCTCCTGTAATATGGGGGCTACTTCTTGGTTCCATACATGGGGGTTTCACTCAGTCGTTATATGTATTTTTCCCACTAGGGCCAAATTCTAATAGGCTGCTACCAGCACCAACCCACCAAAGTGGGATGTTTCTAGGCCCGCCCAATAGCATCAAGCTCATAGTAGTTTGGCATCAACCCACAAAATCATGGAGGCAACCCATCTCGATCAAGTCAGCAAATTAGAAGAAACAATTTTCCAAGTTAAGCCTTTTTACGGGTCAAACAACCACTCCACCCTCTTTTCCATGACTTGGAAATTCTTCTACATCTCACTTGGATCAAGACACTATGCTCCACAAATTCTCAACATAATGTCTTTAAACGATCTGTTTAACGCGGGGTGGTACATGGACTCTGGTGCCACATCTCATCTTAATGTCGACTTGAGTATTCCCCCTTCTATTGGTAATACGTGAAATTCATCTTCATTATTGGTTGGTGATGGATCTTGAATTTATGTTACTAAAATAGGTAATTCTATTGTTTCAATTATCAACCCATACCATACTCTTTCTTTAAATTACACCTCAAATCATTAAAAACATGATTCATGTGCGTCATTTGACTTATGACAACAATTTTTTTATAGAACTTAGCACATTTGGTTTCTTTGTGAATGATTATCAGACCTTTCAAGTTCTTCTACGATACGACAGTTCTCAAAGCAAAGAGATAAGGCATATGAATACCTTATCAATGAGATCTTCGAGTTCTGACATTAACTCCTTCATTTCGGTAGGAGCAAACCAATATTGGTTTGCTCCTACCGAAATGAACGAATGCAGGATAGATGATTCGAGTACCGAGTCACTACCTTATCAAGTGAGTGCATAGTTACTTTCATCTTACACATAGATATGAAGTATTTTATATAAATTACGTGCTATGTGTGCATATAACCTGTATACATGCTATCTATGCTGGATGAACGATTTTATACATGTTTTAAATAATTTAAATTGTATATGTATTTTATATCTACGAATATGTTGGGTAAAACATGGGTAGATGAATGATGAGAGATGAAAGATGATATGAATGAACATTGACAGCTATAGACTTAGTGCCTAACAAAGAACATCGGCAGCTATGGACTTAGTGCCTATCGAATAAATATTGGTAGCTATGGACTTAGTACCTGTTAGATAAACGTTGGTAGCTATGGACTTAGTACCTGTTAAATAAACGTTGGTAGCTATGGATTTAGTACCTATTAGCTGAACACTGGTAGCTATGGATTTAGTACCCGATGAATGAACTTTAGCAGCTATGGAATTAGTGCTTTACGAACAAGCATTGGCAGCTATGGACTTAGTGCCTATCATATAAACCGTGGAAGCAATAGGCTTCAAAATGAACGAATGCAGGATAGATGATTCTTAGGGTAGATCCTTAAGAATAAGGAAGATAATGGGGATGCGTAATTGGGTTGATTGTTTGATGTTTAAACATAATAATTAAATTATTGTGGGTTGAAAACCCTATGTACTCACCAGGTTTCCCAACCTGACCCACTGAAGCTTATTTGTATCACAAGTGTCGATATGAAGCTACTTTACACTGAGGGATTTAAAAGAGATGTAGATCACTAGTGTAAATGAATGTAAGTTCTGTTTATGCTTATGTTTCTGTATTGACGATGACATCCCAAGGTTTTAAAAGGAATAAAAATACATTTCTTCGGAAATGCTTTGATAACACATTTATCATGTTTTACTGGGAACAAATTCCGCAACATTTTTATCAAAAGAAGTACTCTGATTTTTATAAAGCATAAACAAAAATCGGTCTTTTCTGGCCGTGAAAATGGGATGTCACATTTCGGATGGCAAACCTCCCACTTCGATAATCGTTGGACCTTGATTTTCCATCCCCAACCTTTTATGTTCCTAACCAATGTTGTTTCTTGAAGCCATGACCTCCCTACCACCTATTTTTGGTAACCATGCCTCTCCATCACCCCCATCTCATAGTTTTGTTTACCATTAAACCGCAAACCCACTCTTTACGCCTTTACCCGTTATGGGTTTGCCTATAAATATAACTAAATGACTTTACCCTACATGCTTTTGCTTCTTTGTACTTTGGCATCATAGTAAGTTCTGTTAAGGTGGATTTACATATTCTAAGAATATTATATTTCTAGGTTAGAGTTAATTCTTTGGCTTCTTGTGGTTATGTCATCTATTTCAACTTGTATTTGTCTTTTCATTACTTGCATTAATAGCATCCAACTTTGAAGTTGTATATCATCCATTTCAACTTATATTTTGTGACCTCATGCAAAAGAGGTTCATTAATTTATTTATTTAATTTATGTATTCTTTTTACCCAATGCAAATATAGGCAAATTAGTTCCTTTTGTGGCGCTAAATAACGACGTGATTTTCTTTGTCTTTTAATTTAGTTACTTGATGCAAAAAAGAAAGGTTTGTTTCTTTATGTATATGGTTATTTTTGAATACGAAATTGAGTAATCCTTGTAGCTTTGGTTTCTTGTGGCTGTATGTCATCCATTTCAACTTGTATTTATCTTTTCATTACTTGCATTAATAGCATCCAACTTTGAAGTTGTATGTCATCCATTTTGAATTGTATTTTGTGACCTCCTGCAAAATAGGTCTGTTAATTTATTTACTTTATGTTAAAAAGTAACGTATTTTTGTTTTTCTATTTTTTAACCAATACAAATATAGGCAGGTTAATTCCTCTTTTGTGGCGCTAGATAATGACACATTTTTCTTTATCTTTTAATTTAGTTACTAGATGCAAAAAAGAATGGTTTGTTTCTTTGTGTATATGGCTATTTTTCAATACGAAATTGAGTAATCCTTGATGCTTTTACCGGTTTTTTATGTTTTGTTGTTTCTATCGGTTAATAAAATAAAAGTATGAATTTATAGGTTGCCTACATTTTTCCAGGCCGGTTCAACCTGTTTGGGGGCTCCAAGCGAACCAAAAATTAGGGGCCTTTTGACATTTACTATATTTAATGTTATAAACTCTCCTCATTTATTCGGGCTTGGAACGGACAATAATAAACTAAAAAGTTTACAAATTGCGGAGTTAAAATTTTTTTATGTATATGTTTTTTGTGAATATATTTAAAGACATAAAATTAATTTTTATAGCCTTTTTAGATGCAAATTCTTTAAATGAAATTTTCATAATCAATTTCTTTTACTAAATGTTCTTCAGTTGACAAAATAGCTAATCTATTTAATCTTTCTTGTGACATTCTAGATCTTAAATAATTTTTTTTAAAATTTAATTTTGAAAAGCTTCTTTTTACAGAGACAACGGTTACAAGAATAGTTAACATAATCCTATAGGCAACATATGCATTTGGAAAAGAACTAAACTTTTTAATTTAATTAAGTATATTAATAATTATATCACGTTCTAAATGTACAATATGTCTTAAAAGTTTTAGTTCATGAAATAATTCGAAACCATCAATATCTAAGCTATCATCATGCTTTAAAGATTTTTCAAGATTTAAACAATGTTCTTTTAAAGTATTTTCATCAAATGATTTTAATTTTTCTATACTAAATAGAAAACAAAAAATATTTTTGAACCCGATAAATTGCTCAAATATATTTTTAAGTGAAGTAATAGCTTTATCTACTATATATAAAAAGTAATCATTTTTAAATAACTGAAGAGGAGTTTTAATAGTTTCATTAGCAACATTTTCATCATATCGTCTATTTCTTTGAATGATACGTTTTTCACGAAATTCAAGTTTTACGTTCATTTCTAAAGCCAACTCTTTTCCATAATCTAAAGCCTTTTCAAATCATTTTTCTCTATATTCTTCAAAGAAACACAAAAGTCCATTTAGTTTATCTATAGCATCATCGATACACATATCATTTGATTGCAAGTTTTTACTAACAGTATTAATAGTAAACAAAACATCATACCAAATACTCATTCCTAATAAAAATTCATAGTTTTCAAGTTCATATGTAGCTAAACATTTAGCCTCACTTTTAATTTTTGGATCTCCACAATTTTCGGATAATTGTAAAAGTGCATTTCTTAATTATGGTGCTTGAAATCTAACTGCTTTTACACTTTCTACCCTACTTTCCCAACGAGTTTGCGATAATGATTTAAGTGTGAGGTTTGATATATTATCTTGTAATATTTTCCACCTTTGAGTTGATGAAGCAAATATTGAATATATACATTGTATAACTCCAAAAAAATCACTAGCTTTATCACACGAATTAGCCATATCACAGATTACTAAATTTAAACTATGATAACCACAATGAGTGTAGAATGCTCTAGGGTTAATATCTAACAATTGTTTCTGTACACCTTGATGTTTTCCTTTCATATTTGATCCACTGGCATAACCTTGACCCCTAACATCATTCATATCTAGTCCTATATTTTAAATTTCATCAACTATAGCATCATATAAGCCTTTACCGGTTGTATTATCTACAATTAAAAATTCTAGAAAATACTCTTTAACTTCTATTGGGGTTGTTGAAAGATCTAAACATCGTAAGATAATTGACATTTGTTCTTTATGACTTGTATTGGGAGTATAATAAAGTATTATTGAAAAGTATTTAGCCTCTTTGACCTTTCTAATAATTTTACTTTTAACTTTTTCTCCTAATAAACTAATAAGTTCATTTTGCATATTGTGTCCAAGATAATGATTATGAATTTCTTTGTCATTAATTCTCCTAATATGTTCTTGCATAATAAGATCAAATTCCGCAATCATTTCAATTATAGTTAAAAAATCATCATTATTTTCTTCATAAATCTTTTCATTTGTTCCACCAAATGCTAAATTATTTTTTCCTAAAGTTTTTACTACAACAATGATTCTTATTAACACATTTTTCCAATGTTCTTTTTCTTCATTTATTTGTTCTGGGATTTGCTTGTCATTTGTTTTATTATTTGCTAATCTAGTTTCTAAGTCAATCCATGACCTCATATTAAGAATGTGTACGTTACTTGCTTCATGTTATTTTAGTATAGTAGAAATATTGTTCCAATCATTGTTACCTTTATGTGTGCTAATGAACATGTAGATGTATTCACATTAAATAATTTACAACAAAAACAAAAAATTCTATCTACATCTATGGAATAAACCAACCATGTTCGTTCGTATTTTTCTCCATTTGGTATTTTTTGCATATAAAGAGATGTACTAAAGCTTCTTAAAAGTTGATCTTTTGGAAATTTAAAATCATAAATCTTAATAGGACCTTTTTCTACGATTAAATCTCTTAAATTAGTACTAATATTATTCCATCTACTTGGATCATATATGTTTAAAGGCATGTTATCATTTTCACTATTAGTTTGTTCGTTATAAATTTCAATATTAGTTTGTTCATTATCATTTTCACTATTAGTTTGTTCGTTATCAATTTCAATATTAGTTTGTTCATTATCATTTTCAATATTAGTTAGTTCATGATCATTATTATCAACATTAGTTTGTTGTTCATTATCAACATTAGTTTGTTCTTCTTCATTATCAACATTTTTGTTTGTAGTTAAATATTTAAAAAACGGCCCTTTTTGTTTATCTATAAAAGTTTCTTCTTGCATTTTTCGTTTCCTTTTTGAAGCACTTGATTTGTATTTTCTCTTTGACATGATTAGTAATTATTTGATTAATAAAATATATATCTATAAAAGATATGGATTAGGATTATACCGCCCCTGAGATAATGGAAAGCTAAAAAACAATGGAATCTGCCAATCTGGAACCAGTGAACAATGGAATCTGCCAATCAGGAATCGAAAATCAGAAAATTGAAAAGGTTAAGAACTTCGATCATTCATGTCATTTGGATAAAGCCAAAAACAATTAAAATACATATTACATAACTTAATAATAAAACATTGTGTTTTAATCGGAAGACATTATATAACAGGATGTGAAAAAAGAATCTAGTTCAAAACAAAACCAAATTATGAGGCCAAACCAAATAATTCAAATCAAATATCACCTGTTTGATCAAAAAAGCAGTGACTAAGATTACAATTGGTTACAAAAGTCATGTCCCCTTTCTAAGCAAATCGCAGTTCAACAGAAGGAGAAGTTCTATGGGTACATTCCATCAAAATTCACATAATTTAAAAAATGAAAAGATTAACCATAATCGGCTATTAACCCCAATTAGATAATAAGATAATAGAAAAATCAAACCGAAAAGTGAAAACACAAGAACATTATCATTTCAATGACAGCAGAATAGCAGATCATCAAATCAATGATTTTTGAACAATGGAGAAACCAAGAATGAAGAAGGAAGAAGAAGAACTGAAGAACAACAGCGATTCAACCTTTTATTGTGGAAAAATCGAGATTGGAGAAGGCCTATAATTGAGAACCAGAGTCCGATAAAGGAGAAAAAGAAGAACAAAAGTGTAATCGTCGTCACTTGTGCCTTATAGTTGAAAGAATCGATACTGCTTTTGATTTTTTGGGGAGTCAGGCGCGTGAACCGTGAATCAAATGGAGACTAGGAAGCTGGAACTTGAAATTTAATGGGGCCCCTTACAATTAGGGCCCTAAGCCCTACCTTTACTCACTTATACATAAGGTCGGCCCTACATTTTTCCATATATTTATTTTTCGTATATTACTTTTTCATTAATCGTTTTGGTTGGTCTGATTTGTTGACTCCTTTTTCTTGCATTAATAGCTCAATTATAGGTTTCAAAGGCTTTGTTGTTTGCACTTCACATCAATTAACGACATTGTAATGACTTAAGAGGGTAACGAACTTTCAACTTTGTTCATATTTAGTTACTGAACTTTTTTAATACTTGATGTACCCATGAATTATTGGAAACTATTCACATTTTACCCATATGACCGGTTGTAGACAGTCATAAGGGTAAATGTGAGCAATTTCAAATAATCCATGGATAAATCAAACACAAAAAAAAACTTTAGTAATTAAATATGAACAAAGTTGAAAGTTTGTTACCCTTTCAAGTTGTCGGACTGCTCTTTTTCTAGCACTCAATGTGAATACACATCAATGTATAGAGCATATATTATATTGATAACATGTTCGCATGTGTTATATTGATAAGATTTTCTAAAAGTGTAATGAGTTACAAGCTAATTTAGAAACTACGTCAATAAACGTCACATGTTATGAATATATGGTGGTCTAATATTGGAATAGTGAATTTATTAGCATGACACCAACTGAAGCTCTTTATGAACGAAAGTGCATAACTCTGTTTTGTTGGATAGAAGAGACGCCCAGTCTAGTTCTAGTTACGAGACAAAATTTATGCTTACAATATCACCTTGTAAAGGACTTGTTAGATTTGGGAAGCATAGGAAACTTAGTCCTCGTTTTCCTGGACAATTTAACATGTTAGAAGAATTACATCACAAACATACCGATAAGATCTACCACTATGTACATGTTTAGCATGAGAACAAAATGCCAAACATCCATATTAATAACAATGTTCAATATATAGAACTCTTAGCTATATTAGATAAAAAATATCAAAAGGTTGCATAGACGAGAAGTTAACCCCTACACGTAGGCTCACTACAATGGTTATCACATCTCAAACCCCATAGTCATAGAAAAAGAACTTACAAAGGAGTTTGTAAGTACAAATTTTGAGGTGTTTATACATGACTGAAAGACCTTAAAGTTATCTACTAAAAAGTTAACTGAATCTATACAAAAGTAATACTTTATAGCCATCTTCTGAATGATATCCACGTTGACCTCGAATAGGTCCTCGGCATTGATCCGAGGTAGATATATATCTACCGACGAAGGAGGTGCTTTACCCAATATGTAATTCTTCCCAATCAGTAACCTATCCACATGTAAACAAAGATTTCATCAAATCTAGTATTATCCAATAATAATAGCACTGGTTTCTATTATTATTAAAGGATAATGACTTGAAAGGTAATATATTTTCAACATTGTTCACATTTAGTCACTGAAATTTTTTCTTGCTTAATTTACTCATTAATTGTTTGAAAATTTTCACATTTTACCCACATGATCGGTTGTAATTGGTCATATGGGTAAAATGTGAAAAGTTTCAAATAATTTATAGGTAAATTAAACACGAAAAAAGTCCAGTGACTAAATGTGAACAAATTTGAAAGTATGTTACCCAAGTCATTATCCCACAATGTAAAGCTAAAACATTATATAATTATCTCCAACTTAACTGATTCTTAAATTTGTATTGTCTTTTTCACAAAATATTCTTATTAATGGTTAAAAAATTACATTGGCCACTTTGTGATATGTTCTTCAAACTTAACTCGTCCCGAAATAGCTTCACATGGGTTAAGCCTGAGAATCACAACAAATAAAGAACCAACATCAACCGTCGTACGGGAGGTAGTCCCGAAACGAAGCTCTTACGGTCTAGTTAGTGGTTGTATGAGAGAATTAGGTTTATGTCTGGGATAGAGAATGAGGTGATCCCTTCTCTTGGAGAAGAAGGAACCCTCCTTTTATACTTGTTGTCTTCTACGCCTAATCCCGACAGAGACTTTATTATCTGGGCGGACAGGACGTGGAGGATTCCTAGTGGCGGAATGTGCACCGCTAGCGGTTATATATTATTGGTGCACAACTAACAGAGGACAATGCCTTAGGCGCTACACTTGTCGCTCTGGGGAGTGGCCAGTACTAGTTTGGCTTATTTTAGACTGGAGTTTCTCGTTTTGAATTGGACCTTAGCGCTAGAGCGTTGGGGTCTAAGTGTGAGGTCGCGAGGGCGTGGGCCCAGGCCTAATCACTTAAGTTGGGTAGCTACTGTTACCTAGGTTTGTCCTTTAGATAACTGTTCTGTTATCTTTGACGTATTCCTAGAGGGATACGTTAGCAAGTCCCCAAGGCTAGTAAACGTCAGCGTTAGCCTAGGGTAGCTGAGTTGTTCTAGCTTAGATCAGGACACGTGGTTGGTGGAGATGGCTATGACTTCCAATGATGTGATGGAGCCATCTGTGCGAACGATTTCATCATCACAATTGTTCGATTTTCTCTCTTGGTATGTACAACTTCCTTTATCAGAAATGGTTTTACTTTCTTTTTTCGACTTCCTCTTCTTCGACTGACTCTTCCTTCTCTTTGCTTATTTTCTCTTTCTTCTCATCTTCGCTATGGGAAGGTACTTGTATCCGCGCGATCTGGGAGCAATCCGACACCAGAAGAGTTCGAATCCATTCAGTTTCGGTTTGGGTTTATGCCTGAGTACGGTGTGCAAAATCTTAAGGAAGGGGCGATCATCTATTAGCCACCGGAAGGGAAGGTTGGAGTCCCTGTGTCGATTTTTGAGGCGGGGCTGTGGCTGCCAATATCAGATTTCTTTGATGAAGTCATGCGTGAGTATGCATTTTCTATGGACGATCTTACTCCTAATGTCGTCAATAAGATCGTCGGGTTCGAATTCGCGTGCCGAGCCTTAAGTGTACTTCCCCAACTTCGGGCTTTCCAGACTTTCTACAATTTGTCCACCTAGTCTGGTGTGCATACTTTTTCTCAACGGCGAAATACTCACGTGATCAATCAGATGGTGCCTAGGAAGAATTGGCAGGATCGGTGGTTGTGGCTTAACAGCGACCTGGTCGGTCCTGGTTATCATCATGTGGTCATCTCCTCGGATCAAGCACCTCAACTATCGGGTGTCAGTTTGTCCATGGCTCAGGCGTTGAAGGGGATTTGCTTCAACAGGGAAGACTGGGAGGACTGCATCCTGGTGGCGGTGGGGATGAGCGCTTCTTGGCAAGCCCGAGGAAAAATGCCTTATTTTATGTGGAGAAGAACGGCAGGTGTTCTTTCCCTGGTCCTCCCCCACCTTAATTTTGACAAGTACCCCTTGATGAGGGTAGCGGATGTTCTTACCTGTTTGTTGTTTCTATTTCAAGTGTCGAGAGAGTCTTGTCCCTTGAGAGGGTTCTGCGTGGGAGGTTTAAGAGTGACCTTTAATATCACGAGGTCCCATTGGTGGAGACACTCCCGCCACCCGTTGGTGACCGTCGGGCACTTGCACGTGCCATTCTGTCCACCATTTTGTACGAGGGGTCTGCCACTCAGGTTGGCCATGGTTCTCTGAATGCATCTGTTGGCGGAGCTTCCCGTGACGACCCTCCGCTCCGCTTCTCTGGGGTTAACTGGAAAAAGGAGGTGTCTTTTGGCGGCGGTCGAGTGGCTACCAGGCGATGGGCAACCTGGGTGGATTCCCCTCTCACAGATGACAATGGGGCCAACACAATTGGCAGACAGTTACTTAAGAAGCGTAACATCGATTTTCTGCTTGGGGGTTCTGCCGTCGTGATTGACATTTTCGATGATAACACTATGCAACAGTCGGAGAGAGTGAGCCAGGGAGCGACTAAATTGCTCCAGCGTCCAAAGGCGAGAACGAAAGGTGGTGGTGATTTTTGTAAGAAGCCTGTGATTGATCCTAAGGCTGTCCCCAGTTCCTACTCGCTTCCGATCCATGATGGCACCATCTCCGATGTCTCCTCTACGCCACTGGGAAATGCTGGTGTGTATCTCCCGGAGTGGAATCTCACTCACGGGTCCCTTTTGATGCAACATTCCAGTGCCCAAGAGTGGTGTCGTCATGCATTTCCTCCGGCTACTTTAGAGTCGCTGGAACTCCTTTCTCATCCATATATGGCGAATGATCTCCAATATGTTGCAGCCCAAGTTGCTCCGTATTTTATGACGGCGTTCGATCGCCTCCGCTACCTGGGTGCAGACTTGGTAGAACTGGCTGCCGTCAATACTGAACGTGACGAGCTTATGGAGAAAGTGTGGCTCATTGAAGAGGAAAACCACAAATTTGAGGAGTGTTATGTCGTTTTGGCTGGGGAGAAGTCCACTGTTGAGGACCAAGTGGCGAGCCTGGATAGGAAGGTGGAGCTTTTGTCACAGCAAGTGCAAGATTTAGTGGTGGAGAAGGCGGTCGTGGAGGACTGTGTGAGACGGAAAAGCGAGCAACTAGTGGCTGAAGCATCGAGGAGGAAAATTTTGAAGGAGGATTTGGTATGGATCCTTCAAAAGGTGGTGGTTCGAGTGGTGGACCGAGTCATTGAGAGCGATGAATTTGCACTTGGGATCCGGCGCTTGAAGGCAGCATGTGTGGCCGCCGGTATGGAGGGTAGAAAGCAGGTGGTACGGGAGCAGCTGGTTTGTTGAGAATTTTTATCCGGCGGAGCCGAGTGTTGCAGACCAGCCAACACAGGTAATGCACACGTCTATAAAGGCATTCTTGCAGACATATTTTTCATTGTACCTTCGCCCGGGTGAATTGGATTTGGCGGGGTTCCGCCAGCTCTGTTGCGATTGCGATTCCGAAGAGCCTCCTTCGATGGGCTATTCAAAGGATGTTGCGATTCTGATTCCAAAGAAACAATATCTGAAAATAAAGATGATGTTTCCATTGAAGAAGAGGATGAAGAAGTTGATGATGCAGGTCAAGAAGGTGTTGAGTAAGGGGAGCTTCCACCCTATGCTACTTCAGATCTATTGCTAAGAGTTGCAAATGAAGGAACCCAAGTTCGACGACCGGAACGAGTTCGTGCTCTATCAACAAGATATCCGACTTCAAATTACATCCTTCTTACTAGTGAAGGGGATCCAGAGAGCTTTGCAGAAGCTCAATCTCATATTGACAATCTTGCAGACATGTTAACCAATGTGGTGACACAAGAGAAACACAAACTGTGTGCTGACATAGTTGGGATGAGGATTGTTGGACGAAGACTGGAGGGAGAGATTTGTTGTGTTCCAGCCTCCACAGCCTCCAAAGAAACAATAGCCACCTTTGTTCATTTCCAACCTCATCTAGAAGCCTACCATGGTTGATGGTAAACTTTTTATGTTCACATCGTGAACACATTGAATGCTAGTGTGAAAAAAAGAAATTTAGGTGGAGGAATGGTGGCTTCCATTCCTATAAATAGAGGCTTCATTCTTCAGTTGCAGGCATCCCAAACACCACAAAAACATATATATGTAGAGTACAACACTTAGAGGGAAAGTGTTAGGAAAGAGGGTTGGTTGTTTGTAATAATCGAGTGTGAGAGTTTCTTCTCCTATTGTAATTCTATTTCTGTTTTTAATAGAAGAGTTTTCCAACCCCAACAAACTGTTCAAGTTGATTGAGTTTATTTGGTTTGACATCAATGAAAAAAATTATTGGTTATCTTCCTTGATCAAAACGTAAGTAAAAAGTGTCTATAATTGTCCCATGTCATTTACTGCAGTTCTATGATGGAATGAAATTGGTAGGAAGTGTTTTTTCCTTGAATCATTTTCAATTCAGATAATTTTAAATACCATGACTACCCAGAATATCACCAAATTAGTAGACTATATCGGGCCAAGAATTGCCAAATCGTTTGTAATCGTCAAACCCATACAAGTAGACAAATCAAGCAATCTATTTCTTTTGATCAAAAGTATCGGCGCGATTCGTGAAGTCGCGTCGTGATTAGCGATTGAAAGGATCGTTCGTATCGCGTTACTGATAGGCGTAATCAGGGTCGATCCATATGTTTTCTATGCCCTGGGAGATAGACTATCTAATGCCGATATATATTTGCCCTTCAATATTGTAATGAATATACATGGTGAAAAAAAAACAATCTTTATAAAGTAAGGTAGTGTACGTTCCAATAAAATTGGAAAATCATCCAAGGTCGAGCAATTTAGTGGAATAGATCAGGATCAACACAGATGGTTAGTTTGAAAAGTTTAAAATAAAGTTACTAAAGTTTCATTACAATTTATGATGGAAATTAGTAGGTCCAACTAGGATTGTGCACAAAACCGCACAAACCGCATAAACCACCCGCACTGTACCACATAATGCGGTTTAGAACTTTGGTGGTGCGGTTTGTGGTTTGTGATTTTGTTAAACCACACTCTACAGTGCGGCCTGCGGCTTTTAATTACAAGTTTGCGATTCAAACCGCACCACAGCACACACACACACACATGTATATATATATATATATATATATATATATATATATATATATATATATATATATATATATATATATAATATAAGGAATTTGGAAATTTGAATATAAAGAACTTCACATTTTGTACATATATGATTTTTGCTTAACACCCCGTTCCCGAGCTCAACTTAACGAGAGAAAGGAAAGGAAATAGGTGGAAATGAGAAGAAAATAAAAGAAATTGGTGTTCCTGAGTTTCATTAAAGGAGGGAAGTGGAAGGAAGTGGAGGGAAATGAGAGGATCACTTTCCCTCCTAACTTTCCTTCCGATTTGGAAGGATTCGGAAAGAAAGAACAAAATAATTTATTTTCCTTCCACTTCTCTCCAACACGGGAACACAAAAGAAAATTTTGCTTTCCTTTCATTTCTCTTCTTTTCTCTCATGACTTTCTTTTCTCTTCTCTTCTTTTCTTTTGTTAAACTCGGGAACGAGGCGTAAGTCTCAATATATTTTCATTAATATTATCATGGTAATATTCCTTAATGATTATGTTTTCTAAAATGACCTATAATTATATATCTTCACAAAAGAGGTAAATTACACGAATGGTCCCTGTGTTTTGGGGTAATTTGCATGCTTGGTCCCTAAAAACTTTTTTTTAACCTGCACCGTCCCTACTTTATGTTTTTGTTGCACGCTTGGTCCTTGTCCATTCTAAAAAGACTTATTTACCCGTATTGATTTCTTTTAACTTTTTTTATATCATCATTTAATTAAAAAATATTAATCAAATGTGGAGGAAAGCCTCCTTATAATTGTACGTCCCCAGAATAGGCCCATCCCCAAAAATAATGAAAGAAAGATTTGGTAGAAGAGCTCACTTCTTCTCTCTCGTCATTTCTCATATCGTTGCTCCACTTGAAATTCCTCCGCCGACCCGACTTCATCTACCACCTCCCCTTTTGTTGCCGGAAAATTTAATGTTGGGTCATTAAGAAGGATCTGATTAGAAAGATCGTTTGAAGGATTCTAACAAAGAAGATCGATGGTTGTAGATGTCGATTGAAGCAAAAATTACATTGATGTTACCTGATTCAATCAATTATTGCAGATGTCGATTGAAGCAACAAACACCCACCATCTTCATCACTACTTCTCCCATTTCTCTTCGACCCACCAATGCTGGTGGTGGTTCTGAAATCATGAAACAAAACGGGACTTGAAAAATCGATTTCTGAAATGGAAAGCTTTTCCGAAAACCTTGGAAGGTTTTCTGAAAATAAGATTTAAAGATCGATTCCATTGAGTTTTTAGATTTTGAGGGAGAAAGAAAGGGAGTAAACATAATCGTTCTTTCTTTTCAAGAACTTGTATTCAGGGGCGGAGCTTCAACATATTATTTGGGGGGGGGGGCGAAAATATAATATGTATAAAAATCGGAGAACAGAGGGGGGGGGGGCACCGTCAAAAATTTATATTTTTTGGTCTAATATGTATTAAATGAAAGTACAGGGGGCTATTTGTAACAAAAAAATCAGGGGGGCCACAGCCCCCTGGCCCTAATAAAGCTCCGCCCATGCTTGTATTCCTATTGTGTAGTTGTCATAATCATCTTCCCCACAGTGCACCCCCAGACTTATCGAAACACATGGCCTCGTTAATTACTTGAAACAAAGAAGAGGAAGACGATAGAAATCAAGAGACAACGAAGAAAGAAAAAGAATCATGGTGTCCGGTTACAGTTGCAGGTTAGGGACGATGGCCTTTTTCGATTTTATATATAGTGGTTGATTTAGGTTAAAGAACTCCATTTTCTAACAAACTTGATTTGTTATCTCCTATATTAGTTGGTTTCTATATTCATTTTGCATCCATGGTTTTTTTTATATATTTTAGTTACAGATGATTGGTAATCCAAAAAAACGGGGTATGGGCAAAATACCGAACTCCACCGGAAAACACCGTACAGAAGGAGGTAGGAGAGGGGAGCAGAAATAGAATGGTGGATGGTGCAGAAATCAAGAGGTAGTGGTCTGGCAAGGTCGTGGATGTGTGAGATTTTCCGGCGAGAATGGTGAGATTTTCGGGCAACTGAACATAAGGAGGGAGGGAGGAGGGTTTGGTGGTGTGGATTTTTGAATTAGACCAATATGTTTGATTAATATTTTTTCCATATTTACTTCATATTTTTTAATTAATTGATAGTTTTAAAAAAAGTAAAAGAAATCAGTAAGGGTAAATCGGTATTTTTAGAACGAACAGTAGAGATGCACAAAAAAACCGGTTTGGCCCATAGGATCCGATCCGATCCGGAAACCGGATTTGGTCAAAACCGGTTTTGACCGAACCGGTTCGGATTAAACCGGTGACCGGATTCGAACCGGATCATCGCTTCGGAGAGGTATTCAGATTGGACCCCGGATCATGAACCGGATTTGAGGGAAACCGGATCCGAAACCGGTTTGAAACCGGACTTTTTTGTTACCGTTATAAAACGGGAAAATTCGAAATTTTTGAGTTTTTTTTTTTTTTTTCTTCTAGCCGTTGGAACCCCTAAAAAACGGCTACTTTGACTTTTCTTGACTTTTTGGCCCTTCCAAACACCTATAAATACCTTTCATTTGTTACATTTCAATTTTACACAAAAAATCTACTACTTATTTTCATAATACTCCAAAAAATGAGCTCGAGAAATTCAACCGCGGGTCAAGATTCGGATGCAACGGTGGTTAAAATCATACCAACCACTCGGAGTAAAGAAGTGTGGGAACATTACGATTTGTGTTTGTTGTCGAACGGGAAGGAAAAAGCGAGATGCAAGAAGTGCGGAATGTTTTTGGGAAAAGATGGCAATAGCACGTTGAGGAGTCATACAACAAAAACTTGTTCGACTGTAAAAGGTCAAAGCGATCCGGATCAACCAAATATTACTCCCGACGGGTCGATCTTTATTTACAACAATGATGACCTTCGTGAAAGCTTTTGCAAGTTCGTGATTCAAGAGGGCTTGCCTTTCAACCACTTCGACAACCCCCGATTAACAAGGATTTTGCGGGAAAAAATGCAACCACAATACCGGCAAGTAAGTCGCACTTCTCTTAGACGTGATGCTTTAAAGTATTGGGATATAGCCAAAAAATATATGCAATTGGGATTTATAAATATAAAAACCAGTGTTTCTTTAACCTGTGATGTTTGGTCCTCCACCGGAAGTTGTCCCAAAAGCTATCTTTGTGTCACGGCACATTGGATAGATCCCTCTACTTGGGTAATGAACAAACGAGTTATTGCTTTTGAACTTTTTGCGCATCCTCACACGGGGGCACGATTATTTGCAATTTTAGTAAGCGTTATAGAGACTTATAATTTACGCGACAAAATCTTCTCTATTTCGTTTGACAATGCAAGTAACAATACCGCCGCGGCAAAAAGATTAATTGCAAAATATAAACCTATTTTGGATGGCTCGTTTTTTCATACTAGATGTGTTTGTCACATTATTAATCTTGCGGTACAAGATGGTTTAAAAATGATAGATTCAACGATTGAAAAATTCAAAACTGTGTTAACTAGAGTTTTTGGAAAAAATAAAGCTACAATGGAAAAATATCGAAAGTTTGCCATTTCCATTAACGTAACTCCATATAGTCCTCATTGGGATGTTGACACTAGATGGAGTTCAACATGCATGATGTTTGAAAGTTTGACACGTCAAAGAATCTCTTTGCAATTATTTTACGACACAATTTCAAAAGGAAAAAACCCGGTTTCGGATTATGATTGGGATTTGATGGAAGGGTTTGTGGAAATGTTAAAAGTTTTTAAACAATCAACCACTTTTTTATCGGGCGTGTATTACCCTACAAGTCCGTTGTTACTAAATGAATTCTGGTTGATGTCCGCACAATTGGAACGTTTTGAACAAAGAAGTGAAATATTTGTTTTGGTTACGAGACCGATGAGACAAAAACTAGTCAAATATTTCAAAGAAATGCCACCACTTTTTACTTGCGCCGCGACATTAAACTCATGTATCAATGTTACGGGTGTAGAGGCTTTGATTACCAAAATTTCTATGTCTTTAAATTTGCACAAAGATAACTCAAACTACATTCATAACCAAATAAACACTTTTAATAATACTTTTACTAATTTGTTTGACATTTATGCTACAAAATATGGCAATATGTCAAACACTTTTGCAAGTGTAACCGACTCTACTAGCGGTGCATCGGGTAGTGGTGGGGGTCGAACGGATTTTCATATCGACCTCTATAACTACCTTTTGGAGGAGCAAAACAAAAGAGCACGCACATTAACGCCTAGTAGCGAACTTGGAATTTATATGGGTTCAAACTTTTTAAAATTCATGAGTGCACCACAATTTAAAAATTTGGATCTTTTGGCTTGGTGGAGAGAAAAGGAAGCACAATTTCCTATTCTCTCCGTCATGGCCCGTGATTTACTAACCGTCCAAGCTTCCACGGTAGCTTTCGGAATCCGCTTTTTCTTTTAGTGGTAGAGTATTATCAAAGTTGAGGACGAATCTTACCCCGATTGCGGTAGAGGTTTGCGTTTGCTTGAAGGATTACTTGGATTCTGTGGAACGTATACAACATTTGGCATCACTAGAAGGCCGACTACCACAAAATGTTGAACCGGAGATCATGGATGAAGAATATGCACAAGGCTTATCAACACCTACGGAAGACGAAGACGATGACGCTGAAGACGAAGACGAAGACGAAGATGAAGAATATGTTATTGATGAGACCCCTAGTTATTTGCGTGGCGGTTGAAGAATAATTAAATGAAGGCGACACGAAGTGGAAGACCACAAAAACTATTTATATTTGGCTAAATGTTATAACGCCACTCTATTATTATTATTATTATTAGTTAACTAGTTTAAAAAGTCTTTCTAATTCGACGTTTGATGTATGTTTTAACTATTTTAATGAACCTATGTTGCATTTTGTGTTATACATGAGGTCCAAAAAATGTTTATTTAAAAAAAAAAAAATCCAAAATCGGATCAGATTTCGGGTCGGATCGGGTCCGGATCGGATTAAACCGATTCGGATTCGGGGCTCGGAAAACCGGTCAAATCCGGTTTAAAACCGATTCGGATTAAGGTCGAATTCGGATTCCTTGTGACATCATCAAACCGGATCGGATCCGGATCCGGATCGGGTCTTTGTGCATCTCTAACGAACAGGGACCAAGCGTGCAACAAAAACATAAAGTAGGGACAATGCGAGTTAAAAAAAAGTTTTTAGGGACCAAACGCGCAAATTACCCAAAACCATAGGGACATTCGTGTAATTTACCCTAATAAAAGTTACATAACTATTTGTGTTTAGATAAATAATAAGAGATATAAATTTTATATAGAAATGTTGCATGAAGCTTATTGTTCTACATATATACATGTAATACCACAAAGAAATGAAAGAATGTTATATTGTAATCACAGACCTAAGTTTAATAAAATGTTACACGTTTTATGATCAAACTCTAATATCATTGCCTCAAATTTGATTTTGTAAATATGTTAGGCTATTCGTCAAACCGCATAAACCGTACAAAACCGTCCGCATCAAACAACACCGCACACCGCGGTTTGCAACTTTTGCGGTGCGGTTTCCAAAAAACTGAAACGACATATGCGGTGCGGTATGTGGTTTTGACTCTAAACCGCACCGCGAACACCCTTAGGTCCAACCATATAAAATGTTAAAGAATTTTTTCTAAACATTAGTAATTACTTATTAATGTAAAGGGCTAACTTCAAATGCTTTTTTGGTACAAGTGCAAAAATCTCTACTCCAATTTTTCTTCAAACAAAAGCAAACAAATGTATTTTTCCATCTGAAAAAAAAAAAAACATTAGCATCTTATCCAAACTTTGGTGTTTGCTGAAGCCATATATCTTGATTCTTGAACCAATCTACTTACCGAAGGGCTTCTAGCTCAGCGGTATCAGGTGATGTCCTCCCTCTTTGAGATTGAGGGTTCAAGTCCCGTCGTGGACATAGGTGGAATTAAGTATTAATTTAGGAGGAGTAGATTATATATTTGTATTTCCCGGTAAAAAAAAAAAAAAAAAAAAAAAACCAATCTACTTAATAAAATCGTCAAAAGAAACCAACAAATAACTAGTGAGCCTAAACCAACAATATTGAATACCCATGGCACATAAAGAGGTTCATACCACATTACAAGAATATATATATATATATATATATATATATATATATATATATATATATATATATATATATATATATATATATATATACTAGTGGGGTACCCGCGCGATGCAGCGACGCAATATAGTTTTTTCGACGAACATATTCCATGCATCAATTTATTTCCTCTTGGCTTAGATAGTTCCTTTCGGCCTTTTAGCAGACAATTTTGTGTCGGATCGTTTCTTTCGGAATATAGTTTCTAGTAGGTTCGCAATATCGCGATTTAATGTGCGGTGAATAATTTTCTTTCAATAGCTATTTATTGCTCTATTTGTTGGTTTATTATTATTTGGTATGGATGTGCACAAAACAAAACCGAAAAAAAAATCAAAAAAACAATTGGTTTAATGTGCGATGAATAGTTTTCTTTCGAGAGCTATTTATTGCTCTAATATATGTTTATTTGGTATGGATGTGCATATAATAAAACGAAAAAAAAAATCAAAAAACAATTTATTTTGAATAACCAACTATCTAAGACCATTTCCAATGCATTGAACTCATATGAGTTCAATGGATTGACACATGTACATTCCACTCACTATACAACTTTATCTATTAGACTCTTCACTCCATTAAACTCTATACAAATTAATGGATTGCCACATCATTTATCATTTTCTTTTTATTTATTGTTATTTTTTAAAAAATTAATTAGCATGAAAATAAAAATTAAAAACTACAATTAAAATTAACATTAAATAAAAAATTAAAATAAAAAATAATTTTAATATATATATATATATATATATATATATATATATGTGTGTGTGTGTGTGTGTGTATGTGTGTGTGAGGAGAGAGATTATAGAGTTCAATGGGGATTTTGAGTTTAATAAGATTAAACCCCCATTAAACTCCCAAACCCATATTCAACTCCTATTGTAGATGGCCTAAGTCTTGTTTGTATTTAGTTGTTCGTTTACACCAAAGCCATGTGGAATTTATTCATTTATATACAAAGACTTCATTTACATAATTTTAGAAATATTATGTTCATTATTTCATATTTCCAATTAAATTTCTTCCAAGTTTTTTAGATGAGCGAAAATCGTGGAAATTTTAGGCTTAACCATTCATTATTATATATATATTAAAGTTATGAAAGATTTTAACAGTAAAGTGACATCTTTTTTGTCAATTTTGGTTCTCCAACTTACAACATTGATCCTTCATCTTTATGCTTTTGTTCACAACCAACCTTTTCACTTTGGTTTGAATTTTTCATAACCTTCGCCTTTTATTACATATTATTAGTATTTTGTCTTTTGGCAGAAATGGTCTCTCATCATTATTATTATTATTGTTAGACAAAATTACACGATTGGTCCCTGTGGTTTACCAGATTTAACATTCTCTTTTTGGTTTTAAATTAATGTTTTATTTATTAGAAAATACTCACCCAATACCATACACCCACCCACCATCTGCTATCACCACCACCACCACCACCGCCAAAATTACATAAATGGTCCATATGGTTTACCCATGGTGACAAATTCAGTCCCTACTACCTGAAAAGACAAAATTACCCTCACATTAACGGACAAAAAGCAACCAACATGCTATTTTACTTTACAAAGCAATACCTTCCGACCCGGCAACACCGGTGAATCTTTTGTAGTTTCAATGATTTTTGTTTAGGGTAACAAATAGTTTTCTTTTAAACTATATCGGGTGGTCTTGGCTGATCTTTTCCATACCAGTCTTTTTTTTTTTATCTGGTCTTTTTTCTTACTTTTTTTTTTTTTGGTTTCTTTCTAGCCCAGTTTAATGGAACAGTCTTTTCTGTTCGTCTTTTTTATTCGAATTCAAGTTTTTTCTCGTGCCCATCAAAGAAAACTTTGTAAACCTAGAAAACCTTTAAACACTTTATTTAATAATATGACTACTAAATATGTGCAAATATAAATTAGCTATCCACACACATCATATTTTTTAAATTAATTATTAAATGTTTTGAAATAGTTGATACAACACATAAAAGGTTATTTGTCAAAATATATGAAAACAAAATTGAAATGTCTTGTAATCTTTTTTAAAATTTGTTTTCATAAAGTTCATTCATGTTTTGAAAAATAAGTCAAAGTTTTTGTTTTTGTTTTTTTGTTTTAGCCCTGTTGCATTAAACCAAGGAGCACTCAGTGGAAAATTGAGGCTTACAATAGAGTTTTTTTCTTAACGGTTCGTATTTCCTAGTCTAGTTTGGTGATTTATCTTTTTAGATATTTTTGACGTTTTAGTCTATTTTATTTTCTTTTTTGTCATAGTAAATAAAGAAATATCGAAGAAAAAAATAGTTGATTGTATTCAATTTTTGGATATAGAGTTTGACATGACACGTCTTTCTTATTACTCATTAGATTCCTTTTCAATAAAGGCTATAATAGCACACTGCACCACAATAAACTACTACAATTATCTATGTTTATTTATTCTTTTTATTATTACCTTTTGTGATATGTAAAAAGAAAATAACATGTATTTGAGTTTATTCATATTTTTACGTAATATATATGAAAACATTTATAAGTTTCAATCTACAATAATTAAAATACATTTTCAAAAGGATAAAACAACATGAAAACATAATAATAATAAAAATAGTTTGTCACTTTGTCCTTCTATAAATCAAACAAAATGAAAATTAGTTTTTAACCATAATCCATTTTCTTTTCAAGACTATTTCTTTTTGGTGTTAGACTATTGCAATGATACTCAAAATTTTGAAATTGATGAAATTTCTTTTAAATATTATCGTGTTTGATATTTCAGATAAAATAATTACATAACACTTAGTTACATTCTAAAAAAACTAAAACATCTTAAGTATAAAATATTCTAAATGAACGAAAACATCTTAAGCATAAAACATAATTATATAACAAAAACATGCTTAGATATCAATTTTTCAAATATTTTAAACATCTCGATTATAAAATGGTTCGAATAGACATCCATGCTTTTGACATTAGTTTTTTTTTTCATTTATTATGTACCTTACTTATTGACCAAACTTATAAACTGATACGTTTTTATAAATTATCTTACCAATTATCATCTTTTTAACTTGTGGACCAAAAATCCCGTATACATCACTCACTTTGTATATAATCTATTTTTCTTATACAAACTTTAAATGAAAAACAAAATATCATACATCATTAATGAAAGATCAAAAACTCTTTTTCCTTCAAAACATCGTAGCTATAAAAAACTTGCAGTCCTTTTAAACTCGTAAACGAACATTTACATTTAATTCAAAAAATAGATGTGTTTCCAATATCATGATTTTAACTCTACCGACAGACTTTGTATTTGCAAAAAAAAACATGTACCAAAACACACAAACAACAAAAATCACACACAAACCGAAAAACGAACTAATATTATCAATAAAAACATAACACAGCCAAAAACAAAAAAAAACAATTCATTTTATCATTCCAGATCTGAAAAACAATGGCATACAACCGGCCATTAGTCAAACTATTTGAAGTTTTCAACAACATAGAGCAGAAAAGACCAAGCTAATATACAAATACTTCACTACACGTTCCTTTCCAAGCTCAAGACAAAGAAAAAATGTGAAAACCGAAAAAAAGTAAGATAACGGAAGTGGGATTAGCTTATATATAATAAACTCTTGGAAGAGAACACATCCCTACAACAGATATGTCATCATGATGGCGATGAAAGCGACGAACCGACTTCTTATCTTGAATTTGACCCACATCTCTTCCAAGAAAACCTTTATCAGTCTTTGGACCAAACCAAATCTGCCTACAAAGAGAAACAAAATGTGTGTAGTAGTGATGGTTTTTAGAAAGAGGCAGTGATAAGGGAAGAGAATAATACAATGGCTACTGGTAATGGTTGATATTTCGGTATTGCTTAAGGACTTTTCACTAATAGGTTTTTAGATCTAGAGTTTTTCGCAGCGGTAAGGAGAATGGTTGTTTAAGGTCAAAGATGGATTTAACGGTTGAGGTGAATGTGGTGGTTGGGACGACCGTGGAGGATGAAGGTGATACTGGCGGCTAAATTTTTCTAGTTAGGGTTTTCTAAATCTTTTAGAGGGAGTATTTGAATATATTTTCTGTAAAAAAGTGAGAAGGATTAAGTATGAAGTTATCAGTGGTATTATTATTCTGAATTTATAATGAGGGTACTTCTTTTTGATTGGTTAAGCCAAATTGACATGGATCACCTTTAATAAATCTACACCACTCATTTTGCATTCAAAGGCCATGATCTCATCTCCTTGTATTTTAAGACTTTGTCTTAAACCACTAATATGTATGTATTATAAAGTAGTAAGATAAAAAAATAACACAGCCAAAAACAAAAAAAAACAATTCATTTTGATCATTCCAAATCTGAAAAACAATGGCATACAACCGGCCATTAGTCAAACTATTTGAAGTTTTCAACAACATAGAGCAGAAAAGACCAAGCTAATATACAAATACTTGACTACACGTTCCTTTCCAAGCTCAAGACAAAGAAAAAAATGTGAAAACGAAAAAAAAAAAATAAGATAACGGAAGTGGGATTAGCTTATATATAATCAACTCTTGGAAGAGAACACATCCCTACAACAGATATGTCATCATGATGGCGATGAAAGCGACAAACCGACTTCTTATCTTGAATTTGACCCACATCAGTTCCAAGAAAACCTTTATCAGTCTTTGGACCAAACCAAATCTTCCTACAAAGAGAAACAAAATGTGTGTAGTAGTGATGGTTTTTAGAAAGAGGCAGTGATAAGGGAAGAGAATAATACAATGGCTACTGGTAATGGTTGATATTTCGGTATTGCTTAAGGACTTTTCACTAATAGGTTTTTAGATCTAGAGTTTTTCGCAGCGGTAAGGAGAATGGTTGTTTAAGGTCAAAGATGGATTTAACGGTTGAGGTGAATGTGGTGGTTGGGACGACCGTGGAGGATGAAGGTGATACTGGCGGCTAAATTTTTCTAGTTAGGGTTTTCTAAATCTTTTAGAGAGAGTATTTGAATATATTTTCTGTAAAAAAGTGAGAAGGATTAAGTATGAAGTTATCAGTGGTATTATTATTCTGAATTTACAATGAGGGTACTTCTTTTTGATTGGTTAAGCCAAATTGACATGGATAACCTTTAATAAATCTACACCACTCATTTTGCATTCAAAGGCCATGATCTCATCTCCTTGTATTTTAAGAATTTGTCTTAAACCTTTATAATGAGGGTACTTCTTTTTGATTGGTTAAGCCAAATTGACATGGATCACCTTTAATAAACCTACACCATTCATTTTGCATTCAAAGGCCATGATCTCATCTCCTTGTATTTTAAGACTTTGTCTTAAACCACTAATATGTATGTATTATAAAGTAGTAAGATATATATATATATATATATATATATATATATATATATATATATATATATATATATATCATTTTTTAAGACATTAACAACCAACAGTGTATGTTTAATAAATTTAATTTTTGATGAATTCTTAAAATGACTTTTCATAATATGATGCATCTAAAATTTGTTTAGTATCAAAAATATGAAATGATTTATTAGATTATAATACATAGATGAAAAGAGCAATATACCGACTAAAGAACAAAATAGATTTGAAAAAAAAATACATTAAAGATTTCACAAAAAAGGGAGTTAAGGATATACGTGAGGTAAGTTTGGCCTGAGACTAAAAAGAATTGGATAATGAGAAATTAAATATCATCCTACATATCCTCCTACCCAATGAAATGATGACATATGGAACATTTAATGTTCATTTAATGATATCCTCCTACTCAATGAAATGATAATTTCCACACAAAGAATTACAGAAACATAAGTCTTGATCGTGATCTTAGCATAAAATCTGAAAACCTCAAACCCATAGAATCATAAACCTCAGACCTTGTGGCCTAGCCCCACGAAAGAAGGAATCAACACAAAAATTAGCGTGAGTTTTTTGGAAGAAAATGATGATTGACATAATATTGCCGCTTGTTTTTTATTTCCCATTTAGATCGTGCCCTTCCGGCTTTCCCTTGCCTCTTCGCAGCTTCGCTAGTTCGCTTACCATTCACCGGTTCACATTTGGACTAGTTTGTGGATCAAATATTAAGCCCAAAGTGAACTATACCCGTAAGGGAGGAG
Organism: Lactuca virosa; assembly: GCF_052849685.1. Classification (NCBI taxonomy): domain Eukaryota; kingdom Viridiplantae; phylum Streptophyta; class Magnoliopsida; order Asterales; family Asteraceae; genus Lactuca; species Lactuca virosa. The sequence goes on from NC_136434.1 coordinate 89,082,611, forward strand.
GGAGTAGTTCCCTCCCAACCCACCGAACCCACTGCCACATCAATTTTTCTCTTTTATTTTTCTTCATCTTTCCGAACCCACAACACATAGAATCCTATCTTTTTGAACCCACTCAACCCATTCAATTAAAAAAAATACAAAACAACTAAGGTACAAATTTTAAAACACATGGTACAAGAGAAAATAAGAAAGAGAAAGTAGAGAGAGATGATGAAGTGGGTTAGTGAAACCAATCAACCCACTCGTTGAAGCGGGAGTGGTACCGCCGATAACTCTATTGCTAATTAAGATTTTACATTTGATTGTTTTGTATTTTTTTTAATTGAGTAGGTTGAGTGGGTTCAAAAAGATAGAATTTCCATGTGTTGTGGGTTCGAAAAGATTAAGAAAAATAAAAGAGAAAAAATGATGTAACTGAGGGTTCAGTGGGTTGGGAGGGAATACTCCCTCCTCCCTAACAGGTTTGGCAAAATTTGATACCCATCTTATAATGCTACCCTGGGCTATAGGCCAACTCACCCACCCCTTGGGCTATACGCATTTTCTGTGTGAAAAAATTGATCTACTTTCCCTATTGGATTACTTCGGTTATGACCTCACATTTGGTTTTTTTGAAATTTACGTACACCACACCATCAAAATGCATTTCTCACTAATGACAGGTTATCAACCAAAAATAAAAATTAAAAATGATAACATTCTTTTTAAGAATGATCGATTAACCGATGATTAAATAAACTAATTGTAGTGAAAACCGTTCTATCATGCAACAACATCAAAAATTAAATGTGTATAAAGTAATCTAAAATATAAACTTGAAGTACAAATTTAGTTTTATATGTATTTATAAAACCGAACGAACCAAACTGAGCCCATAAACACCAGACAGTGGACATTATTATTCATATCATAACTTAGATAAGTACGTGTGTCAAACACATATGGACGAAGATGTACTACTATTATTAAATTTAATTATTAATCAGCCTGAAAACAAAATATATACAGAGTAATTTATGATAAATATCACTCAATTAAACAAGCAAATGAACAAGCATGATTGGCTGTATAGAAAACAGATATGAAGGTATTATATTCAGACTTAATCATTCCCTATTATATAGTTGATATATATTATGTGTAAGGATATCGATATGTTGTTTATGGATTCCTAAAGTAATTAGATCAATTCCTAATATCTTAATCATATGTTTCTAAGTTATCTACCAGCAATGATAACAATTCTAGATCCATTATGTTAATTTGTATTATATAAGACTCGATTGGTATGAATGGTCTCAGCTCTAGTGGTAGCCTTTCAAACGTAGCGTGATTAGCTTTATGTATCATGCACATTAAATTAACTTTCTTATATCTAACATATGGATATCATCCTCTCGTCACAATTGCCTATTCTACTAGTATAGTTATTATTCAAGTAACATAATTTGAAACCAATCAAAATCATGTAGCTCAGTTATGTAGACATAAAAGATATAAAAGTCTTAATAATAATATTCATGGATCTTTAATCACGTAAGCATAATATATTAAACAATTTCTCAATATCTAAATATCAATCAACAATAGAATTAGGATTTCATAAATATCAAATATTCATAAAGGGTATGATCCTAAATCTAAACAAGAACATTTAATAAATCAAAGAATTGACTAATTATAGACAAAAAAACCCTAATAATTATTCTCTTGATCTTTAGATTACTGCTCCATATCAGCCTTTATGCTAATATGGCCTTAGGACCCTCAACACTAGAGGTGAACATGGTACGATATCGATTTTTTTACTTAAACTATGTATCATACCAACTATAGTTGATATAAAAAATTTCCTACCACTACCGTACCAAATATACTTGGTACCAACTTGTTTGGCTACCAACAAGTTTGATTGTTACAAGCTGATTATGATATATTACCAATTTCTTTCCAATTTTCAGTTGTATTACATAAAAACCAGTAACGATATGGTATAATTTAAACGTCTAGTAAAAAAATTAGTAAAGTAATTATGTTAGTTTAATAAATATAAGTAACTCTTCAGTTTGTTAATTTAATTTGGTAATAACTATTGAGTACGGCTAAATGGCTAATACCATGTTCTTAAAATTGTACACTAAGCGCACTAGACAGCTGAAATATACTGTTTCGATATATATATATATATATATATATATATATATATATATATATATATATATATATATATATATATATATATATAAGGAATTGGTTTGTACGGTAATACCGTGATATTTAAAACTCTGTATCGTACCGAATCATGATTACTCAATTGTTACGGTACTACCAACCAAATATGTTGGCTACCAAACATATTGGTATCCAGCTTTATTGGTTCAGTTGGTTCTTCGTGGTATATATTTGACACCCTACTCAAAACGACCCTCTTTGGTCTGGTTTTTCTAGGTTTCTTTTCAATTCTGATGTATTATGATTTTGACCAAAAATAAGGTTTAATTTATAACTATTTTAACCGACTTAAAATCATAGCATGATCTGCATGATCGTGACGTGAACTGATAAATTTGGTAATTATCTTTAATACCTTCTGATTTTTTTCCTTGCTATATTCCAACTTTATTTCTTGCTTGACACTTCATGAAAATCTGCTCTAAATGTTTATTTTCAACTTCTATTTCAACAATGTGTCTTTTTTTAGCAACACTCACAAAAGTACTTGATATGTCACTATAAATATGTATAACTTACAGCACATCAAAATACACCACACTTGGTTTTTTCTTGTCCCCGAGAAAATCATTAATTACTTAGGCAACAAAACTAGTTTTAAATAATTTTCTATAAGCAATTGAAATCAATCATTATATTATAGATGCTAAAAAGGATACATAAAAGCAATAGTCATTAATTAAGTACAGCGAGCAAGAATATAAATGTGAACTTTTCAATGCTCCAAGCGTACCCTCGCATCGTAAAAAACAAACTTGTAGATAAGACACAAAATATTTATGCATAACCTTATTACAATTACATTTAACTATTTCTTCTCTTAAAGGTCATGTTGCAAAGTTTCTAAGCTATTTTTGTGATACTATACCACTTTTCCTTTGGTACATATCTTTATCCTTGATATAACTTGATTACACATAATACCAATTTTATTAGCTTTTTGTAACGACCCGAAAATCCTTCTGTTAACAACGTTAGCTTTCTGTTACTCGAATATCAAATGTTGTAAAGCTTTTATGATTCTAAAAGTATTAAAATGGAATAAATTAGATAAAAAAGGTATTATTTAATATCTAATCAATTAATTGGTATTTAAAGGGTATATAATTTAATTAATGTGTTTTGTGGGAAAATAGGGTAAATATAATTCATTTAAATTGTGTAAATGACCTTGAGGGGGCAAAGTGTCATTAAAATAAACATATAATGCCATGCTATCTAAGGTTAGAGTAGAAGGAGTACAAGATTGCAAGCTTAGGGGCTGGATATCAAAAATCCGTTTAAAACCTCCCTAGCATTACATTCGACGGGGTTTAATGGCTTCATAATTTTCCCTTCTGGTTTATACGTGAATTCAAAGTAAAACCCCACTTGACCTTGGGCTATTATGCAATCTTTTAGAGCATCTATAATGTGCTTGAGTTGCTGTGTTGTCGATTAGAAAAAAATGATAAAAAGGGGTGGTGCATGAATTGGCAACGTAAGGAGCGAAAAAAGGAGTTTAGCGGGAGTTATTGTGCAATTGAACATGTAAAATTCAATCTCAACTAGTAATCTTCTTGATTTTGTTCTTCCTTAGGTTTTCATGTCTTAATTGCTTGGGATTTGGTTGAAATCTTGAAGCTAATTTGCTTTTCCTTAATGTCATTAATCATGTTTCCTTTACTTTAATTTTTTCGCTCTTTGTATGGTCGAATTTTAGTCTTATTGGAGGTGTTCAAGGCTAGCTCTTGCTGTCAAATTCTTTTAAAAAACACTCCTTTATATGTTGGTATTGGTGATTAAGAATTGGTTGTTAATTGCTTTCCTTTGGTGTCATACATCTTGGTTCTTTACCTTCAATCCTTTTGGGTTATGGTGTATAGTTTTTTTGCATAAAGACCATGTTTTGAACCATTCAAAAAGTTCTCAAAACATCCCCTATGTGTCTTGTTCTATGAATTAATTGTGGAGAAAACCCAAACTCTAGTTGTTTTTTCTCTTATTAGCATCATACTTTTGTTTTTCCCTTTAAAGCAATGTACTTTGGGTCATGGTTTAAAGTTGGAATTGTCTTTTTGACTGAATGAATTGTTGCTACTGTTAAGAGCTTAATTTCCAGCTTTGGGTCATTTTTATAATGATTTAATAGGTTAAGGTGTCAATTAACTCTTAAAAGTTAAAGCTGGGAAATAATATGAAATTACCTATTTTTCCCCTGTTTTCTAAAAATTCTAGAAAAATCACAGAAGGTCGGATATATAATTTGTCGGTCCTTAAATTTAGGTTCTAAATCTTGTATGCCCCTGATTTTTTTCCTTGACTTGATGTTGGTTCTAACTAGAGTGAAAATCGTCATTTTCACCGACTGGTCATAAATTAGTTGCATTGATATCCCATTTTGTAAAATCCATAGTAAATTGTAAAAAAAAATCGTATGGACCTGTACAAGTAGCCCATGGAAACCTAAAGAAAAATATTGTAACTTTGGCAGGCTTTGGTGGTGTTAAAGTGGATTCGATCAGGCTATTGTTTTAGGTCGAAATCCAGAAATTAAGTCTACTAGTTTTGTCAATATGTTTAGGGTATAGAATAGCCATTTTAAATATTGACTACTATTATAGGAGTGTTTCAAGCTGAATTGGTATGATTAAGTTTCTAGGCTATAGTTGGAGGTTTACTCTACTACTCGATGGTAGATCATGATACCTCAAGTGCTTACGAGATTCGAAGTGGGCAAAAAGCATTTTCTTGACAAAGATGAGTCAATCTTTGTGGAAATTTAAGTACTTTGTTAGGGAATTCCATATCTTATAGGGATTGGAATGAACTTAAGTTGTATAGGTTGCATGTACCCCTGTTGTGAATGATATACTATTGGTAGTTATGATTCCTTTCTTTGTATGAGAATTTAAGATGCATTACATGCTAAATTCTTATTTTCGATGTGAGAGATGCGTTGGATCCATGATAGAAAGAGGGTTTTGTGTTGATTGTGTGTGATGTATGCATGATATGATTTCTTGGAAATAATTTTCTACGATGATTAGGACAAAGCATGCTAGTGATGTGATATGTCATAATGATGTTATGGTGATATGTGCATGATATCGTATGTTGATGTAAAATGGTTAACTTGTAATAACTAATTTGCATGTCTTCATAATGAGTAACTTGAAAAGTAATATGCTATTAAAAGTTGATAATAATTACGCATGATTACTTAGGAAGGTTTAATGTGTAATCCTTGTATGAAGAATTAATAATAAATTAATTAAAAGGAGAATACACTTAGATGCTGTTTGTTTTTTTAAAAAAACCTCTTCAAACCACTTTCTGCTGCGCGGCGCAGCACTTTTCCTCTCGCAGCAGTTTGTTTTTTGGAAGACTTCAGACTGCAAAACCTCTGTGCGTGTGCTGCGTGGCGCAACACTTGACTTGCCTCTTCAAACCTCTTCAGCTTTTAATTTTTTGAAGTGTTTTTTTAGAATTTTGGTATAACTTATTTTTTTTAAACTTTTTTAAACTTTTATTTACCGATTTGATACAATTTCTTATTATAGTTTCCACAAATTTTTTTAACTTGATTTTTAAAAAAAAAACTTTGATTTTTTTAATTTTTTTTACCGTTTCTGTTAATAATATTGTCAGTTTTAGTTCATCTTTTTTAACGTGTGTAATTTTTTACGAACTTTGTAGACATCGTTTGCAATACTTTCTTAATTTTTTTTATTATTTTCTTTTTTATGTTTTTTAAAATTAGTTTTTTTTAGAATAAAGCTGTTAGCTTCTTTTATATTTTTGTAAGTTTTATATTTTTGTTTTTTTACATGTTCTTTTTAGTACTCTTTCAATGTTTTAAGACTAGAATTATTAAAATTTCGGTGTTGAGAACTATTTTAAGTTTATAAAATTAGTTTATTTAAATTTTAGTTTACTGTAGCAGTTTGCAGATATTAACAAACAAACATGCTTCTTATTAGGGGTGAGCAAAAACCGAACCCCAAACCAAAAAAACCGAAAAAACCGCATAAACCGAACCAAAAAACCGAAACCGAAATGAAAACCGATGGTGCGGTTTTTAGTTTTGCAAAAACCAAAAATACTCGGTGCGGTGCGGTTTCTAGTCTCGTAAAAACCGCAAAAAACCGAACCGCACCGCATATATATATATATATATATATATATATATATATATGTATTAAGTGTTGATATTTGTAAGAACCAAGAACTTATGATAATTAAAATTTCTATAAATATAAATATCTATCTTATCTATCAGATGATGATTATATATTTTTAAGCATACATTCAGTAGTGGTTACAATAACTAGTAATGTTTATGACATTTTTTAACTTTTAAATATGATGAGTAGTAGTGATGATAGTATCATTTTTATGAATACGTTAATTGATATTATCACATGTACCTATGAAACAAATATTATATTAAATTCGTATTATGTTCAAACATTAGAAACGTGTTGGATGAGTGATTATGTAATTTGATTTCAAACCAAGAGGTGATGGTATTGGTTTATCTCCAAAAAATGATTAGCATTCCTCATCTGAGTCAAAGTAACTCACCGAGTTACTTGAGTTTTAGTAAAAAGGCAAAACGAAAACCAAAAAAAATAATAATAACAAAAAACCGCAACAAAAACCGAACCGCAAAAAACCGCAATAAAAAACCGCAAAAACCGAACCACATAAAAACCGAACGGTGCGGTTTCTAAATTTCAAAAAACCGAAGTTGCGGTTTTCGGTTCGGTTTTGGCCAAAAACCGCACCGAACCGCACCACGCTCACCCCTACTTCTTATTATGGGCTGCAGCCGTTTGTTCCACCTCTTCTGCTACAGAGGATTGCAGAGGTGGTCCACAGACTTCATGAATTTTCGCTTCGAAAAAACAAACAACACCTTAGTGGTGCGAAGGGTATCAACCTAGACGTAGGTGTGTACCCTATCCGGATTGTACACTGGCCTAGTAGGTATGAAAATACCTACAGGATAAGTTCTTAAGCTAGCACTAACGCCGAGTGGTTTTTATAGACAACCACTCAGGGCATGGTTTGGGTTTTGACGGGACTGGAGTCATATCGGCGATTGATGGAACGTCGACGCAAACATCACGTGGGATTTGGGAGGTGTAACATGATGAAATTGGCACCATTTACACTGATCCTTAACGAAAATGCATGTATTAGTATATGCAACGTCGGAGTAACGAACACAACAACAACGGGGGACAATGTTATGGTTGAGAGTCGAACATCACTTAGTGCATTGGGTTGTGTCGGTCATGTTGGTAGTGAACGGGATACGTACCTTGAGGTTACTGATGAATATATAGACCCATAAATAGGAAGTATTATAATAACAATTATAAAGGTGATTAAGAGGAGAGTAATTGTTAATGATGAAAATAAAGATTAATAATATCTTATAATATTATAGTGATGTATGAAGTAATAACTAGTTACAATGATGACTAATAAAGTCTAACTAGATGTAAAGGATCTAAAGAAGAAGAATATTTGAGCATTATTATGTTGTTTGTATGAGGTATCTGATGTCATGCTGTAACACCCCGACTCCCAGGTATATATATCTTTACAGTTTTATGTCTATATCAGAATATCTAGTCGAAGAGTTGGTGCCTAGACTCGTCGAGTAGGGACGCATTTGGCCACGTGGTTTAAGTGACCAACTCGACAAGTCGGTGAACCCGACTCGGCGAGTTGGAGCTGGAATGAGAAACCCTAATCTCGGGGTTTTGCACCCTATTTAAAGGGTCATTAGCCCCTTGTGAGTCCAGAAACCCTAAATCGCCGTTTTTCTCTCTTTTTGTGTGATATTAAGCCTTGTGGTGAATTGTGGAAGGAGGATCTTCAAGTAGTCAAGCTTGGAACAAGAGGAATGCTGTAGATCCGAGTTCTTTTTCATCTTAGCACCGTTTTTGAGCTAAACAGTTGTTACCTTGTCCTTCTTCTATCTAGATCTATGCATGTATGAGATTAGGGCCACTTTGGCAATGTTGATATGTTATTTTGGGTATTAGGCATGATCTAAAGTTGCAACTTCAGATCTAGGCTTATCTTGGTCTGTAAGATCATAAAGTTTCAGCCTTTAGTGAGTTAATACCTTCTTCATCCCTTAGAACATTTATTTAGCTTGATTTGGGCCATTATCACCTTGCATGTACGTAAAGTTTTCAACTTTACGTAAGAAGTATGCCTTAAGAGCTTAGATATGCATTATGGAGCTTTAAAGTGGCTTAAAAATCATCTGGATGGAGAAAGTATTGAAGGGACTCGACGAGTTGCATGGCCAACTCGGCGAGTCCGATGAAGATTGTCGTCCAAGGATTTCTGCATGGACTCGGCGATTCAGTAGGGTGACTCGGCGAGTCAGCTAGGGTTTTCCCGACATTTGGACGTGCATGAACTCGGCGAGTTACAGGGAAACTCGATGAGTCAACCGAGGATTTCACGACTCCTCGAGTTCAGGAAGGACTCGACGAGTCGGTGAACTGCACTCGACGAGTCGGGTCAACATGGACTGTTGACCTTGACCGTTGACCTTGACTTTGACCAAGGATTGACTAGTTGACTTCTGGCGTATTTGGGGTAAATTGGAAATTTATGGAAATAATTTTATGGTAAATATAGGTGGTGGAGTTCGTGGCCATGGTTCGAGAGTTTGAGTTATCACTTCGAGTCGTCAGTTGAGAGGTGAGTTATCCTCACTATATCAACAGGGTCTAAGGCACCAATGCCGAACCTTATCGGATTTGTATTCGGGTTTATTGCATGATATGCTTATTGGTTTACATCCTGGTAATTAGGATGGTGATATGCTTAGTGACCTGGTTAGGTCGGTATCTTGGTATATAGGATGATGCTATGTTAGTGACCGGTTAGGTCTGTGTCCTGGTTATAGGATGTTGCTATGATTGATAATATGTTAGATCAGTTGTCTGTTATATATGATAGCGTATGATATTATGTGCGCATGTTTGTTTGATCGGGGATTGGGTTGAGGCGGTCCTGCTTTGTGCTGAAGGCCAACATACCCAGGGCGGTCCGGATAGACTACAGGCCCAGGAGGGCTTGTTGGTCAGACCAAAGGCCCGACGAGTGGTCCAGATAGGCTGTAGGCCCTACGAGGCGGTCCAGACGTGCCGAAGGCGCGGAGAGCGGTCTAGGTAGGCTGAAGGCCTGCGAGGCGGTCCTGTCAGGCTGAAGGCTCATTATGCATGCTCTTTGTTTATATGTTATTGATATGTTTATGGCGTTGGTATTTTGGGGGTAACTCACTAATCCTTCGAGCTTACATTTATCGATTATTGTTTCAGGTACTTCGGATGATCGCGGGAAGGCGAAGGCATGACCGTACACTTCCTCGATTTATGATTATGATTCATGGGAACTCTGATATGATACTGTTTTGAAAACGAATTGTAATAACTTAATGATTTTAAATGTTTTAAAAGTTCAAATTTGGCATGATTTTTATGGATGTTACAAGTTGGTATGAGAGCCTTGGTTTGAGTGAATTGGAGGAAACACTCGCGTGTCTCCAGTCTCAAACCGAGGACAAGATTTTAAAATGATTTTCTTAAAATGATTTCAAAATAATAAAGGAGGATGCAAGTGTACGATCAGCCGGAGCTCGCGGATAGACCCCAAAATACCTTACGGATTATTTGATTATGTGATATGTTAGAACAACATGCTAGTACTAGGCTAGGGATCTTCAGTAATTGCATGATAGAATTGCCTGATTATATGATGTCTGATAGCCTAGGGTTTTCCTTACATGAAATTGACATCATTACTGTAGTTGCTTAGTGTATGCATTATGGCTGTACATAATTAAGATCTTATAGCCTAAGAATGTTTGGTTTGGCCTTATTTCATGTTCTTGTTTGATGAAGGGCTTAGGGTAGGATTAGGTATTCGAAAGTCTATAGGGTCCAACGTTATGTATGGCTAGCATACACGAGTGTTGCAGGGTTGGTGGAAGTTTCATGGATGGGTTGTTTGGATGAGTCCCCCGATTATGAGATACTTAGCCTTCCTCTAGGAGTGAGGACTGAGCGCATGCCATGCTTATGTATAGTTTTAGGGTGTTGTGATGATACTTGAGACAAATATGGGTAGGTGTGGAAGGTAGTATGGGCCCGTACCACTGAAAGCACATGACCCATACGCGTAGCAAGGAAGTCACAACCCATAGGGTTTTGTTGGGAGTTGGTTCTCGGATTGTTATGTGGAATATCTGATATCTTTTTGGTATGTTTTCAGCATGGTGGTTACACGACGATTCGTGACTGGATCTGGGTCAGGATCAGGAGAGGGCGGACAGGAGGCGACAACAGCGCCCAAGACTATCGGCCAGATGAGGCCAGACGAGATGGACGACATGATCCGATAGATTCTGGATGATGAGGTTGCTGCTATGTTCCAGGCTCAATTGCCGAAGATGTTTGGGTCTATCAAGATTGCTATGGTGGAGTACTTTGATGATCGATATGCAGCCCTCACTGAGGCGGCTGCCGCAGTAGCCACAACAGTTGTATCGGCGGCAGGGTTGGGTGTCAGACGTTTTTCAGTATCGGGACTTCGACAACATGAAGCCCCCTACTTTTGATGGGACTCACGACCCCATCAAATCCATGAGGTGGCTATTTGACATGGAGGGGTGTTTCTTCACGTGCTCATGTCCTACTGACTAGAAGGTCAGATGTGCCCTGAACTTGTTGAGGTCCGAGGCAAAGGACTGGTGGAGACTGATGACTGGGTCGTATTCGAATGATCAGAGAGCTGATGCTACTTGGGAACAGTTCAGGGATATGTTTCGCGCTCGCTACATACCGCGGGTCAAGCGTGAGCATTTAGCTCAGGAGTTCTTGGATCTGAGATAGGGTACTGAGTCGGTGATGGAGATCACCCGCATGTTTACCGAGAGGGCGATGTTCTACGTGGAGTTTGCTTCTGAGCAAGCTCAGATGACTCGTTATCTGAGCATGCTCAAGATGGATATTTGACAGTTTGTGGTGACCCAGCGTTGTGATACGCTACTGGATTTACAGGAGGCCGCTAGGCGGCGTGAGCTTGAGATTGAGCTACAGCTGAGAGAGCAGGGTCGGGCCCCGACACAGACACAACCGTCGCCGAAGCGGTCTAAGACCGCTGATTCCAGATCAGGGGGACAGCAGGGCCGCACTTGTGGCAAGTGCAGGAAGGGTCACTCAGGGGTTTGTAGATTTAGCAGCGCGTGCCACAAATGCGGCCAGGAGGGGCATTATGCGAAGGATTGTCGTCAGGCGGCCCCGGTTCATGATATGAGGATCTGCTACCACTGTCATCAGGTTGGTCATGTGAAAACCAACTATCCACAGCTCGCAGTCAGGCCGGTGCAGGCTCCAGCACCGGCTACACTGAGGATTACTGACGGGAGTCAGGGTCGAGCAGCGCCCCCGAGGGCCCAGGCACATGCTTTCCAGGTTACAGCCGAGGAGGCCAGAGTAGCACCGGATGTGGTTGCTGGTATGTTTCTATCCCTTATCTTACTAATTATATATGTTTTATGCTTATATGTTGTACCTGTGATTAGGTACATTTTTAGTGAACTCCTTACCTGCTTTGGTATTATTTGACTCGGGGGCGAGTCGGTCGTTTGTTTCTCAGAATTTTAGTAGGGAGTTCGGGTTGCCAGTGGGAGAGTTAGAATGTCCGTTGAAAGTCTCCATCGCCAACGAACACGAGATTTCCGCTTCTTCGGTCTATCGGAGTTGCGTATTGGAGATTTTCGGAGTATCTTTTCCGATAGACCTGATTCCGATTCCCATGGGGGATGTATGTGTGATTGTGGGTATGGACTGGCTTAGTCGCTTTGGAGCTATGATCGATTGCGAGGGTCAGCGAGTGGTGGTTCGAACCCCAAGTGGGGGAGAACTGATTGTCAATGGCGAGGGTACCAGATTGGGATCAGGGTTTTGTTCAGCTCCCAGGGCTCGGTAGTACATTCAGCACGGGTGTGCGGGTTATCTAGCGTACGTAGTAGATACGCGGGCCAGAGATCAGGTTTCAGTTTCAGAGGTCCCGATGGTCAGGGAGTTTGCTGATGTGTTCTCGGAGGAGTTACTCGGAGTGCCTCCGGAGAGGCAGTTCGAGTTTAGGATCGACCTAGTGCCAGGTGCGGCCCCTATCGCCAAGGCGACGTACCGGTTGGCACCGCCAGAGATGTAGGGGCTGTCATCACAGCTGCAGGAACTACTGGGAAAGCAGTTCATTCATCCGAGCAGTTCCCCGCCGGGAGCGCCGATACTCTTCGCCAGGAAGAAGGATGGTTCACACTGGATGTGCATTGATTACCGGGAGTTGAACAAGTTAACGGTGAAAAACCGTTATCCACTCCCGAGGATAGATGATCTTTTCGATCAGTTGCAGGGAGCATCTTGGTTCTCCAAGATAGACCTGAGGTCCGGGTACCATCAGGTCAGAGTCAGGGAGGAGGACGTGGAGAAGACCACGTTCCGAACTCGTTATGGACATTACGAGTTCGTGGTGATGCATTTTGGGCTCACCAATACGCCAACAATATTTATGGACCTGATGAATCGGGTCTGCAGGCCGATGCTCGATCTCTCGGTGATAGTATTCATCGACGAGATCTTGGTGTATTCCAAGACCCGAGAGCAGTATGAGGAGCATCTGCGCGAGTTATTGGTGGTTCTGAGGCGAGAACAACTTTATGCCAAGTTCTCGAAATGCGAGTTTTGGTTACGAGAGGTCCAGTTCCTGGGACACCTCCTTAACCAGGAGGGGATTTTGGTCGATCCTGCCAAAATCGAGGCGGTTATGCAGTGGGAGGTTCCGAAATCTCCCTCAGACATCAGGAGCGTTTTAGGATTAGCAGGGTCCTACCGGAGATTCATACAGGATTTCTCCAAGAATGCAGCACCCCTCACTCTTCTGACGAGGAAGGGGGTGGATTTCTAGTGGGGCCCCGAGCAGCAGAGGGCGTTTGAGACCCTCCGACAGCGACTATGTGAGGCTCCAGTTTTGACTCTCCCAGAGGGAGTGGAGGATTTTGTGGTATTCTGTGATGCATCCATCACGGGACTGGGAGCGGTTCTCATGCAGAGAGGACGTGTAATAGCCTATGCATCGCGGCAGTTGAATCCGCATGAGACGAGATACCCTACTCATGATCTGAAGTTGGGAGCGGTGGTATTCGCTCTCAAGATTTGAAGACATTACCTCTATGGGGTCCGCTGTACCATCTACACGGACCACAAGAGCCTGAGGCACATCATGGATCAGCCCAACTTGGACATGAGACAACGCAGATGGTTAGATGTAGTCAAGGACTACGATTGTAAGATCCTTTACCACCCAGGTAAAGCGAATGTGGTTGTGGACGCTCTGAGCCGCAAGTCAGATGGACCTTCTATTCCAGTAACATGCATGAGGATTTCAGTAGATTCTCCACTTGTGGGCTTGATCAGGGAAGCCCAGGCTGAGGGTATGCGTCAGGAGAACTGGAAACTTGAGAGGATCAGGGGTGAGAACACCCGGTTTGTGCAGGATAGTCGGGGATTATTGACCCGTTGCGGTCGGGTCTGGATTGTGATGTCTGGTGGGGTCAGACAGACTATATTGGAGGAGGCTCATAAGTCTCGCTTCTCTATTCACCCGGGGGCCACCAAGATGTATCGGGACTTGCTATTGAGTTACTGGTGACCGTGCATGAAGCGAGAAACCGCTTGGTATGTTGAGAGGTGCTTGACCTGTAGGATGGTCAAGGCCGAGCATCAGAGGCCACATGGAAAGCTGCAACCTTTGGAGATTCCCACGTGGAAATAGGAATAGATCACGATGGAATTCATCACCAAGCTGCCGAGAACGGCGAAGGGGTTTGACACTATTTGGGTCATCGTGGATCGATTGATCAAGAGTGCTCATTTTCTGCCCATTCGGGAGAGCTCATCGGCCGAGAAGCTGGCTGATGTGTATATACGCGAGATTGTCGCTCGTCATGGGGTTCCGATCTCTATCGTCTCAGACCGTGATATTCTGTTTACCTCCCGATTTTGGCAGAATTCTACGAAGAACTGGGCACACGGTTGCACTTCAGTATAGCCTATCATCTGCAGACGGACGGCCAGAGCGAGCAGACTATACAGACTCTTGAGGACATGTTGAGATCCTGTGTTATTGACTTCGGTGGGAGCTGGGACTCCTACCTACCCCTTGCAGAGTTCTCCTACAACAACAGTTTTCACTCCAATATTGGTGCTCCACCCTATGAGCTGTTGTATGGGCGGAGATGTCGCACCCCAGTCTGTTGGGGTGAGATGGGTCACAGGGTGATGGGTCGGACTGAGGTAATCCTGCAGACTACTGATATGATTCAGCAGATTAGACAGCGGCTGCAGACCGCACATAGTCGGCAGAAGAGCTATGCCGATCGACACCGATCTGAGTTGGAGTTTCAGGTCGGTGATATGGTACTCCTAAAGGTCTCACCCTGGAAGGGTATGATCCGCTTCAGGAAGAGGGGGAATTTAAGTACCCGATACATTGGACCGCTCCGGGTTATGGAAAGGGTTGGCAAGGTGGCATATAGACTCGAGCTACTAGAGGAGCTTAGTCAGATCCACAGTACCTTCCACGTTTCACAATTACGGAAGTGCGTTCTGGACGAGGAGGCGGTGGTGTAATTAGATGATATTCAGGTCGATGAGTGCCTGAACTATGTAGAGAGGCCATTGGCCATTCTGGAAAGGAAGGCGAAGGTTCTGTGGAACAAGGAAGTGCCTATGGTAAAGGTACAATGGGAGCACCAGAGGGGATCTGAGTGGACTTGGGAGCCGGAGGCTGAGATGCAGGAGCATTATCCGGAGTTGTTTGTCGCAGCCGACTTCGGGGACGAAGTCTATTTCAAGTGGGGGAGAATTGTAACACCCCAAACCCCAGGTATATGTATCTTTACAGTTTTATGCCTATATCAGAAGATCTAGTCGACGAGTTGGTGCCTAGACTCGTTGAGTAGGGACTCGTTTGGCCACGTGGTTTAAGTGACCAACTCGACGAGTCGATGAACCCGACTCGGCGAGTTGGAGCTGAAATGAGAAACCCTAATCCTGTGGTTTTGCACCCTATTTAAAGGGTCATTAGCCTCCCTTAGCCTCCCACACAGCCCCTTGTGAGTCCAGAAACCCTAAATCGCCATTTTTCTCTCTTGTTGTATGATATTGAGACTTGTGGTGAATTGTGGAAGGAAGATCTTGAAGTACTCAAGCTTGGAACAAGAGGAAGGCTGTAGATCCGAGTTCTTTTTCATCTTAGCACCATTTTTTAGGTAACAAGTTGTTACCTTGACCTTCTTCTATCTAGATCTATGCATGTATGAGATTAGGGCCACTTTGGCAATGTTGATATGTTATTTTGGGTATTAGGCGTTCATATCTAGGCTTATCTTGGTCTGTAAGATCATAAAGTTTCAGCCTTCAGTGAGTTAATACCTTCTTCATCACTTAGAGCCTTTCTTTAGCTTGATTTGGGCCATTATCACCTTGCATGTACGTAAAGTTTGCAACTTTACGTAAGAAGTATGCCTTAAGAGCTTAGATCTGCATTATGGAGCTTTAAATTGGCTTAAAAATCGTCTGGATTGAGAAAGGACTGAAGGGACTCGACGAGTTGCATGGCCAACTCGGCGAGTCTGATGAAGATTGTCATGCAAGGATTTCTGCATGGACTTAGCGAGTCAGTAAGGTGACTCGGCGAGTCAGCTAGGGTTTTCCCGACATTTGGACGTGCATGAACTCCGTGAGTTGCAAGGAAACTCGACGAGTCAACCGGGGATTTCACGACTCCTCGAGTTCAGGAAGGACTCGACGACTCGGTGAACTGCACTCGACGAGTGGGGTCAACATGGACTGTTGACCTTGACCGTTGACCTTGACTTTGACCAAGGATTGACTAGGTAACTTCTGGGGTATTTTGGGTAAATTGGAAATTTATGGAAATGATTTTATGGTAAATATAGGCGGTGGAGTTCGTGGTCGTGGTTCGAGAGTTTGAGTTTATCACTTCGATTCGTCAGTTGAGAGGTGAGTTATCCTCACTATATCAACATGGTCTAAGGCACTAATGCCGACCCTTATCGGATTTGTATCCGGGTTTATTGCATGATATGCTTATTGATTTACATCATGGTAGTTAGGATGGTGATATGCTTAGTGACCTGGTTAGGTCGGTATCTTGGTATATAGGACGATGCTATGTTAGTGACCGGGTTGGTCTGTGTCCTGGTTATAGGATGTTGCTATGATTGATGATCTGTTAGATCAGTTGTCTGTTATATATGCTAGCGTATGATATTATGTGCACATGTTTGTTTGATCGGGGATTGAGTTGAGGCGGTCCTGCTTTGTGCTGAAGGCCAACATACCCAGGCGGTCCGGATATACTACAGGCCCTGCAGGGCTTGTTGGTCAGACCAAAGGCTCGGAGAGCGGGCCAGATAGGCTGAAGGCCTGCGAGGCGGTCCAGTCAGGCTGAAGGCTCATTATGCATGCTGTTTGTTTATATGTTTATGGCGTTGGTTTTTTGGGGGTAACTCACTAATCCTTCGAGCTTACATTTATCGATTATTGTTTCAGGTACTTGGGATGATCGCGGGAAGGCGAAGGCGTGACCGTACACTTCCTCGATTTATGATTATGATTTCTGGGAACTCTGATATGATACTATTTTGAAATCGAATTGTAATAACTTAATGATTTTAAATGTTTTAAAAGTTCAAATTTGGCATGATTTTTATGGATGTTACACATGCTATATTAATGTTTGAATGCATGCTTCTATGATGTTTCGTTTGACCCATTTGGGATATGTATGTTACATAACACCGTACTTATGATTGACTCACTTAGCATATGCTAACACTTGTTTTTTGCTTGTTAATATTGCCTTGCATTGGTACTAGTAGCTTGCATTGATGACTCAGTGATGTTGGGAGCATTTATCTTTTGGGTAGATATTTAGTATTGTTTTCGTGACAATACCATTTGGACATGTTGTTGAGTTTGCATTACATTTTTTTTCTGAGAACCTGTTTTGGTGTTGGTTTTGAGAATTTTAATATTGATGGGACTAGCTTTTGTCAATAATGTAACATTGGTAATGTTTTCGTAAAATCTAAAATAAGACTTACGCTAACGTATTCTTGTTAAAAAGTGTTTTTAAAATAAGAAAAATCAAGGTGAAAAATCACGATGTTACACTTTAGCTCGTGACTTTCTATAGAATATTTTTGGATACATGTTATTGTTCTTGCTAAAAGCCACTAAAAGAAGTCTATGACTTTTTATACAATCCACATAACGAAAATTCAACCTGATGATCCATTGCTAGATGGTTCTTGGTCACCAGACATTAAGTTTCCTTAAGGGTTTACTATCTCTAATTGTAAAGGCCACATATTGACTTTCCCTATAACACCCCAAAAACCATGATAAATTTTTTGATTTTTATAAAACATTTCTACAAGAAACCATAGATAAACAACCATTGTTTTCAAATCATATCCAAGAAAATCAGAGTATCAAGTCAATCTCTCAAAACATGAAACCATAGGAGGACGTGTACGATCAAGCCTTCGCCTTACCCCGATCATCAGAAGTACCTGAAAACATTGAAATCATCAACTGTAAGCCAAAGCTTGGTGAGTTTCCCCAATATACCCCACACCATAATATATTTACAATCCATGCAGACCGGGCCCACAATATATAACTAGATTGCCCTCGGGCCCACAATCTCCATACTAGATTGCATTGGGCCCATATTCCTCATAATGGATTGATCATGGGCCCACACCACACGGGTGGATTGCCCGGGGTTTTTTTCGGCCTACAAAACAAAGTCGTACCGCCTCAACCCAACTGCACTATGTCGACATATGCAAACAGATAATCACTAACCAACCAATATAGATAATCATACAGATCTACCAATCTAACAGACCACTATAGCATAACAACATCTTATATACAAGGATACATAACAAAATCTAGTGGGTCGGCATTGGTTTCTTCGACCCATGAGTGTAGTGAGAAGACTCACCTCGTAGTTTAGAAGATAACCAAACTTATCACAGGTCCAATGACCGGCTCTACGGGTCACCTATATAACAAAAAGGGTTCAAGTTTCAACTACAACCCAAAATCCTTAATTTCACTTAAAGTCAAACTTGGTCAAAGTCAACGGTCAAACTCCAGCCGACTTACGCTCAGCGTAGCATGCACATATATGCCCAACGTAGAGCTCAAGGAGGCAAAACGAGAAAAATCAAGGCTACACCCAGCATACAGAAAATTACGCCCCACATAGCACTTGTAGCCCAACTTATTTCATTAAGTCATTAAAACAGAAGATCATCCCTCCATACTTTTAGATCAAAACCAAATGGACGTCTTAATGGATAAAGTATTTGACTTTATCCATTTGTATGGTCACCAAGAGCACAATGTCAAAACTTAGGTTCCTAAAGCTATCTATTGCTCAATAACCCATGCATTGATGGATGAGAGTGACCAAGCTCTCATTTTTATGACATAACAACCCTAAAAAAGTCTGTAAAATGATACTCTAATGGTGTGGAGTAGCTCATACTCATATAAACCAAGGGTTTGGGGAAATAACCATGAAATTCTCAAGAATAACTAGATCTAACATTAAACATCATCAAGGTAAAAACTTTATACCTTCTGGAGATGGATTAGTGGATGTAAATTCCAGATCTACACTGATTTGAGCTCCCAAGTTGTTCCATATTACTCTTTTTCCTTCAGAAGTGAACACAAAGCACTCCAAAAGCTCAAAACTCACAAATGATGGAGAGGGTTTTAAGGAGGTTGTTTGGGAGGGTTGAGGATGAGAATGGAGAGGGCCTCAAGGGGTTAAAGCCTTTAAATAGGGCTCACAGTCCTACGGATAAGGGTTTTGGTGATGCGTAGCTATGTCCAACGTATTACGCCCAACATAGGAGACTTATTCCCCGCGTCCAAACTTCCTCCTATGCTCAGCGTAGGGGGCTATCCTACGCCTCGCGTAGGGTAAAATTCTTGAAATTTAAAACTCACCATAAAATAATAATATCTGCAATGATCGGTCATTACAATTCTCCCCCACTTGAAATAGATTTCATCCTCGAAATACGCAACTACAAAAATAGATATGCATAGTGCTCACGCATCTCCGCCTCGGGCTCCCAGGTCCACTCGGAACCCTTCTGATGCTGCCACTAAACCTTGAGTAAGGGCACCACTATAACATCCCAAAAATACAGACCAAAAATTTCATTTTAAATCATTAAGAAAACCATAGTCGTCCAATCATCATATAAAAACCATAAGTCGTGTATCTCAAAATATCATAACATCTGTGAAAAATATATCAGAGTATAAACATCCCAGGCTAAACAAATGGAGTGTGCACTGTAATCATCTCGAGCTCTTCCCCTTGCTACCGAAAGTACCTTAAACCAAAACTGAAAACTATAAGCACGAAGCTTAGTGAGTCTCCCCAAACTACCACATACCATACACATAATCACATAATCACATAACATAACATTGGGCCTTGCCCGCTACATTGGTCCCCGCCCGGCATCGGGCCCCGCCCGACATCGGGCAGGCTCGGTATTCATATCAACATATCAACAATACACATAATAAGAACATAACATAAACATATAAACATTCCTTGGGAACCGCCCGGCATCGGATAGAAATCCGGAAACATATAACATAGCATATAATAATTCCTCGGGCTTTCCCGGGCATCGAACCGAAGTCTGAAACATATAAACAAGCACATGCAAAAATCATGAAGACATCAAGCATACAAACATTCCTCGGTCATCCCCGACATCGGACCAAAGTCCGGAAGCATATAAACACATAAACCTACATCGAGAACTGCCCTACATCGGACCGTAGTCCGGTACATGCTAACATACATAAACGGGCCGACATTGGTGCCTTAGACCCGTTCCTAGGAGAAAACTCACCTCAATGTCGTGAATAGCTGAAAGTCCCTGCTCCGCAACCGACTCTATTCACACCCTATACAGAACAACCTCTTAGATAACATTCCATACTCAAAACCCCCCTCACGAGTCAACCTTGGTCAAAGTCAAAGTCTAGGTCAAATTCAACATCCTGGGTTGACTCAACTCGCAGAGTTGGTCCATCAACTCGTCGAGTTCCATGAATCATAAACCCTGGTATCGCGATCCAACTCGTCGAGTTCTTTCACAACTCGTCGAGTTCCTCCTATCTACGAAATCTGGACTTCTCCAGTCAACCCGTCTAGTCATCCTTGAACTCATAGAGTTTTACCTTTAACTGAATTGGGACACTTCGTCCCAACTCGTCGAGTTCCTTTGTGGACTCGACGAGTTCTTCAGTCTGCTAAGCCATCTTAATAGATTAAGCCCTTAATCTTCAAATCTGAGCTTCATACTTCACCTACACACTGAAAATGTCCTTTTAATACCCTTACTTAATGGGTCTAGCTCAAACCCTAACTCTTTAGGACCTAGATCTTGGTTCACAAGCCATCAATACTCCAATCTAAAGCATAAAAACTGAGATCTGGAACCTAGATACTACATGAACACACAAAGCTTCCACTTTTCTCTCCATGCATGCCCTTTTGGAGTTTAAAAGGCCAAACTGACATCCTATAGCTTGCATGGGGCTTCAATGGCCATAAATTTTGCACCTTTATGCCATGAAAGCCCTCCATGCTTCCAAATTCGATGGTATACTTACTTGGGACGTCCATTTCCTGAAGGCCATGCTTCTTGAACCAAAAACTCAATAATATGATAATAAGGAGATCTAAGATGTTACTAAGCAAGTTTGAGAGTTTCTTACCATAAAATGATGAGAATGAGATGGAGTCTCTGGATCTACTAGCTTCTTCTTCAATCCCCAAGCTTCTCCTTCCTTCACAAGCTTCAACACACACAAAAATTCACTCAAAAATGGCTCACAAGCTCACAAATGCATTAGGGTTTCTGGATCTAGGGTTTGAGACTTAGAGGCTGGAAATGAGGCCAACATGTGGGGATTAGGATGATTAAATAGGGTGCAAAACCCCGAAATTAGGATTTCACCCCTGCCAGCCTACTCGTCGAGATGAGGCTCTCAACTCGTCGAGTAGGTTATTTAAAACCCACGTCTCTTCTGATCTCTACTCGACGAGTTTGGGGCTCCCAACTCGTCGAGTTGCTCTATAAAAATGAATAAATTATAATTTAAATGCATACCAGGAACCAGGCGTTACAATTCTCCCCCACTTGTCTTAGACTTCATCCTCGAAGTCTGCTGCGTCGGGAAATAACTCTGGGTAATGCTCCCTCATCTCCTCGTCGGGCTCCCAAGTCCACTCCGAGCCCTTGCAGTGATGCCACTGCACCTTCACCAGCTCCACCCTCTTGTTCCTCAGCTCCTTCGTCTTCTTGTCGAGAATAGCTACCGGTCTCTCGATGTAGTTCAGGTTGTCGTCAACCTGGATATCCTCTAAAGGCACAATCGTAGAGTCAACCACTAAGCACTTCCGCAGCTGGGAAACATGAAAAGTGTTGTGGATCTGGTTGAGCTCCGCTGGAAGATCCAGTTGATACGCCACCTTGTCCACCCGGGCTATAACCCTAAAATGACCGATGTACCTGGGGCCCAGCTTGCCCCGCTTCTTGAACCAGATGACACCTTTCCAAGGTGACACCTTCAGGAGAACCATATCCCCCAACCGAAACTCCAAGTCGGAACGGCACTTGTCGGCATAGCTTTTATGCCGACTCTGAGCAGTTTAGAGCCTGCTCCGAACTTGCTGGATCCTCTCAGTAGTCTTGAGTACCACCTCAGTACTCCCCATGACCCTCTGTCCAGCCTCGCCCCAATAGATTGGGGTCCTACACTTCCTCCCGTAGAGCATATCAAACGGAGGTCGGTCTATGCCGGCGTGGTAACTATTGTTATACGAAAATCCCGCTAACGGAAGATATGTATCCCAACTACCACCGAAATTAGGAACACATGTGCGCATCTTGTCCTCGAGAGTCTGAATCGTCCTCTCGCTCTGGCTATCCGTATGAGGGTGGAAAGCGGTGTTGAAGTGGAGACGAGTACCCATCTCGTCGTGAAACCACTTCCAAAATCTGGAAGCAAAACGGACGTCTCGGTCTGACACAACCGAAACAGGCACTCCATGACGTGCCACCACCTTGCGAACATAGATCTCGGCTAGCTTCTCAGTCGATATACTCTCCTGGATCGTGATGAAATGAGCACTCTTGGTCAACCGATCCACAATGAACCATATCGAATCTACACCACGTGCGGTCCTAGGAAGCTTCGTGATGAAATCCTTGGTAATATCTTCCCATTTCCCCATGGGAATCTCCAACGGCTGCATCTTGCCTTGAGGTCGCTGGGGCTTGACCTTGACCTTCCTGCAGGTCAAGCACCGCTCTACGTACCATGCTATGTCCCGCTTCATGCAGGGCCACAAATAATCAGGGCGAAGATCCCGATACATCTTCGTCGCCCCGGGATGGATGGAGAATCTCGACTTGTGAGCCTCATCCATCAGAACTTGGTGTACCCCACCATAGTAAGGAACCCATACCCGCTGATGCAGGGTCAACAATCCACGGCTATCGTAATCAAATGAGGCTATCTGGCCTACGATCCGCTCACACTTCTGGCGCTCTTCCTTCATACCCTCGACCTGCGCCTCCTGGATCTTCTCCAGCAATGGGGTAACCGCTGTCATCTTCAGGCATATGTCTCGTATCGGTGCCGCCACTGCCTTGCAGGCAATAGCATCAGCTACCACGTTAACCTTCCCTGGGTGATACAGGATCTCACAATCGTAATTCTTCACCACATCTAACCACCAACGCTGCCTCATGTTCAGATCCGGCTGATCCATGAGGTACCCAAAACTCTTGTGGTTTGCGTAAATGGTACAACGAAACCCATAGAGGTAATGCCGCAAAATCTTGAGGGCGAAAACCACAGCCCCCAGCTCCAAATTGTGCGTTGGATAGTTAGCCTCGTAAAGCTTTAACTTCCTTGAGACGTATGCTATCACGTGACCCCGCTGCATCAACAACGCACCCATGCCAATGATCAAAGCGTCACAGTAAACCACGAAGTCATTGACGCCCTCTGGAAAAGTCAGAATCGGTGCCTCGCATAACCGTCGTCTGAGTGTCTCGAAGGTTGCCCGACTTCTTGGTCAGTCGGGTCAGTCGGGTCAGAGGGACAACGATCTTGGAGAAATCCTGTAGAATCTCCGATAATAACCCACTAGACCAAGAAAACTCCGAATCTCAGTTGGAGACCTCGAAACCTCCCACTGCATCTGTAACATCCCAAAAATACGGTCCCAAAATTTCATTTTTAAATAATTAGTGAAAGCCATAATTATCAACCATTTCATTCATAAACAAAACTGTTATATCAAATCAGAGTATAATCTCAAAACATATTCTTGTTATATCAGAGTAAAACATCCCAGGCTAAACAAACAATGATGTGTGCCATGCGATCACCCCGAGCTCCTCCCTCCGCTATCGGAAGTACCTGAAACCAAAACTGAAAACCGTAAGCACGAAGCTTAGTGAGTTCCCCAACCTACCACATACCACATACATCACAACATACTGGGCCCCCAACCGCTGCATCGGGACTTGCCCGTCATCGGACTAGCTCCGGTATCGGGCCCCGCCCAGCATCAGGCCCCGCCTGGCATCGAGCCCCGCTCGGTATACAAATCTGTCTTTCTTAGGCCCCGCCTGTCTCCGGGCCCCGACCGCTAAGCATATACAACACATAATCATAACACATAACACGTAAGCTAAACCTACTCTACTGTAGTCCGGTACTAAGGCCTCGCCTATTTTGGGCCCCGCCCCTGTTCCGCTACTAGTGAGTCATGGAATCCCGTCCATGCTTCTGCCGATAATGAGATACGTGCCCCCGCCCAGACTCACCTCTCTCCTATCTCGGGCGTCACCCCTGATCTGCTACTAATGAGATACGGAACGCCGTCCATACTCTGCTAGTGGTGAGATACGGGACCTCGCCCACACTCACCTCCCTACTAGGTACATACAAGTATCACGCAGACAACAAGTATAATCTAACATGCGAACATCCCTCGGGCTCCCGCCCGGCATCGGACCTTGGTCCGAAATAACATACAAGCATACAGTGCCTAGGGCTAACCCCCGGGTCTTCCTACTCATAAACTACATGCGCCGACATTGTGGCCGTAGACCCATTCACACAGTGAGGAGACTCACCTCGCACTGCTGAACCTTGCTGATACTCCTCTGGCTGCTGACTGGCAATTCCCGAACTGCTGACCCTTCGACTTCCCGACTACCAATACCAAACATCACTTAGTCCAATACAATAATCCTGCCGGAGGTAAAATGACCATTGTACCCCTAGACCAACTTGGTCCATATCTAAGGCCCAAAACTAAGGCCCAACACTATGTAAGCTTCCAAATCCCACTAGTGGCCCACTAATGGCCCAATTTGCTAAATTTGGCCCAATACCTCTATTGGGCCTTACTCTAAGCCCAACTATTTCCTTGGCCTATATTATCTGACTCCTGATGGCCCATTAAGGCCCAAAGTCCACTACATGGCCCAAACCGAGGCCCAAAATGCACAAAGCCCAAACCTGATGAGTACGCTGGGCGTACTCCAATGTACACTAAACGTAAAGGCCAAAGGATGCGTACGCTAGGCGTACCTGCACGTACGCTCGGCATACTCCCCTGTTAAGTCCTTTTTCCATAAAGTGCTTAATGCACGGATTTAGCAGCTACAAACACAGATCCATGTACTTTTCCATGTCTTAATCCATAAATTCCCTGACTTGGTGACTTAACTTGCCCCAAACAAGTCCAAACTCCAAAAATGATAATCTACTTCCATAAAGAGGGCTATATCTCATGCATGAACCCATTAAGACACTCAAGATGAAGACTTTACTGCTTATGGAACCCTTTTAGCTCTGAGGGTGGCAACCCTAAGCTCACAAACGAGATTTCATCATAAAGGTCCATTCTTTGGACCTAAAAAGGTCCAAAGCTCCATATACCTAGATCTAAGCTTCTATGAGGAAAGTTGGAAGCTGTATACTTTCTGGGGTTTGTAAATGAGCTGGAGAACTTGGATCTAAAAGCTCTTCCTTGATCAATGAGACTCCAAGATGATTGTTCCTCTCCAAGAACACTAAAATGCACTTCAAAATGGCCTTACAAGCTCCAAGAACACTCAAGAGGGTTTAGGGTTTCGTAGCAGCTCTTTAGGGTGGAATGGAGGCTGAACCTTGAGGGTATAATGTTCCTTATATAGTAGCACACCCTAAATTTAGGGTTTCTGGACTTTGGACGTACGCTGGGCGTACATCCTGTACGCTGGGTGTATGCCAAAAGCACCCACGACCATTTCTCTTTATACGCTGGGCGTACCCACGCGCCTTCCACTTTGCATGCATAGTCCTTCTTGCCAACTTCTTCCATTAAGGGACCATTAATGCCAATAACTTCAAAGTGCTATAACTCCTTCATTCTAAGTCCGATTCTGACGATCTTTATATCCACGAAAAGGTGGCGAGAAGCCCTACACTTCTAGAGGCACACCTCGGCCCAAAATCTCTCGAATAAAACTCAAAACCTATAAAAGACGAAAATGCCCCTAGCATTGGCCTTTGAAATCCATAAATGGATACTTTTAGAATAGGGTGTTACAATTCTCCCCCACTTAAACTAGACTTCGTCCTCGAAGTCCACTACGGCCAACCATCCTGCAATCTACTCACAACATTCCTGCTCGATGCATACATCACCTGCTGGGTCCGATCCTCAAGGACCACTTCTATCGACCTTCCGGTCGATCACTCAGCCAAACTAATCCTTGAAGATAAGAACCTCAAGAGCACTCTATTCACCCACAATCCTGAGAACACGACTCTTACCCGTATGACGATCCTTTCGGTACTCCCCGAGTACTTATGTTGAACATCTTAGGGTTTCACCCCTTTCTCCTGCGCGTTCACTGGCCTTCCCAAGGCGACTTTCCCAAAAACAACAACCTTTCCTTTCCCTGTGAAGGACATACCCTTCGCTGAATCTACATCTCTAGCCACTCCCAGTGCTGGTTACTTCACTGATACCTACTGAATGCTTCCTCTTACTATATCCTGATGCTGAAAACCCCTCCCAGCGAATAGATCAGATAATCCTTCCAGTAAAAGACTCATCCCTGCAACGGTTAGACTCATACGAGAGCTGCGCAACAGAGTCAAATCACTCAATTTGAGATTATTTAGTCCTGCTATTAGTGGCATTAGCACCTCTCAGTCAACTAGCTACTTCCACGTACGAATCCTCTTATCGTTGTCCCTGTCCGAAGACACTGCTGTCTCTTAACCGCTCTTTGGATGAACCGAGACCACCCTGGTCCCAACTGATCTGCCATTAACTGGGTCACCGGACTCCCACCGGTTACTGAACCCAAGCTTAATCGCTCAGTCGCTCTCAGCGACTCCTAAAGGAAACTTCGGCTATCTAAACTGTTCCATCTAACCTGCCACTCTGGCTCTACAAGTCCTGGCATCCTCAATCCCGTATCTTGACCCTAAGGTCTCTTCCAGGTCCCACCTGCACTGCTACCAACATACGGGCCTCGCCCACGGGTCTCACCCACTATATCTTGGAGCGGTCTCTCTCTCAAGTCTCACTTGTCTTGCTACTATTGCAAGGGCCTCGCCCACGGGTCCCACCCAAACCATACTACTGAGCGACCCCGCCCCCGGTCTCACCTATCTAGGGTTGCGCGGTCCTAAACCATCCTGAATCCTCAACGAACTATCCTTTCTCGATCTCTATCAGGCTGACTAGGAGATACGGGCCTCGCCCACACTCCTATAACTAGGAGATACGGGCCCTTACCCACACTCCTCTAACTGGCTACTAACAAATGTTGCGGCTATCACGTAGTCTTACTACACTCCCCATCCTGTCTCTACACTGATTCCTAATCCGAAAGCATCCCATGCCGGACATTCACTCAATCTGCATCTTGACTCACTCGAGTCCTGCTGGCGATCCTTCAACCTGGTTTTCCAAACCAGCCCTCAGCTAACATGATTATACAAACTCAACGTTGGGAAGTTTCCCAAACTCCCAACTCATGCACCCCTCTACCTACACAGCCCCTCAGACTGCTTTCCCTTCCTTCTTGAAGGTCACTAACTCCTCCAGATTTAGCATGCTACTGCTCCTGAATACTTGGAGGGCTCTCCCCCACTTTGATCCTGCCAAATCCTTACAGCTCACAGCTTGGAAAGGATTCCCGATCCTTTCTATTACCCCATGAAAAATCTTCTAATAATCCAACGCTTACTGCTGCTAGTAATCCAAAACTCACTAGTATCAAATCCGAACCACTCTTGAAGACTAACCGAACATTTCCCGAACCTTACTCACACCTGCTATAGTGACTGCATCCTGAGAACCGATTTAAAAAGGGTACCACTATGATTAATCGCACGAAAATCCATGGTATGCAGATGGCATATGATCCGAACACGAACATAAATAAAATTCCAACATACATTCACTAACATAGATGCAGTACCATAACAATATACTCATGAATATAAATTGACAGGAAAGCGAAAGATACATACCTGCAATGTCCGGTGTTGCACGCGTCTCCACTGTAGACAGCTGAAAAGCCCTGCTCCCCACCGCAGGCGTCTCTGCTCGGCCCTGACGGCCGTCAGTGATCCTCATGGTCGCAGGGGCAGGTGCCATCACCTGTCCTGCTGGAAGAAAACTCAGACACTGGGCCTTCTTGTGGCCCCTCTGTCTGCAATGGAAACATATCAGGTCTGATCCCTGAGTGATGGTAGCAGTACAATCCCAGCTAAAATGACTAGTCCGGCCGCACTTGAAGTAGCCAGGATCACCACCACTACCACTCTTGCACGCACCCTCGTGCATCCTGCCACACTTCCCACAACGACTGTGGCCCTGATAATCCCTCGTTCTCACATCCGACCCCTTGGGTCTCTTTCCTGAACCTGCAGCTACCTGAACCTCCTCCGGCTTCCTCTTCCTAAGGTGCTCCAGATCGATCTCCCTCTCCCTTGCCCGAGCATGCCTATCCTCCAGTGTCTTACAGCTGGACCTGCTCACAAACTCCCTGATGTCACTTCTCAGCATCTCATGATATCGGGCCTTCTTCATCTCCTCGTCCATGACATACTGCGGAACAAGAAGAGCCCTCTCCCTGAACTTGGCGGTGATTTCCGCCACTGTCTCTATAGTCTGTCGCAAATCCTGAAACTCTCGGGCTAACTGTTGCACCTCAATCACTGGTGCAAACTCGGCCCTGAACCTGGTCGAGAAATCACTCCATGACATCGCGTCCAACTCGACATCATCCCCAATGGCATGAACAACCTCCCCCCACCAATCCCGTGCTTTGTCCTTCAGAAGACAGGAGGCAAGTCGGACCTTGTCCCCCTCGGGACATCGGCTCGTATGGAAAGCGTTGGCAACATCGGCCAACCACCTGCCGCTAGCGATGGGGTCCTTGGCCCCCATGGTAATCCGGAGCTCCACAAGCTCTAAACTCTCGGAAAGTCAGCGAACGCACCCCCATTATGGCCTTTATCTCAGTACGAAAAGCTCCCAGCTTCTCATTCAGAAGCTCCAAAACACCCTCCTTGACCGAACCAAAGATCACAGGAGTCTGGTCTAGAATACTGCGTGAAACCTCAGCTGAAATAAACTCTCTCATCCTTGAGCTACTCGGCTCCTGAACCTGAGCCTGATCCCTCTCCGGCGCCTGATCCGCCCACTGGTCTCTCACGCAAAGTCACCATGCTGAAAACATGCCATAACAACCATCAGAATACACATCACTACTAAGGATCACACATGCACTACAAGTTCCCTGGTTTTATCTCAGCCCTTCTTGAATCGAGTACAGATACTCTGCTCTCAGTAGTATGGGCCCCTACTACCTTCAACATCTATCCGTACTTTCCTCAAGAGTTGCCTCGACTACACCAAATCCCTTTCACTGCTACTAACACTGCTCCCAACACTACTCTCATCCTAGGCTCGCCCTAGGGTAACCTCCAACCCGAACCTAGTCCTCAGCTACTGAAGATATCTTTATAATGCCAATTAGCCACTACCTGAATACCATCACATATGACGAGGCTCGGATAATCCTTCGAGTAAAGGACTCATCCCTACAACGGTTAGACTCAGACGAGAGCTGCGCAGTAGGGCCAAATCCAGCACTCTGAGTTTATTCAACCCTGATCACATGTGACATGACGTATTCACTTAATGGCTAACTCCCATCACTCAGAGTCCCACAAAGCACAAAGCAAGTAGCATTCAGACAAAAAGGAAAATCTAACCACATAATCCAATCATACTGCTCTATCCCCTTCTCAGGAATCCGTACTAGCATGCAATACATAAAGCTCATACACATATAACAGGCACATAAGGCATCCTCCTAGATCCTTAGTCCTAATCTAGCATGCAGTTCTAATAATTATAGCATAACATAAACTTGTATGGGTAATTTGGGAGAACTTACTTGAGCTCGGCTGATTGCATGCACCACACCCTTTTCTCTTTTTGCCGAAATTCTTATCTTTTCTCAAAGTTCCTTTTTCTTATCCTTTTTCCAAAATTCTTATCTTTTTCTCAAAGTTCCTTTTTATAAAACGATTTTCTTTGAAAATTTTCATACCAAGTCCTCAGTTTGAGTTCAAACACACCCGAGAGTGTGCCCGAATCCCTCAAACCAAGGCTCTGATACCAACTTGTAACATCCTAAAAATACGGTCCAAAAATTTCATTTTTAAATCATTAGTGAAAGCCATGATTATCAACCATTTCATTCATAAACAAAACTGTTATATCAAATCAGAGTATAATCTCAAAACATATTCTTGTTATATCAGAGTAAAACATCCCAGGCTAAATAAACAATGGTGTGTGCCACGTGATCACCCCGAGCTCCTCCCTCCGCTACCAGAAGTACCTAAAACCAAAACTGAAAACCGTAAGCACGAAGCTTAGTGAGTTCCCCAACCTACCACATACCACATACATAACCACATACTGGGCCCCCGCCCGCTGCATTAGGACTTGCCCGACATCAGAATAGCTCCGGCATCGGGCCCCGCCCGGCATCAGGCCCCGCCCGACATCGAGCCCCGCTCGGTATACATATCTGTCTTTCTTAGGCCCTGCCTGTCTCCGGGCCCCGCCCGCTAAACATATCCAACACATAATCATAGCACATAACACGTAAGATAAACCTACTCTACTGTAGTCCGGTACTAAGGCCTCGCCTATTTTAGTCCCCGCCCCTGTCCCGCTACTAGTGAGTCATGGAACCCCGTCCATGCTCCTGCCGATAATGAGATACGGGCCCCCGCCCAGACTCACCTCTCTCCTATCTCGGGCGTCACCCCTGATCTGCTACTAATGAGATACGGAACGCCGTCCATACTCTGCTAGTAGTGAGATACGGGACCTCGCCCACACTCTCCTCCCTACTAGGCACATACAAGTATCACACAGACAACAAGTATAATATAACATGCGAACATCCCTCGGGCTCCCGCCCGGCATCGGACCTTGGTCCAAAATAACATACTAGCATACAGTGCCTTAGGCTAACCCCCGGGTCTTCCTACTCATAAACTACATGGGCCGACATTGTGGCCGTAGACCCATTCACACAGTGAGGAGACTCACCTCGCACTGCTGAACCTTGCTGATACTCCTCTGGCTGCTGACTGGCAATTCCCGAACTACTGACCCTTTGGCTTCTCGACTACCAATACCAAACATCACTTAGTCCAATACAATAATCCCGCTAGGGGTAAAATGACCATTCTACCCCTAGACCAACTTGGTCCATATCTAAGGCCCAATACTATGTAAGCTTCCCGAGCCTACTAGTGGCCCACTAATGGCCCAATTTTCTAAATTGGGCCCAATCCCTCTATTGGGCCTTACTCTAAGCCCAACTATTTCCTTGGCCTATATTATCTGACTCCTGATGGCCCATTAAGGCCCAAAGGCCCAAAGTCCACTACATGGCCCAAACCGAGGCCCAAAATGCACAAAGCCCAAACCTGATGAGTACGCTAAGCGTAAAGGCCAAAGGATGCGTACGCTAGGCGTACCTGCACGTACGCTCAACGTACTCCCCTGTTAAGTCCTTTTTCCATAAAGTGCTTAATACACAGATTTAGCAGCTACAAACACAGATCCAGGTCCTTTTCGATGTCTTAATCCATAAAGTCACTGACTTGGTGACTTAACTTGCCCCAAACAAGTCCAAACTCCAAAAATGATAATCTACTTCCATAAAGAGGGCTATATCTCATGCATGAACCCATTAAGATACTCAAGATGAAGACTTTACTGCTTATGGAACCCTTTTAGCTCTGACGGTGGCAACCTAAAGCTCACAAACAAGATTTCATCATAAAGGTCCATTCTTTGGACCTAAAAAGGTCCAAAGCTCCATAAACCTAGATCTAAGCTTCTATGAGGAAAGTTGGAAGCTTTATACCTTCTGGGGTTTGTAAATGAGCTGGAGAACTTGGATCTAAAAGCTCTTCCTTGATTAATGAGACTCCAAGATGATTGCTCCTCTCCGAGAACACTAAAATGCACTTCAAAATGGCCTTACAAGCTCCAAGAACACTTAAGAGGGTTTATGGTTTCGTAGCAGCTCTTTAGGGTGGAATGGAGGCTAAACCTTGAGGGTATAATGTTCCTTATATAGCGGCACACCCTAAATTTAGGGTTTCTGGACTCTGGGCGTACGCCAAAAGCACCCGCGACCATTTCCCTTTATACGATGGGCATAACTCAGCTTACGCTAGGCGTACCCACGCGCCTTCCACTTTGCATGCATGGTCCTGCTTGCCAACTTCTTCCATTATGGGACCATTAATACCAATAACTTCAAAGTGCTATAACTCCTTCATTCTAAGTCCGATTCCGACGATCTTTATATCCACGGAAAGGTGGCGAGAAGCCCTATGCTTCTAGAGGCACACCTCGGCCCAAAATCTCTCGAATAAAACGCAAACCCTATAAAAGACCAAAACGCCCCTAGCCTTGGCCGCTGAAATCCATAAACGGATACTTTCAGAATAGGGTGTTACAGCATCACAACCTCTATCTTGGCCGGATCGACCAGAATACCCTTCTGGTTGACAAGGTTCCCCAGAAACTGCACCTCGCACAAATAGAACTCAATCTTGGAGAATTTTGCAAAAAGTCTCTCCCTCCTCAGTATCTCCAGCACCTCCCTCGGGTGCTCCTCATGCTGCTCCTGAGTCTTGGAATAAACCAAGATGTCATCGATGAAGACTATCACAGATCGGCCCAGCATCGGTCTGCACACGCGTTTCATGAGGTCCATGAATGCGGCAGGAGCATTGGTGAGCCCAAACGGCATCACCACGAACTCATAGTGACCATAGCGAGTCCGAATAGTTGTCTTCGGCATGTCGTCGTCCCTGACTCGCATCTGGTGATAACCTGATCACAGATCAATCTTGGAGAACCAAGATGCACCCTGAAGCTGGTCAAACAAGTCATCAATCCTCGGGAGGGGATAACGATTCTTCACATTTACCTTATTCAGATCTCGGTAATCTATACACATTCGATGTGACCCGTCCTTCTTTACAAACAGGATCGGGGCTCCCCATGGCGAACTACTCGGCCTGATAAATCCCTTGTCTAACAGCTCTTGCAGCTGTGTAGACAACTCCTGTATATCGGTAAGAGCCAACCGATGTGGTGCCTTGGCTATCGAAGCCGCACCAAGGACTAGGTCAATACTGAACTCTACCTGCCTCTCCGGAGGTATCCCAGGCAGATCCTCTGGGAACACGTCTGGATATTCCTTCACGATCGGTACATCATCCACGGTCGCCTTACCCTTATCCCGAGTATCCATAACCTAGGTGACATAACCTGTGCAACCGTGTTGAAGGTAACGCCTCGCTCTCGCTGCTGAACATAGAGTCAGTCCACTATGCGACCTCTCGCCCTAAATCACTAAACCTACCCCACTTCGGGTCCGCACCCGTACCAACTGCTGCTCGCAGTCGATCACTACCCCATTGGGGCTCAACCAGTCCATACCCACTATAACCTTATTCCCTCGTAGACGAATAGAAAATAAGTCCATAGAAAACTGCTCATCAAACAACTGCAGTGTACATCCCCGATTAACCCTCGCAACCCCGAACGGTCCTATTGTTTGCTATCTCTACATCTAGTGGACAGTCCAGCTCCCCTGGAGCTCCTACGAATCGCTTGCTGAGCGCAAGCGACAGAAAAGATCGGGTAGCTCCCGAATCAAACAATACCATAGCAGATATGTCGTTCACAAGGAACGATCCTATAATAAAACATATAAACATCAGGAATAATCAACATAAATAAAGAGATAAGGAGAAGATACATACCCGTCACCACATCGGGAGTTGCATGTGCCTCCTCTGCTGTCAACTGGAAGGCTCTGCTCTTCACCACTGGCTCCTCCGACCGGCCCTGGCGGCCGTCGGTAATCCTCAAGGTAGCAAGAGCGGGTGCTGCCACCTGTCCTGCTGCTGATAAACTTGGGCACTGGGACCGCTTGTGTCCCCTATGATTGCACTGTAAGCAAATTAGATATGATGTTGTGGTGGTAATGGTGGTAGCAGTACAGTCCATGGTCATATGTCCAGTTCGACCGCACTTGAAGCAGCCCGAACTACCCGCCCTACACGCCCCCTCGTGCAAGTTACCGTACTTTCTACAGTGGCTGCAACCATGCTGGCTCCTCGACCGATGATCTGATAACTTGGGCTTCTTGCCCGCACTCCCTGACGGAACCCCTTCTGGTTTCCTCTTCTTCTCCATCTCCAAATCCAGCTCCCTCTCCCGAGCCCTAGCAATCATGTCCTCTAGCATCTTGCAGTTGGATCTGCTGTCAAACTGGCGGATGTAACTCTGCAGCATCTCATGATATCATGCCTTTTTCATCTCCTCGTCCGCCACGTATTGCAGAATGAGAAGGGCCCTCTCCCTAATCATGGCGGTGATCTCTGTCACCGTCTCAGTCGTCTGTTGGAGATCCTGGAACTCCCTAGCAAGCTATTGCACCTCAATCACAGGTGCAAACTTGGCTAGGAAACTTGGCCGAAAAGTCACTCCAAGTCATAGCATCAACAACTGCGTCATCACCAATAACATGTCCGACCTCCTCCCACCAGTCACGTGATCTGTCATTCAAAAGACAAGAAGCAAGTCGGTCATTGTCCCCCTCGGGACATCAGCTCATACGGAAGGCGGTGGCAACATCAGCCAACCCCCTGCTGCTAGCAATGGGGTCCCGAGCCCCCATGGTATTCTAGAGCTCCGCATGCTCGAAACTCCCTAAAGGTCATAGTGTGTGCCCTAAGCATGGCCGCCACTTTGGTGCGAAATGCACCCAACCTCTCATCAACTATCTCCAAGATACCCTCCTTGACCATGCCGAAGATCATAGGAGTCTGGTCCAAAATATTGCGCGTGATCTCAGATAAGATGAACTCCCTCATCTGGTCATCTAGCTGCCTGACTCCAGAGCCCGAGCCTGATCCCTCACCAGCTCCCGAAGTGCCAACTGTTCTAGTGTGTAGCGTCACCATTCTGAAAATACACCATAACATACATCAGTATACTCATCATAACTCGAGGGATCACACACACTACAGTTCCCTGGATTCATCTCAACCTTCCTTGATTCGAGTACGAATTATCTTCTTTCAGTAGTACGGGCCCATACTAACTTCCACATCTATCCGTACTTTCCTCAAGAACTGCCTTGACTCCACCAAGTCCCTTCTACTACTATTGCTGCTGATCTCATGCTAATCTCATCCTAGGCTTTCCCTAGGGTAATCACCAACTCACTCTCTGCCATCAGCTGCATAAGAAGTCCCTGGTATCTCCTCTAACTAGCTCGTGAATACCATTACATATAACTAAGACTAGATAATTCTTTGAATGAGAGGTCCTACTCTACAACGGTTGGACTCAAATAAGAGCTGCGAAATAGAGCTAAACATAACCTTCTGAAATTATTTAGTCCTTGTAATATGTAACTTAACATATTCGTTTACTAGTTAGTTAAAGATAACTAGAACTCCTAAAAGCAGAAAGCACGCAGCATTCGAGCATTGAATAAACATAATCAAGCATATCCTAATCAGGCCATCATATCACTGACTATTCAGTACTAGCATGTAGTTCAGAAAACTCATACATATAACAGGAATATAAGGCATCCTTCCTAGTTCCTTAGCCCTAATCTAGCATCCAGTTCTCATAATCATATAATAAAATAAACTTGTATGGTAATTTGGGAGTACTTACTTGAGCTCGGCTGATTGCATGCATTACACCCTTTTCTCTTTACAAAATTCTTTTCACTTTTCAAAATTCTTTTTATAAAATGATTTTCTTTTGAAATTATTCATACCAAGTCCTCATTTTGAGTTCAGACACACCCGATAGTGTACCTGAATCTCTCAAACCAAGACTCTGATACCAACTTGTAACATCCCAAATATACAGACCAAAAATTTCATTTTAAGTCATTAAGAAAACCATAGTCGTCCAATCATCATATAAAAACCATAAGTCGTGTATCTCAAAATATCATAACATTTGTCAAAAATATATCAGAGTATAAACTATTTGATTAGGTGTCTAAGCCCATAACTATAGTTGGTATGTACTTGACCCGATAGTAGCATGGTCCATTTGGGTTGCCTTCACCATAGCAATTTGATAGGATATATATTTGAGAAAGAGGTTATTTGTGATTTATTCATATATTATAAGTATAATGTATTAATTGAGAAATCATATTATTTAATTGGTATTGATCAAGAATTAATTTGGAATTAATTTAGTGATCAAAAGAGACTGATTAAATTTACAGGGACTGATTTGGTAAATCAGTGATACTTATAGTTTGGGCTAATGATCCATGATTAGGGATGGACTAAATCTATATGAGAGTCAATAAAGATTTAATCCAAAGGTCTTTTCATATGGATCATTGGAATACTTAAAGGTTTAAGTGAATTAGGGTTTTATGGAAGAAACCCTAAGGATTCCACACTATAAAAGTAACCCCTAGCCTTCTAAAAATCAGCCAACACTTCCTAGAAGCAAACCATAGCTCATTTTTGGTGATTCCTAACCTCTCCCATAAGCCTCCATTTGCATATGGTGTTTGTAACTTATTTGAGGTATTTCATTTGAGGTACTAAGCTCTTGAAAGATCAAGAACTACAAGCTACTACAAGAGGTAATCATTTAACTAGCTTTTATTTTGTATATCTCCAATTGTATGCTAGTTAGGGTTCATGCTTTGGACAAAATAAAAATGCATATATAACTTGAGAAAACTTAGATCCAAAGCATTTAGGGTTGTATGTGCACCATAGGATTGTTATAGTGCTCAAAACCCTTCATAAACATCCCAGGCTAAACAAATGGTGTGTGTACTGTAATCATCTCGAGCTCTTCCCCTTGCTACCGGAAGTATCTGAAACCAAAACTGAAAACTGTAAGCACGAAGTTTAGTGAGTCTCCCCAAACTACCACATACCATACACATAATCACATAACATAACATAACATTGGGCCTTTCCCGCTACATTTGGGACCCGCCCGGCATCGGACCTAAGTCCGGCATCGAACCCCGCCCGACAGAGGACCGAAGTCCGGCATCGGGCCCCGCCCGACATTGGGCAAGCTCAGTATTCATATAAACATATCAAAAATACATATAATAAGAACATAAGATAAACATATAAACATTCCTCGGGATCCGCCCGACATCGGAACGAAATCCGGAAACATATAACATAGCAAATAAACATTCCCCGAGCTTTCCCCAACATCAAACCGAAGTTCGGAACATATAAACAAGTACATGCAAGAATCACGAAGACATCAAGCATACAAACAATCCTTGGGATTTCCCCGGCATCAGACCGAAGTCCGGAAGCATATAAACATATAAACCTACATCGGGCACTGCCCGGCATCGGACCGTTGTCCAACACATGCTAACATACATAAACGGGCCGACATTGGTGCCTTAGACCCGTTCCTAGGAGGAAACTCACCTCAATGTCGTGAATAACTAAAAGTCCCTACTCCGCAACCAGCTCTACTCACACCCTATACAGAACAACCTCTTGGATAACATTCCATACTCAAAATCCCCCTCACGGGTCAACCTTGGTCAAGGTCAAAGTCAACATCCTGGGTTGACTCAACTCGCCGAGTTGGTACATCAACTCGTCAAGTTCCATGAATCATAAACCCTGAAATCGCGATCCAACTCGTCGAGTTCCTCCTATTGATAGAATCGGGACTTCTCCATTCAACTCGTCGAGTCATCCTTAAACTCATCGAGTTAGTTTTGCCTTTAACTGAATCGGGACACTTTGTCCCAACTCGTCGAGTTCCTCTGTGGAATCGACAAGTTCTTCAGTCTATTAAGCCATCTTAATAGATTGAGCCCATAATATTCAGATCTGAGCTTCTTACTTCACCTACACACTGAAAATGTCCTTTTAAGGGTAAAGTTTCCAACTTTACTTGTTCATACCCTTACTTAATGGGTCTAGCTCAAACCCTAACTCTTTAGGACCTAGATCTTGGTTCACAAGCCATCAATACTCCAATCTAAAGCATACAAATTGAGATCTGGTCCCTAGATACTACATGAACACGCAAAGCTACCACCTTTCTCTCCATGCATGCCCTTTTGGAGCTTAAAAGGCCAAAATGACATCCTATAGCTTGCATGGGGCTTCAATGGCTATAAAGTTTGCACCTTTATGCCATGAAAGCCCTCCATGCTTCCAAATACGATGGTATACTCACTTGGGACGTCCATTTCCTAAAGGCCATGCTTCTTGAACCAAAAACTCAATAATATGATAATAAGGAGATCTTAGAAGTTACTAATCAAGTTTAAGACTTGCTTACCAGAAAATGATGAGAATGAGATGGAGTCTCTGGATCTACTAGCTTCTTCTTCAATCCCCAAGCTTCTCCTTCCTTCATAAGCTTCAACACACACAAAACTTCACTCAAAAATGGCTCACAAGCTCACAAATGCATTAGGGTTTCTGGATCTAGGGTTTGGACTTGGAGGCTGGAAATGAGGCCAGCATGTGGGGATTAGGATGCTTAAATAGGGTGAAAAACCCCGAAATTAGGATTTCACCCCTGCTAGCCTACTCGTCGAGTTGAGTCTGTCAACTCACCGAGTAGGTTATTTAAAACCCGCGTCTCTTCTGATCTCTACTCGACTAGTTTGGGGCTCCCAACTCATCGAGTTGCTCTACAAAAATGAATAAATT
This sequence comes from Lactuca virosa, assembly GCF_052849685.1. Lineage (NCBI taxonomy): Eukaryota > Viridiplantae > Streptophyta > Magnoliopsida > Asterales > Asteraceae > Lactuca > Lactuca virosa. The sequence goes on from NC_136434.1 coordinate 89,121,436, forward strand.
GTAATTTAAATGCATACAAGGAACCAAACGTTACAACCACCTTATTGTGCAAGGCCTTCTTCATCCTATCCATAATAGCCACTAGCCTTTCCACATAATTCAGGCACTCATCGACCTGAATGTCATCTAACGGGACCACCGCTATGTCGTCAACCAAGCAGTAATGTGACATCCCCAAAATCACGGCCAGAAAAGAACGGTTTCATTTATGCTTTTAAAATAATTTCAGAGTAAATCCATTGATTTAAAAGAGTTGCGGAATTTGTTCCCAAAACGAAATATGATAACAAAACTCGGGATGTCATGTTTCGATACAGACACAAAAGCATAAACAATAAAACATAGACCTTACACAGTTATATACAACTACTGGTCTATAAACAAAAATATCTTGGCAAGTTCTCCAACTTATGCTCTCGCGCCACTACCTGTAATACAAAGAAACTTAGTGGGTTAGGCTTGGGAGCCTGGTGAGCATATAGGGTTTTCAACCCACAATAAATAATTATATTTAATTTCAACAACCAACAATAACCCGATTACCCATTCCCGTTATCCTCACTTTACGTCCCTATGACAACAACTATTACAAGGGACCTAATCTAGGATTTTCATCGGGACGGACAATACTGCAAAGGGGTTTCCTCAACAATGAATTTCCTAAGGCAACCATGAGGGGGATAGAATACAGCAAATGGACACCCAAGTTGACTACACCTACAGGTTATGAGCCTGCCAGCGTTCCACTGAACTGTCTAGAAAAGTCCGTGGTCGTCATCCATATTCTGCTGGACGACTAGATCACAATCACATCGAGGCCTCTCATCATTTTTATTTCATCACACATCACTATCTACCCATGTTCTACCCAACATATTTGTAGATAAAATATACTTGTTTATATACAGCTAAAACCTATATAACATATTCATTTAATACTCATACCACATACCAAATAGTATATAATCACATAGCACATATTTTATAGAGTATAATTCATATATGTGTATTATCAGAAAGCAACTACACACTTACTCATATCATATATCTAATACATTCATCAATACTTGTATTAAAATCGTGTATATGAAAGGGACTATGCACTCACCTGATAAGATGATTATCGGACAACACTACGACTCTAAAAGTAGTATTCTTCGGTGAAACCGGGAGATCTTCACACACCGGGCTTCTCGCGGGCAGAGCTTCGGCTCGGAAACTCTTTTCTTCTCGGGATCTTCGGAGCTTCGGGACTCACTTCGGGTCTCGGGATGATACTGGGGCTTCGGGGGTATAACTTGCACGTAAATCGAGGTAATATGGAGTGAGAGGAAAGAAACTGGCAACCCTAAACGACTGGCCTCGCTTTCTATTTATAGGAGGCTCAAATCCTATGCTCACGTCGTGAGACACTAATGCTCACGTCGTGAGCTCGATGTCATGGCGTTCTTCATCAGGCCACTTGCCCTGGAAGATGTCTATCACCTGCTCACGTCGTGAGCCACTATACTCACGTCGTGAGCTCTGACACAGTGTCGAGATTCGTGCCCCGAACTTTAGAAATTCATATCTTTCGCATACGAGCTCCGTTTTCGATGTTCTTTATATGAACGCGTAGGTGAAATTATGCTCTACAACTGTCGTTTAGACTCCGTCGGCAAATTTTGAATTTATTTTTATTATATTATTTTTAGAAGGCCGGGACAGGAAAACTCCGTTATAAATTCATAACTCCTTCATCTAAAGTCCGTTTTCGTCTGTCTTTTTACCGTTGGACTACTATCGACGAGATCTTTGATTCTCGTTTAGATTGTTTCGGCTAGAAATCACTCGATCTCATATTCGAACTTTGGGCTGCATACCGCTAAGTCGAAACTTCGAAAAATCATAACTTCCTCATATGAAGTCAGATTTAGACGTTCTTTTTATGCATGCTCTCGGTTTAATGTATTCTACGAATTTCATTTAGATCACTAAGGCTAGATATTGATCTATCTTAAATTCATATTTTACGTCACACAGTGTCGTATCGGTTCTGTCGCGAAACTTCGACAGGTCATAATTTCTCGTTATAACTCGGATTTCGGGATTATTTACATATTCAGAATCCTTGTCACGACCACTACGTCTTCATGTATCGCTATCAGTTCTATCTAACATTTTATTTTTATTCTTATTTTTATTCTTAATTCAATTAAGCCACACAATTAAGCATAAAACACATAATACTCAAACAATACATTCTTATTATTTCAAAATGAGTTACAAAGGTTAACCTAGACTATCATATCAATATTAATGCCTAGCCTAGAAACGCGGGCGTTACAATTCTCTCCAGCTTAAGATGATTCCACTTTCGGAACTAAGAATTGATGAGAACAAGAGGTTAATTGAAGAACCAGAGGCAATCGTTGACCGAAAGACTAAGAAGTTGCGACGCAAGATGGTCGAGTGTTATGAATTCCATTCAGTTCTTCAGGTAATTTCCTCAAGTAACACACATGAAAAGTGTTATGAATTCCATTCAGTTCTTCGGGTAATTCGAGCTTGTAAGCTTGGTTCCCAACCCTATGAAGAACTTTAAACGCTCCAATAAACCTTGGACTCAACTTTCCCCTTTTACCAAATTTTATAAGTCCCTTCCATGGCGAGAATTTAAGCAAAACCGAATCTCCAACTTCAAAAGTCATCGGTCTTCGCTTTTTGTCAGCATAGCTCTTTTGACAATCCTGGGCTGCTAACATTCTTTCATTAATTATTTTCAACTTTTCAGCAGTCTGATGGACTATCTTAGGTCCCATAAACTGCTTTTCCCCAGCCTCAAGCCAACAAGACGGCGTACGACACTTCTGTCCGTACAAAGCTTGATAAGGTGCCATCTTAATGCTCGAGTGGAAACTATTATTGTAGGAAAATTCTACCAACGGTAAATGTTCATCCCAGTTACCTTGGAATTCCAGGGTACATGCTCTCAGCATATCTTCAAGCGTTTGTATCGTTCGTTCGCTCTGACCATCAGTCTATAGACGGTAAGCTGTACTCAAACACAACTTGGTACCCAATTCCTCTTGTAGACATTTCCAAAACCTTGAGGTGAAACGGCTGTCACGATCCGATACAATCTATAACGGAACACCATGAAGCCTCACAATTTCCTTCACGTAAGAATTCGCAAGCTTATCCATTGACCATTTCTCATTGGCTTCTATGAAGTGCGCACTCTTAGTGAAGCGATCAACGACCACCCAAATCATGTCGTGACCATTCTTTGTTCTTGGTAGTTTAGTGACAAAATCCATAGCAATGTCCTCCCATTTACCCATAGGTACGAGCAAAGGATCTAAACTCCCATATGGTTTCTGATATTGTGCCTTAACTCTTGCACAGGTCACACACTCGGCCACATACTTTGCGATATCAAGCTTCATCGTCGGCCACCAGTAGTAGGGTTTTAGGTCCCTATACATTTTAGTGCTGCCAGGATGAATCGAGTACATGGTTTTGTGAGCTTCTTCCATCAGAATATCTCTTATTCATCCTGGCTTAGGTACCCAAATACGATCTTGGAATACCTTCAGTCCATGACCGTTTGTACCGAACACCAACGTTTTGCCCAAACGTTCCTCCTTCCGGTCATTCTTTTCAGAAGCTTCCTCTTGAGCTTTCTTTATACTCTCCACAATTGTCGAGACAACTTCTATTCTCAACGCTCTTGGCCTTTTTCTCTCAAGATTGACTTTCCGACTGAGAACATCAGCGACAACGTTTGCTTTGCCGGGATGGTAAAGTAACTCACAGTCGTAGTCCTTAAGTAATTCTGGCCAGCGTCGCTGCCTCATATTCAATTCTTTCTGACTAAAGAGATATTGGAGACTCTTATGATTAGTGAAAAGTTTGCACTTCGTGCCATAAAGGTAATGCCTCCATATTTTTAGAGCAAATACTACCGCTGCCAGCTCCAAATCATGAGTGGGGTAGTTCTTTTCATGCTCTTTCAGCTGTCGAGACGCATATGCTATCACCTTTTCTCTTTGGGTCAAAACACAACCCAACCCAACCCCAGACGCATCGCTATAGACTGCGAAGTCTTCAACTCCATCGGGTAAAGAAAGAATCGGTGCCTCACACTGCTTCTTCTTTAGCTTCTCAAATGCTTCTTCGTGCTTATCGCTCCAAGCATAGGTAGCTCCTTTGTGGGTAAAAGCTGTTAAAGAAGTAGCGATCGAAGAAAAGCCTTGGATAAACCTTCGGTAATACCCGACTAATCCCAAAAAGCTTCGGATCTCCGTGGGACTTTTCGGTTGTTCCCACTTCATTACAGCTTCAATCTTCACTGGATCAACCATTATCCCTTCTTGGTTGACCACGTGACCCAAGAATTGGACTTCTCGAATCCAAAAATCACATTTGGAGAACTTTGCATACAACTTCTCCTTCTTCAAGACTTCCAACACTTCTCACAAGTGTCTACCATACTCCTCGTGGCTCTTCGAGTAAATCAGAATGTCATCTATGAACACTATCACAGATTTATCAAGGAACGGATTAAAAACCATGTTCATTAAATCCATGAATGTTGCTGGAGCATTGGTTAGTCCAAACGACATAACCAAAAACTCGTAGTGTCCATATCGTGTTCTGAATGCAATCTTCTCTATATCCTGCTCTTTCACCTTCAGCTGATGATATCCTGACCTCCAGATCGATCTTCGAAAAATAGCTTGAACCTTGAATCTGATCGAACAGATCATCAATCCTTGGCAATGGATATCTATTCTTCATCGTTGCTTTATTCAGCTCTCTATAATAAATGCACATTCTCATAATCCCGTCCATCTTCTTTAGAAATAAAACCGGAGCTCCCCAGGGTGATGAACTAGGTCTAACGAAACCTTTGTCCAATAACTCCTGAAGTTGCATCATCAGCTCCTTCATCTCCGTTGGTGCTAGTCTGTAAGGTGCTTTTGCTATTGGCGTGGTTCCTGGAAACAAGTCGATACAGAATTCTACTTGTCGATCAGGCGGTAATCCAGGAAGATCTTCGGGAAATACTTCCGAATAATCACACACCACAGGAATGCTTTGCATCTCCTTTTCTCCTTCTTTGCATCAATCACGAATGCCAAATATGATGTACATCCTTTGGCCAAACACTTTTTGGATTTCATTAGTGAAATGATTCCAGAATTTACTCTGCGTTTGTCCCCATACACCATAAATGACTCCTTCCCTGGCGGGTTTACTTTTACTATCTTCTTTCTGCACAGTATTTCAGCATCATTGGCGCTAAGCCAATCCATTCCCAGCACGATGTCGAAACCATTTAACTCAATAGGCAATAATTCATCGTGGAACTTATTCCCATTCAAATCAATTAAGATGTTTTTCATATGATGGCTAACAGGTATAAACTTGCCACTAGCAACATCGACTAATAAAGCATTATCTAGTCTATCGACAGACAAAGCTAGTTTTCTACCAAATTCATGCGAAATAAAGGAGTAGTTGGCTCCAAAATCAAATAAAATTTGGGCATGCAATTCCTTTACGAGAAAGGTACCTGAAGCGACATCAGCTTCTTCTTTAGCAGCTTCCAGTGTCATCTGGAAGGCTCTTGCTTTCGGCTTTGGGGGAATGTTGGGTTTAGCTGCCTCCTTCTTCTTTGGACAGTCTTTCAAAATGTGCCCCTCTTCGTTACATCCAAAACACACCCTTTTGTTGGACGGACACTCATTGGCATAATGCCGTGTCTTTCCACACTTGTAGTAGGTCACTTCCTCACTACATTTCCCAGAGTGCTTTTTCTTGCACTTCTCACACCATTTCGATTCGCCTCCTTTTCCTCCTCCAAACTTTTTCGAATCAGACTTCAAAAATTTACTTTTCTTGCTGGAACCTGAAGTTCCTTCAAACTTTCTCTTTTCACAAACTTCAACTTTGTTGGCGGTTCTTCCCTTAATCATGTCCTCAATAGACTTGGCAGCCCAAATAGTTGCCTCTAGAGTAGGTTCCTGACGTACTGGCATCGCGTACTCCAATGGGAGTCCCTTTACGTATCGGTCAACTTTAGTCAACTCGTCTGGAACGATGCGCAAAGCAAACTCCATTTTGTCGGTGAAGGCATTTGTGTAATCGTCGACTAACATGTTGCATTTTGTCAAGGTCAGAAACTTGTTCTCTAACTCCAGTAGATTTTGGGCCGAGCAGAACTTGCGCTTGAACTACACCAAGAACTCTGCCCAAGTCAGTTGCAGTGGTTCATTAGGGATTAGGGTCTTCCCCAGAGTGTTCCACCAAGGAACAGCTCCGCCCCTGAACTGACGCACTACGAACGTGGTCTGCAAATTGCCTCTGCAGCCACACGTCATGAAGGCTAGCTCCATTTCTGAGATCCAATCGATGACTCCAATCGGGTCCTCCTTTCCAGTGAAGGTCGATGGTTTGCAAGTCAAGAAATCTATGTACTTGCATCCCAGTCCATCATTTCTTCCACCTTGGTCATTCTGTCTAACTATCAGTGGGTTGGCTTGACCAATCACCCCACTGAAGTTACCTTCTTCCGACTGCCCTTCACTTAATTCGGGCTGTACAATCGGCATCGAAGGTTCTTCATGATTTTGCTGAATCAGACATCTAGTTTCTTCCATCTGACGATCCAACATTGTTTGAATCATCGCTTGTACTCCATCCATTGTCATTGGCTCAGGTGCTGCTGCTACAACAGGTGCTTGATCGATTACAGGTGGTTGATTCCTGTTTTCATTCACGTTTCCAACTCCGCTTCTTGTTCTTGCCATTGTTGATCTTTACACCGAATAAGGTGAATTTAGATCCTTATTCACGATAGATAATTAAATTCTCCAAATCACTCCGAAACGTTTACTTGCTAGTTCTAATACCATCGTCATACGCTTAGAATCCTAAACACATAGGCCTTCAGATCCGGTTGGCAACAAACCGTAGATCTGAACAAATAATTTCATATGTGGCAATCATATAACATTTAGCACATAAAAACATTTTAGGCAACTTTCCCAAAATAAACTAGTGCTCGTGTCTGAAATATAACAGACACACATCTCACAATTTCACTTAGCATTCTAAGTTTAAGTCTAGAAATCCTACAAATTCCTAGTTCACTTAAACTAATGCTTTGATACCAACTGTGACATCCCCAAAATCACGGCCAGAAAAGACCGGTTTCATTTATGCTTTTAAAATAATTTCAGAGTAAATCCATTGATTTAAAAGAGTTGCGGAATTTGTTCCCAAAACGAAATATGATAAAATAAGATTTACCAAAGCATTTCTTAAAGAAATGTATTTTCATTAGATAACAAAACTCGGGATGTCATGTTCTGATATAGACACAAAAGCATAAACAATAAAACATAAACCTTACACAGTTATATACAACTACTGGTCTATAAACAAAAATATCTTCACAAGTTCTCCAACTTATGCTCTCGCGCCACTACCTGTAATACAAAGAAACTTAGTGGGTTAGGCTTGGGAGCCTGGTGAGCATATAGGGTTTTCAACCCACAATAAATAATTATATTTAATTTCAACAACCAACAATAACTCGATTACCCATTCCCGTTATCCTCACTTTACGTCCCTATGACAACAACTATTACAAGGGACCTAATCTAGGATTTTCATCGGGACGGACAATACTGCAAAGGGGTTTCCTCAACAATGAATTTCCTAAGGCAACCATGAGGGGGATAGAATACAGCAAATGGACACCCAAGTTGACTACACTTACAGGTTATGAGCCTGCCAGCGTTCCACTGAACTGTCTAGAAAAGTCCGTGGTCGTCATCCATATTCTGCTGGACGACTAGATCACAATCACATCAAGGCCTCTGTAGGAACCTGAAAGTGAACCTCTAGCAATCCTAAGTACATATTCCGAAGTGTGTTGGTTCCGAAAGGAAAGGTGATCCGGAACCTGTCAGGAGCTGGAGAAGAGAAGAGGAGAAGTATTTTGAAGAGGAACACATTCCGGAGCTAACCCTGAAGTCCGGAATGTATGATGATCCGGATCAACTTTCATCTCCGGAACAATACTTGTCCGGAATGAAGTCTTTCTGTCTTTAGTGCATTTATTACTTTTGTCTTGTATGTGATGTAACGTTTCTAAAGTTGATTTAGGACAATCAGAATGTCAGACTTGTGCCTTTTGTCCGGTCCTATGTAAACATTTGGGTTAATTCGTTGTAACATTCTCTCCTATAAATAGGAGCTTTCAACACAAGTCAACTACGGATCTTTCACTTACTTTTGGCATTTACTCTTATCACATTAAAAAAAACATTCTCCTTGTTCTTCATTTATTAACTTTACCTTGATCATTATCTACTTGTTCTCAATTAATGTCTTGATCATTTGTTGAACTGATCATCTAAGACTTGACTAGTCTTTCCAGTCTAGACTTGAATATCCATTATCAAGCAGACATTGATCTCAAGCATTCACTCAAGGTTTGAGTTTTCAAACCTTGTCCCTGCGCATAGATCTTGTTCTCATAATTGGTATCAGAGCTCGAGTGGTTGTCCTTTGAATCCATAAGATCAAATTATAGTTGGTTTGAATTTACCTTGGTATTTCAACCATTTCTGTGTTAAGGATAAAAGTTCTTCTATATACCACTTAAGCTTGAAGATATCTTGACTTCAATGGCTGCTTCAAATCCTCAGCAAATGATTTCAATACAAATCGCAAATAGTGTGGGTGGCCCTACACGTGACCCATTGCTAGTTGTGGAAGAATATGATCATTAGAAAGTTCGAATGGAAAGGTTTTTACTAACCAAAGAGAGAGGTGAACAAATCTGGAGATCCGTCAAAGAAGGCCCTCATGTTCCTGTAAGAATAGTTGTAAGAGATGCAGCTGCTCAGCTCATGCGAGAGGATGAAGCTCGTCCAGCCCCTCTAATTGCAGATGATATAGAGAAGCTGCATGCTGATCAAGTTGCCTCCTCAGAAATGGTTTTTGGTGTTCCTCCATCACTCTTTGAGCACATCATGCTATGCAAATCAGCCAAAGAGATTTGGGACACTATTCAGGATCTGATTGAAGGTTCTGAAAATACGAAGGACAAGCGCCTCACCTCGGTTGTCAATGACTTTGACACCTTCACCACTACTCCAGGTTAATCTGTAGCCTCAGCCTCCAACCGATATCGAACCGTTGTCAATAACATAACTGCTCATGGGATTATTCGAACTCCCCTCGAGTACAATCTCAAGTTCATTAACAATCTTGGTAAAGGACGGGGAAATGTAAAATCCTGTCTTCAAAGCAATGGTTCTTTAAAAAAATTGAAACTCTATCAACTTTTTGATGAGCTTCAAGGACATGAATCAAACGTTGCTCAAACCATAAGGGAACTTTCCGGAGGACCACTTGCTCTCGTCAGTTCGTTTGAATCAACCATTCCGAACTCACCTGCTCCAGAACCTTACAAACCCACTGTTCCATTAACTCAGTCATCCTTAACCTCCTTACCCACACACATCTATCCTGACGATGATTTCGAAACCTTAGATTCCGAACTCCGTTTCCAACAAGAATTTGCCTTACTTTCAATGAAATACAAACGACCTTTCAATCCCTCTTACAAACCATACAAAAATAGATTCAATGCTCCTCACCAAACCCATCCTCAACCATGTTCCACTCCGGAACCAAAACAAATCTCCGAAAATCCTCCTGCATACAAGCCTAACCTCACTAAACCAAACTCCGCTCCGGAATCTTCTCAAAATTCCAAATCAGATAAACCAAAGATCTTGTGTCATAAATGTGGTCATGCAAAGCACTTTGCCAAAGATTGTCTAGCTGATGCTCCACAAAAACCAAAAGTCAAGGACTCAGCTTATTATGTCCGAAGAGCACAAGAAATGGCTGAAAGTGAGAAGGCATTTGTTACTACGGTTTCAAGAGATGTCAAAGGATATTGGTCATCCGGAGATGATGATGATTTGGTGACTGGAAGAAACATGTGTTTGATGGCAAGACAAACGGTTGAATGTGATGAAGGTTATTGGTCTTCTGGGTACGAAGATGTAGATGATGTTGTTGAACCTCACTACTGCTACATGGCCACTAACGATCCACCAGGTCGAAGCATCGTTCTACAGGTAAAATCCATGATCTCTGATAATAATTTTAATTTGACTTTGTGTGAACCTTATCTGACCCAGATCCAAACAGATATGAACACCATCTATAAAGCCTATGAGTCTGACATAGAAGCCAGTGAGAAGAAGGACTGTGGACTAAGTCATCTTAGATTACGTTTTGAGGATAAGAAATTGAAAATCGAGTCTCTAGAGCATGAACTTGTAATGTCAAAAGATGAATGTATCATTTTGAAAGATAAATGTGAAATCACTTATTCTGAATGAAATATTTTGATTTCTGATAACAAACGTCTCAATGCCAAAATAGATGCTTTGCATAACTCTGTAGACATGCTTGAAGCTGACTTTCGGATGACTCATAATTTTCGTCATCCATGGTCCAAAGCTCCTGGTCTCGGAAGCGAGTTTCCGAAACCAATTGTTAGTCCCCTGAAGGAATTGCAAAATTTGACATTCATGGGAGAAGTTCCGAACATCAAACATTCGGACACCCCTGTTTCTCCCCTGTCACCCCTTCCGGAGGCTAAAAGACCTTTTGAGTCCCTAATTCATGAGTTCCAATCAATAGTTGTCAAGTGTCCTGATTCCACGCCTCTTCCGCCTCTGATAAACCTGTACCTGAATCGGACCACAGAATATCATTATAGTCTTCCAAATTGTGTAGACTATGTTCCTAAAAGTAATCACGTAAACAGCTGTATGATTGAGGAAATTATTCTGGAAACAAGTGAAATCAATGCCTCGGAATTTGTATGGGCATCTCTAGATGATAAAGTTGAAATCTCAAGCAATGTGTCCTCTGATTCATGTGAATCGGACTCCTTAGTTCTTTCAAAGACCAAATTGGTTCTCATTAGTCCTGAGCTTACTAATCCATCCAAAGGACAAACTTCTAGATCCTCTCCTCATCCTAAGAGAAAACCAATGTTGAATAGAAAAGATTCTGTAGATCCCAAGGTAGAAGCTAGAAATGCTTACAAAAAGGAAGTTAAGACTAGACAAAATTCCAGGTTCCTTGCTAACTCTAAACCAAATTCATCCCGGAATTCTCATTTCTCCTCTCATAGTCAAAATTCTTTTGTTCCCACTAGGATCCTAAAAAGACCTTTCGAACCTCTTGTTCGTCCGGAACCTAAGGAAGTCCTTAACTCCAAATCACCTCAAGCTCATGTTAATGTCAATGTCAAAACCATCCGAAATACTTCACCTGCACCTTGAAATGTTTCATCTGTCCTTATTGCAAAATCTGATGGCACAATTTTTAAACCGAGAATTTCAAGAAACAATGTGTCATCAAACAAATCAACAAGTATAAACTCTTCAAACAAAAATCTTGTGTGGCAAATCAAATCATCTGTTAACAAAACAACAATCCCTGAGGTAACAAAAATTATCAATTCTTCGGATACCAAAGGTCCGAAGAAGTCAGCTCCAAACCCACCAGTAGTTGAATATGACTACTGGATAGATGAAAAGACATTAGCATTCTGTCTATTTGCAAAGAATTCCAGTAATATCACTCAGAAACACAAAGCCCATTCCTACGTCCCAAAATCTAACTCGGAGCCTAAAAACTCCGTTGCTCACTAATTTTGCAGGCACTTTGTGTTTCGAAGCAAGAAACAATATGGTATATTGATAGTGCTTGCTCCATGCACATGACGGGGCAGAAGGATTTTCTACGAGATTTAAAGCTTTCTCCAAATGCTGGTTACGTGACATATGGCAACAACTCAAATTCTCAAATTCGTGGTTATGGAACTCTCACCAATGGAAACTTCTCTATTTCACATGTTGCTTATGTAGCTGATTTGAAACATAATTTGATAAGTGTTGCTCAGCTCACTGACTCAAATCGACGTGTTGAATTTTGCAAAAAGTATAGCTATGTGATGACTGAAGACCGAAAATAATGTTTGATAAAGTCACTTCGCAACAAGAACATGTACCCGCTTGACATCAACATGATTATTGGCAAACCGCAACTATGCCTTCTCTCCAAAGCTGTTCCTGACGTCAGTTGGTTATGGCACCGAAGGCTCGCTCATCTGAACTTTCGGTACATGAATGATCTTGTATCAGGCGAAATGGTAAGAGGTTTACCTCTTCTCAAGTTCGAAAATGATCATTTATGTGCTGCGTGTGAGTGTGGTAAGCAATCAAAGAAGGGTCATCCCGTTATCATAGAAAAGTCCATCTGGGAACCATTGGAACTTCTACACATTGATCTTTGTGGACCATCCACTGCAGAAAGTCTTCATCATAAGAAATACATTCTTGTGATTGTTGATGACTTTACAAGGTTCACCTGGGTTTTCTTCCTAAGGCTGAAATCGGAAACAGCCTCTGAGCTCATCAATTTTATCAAAGGAATAGAAGTTCTTATCAAACTCCCGGTCAGGAGAATCCGAAGTGATAATGGTTCGGAATTTGTTAATTCCACCATTGAGAAATATCTCACAGACAAAGGAATCGATCACAACTTCTCAGCTCCCTACACTCCACAACAAAACGGTGTAGTTGAAAGACGCAATAGAACACTTGTTGAAGCCGCTCGATCAATGCTGAACTATGCAAACTTACCACTCTATCTTTGGGCTGAAGCTATATCCACTGCTTGCTTCACTTAAAATCGAAGTATCATCAATCACCGCCTCAACATGACACCATACGAAGCAATGAATGGTCGAAAGCCAATAATCTCATTCTTACACGTCTTCGGATGTAGATGCTTCATAAAAAACAACCATGATCAACTTACAAAGTTCCAACCCAAAGCTGATGAAGCCATATTTCTTGGGTACTCTTCCAAATCAAAGGCTTACAGAGTTCTCAACCGAAGAACTCGTGTTCTGGAAGAAAGTTTTGATATTACCTTTGATGACAACTTCGTTCGGAATTCTGGCCCCACTCACATCACAACTCATATCATGGAGTCTGATGCTCCTCCGCCAGGATGTCCGAACCCTCAAACCATTATTGAGGTTGTCTTTGAAACCCTCTTTGGTCCTTCCGAAACCGCTCTTGATTCGGAATCTTGATCAAGACCATCTCTAATTCCAATTCCTCTTTCAGAAGCCCCAGTTTCTCACAACCTCTCCGGTCTACTTCCGAGCCTACCTCCATTTGATTCCGACCGTTTCAACCTTCTCAGGTTGAGGGGGAGAATAATGCAAATCCCTCTCTTGAATCAAATGTGGATGGTTTCCAAGATGCAGCTGCCTATTTTGATGACTCTAATCCTCTCAACATTGATGAGAACGAAAACTTCTTTGAGTTCCCTTATGATGATGTCAACCTCTCAGGTTCAAAAGTTCAGGGGAAGCATCATCCTAATATTCAAATCATTCAGGGGGAGCAAATCAATACCACTGTTGATATAGGATCTTCGGCTGCACAAGAACTCCCTCGATTGCATGTTTGGACGAAGGATCATCCTTCGAACCAAGTGATAGGCAATCCGAATGTTGGTGTACAAACTCGCTCAGCTACCAACATCCAAAATGAATGTTATTTTTCAACATTCATATCCATGGTTGAACCCAAATCCATCAAGGAAGCATTGGAGCATGCTGATTGGATTACAGTCATGCAAGAAGAAGTAGCAGAATTTGACCGAAATGAAGTCTGGACTCTCGTAACTCCTCCTCAACATCACCCCGTCGTCGGTACAAGATGGGTATTTCGCAACAAGCTAGACGATGCAGGAGTTATCATCCGTAATAAGGCAAGATTGGTAGCTAAAGGTTTTACTCAAATTGAAGGTCTTGACTACGACGAGACATTTGCTCCTGTTGCACGACTTGAAGCTATCAGAATATTTCTTGCTTTTGCTGCTCACAAAGGCTTCAAAGTTTACCAAATGGATGTTAAGAGTGCCTTTCTTAATGGTGAACTTGAGACTGAAGTATACCTTCAACAGCCCCCCAGATTTATTAATCTTTCCTTTCCAAACTATTGTTATAAACTCCGAAAGGCTGTCTACGGACTCAAACAAGCTCCTCGGGCTTGGTACGAGACACTCACCGATTTTCTCAAACGCTCAGGTTTTCAAAGAGGAATACTGGATCCCACTCTATTCCGAAGATCAAATGGAAAACATCTCATGATGGTACAAATTTATGTGGACGACATCATTTTTGGATCTACAGATTCATCTATGGTTGCTGATTTTGCCAAACTTATAGTCAGTCGATTCCAAATGAGCATGAATCGAGAATTAAGTTTCTTTCTTGGCCTTCAAGTCAAACAGACTAACAAAGGTATTTTCATTCATCAAGAGAAGTATATTTCTGAACTTCTCAAGAAATACTCAATGGACACCTGTGCCTCAGCCAAGGTACCTATGGGCTTCAGACACAAAATCTTTGCCGACCCTTCGGGTGTTTCCGTTGATGAAGAGAAGTATCGTGGCATGATTGGATCATTACTCTATCTCACTGCAAGTCGCCCGGACATTATGTTCTCAACATGTTTATGTGCCAAATTTCAAGTCAATCCAAAGATGTCTCATCTTCTGGTAGTGAAACAAATATTCCGATACCTCAAAGGTACAAAGAGCCTCGGAATCTGGTATCCAGCAAATGAAAGTTTCCTTCTGCAAGCTTACTCTGATTCAAACTATGGTGGTCTTCAACTCAATAGGAAAAGTACATCAGGAGGATGTCAATTTCTAGGTGGTCGATTAGTCAGCTGGTCATCCAAGAAACAGAACTGCATTGCTCTCTCCACAGCTGAAGCATAATACATTGCTGCTGCCAGCTGTACCTCTCAAGTTCTTTTGATGAAATCTCAACTCATGGATTATGGTTACCGATTTCAACGTATTCCTATCTACTGTGACTCTCAAAGTGCCATTGCAATCTCTCACAATCCAATTCAGCACTCTATGACGAAACACATTGACATCCGGTACCATTTTATTGAAGATCATGTTCTAAATGGCAACATCGAACTTATTTTTGTTCGATCTGACGATCAAATTGTTTATGTCTTTACTAAGGCATTAGACGAAACCAAATTTAATGGTTTTCTGAACAAAATGGGTATGATGATGCCTGATCCTCAATTCTTTCAGGAGGCATGTTCTCTTTGATAGAAGTATTCAGAAGAAAAATATGCTCCGAACTCAATTATTTTTGTTTCGGAACTATTTTCCCTCTAAATACATAGGATCATTTTACCTGGCTTTATTACTAATTGTCCCTTGAGTTTTTAAGCTGTACAGTTCTTTCTCTTCATCATGACTGTCAAGATCAACCATCATCCGAATCTCTATTTCGGAACTCACTTCATAAAGGAATTCCGGAAAATCCACTCCGGAAAGGCGAATTTCAAAATGCTCCGGAATTTCAAAAATGCTCCGGAATTTCAAAGAGCTCCGGAATTTCAAAATTTGCTCCGGAATTTTCAAAATGCTCCGGATTTAAAAAATGCTCCGGAATTTCAAAGAGCTCCGGAATTTCAAAATTTGCTCCGGAATTTCAAATTTTGATCCGGAATTTCAAAGAGCTCCGAAATTTCAAAATTTGCTCCGGAATTTCAAAAATACTCCGGAATTTCAAAGTGCTCCGGAATTTTCAAAAGTGCTCCGACATTCTCAAAATTTGCTCCAGAACCTTTTTTTCTATCATATATGTTCCGGAACATAACTTTTACCCTCCGGATCATGCACTGTCCGGAACAACTCATCCTGAATACCAAAAGGTAATAAGGCGAAACGGTTTCTCTCAACGGTTACTTTTCAGGAAGATCCTTATCCAATCTTCCTCACTTTGCGTGACACGATCGCACGCCCTCTAAACTAGAAATCGAATTGACGGTTACATTCTCCTTTTTTTAGCCAAATTACCTTGCCCTTTCACTTCACATGTCTAATCTCAATCCCAAACATTAAATGCGACCCGATGGATCTCGGACCCTCATCATTACCTTTTTCGACCCGACCCATCTTTCCCCACCTATAAATACTCTTTCACATTCCCTTTTACCTCTTTACGCTCTCTTAACTCTCAAACCTCCAAACATTCCTCACTGTTCTTCGTGTTCATCAAGCTTCCTTCATTCTTTATCAATGGAGTCTTCAAAGAACCCAACTCAATCTACACCACCTCCCAAGAAATCAATTGCCAGAAAGAAATCATCTAAAGGATCAAAGGGATCATCCTCATCTGCCGATCAAGAACCCTTTCTTAGGGACACAACTCAACCGTTCTCCTTAAACCCTCTTGACTACGATGAATCAATCAGAATAATGATTGAGTTCCTTGCAAATCATCCTCTCTCCATTCCACTTACCAAAATCCCTCATCCTCCACTCCCACACTCTCATCTTCATCGTGCATTCAATAGCATCAAACTCGAAGATGGTGTTCTGTTAACCACCATTATTGGTGATCACACCATTCCTGTCTACAAATCGACATTCCTCAAGGTGATTGGAATTACACCAAATCCTACTGGCTTCGAAGTTGTTGAACCAACGGCTGAAGAGTTTCAGACGTTTCTGAACTTCATCGGGTACACACAAGACTATAGGGCAAAGGATTTCAAGAAGACAGCTGTTTCTGGGCTCTGGACCGTTCTTATGCATCTAATCATCCTTGGGTTATCGGGGAAGCATGGCGGTACCGATACCTTGAACAAAGATTAGCTGAATGTGGTTTTCAACATTTACTCCGGACGCAACAACGCTGAAGATCTTCCGGAAGTCTTGTGGCAAGATTTCTGCAAGTTCGCCATCAAAAGGAAGCCGAACGAGATTTCGAGCCCTAGATTTTGGGCTCTGACGATTGAACAGATATTCAAGGAACTCAACGTACCCATTCCGGTTAGCACCATTCCTCCGGAGGTATGTGTATCTTTTAAACTCGTTAAGGCATACAGACTTTCGGACCAATCATCTTTTGGTCCGGTCAGACGTCTTCCGGACAATATGTTGGCCATTATTCCTTCCGACTCTCCCTATTTAAAACAACATATTGAGACTTCGGTTGTGTTCGACCCAACACAACCTGCCCCGGTCTCTGTTGAGCCTACTCCGGAAGAGGCCATTCATACTAAGTCCGGACCCAAAGTTAAGCAACCAGCCAAACGAAAGGCTTCACCTACCAAGCCTAAGGCCAAAAATAAATCCAAAGTCAGTGCCCCTCTCAACAGGAGGACACTCATGACATTCCGGCTGATTCTGGCCGTCCGCACACCCCTCCTGCCCACTCATCTGAGGTACCCCTTAATGTTTCATCATCACAAGCACACACTCACGGGGAGTCTCCACATATTCCACCCTCACCCTCCCAAAAGGGTGATGCCGGTGTTGAACAAAGTTCCTTGCAGCCCCTTGGAACACACCCACGTGTCAAATTTGATATTCCCATTATCTCTTCCACACGCACACACTCCGGAACCATTGTTCCGGAACCCAAGAATCCGGAAGGAGGAGCAGTCTCTCCAACTTCCGATTCCACAACTGGTCTGATACCCGGAAGGCGTACAGGTCGACCAGGCACTAATGATCCTTTGTGGGAAGATTATGTGAACAGGGCCGCATCTCATTGTCCGGACCTTTCTCGAGCTCAAGTGGAGTCCACTCTCATCTCCATGAGGAACAGGGCCATCCAAAGCTATCTGCCCTTTGTCCCTCCCACTGACGCTGACGCCATCAATGAACTCACTACGGAGCTACCCCCAATCACCACTCATCAAAGCATCTTCCATACTGATTCGGAAGAAGAAATATCTGAAGAAGTTATGTTGGAAAAAGAAGCAACAACCATTCCGGATGCTCATCTCATGACCTCCGTTCACTATCAATCCAATGCATCCGTATCCAAGTCTGCCTTTGACTTCGGATCCTCCTCCACTACCACTCCGGACGACGGCTCCAACTCAAACCTTCAAGAAGATGATGATGCTACCAAACCAGGTCCATCCTCAAATCCTGACGCTCACCAACCTCCTCCGCAACACTCTGATTCTGATTCAGAATCCTCAGCTGGTGACCATGTTGACCCGTTTGCCCTTCTGGAGATCCGCAACAATGTTTCAGACACTATGAATAAAGTGTCAACTGTAGAGGCATCCGTAACAGAGCTGAACTCCAAATTGGATCAAAAAGTCTCCGGACTTGATTCGAAAATTGATGCCATTCTCCAGTCCCTCTCCCAACAATCCGGACCATCAGTGGCAGAGAGAGAGAAGCCCAACTTGATCAGCTGATTTCCATCCGGCTGAAGCACACTGTTAAGCAACTTGACTCCAAGTATGACGCTCTTGTTGAAAACTATCTCAACACCATCTCCTCAATGCTCAAGGTTCATGACGATCTTGTGTCTGCCACCAACGACCTAATCAAGCAGACTCATGTTCGTCATGAGAAACAAATTCAAAGACTGGAGAAGGAGATCCGGAAGAAGGATGAGATGAACCTCATTATTCAACAAGTCCTCATCAAACTCCTGTGCTCAACTTGGAACATTGTTGATGTTTCGAACAGGAAGTTTGATGAGATGATTGCCATCCTCAGCAGCACATTCAAGCATCTCTCCGAGCAAGCTCCCACTACCGAAGCCTATGACACTCTTACTTTTCAACTCTCCACAGGTCTTCAGAAGGTTTTCTCAAAACTTGATGATATCAAGGAAGACTTGACGCTTGCACCGGTCTCAAGAGTCACCGATGCAAGAGGGGGAGAAGGCCCAAGTAGAAGATGGGAACCAGCCTCGAAATTCACACTTAGGGATGAGGACCTCGAGTCCGAAGATGAAGATGTTCAATTTGTCTCCGGAATCCTGGGAATCACTGAAGGAAACGAAGATGATGAAGATAATGAAGCCTATATTCCGGATGATGCTCCCAAAGGAGTTCTTGGTCTTCAAGATCCAAAGCTGACCACTCCGAAGGAGTTAACTGAGGAACAAAAGAGGATCTGGTCCGCAGTCTCCTGGCCATCCTCTCTTCCGGACGCTTTTGAAATGGCCGTCAAAATGGCTAAGGCAAAATCATTCCTTACAGCTCAAGCCTTCCGAGCCACTCCCTCTGTGCTGTCTCCCACTCCCATTCCGGAACCAAAAATAGCCCCAATTGATCAAGGCTCTCCTCTCCGGACCCCAGATGAAATTCCGGAAGAACCTCTTCCAACTCCCTCTCCAGAATTCATCATTGATGAGAACATGAAGATGGTCATTGATGCACTTCAGAGAGACAAAGGGAAGAAACCGATGACTTCTGAACATCAAGCCTTCCACTCCGGACCTCATCTCAAACAAAAATATGGATGGTCTGAGGAGGAAATTCACAAGGCACTGGAGGACAGCATCCGGATTCAAGCCTTAAAAGACAATCCCGATCCGATGCGTGGAATTTCTCCTCTTTGCCGTGAAGGCATCCTTCAAGCAAAGGAAATCATCCCAACTCTCTACTATGACCTTCCCACAAATGACACTGATCAACTGGATCTTCCTCTCTCTCCTTTCAGCATATTCTACACGAAGTTTGCTCCGCTCCACCCAAACGACAATCCGGAAGTAATCATCCGGACAGAGCGTGAAAGGCTCAAAACCTTCTATGCCAATAATGCTCAACCCTTCAAGGAAGTATGGACAAGAAAGAGGATCACCAAATTTCATGGCTTTGGAAGAAAAATTTTAATAAAATTTGAGCTGAACTTTCCTCTATTCCGTTTCCATCTCTTCCGGAACAAGCCAACTCCCCGGACCGTTACTGATGCGGATTTTCCTTCAATGAATCCGAACGACATCCTTACCCTAGCTGCTTACTTCAGAGAAAATCAAAAGGATGACATCAGTATGGGTGCCTACCACGCAACTCTCAGCTTTCTCAACGATTATGTTGCTGAGTTCTGCCGCTGTGATTACGAACTTGCTCACCTCTACGGAACCGAACAATTTGTTGCAAAAATCGACTTTGTTCTTCTGGAAGCTGAAATTCTTGCAGATGGTCCGATTGAAGAACCGGTTCTAGGGTTTGTCTACACCACCAGAAGGACTTTTTCCGAGTCCTTGACAAACACCTAGTACCTACCAAAGCTCTGCAGAAGTTCATATCCCGGGCGTCCAAGTCTGATGCTCCGGAGCAGGTCAAGGCAAAGTTTGTAAGTCAACTAACTTGGTACATTGCGGTGTGTGAATGGTTGTTCTGAGCATACACCTTCATCAAGGAAGAAATGAACTAAGCTTGCTGGATTGCTAAGTTCACTTAGGGGGGGATTGTTGGAACCTGAAAGTGAACCTCTAGCAATCCTAAGTACATATTCCGAAGTGTGTTGGTTCCGAAAGTAAAGGTGATCCGGAACCTGTCCGGAGCTGGAGAAGAGAAGAGGAGAAGTATTTTGAAGAGGAACACATTCCGGAGCTAATCTTGAAGTCCGGAATGTATGATGATCCGGATCAAATTTCATCTCTGGAACAATACTTGTACGAAATGAAGTTTTTCTGTCTTTAGTGCATTTATTAATTTTGTCTTGTATCTGATGTAACGTTTCATAGGACTTAGTCTAAAGTTGATTTAGGACAATCAGAATGTCAGACTTGTGTCTTTTGTCCGGTACTATGTAAACATTTGGGTTAATTCGTTGTAACATTCTCTCCTATAAATAGGAGCTTTCAATACAAGTCAACTACGGATCTTTCACTTACTTTTGGCATTTACTCTTATCACATTAAAAAAAACATTCTCCTTGTTCTTCATTTATTAACTTTACCTTGATCATTATCTACTTGTTCTCAATTAATGTCTTGATCATTTGTTGAACTGATCATCTAAGACTTGACTGGTCTTTCCAGTCTAGACTTGAATATCCATTATCAAGCAGACATTGATCTCAAGCATTCACTCAAGGTTTGAGTTTTCAAACCTTGTCCCTGCGCATAGATCTTGTTGTCACAGCCTCTCATCATTTTTATTTCATCACACATCACTATCTACCCATGTTCTACCCAACATATTTATAGATAAAATATACTTGTTTATATACAGCTAAAACCTGTATAACATATTCATTCAATACTCATACCACATAACAAATAGTATATAATCACATAACACATATTTTATAGAGTATAATTCATATATGTGTATTATCAGAAAGCAACTACACACTTACTCATATCATATATCTAATACATTCATCAATACTTGTATTAAAATCGTGTATATGAAAGGGACTATGCACTCACCTGATAAGATGAATATCGGACAACACTACGACTCTAAAAGTAGTATTCTTCGGTAAAACCGGGAGATCTTCACACACCGTGCTTCTCGCGGGCAGAGCCTCGGCTCAGAAACTCTTTTCTTCTCGGGATCTTCGGAGCTTCGGGACTCGCTTCGGGTCTCGGGATGATACCGGGGTTTCGGGGGTATAACTTGTACGTAAATCGAGGTAATATGGAGTGAGAGGAAAGAAATTAGCAACCCTAAACGGTTGGCCTCGCTTTCTATTTATAGGAGGCTGAAATCCTATGCTCACGTCGTGAGCCACTAATGCTCACGTCGTGAGCTCGATGTCATGGCGTTCTTCATCAGGCCACTTGCCCTGGAAGATGTCTATCACCTGCTCACGTCGTGAGCCACTGTACTCACGTCGTGAGCTCTGACACAGTGTCGGGATTCGTGCCCCAAACTTCAGATATTCATATCTTTCGCATAAGAGCTCCGTTTTCGACGTTTTTTATATGCACGCGTAGGTGAGATTATGCTCTACAACTCTCGTTTAGACTCCGTCGGCTAATTTTGACTTTAGTTTTATTATATTATTTTTAGTAGGCCGGGACAGGAAAACTCCGTTATAAATTCATAACTCCTTCATCTAAAGTCCGTTTTCGTCTGTCTTTTTACCGTTGGACTACTATCGACGAGATCTTTGATTCTCGTTTAGATTGTTTCGGCTAGAAATCACTCGATCTCATATTCGAACTTTGGGCTGCATACCGCTATGTCGAAACTTCGAAAAATCATAACTTCCTCATACGAAATCAGATTTAGACGTTCTTTTTATGCATGCTCTCAGTTTAACGTATTCTATGACTTTCGTTTAGATCACTAAGGCTAGATATCGCTCTATCTTAAATTCATATTTTACGTCACACAGTGTCGTACCGGTTCTGTTGCGAAACTTCGACAGGTCATAACTTCTTCGTTATAACTCGGATTTCGACATTCTTTACACATTCAGAATCCTTGTCACGACCACTACGTCTTCATGTATCGATATCGGTTCTATCTAACATTTTATTTTTATGCTTATTTTTATTCTTAATTCAATTAAGCCATACGATTAAGCATAAAACACATAATACTCAAACAATACATTCTTATTATTTCAAAATGAGTTACAAAGGTTAACCTAGACTATTACATCAATATTAATGCCTAGCATAGAAACACGGACGTTATAACTTACGAAGTTGAGATACATGGAAAGTTCTATGAATCTGTCTAAGCTCCTGAGGAAAATGCAACTGGTAGGCCACCTTACCTATCCTGGACACCACTCGAAAAGGCCTAATGAATCGGGGGCCCAACTTGACCCCACCTCCTGAAGCGTATAACACCCTTCCAGGGTGGTACCTTTAGGAGTACCATATCTCCAACCAGAAACTCCAACTTAGATCGTCTCCTATCGGCGTAACTCTTCTGCTAGCTCTGTGTTGTCTGCAACCTCTGTATGATCTGCTGAATAAGATTTGTTGTCTGTGGACCCACCTCAATCCTCCCATGACCCTATGCCGACATTGTTGGATTAATGTCTAAGTCCATAACTATAATTGGTAAGACTTGACCCAACCCGGCATGGTCCATTTGGGTTGCATGGCATCATGCATTTGGATAGACTATAATAAGAGAAATAACACTTAAGGTTGGTTAATATATTATAAGTTCTAATATATTAATAAGGTTATTTAATTAGTATTGATCAAGAATTAATTTGGAATTAATTAAGTGATCAAAAGGAGACTAATTAAATATATGGGTTGATTGTGTAAATCATTCATTCTTATATATGTGGGCTTGTGATCCAAGATTCCTTATGTTGGACTAAGTCCATGGGGTGACCCATGGATACTCCATGGAGGTTAAAATCCATGGAGCATAAGGAATGGGTAAAGTTATGAGTTACATGGCGTAACCCTAATAGCCACCATATAAAAGAATCCCATGGCTCAAGAAATCGTGCACTAATGTGTGAATATGAGGGCTAGACGATTTCAAGGATTGTTCCATTTCTCTCAAGTCATTCCATGTGCATTTGGTGTTGTGTGAACCATTTGAGGTGTCACACTTGGGGCACTAGGCACTCAAGCTTCATGGAGACAAACTACATCAAACAAAGGTATGTATTCTATCCATTTTATTACCCAAGTATCAAGTATTGTATGCTAGATAGGGTAATACCTTGGAAAGTTCATAATTGCATGTATAATAGAGAAAACATAGATCCAAGGTATTTAGGGTTGCATGTACACTTAGGAGTGTTAGAATGCGCAAAACCCATCAGTGGTATCTGAGACTGGTTTGTTTTCTTGTTATACTTGCAAAATTAGCTGAAAAATCGAATTGTATTAGTTTAAAAGTTATGGTAATTACTTGAAAAAATTTGATGTGAATTATCTTTGTTCATATGAGTTTATTAGATTAATAGAAAAGTTAATTGATTATGTGTTTTCAATCCGTTTTAATCTAAGAGTTGATTCTAAAATGTGTTTTTGTAACTTGTCCTCAAGTTATATGAAAAGTCACATTTAAGTTTCATAAAACTCATAAAAAGTTGGCAATGGTTACAAAAATGAAGAGTCTTGTCCTCATTAAACGGTTTTATGACTCCATAACTTGTCCTTAGGTTATGGAGGTTCAAGAGTCACTTCATTAAATGATAAAATGTGTAACCTTAATTAGTTCCATAAGTTACAAAAATAAAGAAAAGTTACATTCTTTTATTAGTTTAAAGTCTTCCATAACTTGTCCTCAAGTTATGGAACTTGAAGAGTTTTTTTTAATTAAAACTACTGTAAACACATAAGTTATGGAATTAATTAGTTTTGAATATTTTCAAAACTTGCCCTCAAGTTTTGGAATTTGTAAAGTTTTCCCCATGAATACTTTAATTCCAAGTTAGCCCTTAGAATTTTAAAAGTTAAAATTCAACCCTGATACTTTATAGTATTATAAGTTAATAATAAATATATGTATAAGAGCAAGTCAGTCTTACCGTTAGTAGGCCTCATTCACGAAGCCGGTCTATAAGGGGGTATAAGGTTACTGCCTATAAAATGGCAGTTTAATGGGTGTCCACTCTCACCCACCGCTTCCTTGACTGGTGGAGGGTCGTTAATAATAAATATATGTATAAGAGCAAGTCAGTCTTACCGTTAGTAGGCCTCATTCACGAAGCCGGTCTATAAGGGGGTATAAGGTTACTGCCTATAAAATGGCAGTTTAATGGGTGTCCACTCTCACCCACCGCTTCCTTGACTGGTGGAGGGTCGTTAGCCGAACGGGTAGGACAAGGACTATAATTCTCCCTTCATTAAAAGTATTAATGATAAATACTAAGTAACTAAACACTTATAAATTCCCAATCTTAGTTACTTAGGAAAATGTGAATAAGGTGCTAATCCATGAAATTACACTTTGCACTTTGTTTAAACCGTTAGTGGAGCGTGAGTGGTTAACCGACACACTAACCTGGATTTAACAAAGTAGGCAAAGGGTAACTTAATATTTATCATAGTATCGGTGGAGCTCGTGTGGTTAACCGGCACATCGATTGAGGGGTAAATATTAAGGGTACCAAGTATATTTGCATGGTTACTTCACACCTTGTTTTGTGATCCTCGGCATCCCAGTCACAAAACCTGAATGGCACACTCGAGATTGAAACATGCCATTGAAAAGTTCAATGAATCTCAAAAGATCTAGGAGTTTCAAATCCAATTAAAAACCTAATTACATTATTTCGTTTTTCATGGTGGAAATTGGTAAATCGTCATTTACCTACCTTCAACTATTTTATAACTCGGATTACGGCATCCCTCTTCCAGTTATAAATAGGTTGTTGGATCCTAGCCTTAATATTTCATATTGGGTGTTATATTAAGGACTTTAGATCAACTATCTTGAATATCTCCCAAAAGATGTCTAGTTCAGACATCTATGATCTTCCCAAATCTCTTGGAACTTTACTTCCTCCACCTCCTCCAATTATTCTCCCTAACCCACAAGTTCAATGTCACTCAAGCCCTAATGGCAAGCAAGGTCTATGTGTGATCACATCTTAGAGATGAAGTCACATATTGACAAGCTGGGAGAGTTGGGTGTCAAAGTCTTGAGAAAGTTGGATGTTCAATCACTTTCTAAGTCACATAGTGAGTTCCTTTGGGACTACTATGAAACAGACTATGACATGAACCTTAATGATCATATCTATTTGCTTGGTGCTGCTGAATCAGCAATGATTTGGAACGATAGTAAAGCAAATTTGATTAGAAGATCAACTTCCCAAAAACTTTATGGAAAGTGACAATGGTGACACTGGAAATCCAGAAAAAGCATTCTCTTCCCAATGGAAAGGGATTGGCCATAGTCAACCCGGTTGACCAAATGGTAAGGAGAAAGGCTAAGTCTGAGATAGTCCCATTACCAAAGGGTCCATATGTTTATTTTGCCAAAGGAAGGGGCGTTGATTGCAAAGCTGCCAAGTTTGCCTAAGGATGTTAAAGTCAATAAGTCTGACTCTACTTCAGGTAGAGCCCATTATCTAACTCTGTTAAGTTTCTATTCTAAGATCCTCATTACATGATGTGACTGGGTCACATGTTGATGTTTTAAGAATCAAATAATAGAGAGAGAGCTTAAAGGAAGTATATGCTGATTCTGATCGCGTAGGTGGATTTCGATCGCATCAGAATTTTGAAGCTGTTACTTAGGAGTTATGATATATTGCTTAGGAATAGATAACAACAAGTTTTTCCGTATACATTTGCACTATAAGGATAAGTTTTTTCCGCAAAGTTTTGAAATAAAATAAAAGTTTTTAATTTTATATTTATTTTAAATATCCTTACAAGTGGCATTTGTGAAAAATGGTTGTTTATATGATTCCATTGATAGCAATATTTGGAAAAAAAATGGACTTGATTCTTTCGTTTGTGGTAGTGTCATATTTTACCAAATAAGGAAAGATTCTCATTCCCAAGGCTTCAGTTGGATAGAAACTTGGAATCATGCAAGTTGAATAGTATGATGAATGAGAACTTTCAAGCATTGGAAAATTAAGACTTGTTCACATGGATGTGTGAGTCAAGTTAAGGACTAAAGGGATCGAGTACACATTCTTGTGCACTGGTCAAGTCCACCACAAAGCTCGTTAAGACTATTCGTCATGATTTACTAAATTTTAGTAAATATGGTTATACTTACAAGCTTAAGTATAATTCTGAAACATTGGAAAAGTCTCAATGTATGGCAGAACGAATGGGAAGAATCAAATTAGGCAGACAGATAAAAGTTTCTCAAATCTGAAAAGATGGGAGAGTACTTTAGTATCATGTTTTGTGATCATCTTAATGATTAAAGAACCACATCACAATTGGTCTTCTAAGGACATCTTAGTGCATTCTTATGACTAAGAAGAGGAGTCATGAATTGTTGAAATGGTTAAATCAAGAAGATGAGTCATACTTCGTTTCAAAACAAGTCTTAGAGTCATACTCCAAGACTATAAGTTGAGTGACATATCTTAAAGAAAGGTTTATAACACTTGTCAAATGTAAGAGTAAAAGTGTCCTACTCTTGTACATTTGAAGTTGGTAAGTTGTGATGTTTTGGATTAAACAAAGACTAACTAAGGCCAATTGTGTGAAGTGTTTGTCTTGATAAAGAATCCGCACTATCTCTTGAATATTTGGCAAGATAGTCTTATATGTCAAGAGGACAGTGGGAGTCTTAAAGATCCTAAAAAGAATTTCAAGAACTAATCAAGAATAAAACCTGAGGTTCTTCACTAGCACACGACTTGAGGTTTATAACCTATCATGTTGACATATTCTATGCCCATTCCAGTTAAAGTTGGCTTTTCATAGGAGTTCTGAAAGTTCTCAATTGGTTGCATAACAACTTGGAAGCAATGGCAGGCCCTGTACTGCCAGGTGGCAAGAAGTTAAGATTGCATAAGTTCAGTCCATATGAGTTTGGATTTGTCATTATCCTTGTCTTGTGACTATGGTTTTGACGATTCACATGGATAAGAACACATACACCATAAAATCTAAGGGTCATAAGGTTTCTCTCTGATTCATGAAAATGATGGTGAGGAAACACTTCCACCAAGTAGATTTGAAGCAGATGGCAAAAGGTCTAAACAATTGAGACTATGATTACGACATCCCTTTTCATAGTTCTGAAATTGTTTAGACACACATGCATGCTATCTAAGGAAAGGTTTATGATTTTGATAAAGTTTTATCAAAGCATCTCGTATCAGAAATCTGAACTTTGGTAAGAAAGTCAATAAAGTATTGATTTCTAGAAGTCCAGCTGATTTCTGAGTACATGTCAAAGCTAGTGGGAGCATAAGTGTTATGCTAATAATCATCATGTTAGTGGGAGCATGATAATTATTGTTAGTGTTGCAAGTTAGCAATGTTAATTATATATAGAAAACAAAAGTTTCAATTCGTGAGGCTGTAGGGATTGAAAAAGTTGTTTTGCTATAATTAAGGGAGAGGATATACTTCATTTCAGTTCTAAAGGCTTAGATTGAGACCTTAATCATCTTTAGTCAAGAATATATATATATGAATTTCATGTTGGATTGGTTCAACTTAAGGAAATTCTATATATTGCGTTCTCAAAATTCGATTATGATTACGGCATCCCTCTTCATAGTCAAATTTTGAAAACATGGCAAATAAAAATATTGTAGCAAAAGACTGGTCTAGAATCATGTCTTTATGTGAGACATCATGAATCGCGTACCATTTGCTTTGGGTACAGGATCGATTGCATGTGCTATAAATTTGTCATTTCTAAATTTTTCCAAATGCCCAGAGGCATTAAGAAGGGAAAAGGTCTAGAATTGGATATGACTAAAATGATTAAGCAATTGTCGAGGACAATCTGAGGTTTACCAAAGATTGGTTGCTCAGGGACAGTTGGAAGTATAGTGCTAATTTTGGAAGGACCATATTGACATATTCTGAAAAGAGGCATCTCTTATTCAGAAGTGATAGTCAAAATGAGAATATGGAGTTGTCTCCATAGGTGGAAGTTATCTGTTTAAGATTAGAAAACTTAATGCAAGAAGCATGTCCAAAGCAATGTACTTTGAATATGAGACTTAGTTTCCATGGAGTTGATCTCCATTTGAATACCTTATAATGACTGTTGACAAGTCTTTGTGACTTTGTACATATTCATTACAGGAGGGTCAGTGCATATAAGTTTAAAATCTAAAGAGATTTCGATAAATGATAGGAATTTGAAATTCTCACATTTTTCGATAAGGATTTGGGAGTGTGAAATTAGAATCATTGAAATTATGTTCAATTGGTTTATTTCACAAAGTAAGGATCATAGACAAACATAGAGTCCATACTTGGTGTATGGCAAAGCTATTGTTTAAGAAAAACATAGTGTACATGCTTGGAGCATGGGACAACTAGTGTTTTTAATTCAAGTATAAAGTTGATAAAACCGAAACAATGAATAATGAGTAATCAGTATGGTGATAAATAAAAGTGTTTATTTATATTCATAGGGTTTGATACCATATTTGATTCATTTATTCTTGTGTTTCACTTTGCATGTTTTGACTTCCAGAATAACTAAGTCGCTCTTCCTGAATGATTAAGTTATTCAAACCATCCACAGTCGGTCATATGTTGGAAGTAGATATGAATCAAGACTGTCATGGGTTGGTTTGTAGAGGTCCAAGTTGGTGGACAAAGTGGTGCTACAACACTCATGAGTGCTCATAAGTTCTGAGTATTGGATTCAACCCGCGCTCATTTGAATCACTTCATGGATTTTATCACGAGTGATCATGAGACGATAATATCTTATATTCTTCAAACCTAGAGATATGAGTTGTTACTATGAGTTGGTTATACATTCATTGCACGAAAACGCATTGGTAACTCGATGTTATAAAACGTGCCTTTATGTATGATTCAACAAGCAGTAGAACAAGCCATATGAGTCGAAGTTTATCCATTCCTTTTACCTTCGGGATAAAAGCGATATCTGTGGGCCCCTCGATGATTTGGTGATGACAAATGTAAGTGCTCGGTCGGGCCTGGACTGATTTGATTTGTTCAATTAGCAATCGTCATAAATCGGAAATCGGGAAACAACAAATGGACAAAGAGAATGATTATAATCCATGTCTCAGTCCATATGATATCTAGAATGGAGGAATATATCATCCCTTATCTAATGGACAAGTCATTGACAAAGGTCAGAGTTCATCGACAAGGTCAGAGTTCGACATAAGCTTTTGAGAGCTACGATTGCTGATCGATTCCTGAAGTCATACGCAATAATAGTTTTAGACTTATACAAGTGGGAGACTGTTGGATTAATGTCTAAGTCCATAACTATAATTGGTAAGACTTGACCCGACCCGGCATGGTCCATTTGGGTTGCAAGGCATCATGCATTTGGATAGACTATAATGAGAGAAATAACACTTAAGGTTGGTTAATATATTATAAGTTCTAATATATTAATAAGGTTATTTAATTAGTATTGATCAAGAATTAATTTGGAATTAATTAAGTGATCAAAAGGAGACTAATTAAATATATGGGTTGATTGTGTAAATCATTCATTCTTATATATGTGGGCTTGTGATCCAAGATTCCTTATGTTGGACTAAGTCCATGGGGTGACCCATGGATACTCCATGGAGGTTAAAATCCATGGAGCATAAGGAATGGGTAAAGTTATGAGTTACATGGCGTAACCCTAATAGCCACCATATAAAAGAATCCCATGGCTCAAGAAATCGTGCACTAATGTGTGAATATGAGGGCTAGACGATTTCAAGGATTGTTCCATTTCTCTCAAGTCATTCCATGTGCATTTGGTGTTGTGTGAACCATTTGAGGTGTCACACTTGGGGCACTAGGCACTCAAGCTTCATGGAGACAAACTACATCAAACAAAGGTATGTATTCTATCCATTTTATTACCCAAGTATCAAGTATTGTATGCTAGATAGGGTAATACCTTGGAAAGTTCATAATTGCATGTATAATAGAGAAAACATAGATCCAAGGTATTTAGGGTTGCATGTACACTTAGGAGTGTTAGAATGCGCAAAACCCATCAGACATCTCCCCAACAAACTGGAGTATGACACTTCCTCCCATATAGAATCTCGTACGGCGGTGCACCAATGCTAGAATGTTAGTTGTTGTTGTACGGAAACTCAACTAGGGGAAGGTAGGAGTCCCAACTCCCACTGAAATCGATGACACAAACCCTTAACATATCCTCGAGCGTCTGAATAGTCCGCTCGCTCTGATCATATGTGCGAGGGTGATAATTGTGATGAAGTGCAGTCTTATACCCGACCACACTGGGTCGTAAGCCTGCGACTATCAGTGGCAAATCTACCAATTTGACCCCTGATATTCTCCTTCTTCCAGTTCTCCCTCCCGATTCCCTTGGCTCGAGCCACCCTAATCAAATCCTGGAGTGGTGAGTCGATGGTCATCCTCAAATAGAGCTCTCGAATGGGAGTACTAGCCACCTTGCAACCCAAAGCGTCGGTGACCACATTGGCCTTCCCTGGATGATAAAGAATCTCACAGTCATAATCATTGACTACATCGAGCCACATGCACTGCCTCATATTCAGATCCGGCTGATCCATAAGATATCTTAAGCTCTTGTGATCCGTGTAGATGGTACAACGGACAACATAGAGATAGTGTCGCCAAATTTGGAGGGCAAATACCATAGCTCCCGACACCAAGTCGTGTGTCGGGTACCTAACCTCACGAGGCTTCAACTATCTGGATGCATACGCAATGACCCTGCCTTTTTGAATGAGTACCACCCCTAAACCGTGATTGACGCATAACAAAATACCATAAAATCCTCAACACCCTCGGGAAGGGTCAATATCGGGGCCTCACATAACTTCTGCCTCAGTGTCTCAAATGTAGCCTACTGTTTAGGCCCCCAACATAAATCCACACTCTTCTTCATCAAGCGAGTCAGAGGAACGTAAATCTAGGAAAAATCATGAATGAACCTGTGATAATAACCTTCTAACCGTAGAAAATTCCTAATCTCATATGGGTACTTTGGGACCTCCCATTGCATAATTGCCTCAATCTTGGCCGAATAGACCAGAATCCCGTTCTAATTGACGATGTTTCCCAAGAACTGGACCTCCCGTAACCAGAACTCACACTTGGAGAAGTTGGCATAAAGCCTCTCCAGCCTCAGTACCCCAAGTAACTCTCGTAGATGCTCCTCATGTTGCTCCTTGGTCTTGGAGTAGACTAGAATACTATCAATGAAAACAATAGCTGATCAGTCGAGCATCGGCTTGCATACCCAGCTCATCAAATCCATAAATACTGCCAGTGTGTTAGTGATCTCAAACGACATCACCACGAACTCAAAATGACCAAAACGAGTTCAGAATGTTGTCTGCTTTACATCCTCCTCTTTGACACTCATATGATGGTAACCCAACCTCAGATCAATCTTGGAGAACCAAGATGCACCTTGCTACTGATCGAAAATATCATCAATCCTAAGAAGTGGGTAATGATTATTCACCTTCAACTTGTCAACTCCCGATAATCAATTCACATACGGTGAGACTCATCCTTCTTCTTCCCAAATAAAATCAGTGCTCCCCAGGTTAAACTGATCAGTCTGATAAACTGTTTTCCCAACAGATCTTGAAGCCGAGAGGATAACTCTTGCATCTCTAGTGGTGTGAGGCGATACGGCGTCGTGGCAATCGGGCCGCACCGCGGATCAGATCGATCCTGAACTTTACCTGCCTCATAGGAGGGACACCCGTTAAATCCTCCGGGAAAACATCTGGAAACTATTTGACCACCGGGAAATCTGAAACCAAAAATATACCCTCAATCCGAGTGTCGATCACATATGGGAGATAACCCGAATATCCATGCTGAAGATATTTCTTAGCCCTGGCAGCCGAACAAAAAGTTGAACCAACCATGGTACCCTCGCTATAAATGGTCATTCTCTCCTACTTGGGGTTCGAACCACCACCAACTACCTCTCGCAATCAATCAAAGC
The DNA here is from genome assembly GCF_052849685.1 of Lactuca virosa. Lineage (NCBI taxonomy): Eukaryota > Viridiplantae > Streptophyta > Magnoliopsida > Asterales > Asteraceae > Lactuca > Lactuca virosa. The sequence goes on from NC_136434.1 coordinate 89,153,901, forward strand.
TCCAAACCTGCTCAACCGATCCATCCCTAAAATCATGCACACATCCCCCACAGGGATAGAAATCAAGTCAATCAGGTAGGGCACCCCGAAGATCTCTAAAGTATAATCATGAAAAACACCCGAAGAAGAAACCTTGTGTTCATTGGAAATGGAAATTCGCAACAGACACTCCAACTCCCCAAGGGTCATATCGAAACCCCTACTGAAAGACTGATATATAAAAGACCGACTCACACCCAATTCAAAAAGCACAAGAGCAGGTAATGAATTCACTAAGAAGGTACCTATCAGGAATAAAAACATAAGCATATAGAAATTAAGTTCACAGAATAATAAATGAATACATGCCAGTAACGATGTTACGCACCGCCCTGACCTCTTTTGCTGTAAGCTGAAATGCACGGCCCCTGGCCCTCGGGGGCTCGGTCCTCCCCTAGCATCCATCTATGATCCGAAGGTTAGTCGGAGTCGGTGCCTCCACTGACCTAGCAATAAGAAATGGACATTTGGTCTTCAGATGGTCAACCTGGTCGTAGTGGTAACAAATCCTGGAGCTCGGTGGCCGAGCCTGCTAGCGGTAATCCTTGGCATAATGACCCTCCCTACCATATTTGTGGAACCCAAGCATTGATCGGCACGCTACCTCATGTGCCTTCCCGTACTTGCCAAAAGTGTGGCCCCTCTGACCTCTGAATCGTGAATCAGAGTGTGTGAACCGCTTCACTAATGGTTGTGCCTGAAATGGGGTCTGCCTCTTCACTTCCACATGGGTCTCAATCTCAATCTCCCTCCTCCGAGCAAAAGACGACAACTCGGAGAGGGAACTATACTGCCGAGTCAACACAAACTCTCTGATCTCATTCTTGAGCAGGCTCAAGTAGCGAGACATATGAACCTGCTCCAAAGCAGCATACTCGGGGCATAAAAAAGCTCTCAGTAAACATCTTGGTGATCTCCATCACCGACTCTTTCATGAGCTTCAGCGATAGATACTCCAGGGCTAACCTCTCCCTCTCAACCAGTGGAACAGACTCAGTGTGAAACATATCAGTGAACTGCTCCCAAGTCACTGTGGCCTTCTACCTAGAAGAATAAGAAGCGGTCACCATCTTCCACCAATCCTTCACCCCCAAATGAAGAAGGTTCAAAGCGAACTTGACCTTCTGGTCCTCTGGGAATTAGCACGTGAAGAAGCAACCCTCCCCATCAGATATCCACCTCATGGCGATGATTGGTCTTTGAACCCATCGAACTCCAGGGGCTTCATGTTGCTGAAGTCTTGGTACTGAATCATCCTTCTCCCTGGAGTTCCGCAACAACAAAATTTTTAGTGGCTGCGACAGCAGCAGCCTCAGTGACGACACCTTAATGCTTGTTAAACAGCTTGATCATGGTGATCTTGACAGACCCAAACATTTATGGGATTGCCTCCCTAACTGCCATGGTCACCTGAGTGGTGATCATCTCGTGAATCTCATCAGCAGTCAATCCTGGCCTCTCTGTGCCAGCAACTACTGATCTCGAACCTATAGTGATCGCCATACTGAAAATAAACTAGAATACATCAGAAAAGTCACATTACATACTAACACATCACTACTAGATCACTAAATCCTCGTAGTTCGTAACTTCCTTGATATGCTTATGGGTCCTGTGCTTTCAGTTGTATAGGCCCGTACTACCTTCCACACCTACCGGTATTTGTCTCAAGGATCATCATGGACCTCCTGGCCACAAAGCCCAAGCAACTAGGATACACAAACATCCTATACTCACTCTCTCAAGAGTGGCTAATCATTCCTTACGTTGGCCTCCTAACAACCATACTCACTCATGAAATTTCCAATAACCCTGCAACCGCCTTGTGTATTCTAATCATACATAACACTAGATTCAATAGATAGTCGAATAATTGATTCTACCCTAACCCACAACCAAACAAGGAACACGAAATAAGGCTAAATCAAACATTCACAAGATGTAAAATCTTAGTTATGTACTACTATGATACACAGAATAAGCAACCATAATAATAATGTGAGTTCCATATACCATATCAAGAAGTTCTCCTAGGCTATTAGGCCTCATAAAACAGGAAATTCAATCATGCAATTCCTGAAGATCCCTAGCCTAAAAACTAGCATGCAATTCTATCATATCATCAATACACAAAACAAGTGTGGGTATCTTGGGGAATAACGTTCCTTGGGCTCTGGCTGATTGTACACCTCACATCCTTTCCTTTGATTATTTTTGATTTAATTATGAAAAATATTTTGCAGTTCCATATTTTGAGTCTAGAATCACACCAGTGTTCATCCAATTCTCCTAAACCAGGGCTTTGATACTAACTTGTAACATCCCAAAAACCATGATAAAATTTTTGTTTTTATAAAAACATTTCCACAAGAAACCATAGATAAACAACCATTGTTTTCAAATCATATCCAAGAAAATCAGAGTATCAAGTCAATCTCTCAAAACATGAAACAATTAGAGGATGTGTTCAATTACACCTTAGCCTTTCCCCGATCATCAGAAGTACCTGAAAACATTGAAAGCAACAAATGTAATCCAAATTTTAGTGAGTTTTCCCAATATACCCCACGCCATAGTATATATACAATGCATGCACACCGGGCCCATAGTATATAATTAGATTTCCTCCGTGTAACGCCCTGTCCCGAATAGTTACCCATTTAGGTGTGGGTGACGTAATTTAGATGATCCGGGTGTTTGAAATATGTTTTGGAGCCAAAGGGTATTTTGGTAAAGTAATAGCGTGGGCTTTTATGGAAATTGGATTATTGTTTAGGAAATTTTATGGCATGTATGAGTGGATAAAAGTGTAAAGATTCTCATTACCTTTTCGTGGATATAAGGATCATCATAATCATATTTATAACGAAGAAGTTATGGCCTTCAGAGTATTTTAGGGTTTAAGAGGAAACCCTAGTACGCGGGGCCTACATAGGGAGTGCGCAGGCCATACTGGTGCAAAGTATAGTACGCGGGGAGTACATTGGTATACGCTTAGCGTACCTAGTGTAAAGGATCATGAAGCCTCAACCTTGTACGTTGGGCATACGAGGAGTATGTTGGGCGTACGAGGGGTGTAAGAAACCTTAATTTTAAGTGTGTGTACCCTACTTAAGCATCTTGATTCTCTAGGGCTGGCCTATTTATCGGCCCCCAAGCTTCCTAAAACCCTATACCGACCCTTAGCCTTCGTTAATGTGCATTTGAGCTCTTGAGGAGAATTTGGTGTTGTTTTGCTCATTTTGAAGAGATTGAAGAAGGATAAAGGTTCATAGCTTGGTGGGGAACTTAGAGATCCGTAATCATTCATCATTTTGCAAGATCCTAGAGGTATCAAGTTCAAATATTGACTTGTTAAAGCTTAGATCTATTATAGTCTTGATTTTCATGATTTAGGGTCTCTTTTTGGGTTAATTGATGAGTTAAGATGTTTGAAGGACATATTGTTTTAAATCTGAGTTGTTATGAGGTTCTTAAGCATTAAGGTGCAAGCTTTATGAGGTTTAAGGTCGCATGCATGCGTTAAGTTACCTAATAAGTCCTTTTGAGCTTTAAGAGCTTCATTTAGTCATGCATGAATGTAAAGTTAGCAACTTTACGTGATTATCCAGCACAAGGAAGTCAGATATTTGTTTTGGATCAATGCCTTAACAGATTAAGGAAGAAAAATGAGATTGGGATTAATGGAGGAGTACGTTGGGAGTACAAGCCTGTACGTGCAGCATACAAGCCCTTAAGCCAGTACTCTTATCGTACACGTTGAGTACGCCCCGCGTACTCAGCAAGAATGGATTTTGATGTTTGGGCTTCGTTTTGGGCTATCCTTTGGGCTTATATGTTGAGGGCCATATTTAGGCCTTGGGTGTTTAATTGGAATTTGGGCTTTTGGATTGTTGAATTGAGCCTTGGCTTTGGGCCAAGTTATGAAGAGGGTAAAAAGGACTTTTACCCTAGTTTGGACGCTAGTGTGGGTCGGATCCGATTATCAATGGATGATTAACTTGTGATTGACAGCACGGGGATTCTTGCGGGCCAGCAGCTAGAGATTCTTTCTGTGAGATTTGGTAGTGCGAGCTGAGTTTCCTCACTATGTTCAGCGGGTCGAAGGCACCAATGTCGACCCATGGTTTGCTATGTAGGGTACTAGATGTCTGCGTGACTCTTGCATGTGTATGTGTTTGTATGCTTACTGGGTGGGGCCCAATGTTTATTCTGTATGCTAGTATTTGGTTATGCATATATGATTTGTATGTGGGCGGGGCTCGATGATTGTACACTATACTATTATCTTTATGATTTTCACATGTGTTTGAATGTTTAAATGGTTATATGGTTATATGTTTAGTGGGCGGGGCCCGTTATACTCAGTGGGCAGGGCACATTATATGAGTTTGGCTAGGGCCCGTTATACTCAGTGGGCAGTGCCTGTTGTATGATTTTGGGCGAGGCCCGTTATACTCAGTGGGCGGGGCCCGTTATATGATTTTGGGTGGGGCCCGTTATACTCAATGGGTGGGGCCCGTTATATGTATGATATGTATGGTATGTAGTATTTTAGGGAACTCACGAAGCTTTGTGCTTACGGTTTTCAGTTTATGTTTCAGGTACTTCGGTTTTCAAATGGAAAAGCTCGAGATGATTGCAAAGTACACACCACATGTTTTCGAATTCTGTGATTTACTCTGATAACGATGATGTATTAATAAATCTTTGATTACCTTGGTTTATAGAAATGAGATGATGTACTATTTTAGTAATTTAAAATGAAAAGTTCTTTTTGGGTCTTTTTTTTGGGACGTTACAAGTTGGTATCAGAACCTTGGTTTGAGGGATTCATACATACTCTCAGGTGTGCCTAAACTCAAACTGAGGATTTAGTAAATATTTTTTTTCAAAAATGAGAGAAAAATGATTTAAAAAGGAAAAAGCAAGTTTTCTAAAACAAGAAAGGGTGTGGTGCGTGAAATCAGCCGATCTCAAGTAAGTTTTCCCAAAATACCCATACATGTTATCTATTATGATTTGATTTATGAATCTGAGAATTGCATTCTAGTTAGGGCTAAGGATCTGCTCAGTGTTTGCATGATAGAATGTTAGGAGAGATGCATTGCATGCCTATTGTATGAGCTGGTAGACTTGCATGCTAGTTCTGATTGGTCAGTGATAGATTGACCTGATATTTGATGCCTTATAGCTTAGGAAGCATGTGATGCTAGATTGGGTATAAATTGTATACGTGACGCAGTCGGCAATGAGAGTGAAGGTTCATATCATGAGTTGTGGTGTATGAGTTTGAACGTTCTTTGGTATTTCTTTGGATTGGAGTGTGGCTACATGAATGTTGCTTGCCTTGTGATTTTTGGGACTCATAAGTGATGTGAGTTAGCTGTTAATTGAATATGTTAAGTCACATGTAATAAAGGTTGAATAGTCTCAGAATGATGGATTTGACCCTATTGCGCAGCTCTCGTCTGAGTCTCACCGTTGTAGGGATGAGTCTTTTACTCGAAAGATTATCTGATCTTTGTTTCATGTGATTGTGTTCACGAAGTAGCAAACTGACATTATGAGGAGTTCTTCAGCAGTTGATGGCAGGGTGAGGTCGGGAACCTAGGGAAAGCCTAGGAGGTGATTTGGTGGGTTTAGTTGCACTATTTAGTGATCACGTGGAGTATCAGTTTGAGAAGGTGACCTAGAGGATTTGGGATGCTTCCTCAGGAAGGTATGAATAGGTGTGGAAGGTAGTATTGGGCCAGTACTAATGACAACATAGGATCTATACTCGAACCGAGGAAAGTTTTGAAGAATCTAGGGAGCCTGTAGGATGAGGATTATAGGGTATGTACTGATCATTTTGCATGTTTTTTCTATATGGTGATGAGCTCTTAGGAAGGAGGTTCACATTAGGGTTTAGGCTCAGGTGCAGGTACTGAGACGGTCAATGCGCGGATGCAGGAGTTCATCTCGTCGGAGATTATCCGCGGTAATTTGGAGTAGGCCCCTGTGGTCGTTGGTTAGTCAAGGAAGGGATTTTGGAGCTCTAGGATAGTCATGGTAACCCAGGAGGAGGGGGTCAGGATTCCTTCAGGTGCTTCTGCGGGTATGTTATCCTTTGCTATTTTATTGGTTATTATCATAATTGCCTTAGAATCTTGCTTTGATTCGGGTAAGCATTATCCCTGGTTTGGTTTTCTGCTATCGTCTCGGTTATATTATCAAGGATTGTTATATGTCATTCTGCATGTCGGGAGTCTTTAATGAATCATCAGCGGGTTGTATCTTGTTGATCGGGTTTCAGTGGGTTCGGTTGCTATTCTGGTTCTTGATGGAATCAATTCAAGGGTAGTGTTTAGAGGATCTATGGTCAGGGTTAGCGAGTTAGTTTTCCAGTGAAGTCAGGGTTCAGTTGTTTTATCTTTTGAGCTGGTGGGGTCCGCAATCGTCTATGGAAGAACTTTTGGGCTCAAACACTACCGCTGCTAGGGGAGGAGCGGTGGTAAGAAGATGGTGGTGACAGTTGCATGAGTTGTTTGTTCATTGGAAGTGCCAGGGTAAAATTTTATATATTGCATGGTGGTAGATGTTTAGAATTCAGTAATTCTTTGAGGATGGAAGTCGGGGTGAAGATTCATCAATTCAGAGCAAGGGTTATGGTTTTTAGTCCCTAACATAAGAACTTAAGGAATTGGTGTGGTACCATGGGAGGTGATTGGAGCTATCGGACTTGCTAATATTTCAAGGAATATTCCTATGGATTTCAAGAGTGGGGAGATCATCAAGATTGGCTAGTAATGGACCGCTAGTATTGGTAAGCGCAAGTCATAGGCGGTCCATGTTATATGAGGTTGATGGGTTGGGAATCCATCAGATTTATGGGATGAGAGAGCTTCGTCGAATCCAAGTGGGGGAGAATCGATCAGAATTTCCGAGATTTGGATCGGGTGTGGAACTATGGCAAGTTTCACATCCTGGTCAGGAAGGGAGACGAACCAAGTGGTCGTTTGGATTGAGGTTGTGTAAGTGGGAGTTCAGGTAACTTCCAACAGCTGGTCGGCGTCTTCTTGGTTATGCACAATAGGTTTGTGGATGGATCCAGGTCGAGGGCTGTTTTAGGGCCTCGCTGCCTGTTCTTGTCTGATGAAGGCTTTGGGGTTTGAAGCATGACCTAAACACCTTATTGATTTCAGTCGAATGCGGGTTCGATTCAGGATAATTGTGGTTGAGATGGTTTGGGTGTGGTGAAACCAGGGGCGGTAACCATGGTTGGTTATAAGTTTTGTAAGACTACTATGGGATCGTAGCATTCACCAGTCAAGGTAGCCTATCGATGAGGTGGTCACGAGTTTAGGGGAGGATCAGTTTGTGTGTTGGGCACGAAGGACAAGATTGTAGAGGTGCATTTCTCTGTTTCAGGTTGAGGACCATTGGGGTCTGAGGCGGAGTCGGGTGAATGTAACTATGGGTGGGTGGGACCCATGGGCGAGGCCGCTCCTTGGTATAGTTTGGGTAGGACACCTGGGTGAGGCCCGTGTGTATATGGAAATGCAGGTGGGACCTGGTAGAGACCGTTGAGTAAGGTTTTGGATCTTGGGTTACAGGATTTAGTTTGTGGTCAGTGTGTGACGCAGAGGGGTATATAGGCTAGGTAGCCTTGTTATTTGGACTCTTGGGAACCTGGTGGCAGGACAAGGTGTGAGACTGTTAGTCTCTGTGATTGTTTAGAAACCTGTATGTATCCTAGGTTAGTGAGGGGTTATTATGAATAAGAAGGTTTCGGGTGAAATGAAAATGTAGATCCTTGGATCTCGGGTTATGAGTTAAGTACCGAGTTAGTTCTTAGTGGGAACTCACGTTGGGGATCGCGGGAATTTATGGACAAGGTCTTCATTTCAGTAGGATAAGAATTAAGGAATATTTATGCCAAGGGTATCAGTTGAAGGGTTCGGGGTTAAATGGATGGTTTCAGTTTTGATGATAGATCAGGTTCTTGTGATTATGTTTTGGATTGGTTCTAGATATGTGGGGGTTAGGCATATGGGGTTTCGGAATTTCAGCAGCGGTATGTTGGTTCGGCAGTTAAAGGAAGTAGTGTCTTGTTCAGCACTAGAAGGTGTATCTCCCAGTTGTCGCTTGTTGTTCTTTATATTCATGGAATTGTTATCATCGGGATGAGCCTTCTCTCGATGTAATATCTAATCCATTTGGTCAGGGGAGAGATTGTCGGAAACAACGTTTGGTCTGCAATTCTGTTTTCTAGGGAGAACCTCCGGTTATCAGAAGTTGAGTAGTCGGTTAGGGGATAAGTAGAATGGAATTAGCAATGGTTCAGTATGGGTAGTCTCTCAGGGAGTCGGACCAATTCGAGATTTCAAATTTCAGGATGTGTGGATGTGATTATTTTGCGTGGTTATTTTCCATGGGATTGTTTTAGGCTGAGAAAGGATCTGTTCATCTTCAGGTTGGAGAGCCCTGCTAGGGTTGGTTTTGGTGTTGTTTGGAAGGTTGTGGTATGCTCGGGGTTGTGGTTGTGACGCTCAGGTTGTTCTAGCATGCCGGGAATGGTAAGGAATGATTTCGAGGACGAAATCTACTTTAAGCGGGGGAGAGTTGTAACGCCCTGTCCCGAATCGTTACCCATTTGGGTGTGGGTGACGTAATTTAGATGATTCGGGTGTTTGAATTAGGTTTTGGAGCGAAGGGGTATTTTGGTAAAGTAGCATTATGGGCTTTTACGGAAATTGGATTCTTGTTCGAGAAATTTTATGGCAGGGGAGTGGATAAAAGCGTAGAGCTTCTTGTTACCTTTTCGTGTATAAAAGGATCGTCGGAATCAGATTTATAACGAAGAAGTTATGGCATTCACAAAATTTTAGGGTTTAAGAGGAAACCCTAGTACACGGGGCGTACATAGGGAGTACACGGGGCGTACTGGTGCGAAGTGTAGTACGTGGGGCGTACACTGGTGTACGCTTAGCATACCTAGTGCGAAGGATCGCGAAGCCTCGGCCTCGTACGCTGGGTGTACGAGGAGTACGTTGGGCGTACGAGGGATGCAAGAGACCCTAATTTTAAGTGTGTGTACCCTATTTAAGCATCTTGTGTCTTTAGGGTTGGCCTCTTTATCAGTCCCTAAGCCTCCTAAAACACTAAATCAACCCTTAGCTTCCTATAATGTGCATTTGAGCTCTTGAGGAGAATTTGGTGTTGTTTTGCTCATTTTGAAGAGATTGAAGAAGGATGAAGGTTCATAGCTTGGTGGGGAACTTAGAGATCCAGAATCATTCATCACTTTGCAAGCTCCTAGAGGTCTCAAGTTGAAACCTTGACTTGTTAAAGCTTAGATCTATTATTGTCTTGATTTTCATGCTTTTGGTTCCCTTTTTGGGTTGATTGATGATTTAAGATGTTTGAAGGATTTATTATTTTAGATTTGAGTTGTTATGAGGTTCTTAAGCATAAAGGTGCAAGCTTTATGAGGTTTAAGGTCACATGCATGCGTTAAGTTACCTAATAAGTCCTATTGAGCTTTAAGAGCTTCATTTAGTCATGCATGAACGTAAAGTTAGGAACTTTACGTGATTATCCAGCTCAAGGAAGTCAGATCTATGTTTTGGGTCAATGTCTTAACGGATTAAGGAAGAAAAATGAGATTGGGCTGAATGGAGGAATACGTTGGGTGTACAAGCTTGTATGTCACACCCCGATCCTTGTCGGAATCGATCAAGGCGTGATATATTGTTCAAAGTCTCATGACAACTATGTTATAATATGATTATATTCAATTAAGTACTAAGTATGCACACAAGATCCACAACATACAAATACATATCCAAATACGAACAACATTTATTACATCAAATTTAAATTGTCTTGTGGATTTCTAAGGCGCAACCTATTTTTCATCATTCTTCATTCTTCAAATCTGCACCATGGGTAAAAACAGGTCAACTACGAGAGTTGGTGAGTAATCAAATTTTAGTAGAGAAAATTGTGAAGTTGAAACATTTATAATTTGAAATCTGTTTTCTTTTGAAGTCGCCAAACAATTGTATTTGAGATAACGGTTTATAAATCAAAAATTGATTAACAATTGATAACAACAACAATAAGTCCTCACCCTATATATATACATATGTATATATATAAATATATATATAGGATGGAGCATCTAATCATCATACACACTCAACCACGTGTGATCAATCACCTTAGCGTCCCAAGGCGGGGTGGTCAACCCAATAGCGCTATTATTGTCCATAACGTACCTCAAGAATACGGGCATAGTCATGGAGATTAGACTAAAAATAATAATGCACTACAAGTACATGTAGCGTAAACGAACAATAGTTATACCATTAATGACTCACGTATAAATGTCCCAACAATGTCTCAATTGTGATAAAACAATAAAATGAAGTTGGAACATATTAGAACCACATGATACACCCCAAAAGTATTGAAAATTATAAAATATGGGGTAGATTACTCACATTAGTCCCAAAACGAAATGCGTGTGTCGTACAATAGACGATTCGCGTCAAAATGGCGTAGAACCTAATATAATTAATAGTTTTGGTTTAGGAACTGCTAAACAAGAATGGAGTATTAATAAATAATTAGACACATATTCTTATATTAGATGAATTAACAATAATTCATTTTGATTATAATATTAAGGTATTTATTTGTTAAATGAATTTTAAATTGAATTACTTACTTTGCATAATTAATTTATATTTTCAATTTAGGCCAGATTTTAATAATTTCTTATTAAAATAATAACTTGCCCAATTATAATTATTTACAGATTTTAACAATTATTTATATGAAATAATCATTAAAATGCATTTTTACATGCTTAAATACTTAGGAAAATAGTTTTAAATAGTAAACAGTATTGAAAAATTATGAAATTATTAGGAAATCATTATTTCATACAATATGAATTACTGTAAAATTTGTATATTTTTCTGAACTGTTTTAGTATTTATTTAATATTTTAATGATTAAACAACACAAAATTCGGGAAAAATAGTAAATGATTCTCAAAAAATCTGTAAAATTAACCATAGTTTTATAACATGATGTAGAGCCCAGTGTATAAGTTTCAGATATTTGTGATTATGGGAAGTATTTTTTATATATTTCATTATTAATTAATCAATAAAATCATAAATAATAGTAAACAGTAATATAAATTCATGAAACTTCATATATCATGTTTAATCAGTATACAGGTCATCCCAGAATTTTCTCAGAATTTATTGAATACAACAAGTATTTTATGTGAATTATTTCCCTACTTTATTGCAATAATTATGATAATTCAATAAAAATAAGTTATTTTCTGAAAATTTCCAGAACTTCTTATTTTATTGATGGTATTCTGAGAAAAATCAGGTTTATGCAAAAAATGAGTTTTAGATATTTTGGTGGATTTAATTTGTTTCTTGTATAAATTTGAAACTTTTAACAACATACCTTGATGAATGCTTCAAGAGGGATGAAGATTTGAGTATAATAGATTGTTCTTGGATGGAATATGAGTATTCTTGGAGGAAATTTCGAGATTGAGAGTGAGAGAAAGAATAGAGAAGATTTAAGTGGTGAAGAGAAAAAGGAAAGGAAAGTGGATGGGAGGTGTGAGTGGGAGACCATGGGAATAATCTTTTTTGCTTTTGGTGGTCTTCATAATTTCCCACTAACACAAGCATCTTTTACATAATTAATATAAGAGTTTTATAAAATTTAAAGTAAAGTTTATAAAAAATAGAGTTTTATAAAATTTAATGTAAAGTTTATAAAAATGGAGTTTTATAAAAGATAGGTTATTATTTGATTATAACAATCTACTTTGATTTGAAGTTTAATTAGAGAATTCAAGTTTAATTCTTTTAATTTAATTAGAGCCTTATACTTTGATTTGATTTTAATATGGTATCATAATTTACTTTGATTATAGTTATAACGTTGTACAATACTATGTTGCTATTAACGTCAAGTTATATCGTATTGTATGGGTTTTGATCCTATTAGCGTCAAGTAATCTTGAGTAGGGTTTATTAAATTTCCAATTGGGTTGGGTTGACCCGAATCCATTTTAGGCGGATGTCACACTGTACGCGTAGCGTACAATCCCTTAAGCCAATACGCTTAGCGTACAAGCTAAGTACGCCCTACGTACTCAGTAGGAATGGATTTCAGTGTTTGGGCTTCGTTTTAGGATATCTTTTGGGCTTAGATGTTGTGGACCCTATTGGGCCATCAGGTTTTGGATTGATAATTATTTTGAAAAGCCCAGTATGGGATTTGGGCCCAATTTGCATAATTGGGCCATATTTAGGCCTTAGGTGTTTAATTGGAATTTGGGCTTTTGGATTATTGAATTAGGCCTTGGCTTTGGGCCAAGTTATGAATAGGGTAAAAAGGTAGTTTACCCTAGTTTGGACACTTTGTGTGGGTTGGATCCGATTATTGATAGATCATTAACTTGTGATTGATAGCGCGGAGATTCTTGCGGTCTAGTACCTAGAGATTATATCTATGAGATTCGATAGTGCGAGGTGAGTTTCCTCACTATGTTTAGCGGGTCGAAGGAACTAATGTCGGCCCATAGTTTTCTATGTAGGGTGCTAGATGTATGCATGACTCTTTCATATGTATGTGATTGTATGCTTACTGGGTGGGGCCCGATAGTTATTATGTATACTAGTATCTGGTTATGCATATATGATTTGTATGTGGGCGGGGCCTGATGATTGTACAGTATGCTGTTATCTTTGTGATTTCCGCATGTGTTTGAATGTTTATATGGTTATATGGTTATATGTTTAGGTGGACGGGGCCCGTTGTATTAGATTGGGCGGGGCCCGTTATACTTAGTGGGAGGGGCCCATTATATGAGTTTGGGCGGGGCCCGTTATACTCAGTGGGTGCGGCCCGTTGTATCAGTTTGGGCGGGGCCCGTTATATGAGTTTGGGCGAGACCCATTATACTCAGTGGGCGGGGCTTGTTGTATGAGTTTGGGTGGGGCCCGTTATACTCAGTGGGCGAGGCCCGTTATATGAGTTTGGGCGGGGCCCGTTATATGTATGATATGTATGGTATGTGGCATTTTGGGGAACTCACTAAGTTTTGTGCTTACAGTTTTCAGTTTATGTTTCAGGTACTTCAGTTTTCAAATGGAAGAGCTCGGGATGATTGCAGAGCACATATATCCACATTCTGTTATTTACTCTGATAACGATGATGTATGAATAAAGCTTTGATTACCTTGGTTTATGTAAATGAGTGTTGGACTAATGTCTAAGTCCATAACTATAATTGGTAAGACTTGACCCGACCCGGCATGGTCCATTTGGGTTGCATGGCATCATGCATTTGGATAGACTATAATGAGAGAAATAACACTTAAGGTTGGTTAATATATTATAAGTTCTAATATATTAATAAGGTTATTTAATTAGTATTGATCAAGAATTAATTTGGAATTAATTAAGTGATCAAAAGGAGACTAATTAAATATATGAGTTGATTGTGTAAATAATTCATTCTTATATATGTGGGCTTGTGATCCAAGATTCCTTATGTTGGACTAAGTCCATGGGGTGACCCATGAATACTCCATGGAGGTTAAAATCCATGGAGCATAAGGAATGGGTAAAGTTATGAGTTACATGGTGTAACCCTAATAGCCACCATATAAAAGAATCCCATGGCTCAAGAAATCGTGCACTAATGTGTGAGTGTGAGGGCTAGACGATTTCAAGGAGTGTTCAAGTTTTTCTCAAGTTATTCCAAGTGTATTTGGTGTTGTGTGAACCATTTGAGGTGTCACACTTGGGGCACTAGGCACTCAAGCTTCATGAAGACATTCTACATCAAAGAGGTATGTATTCTATCTTGTTATATTTATTATTTTGTATGCTAGATTAGGATAATACCTTGGATGTTCATAATTGTATGTATAATAGAGAAAGCATAGATCCAAGGTATTTAGGGTTGCATGTACACTTAGGAGTGTTAGAATGCTCATAACCCAACAGTGGTATCAGAGACTAGGCTTGTTTTCTTGTTATACTTGCAAAAGTAGCTGAAAAATCGAGTTGGATGCATATATTCAATTGTTTTGGCTGGAATTGGACTAAGAACATTACCCTAAGATGTTTTTGGACTTATAAACTTGTTTTTGATGTGGTAATGTTCATGCTAATCCAATTTCTAAGATAATTGTCATAATTCCAAGATTTGTATTAGTTTGTATGTTCATGCTAATTTCTTGAAGATTGATGATTTGAATTATCTTGTTCTTATGAGGTTCTTAAATTAATAGAAAAGTTGTGTGAAATAGTTGTTTTCAATCCATTTTAATCTAAGAGTTGATTCCAAAGTGTATTTTTGTAACTTGTCCTCAAGTTATATGAAAAGTCACATTTAAGAATCATAAAACTCATAAAAGTTGGCAAAGGTTACAAAAATGAAGAGTCTAGTTCTAATTAAATGGTTTTATGACTCCATAACTTGTCCTCAAGTTATGGAGGTTCAAGAGTCTCTTCATTAAATTAAACAAAAAAGTGTAACCTTAATTAGTTCCATAAGTTACAATAAAAAAAAGTTATTTTTTTTATTAATTAGTTTAAAGTCTTCCATAACTCGTCCTCAAGTTATGGAACTTGAAGAGTTTTTTTTTTAATTAAAACTACATTAAACTCATAAGTTATGGAATTAATTAGTTTTGAATAGTTTCAAAACTTGCCCTCAAGTTTTGGAATTTGAAAAGTTTTCACTTATGAATACTTTAATTCCAAGTTAGCCCTTAGAATTTTAAAAGTTAAAATTCAACCCTTATACTTTATAATATTATAAGTTAATAATATTTATATATATGTATAAGAGTAAAGTCAGTCTTACCGTTAGTAGGCCTCATTCACGAAGCCGGTCTATAAGGGGGGTATAAGGTTACTGCCTATAAAATGGCAGTTTAATGGGTGTCCACTCTCACCCACCGCTTCCTTGACTGGTGGAGGGTCGTTAGCCGAACGGGTAGGACAAGGACTATAATTCTCCTTTCATTAAAAGTATTAATGATAAATACTAAGTAACTAAACTCTTATTAATACCCAAGCTTAGTTACTTAGGAAAATGTGAATTTGGTGCTAACCCATGAAATTACACTTTGCACTTTGCTTAAGTCGTTAGTGGAGCGTGTGTGGTTAACCGGCACACTAACCTGGACTTAACAAGGTAGGCATAGGGTAACTTAATATTTATCATAGTATCGGTGGAGCGTGTGTGGTTAACCGGCACACTGATTAAGGGGTAAATATTAAGGGTACCAAGTATATTTGCATGGTTATTCACACCTTGTTTTGTGATCCTCGGCATCCCAGTCACAAAACCTGAAGGGCACACTCGAGATTGAAACATGCCTTTGATCAGTTCAATGAATCTCAAAGATCTAGGACTTTCAAATCCAATTAAAACCTAATAAATTATTTCGTTTTTCATGGTGGAAATTGGTGAATCGTCATTCACCTACCTTCAAATATTTTATAGCTTGGATTACGACATTCCTCTTCTAAGTTATAAAATAGTTTGTTGGGTCCTAGCCTTAATATTTCATATTGGGTGTCATATTAAGGACTTTAAATCAACTATCTTGAATATCTCCCAAAAAGATGTCTGGTCTAGACATTTATGATCTTCCCAAATCTCTTGAAACAAGCTTTCCTAAATGAAGATGATGTCCCATGGATATCATACTTCTTTCACTTCCTCCAATTATTCTCCCTAACCCACAAGTTCCTAAAAAGTTTAAGGTCACTCAAGCCCTATTGGCAAGGCAAGGTCTAGGTGTGATCACATCTTGGAGATGTAGTCACATATTGACAAGCCGGGAGAGTTGGGTGTCAAAGTCTTGAGAAAGTTGGTGGCTCAACTAGTTTCTAAGTCACATAGTGAGTTCTTTTGGGAATCCTATGAAACAGACTAAGACAAGACCCTTAATGATCTTATCTATTTGCTAAGATCAACTTCCTAAAACGCTATGGACATTGACAATGATGACATTGGATATCCAGTAAAGCTCTCTCTTCCCAATGGAAAGGGATCGGCCATAGTCAACTCGGTTGACCCAATGGTAAAGAGAGAGGCGAAGTCTGAGATAGTCCCATTATCAAGGGTCCATAGGTAACTATTGCCAAAGGAAGGGGCATTGGTTACGAAGCTTCCAAATTTACCTAAGGATGTTAAAGTCAATAAGTTTGGCTCTACTTCAGGTAAAGTCCATTGTCTAACTCTATTAAGTACATGCTGATTCTGATCACGAAGATGGATTTCAATCGCATGGTTCGGTGATCAGAATTTTGGGCTATTACTTAAGAGTTATGATATTTATATTGCTTAGGAATAGATAACAACAAGGTTTTCATATGGATTATAAGGATAAGTTTTTCCGCAAAGTTTTAAAATAAAAGAAAAAGGTTTTAATTTTATTTATTTTAAGTATCCTTACAATGGCATTTGTGAAAAGTTGTTGCTTATAAGATTCCATTGATAGCAATATTGGAAAAATGGATTTGGTTCTTTCGGTTGTGGTAGTGTCTAATATTACCAAATAAGGAAAGATTCTCATCACCCAAGGTTCAATTGGACCAAAACTTGGAATCATGCAAGTTGTATAGTATGATGAATGAGAACTTTCAGCTTGGAAAATTAAGACTAATTCCTTATGTGAATAAGGAAAGGACTAAGGGATCGAGTACACATTCTTGTGCACTGGTCAAGTCCACCACAAAAGATCGAGAAGACTATTCGTCATGATTTACTTAAGTTCAGTAAATATGGTTATACTTATAAGTTTAAGTATAAGTCTGTAGCATTGGAGAAGTTTCAATGTGAGACAGAACGAATAAGAAGAATCAAAGTATGGCAGAAAGATAAAAGTTTCTCAAATCTGAAAAGATGGGAGAGTACTTTAGTATCATGTTTATGATCATCTTAATGATTAAGATACCATATCACAATTGGTCCTCTAAAGTCATCTTAGTGCATTCTTATGACTAAGAAGAGGAGTCATGAATTGTTGAAATGGTTAAATCAAAAAGATGAGTCATACTTCGTTCCAAAACAATTCTTAGAGTCATAGTCCAAGATTGTAACTTGAGTGACATATCTTAAAGAGGGTTTGTTAACACTAGTCAAATGTAAGAGTAAAAGGTTATCTACTCTTGTACATTTGAAATTGGTAAGTTGTGATGTTTTGGATAAAACAGAGACCAACTTAGGCCAATTGTGTAAAGTGTTAGTCTTGATAAAGAATCCGCACTATCTCTTGAATATTTGACAAGGGAGTCTTATATGTCAAGAGGACAGTGGGAGTCTTAAAGCTCTTGAAAGTTTCAAGACTTAATCAAGAATAAAACCTAAAGTCCTTCACTAGCACACGACTTGAGGTTTATAACCTATCGTGTTGAAATTTTTGTGCCTATTCAAGTTGGCTTTGCATAGGAGTTCTGAGAGATCTCAATTGGTTGCACAACTACTTGGAAGCAATGGCAGGCACCTGAGCTGCCAAATGGCAAGAATTTAAGATTGCACAAGTTTAATCAATATGAGTTTGGATTTGTCACTAACCTTGTCTTGTGATTATGGTTTTGACAAATTCACATGGATAAGAACACATACACTATTAAATCTAAGTGTCATAAGGTTTCTCTCCGATTCATGAAAATGATGGTGAGGAAACACTTTCACTAAGTAGATTTTAGCTAGATAGCAATTGTGATATTTGCATTCTCAAAGTCGTTAGTGGAGCGTGTGTGGTTTACCGGCACACTAACATGGACTTGTGAGAAGTGACAAAGGTCTAAACAATTGAGACTATGATTACAGCATCCCTTTTCATAGTTCTAAAATTGTTTAGACACACATGTGAGCTATCTAAGAGAGGTGTATGATTTTGATAAAGTTTTATCAAAACAATCTAGTATCAGAAATCTGAACTTTGGTAAGAAAGTCAGCTGATTTCTGAGTACATGTCAAAGCTAGTGGGAGCATAAGTGTTATGCTAATAATCATCATGTTAGTGGGAGCATGATAATTATGACAAAGGTTGTAAGTTAGCAATGTTAATTATAGAAAACAAAAGTTTCAATTCGTGAGGTTGCAGGGGTTGAAAAAGTTGTTTTGCTATAATTAAGGGAGAGGAAATTATACTTCATTTCAATTCTAAAAGCTTAGATTGAGATTTTAATCGTATTTAATCAAGGATATATATATATATATATATATATATATATATATATATGAATTTCATGTTGGAATGGCTCAACATAAGGAAATTCTATATATGGGTCCATTATTTGCGTTCTAAAATTCGATTATGATTACGGCATCCCTTTTCATAATCTGAATTTTGAGAACTTGGCAAATTGAAATGGAAATATTATAGCAAAAGACTGGTTTAGTCTTTATGTGAGACATCATGAATCGTGTCCCATATGCTTCGGATATAGGATCGATTACATGTGCTATATTCATCCTTTCTAAAATTTTCCAAATGCCTGGGGCATTATGAAGGGAAAAGGTCTAGAATTGGATATGACTAAAATCATTAAGCAATTGTCGAGGACAATCTAAGGTTTACCAAAGATTGGTTGCTCAAGGACAGTTGGAAGTATAATGTTAATTCTGGAAGGACCATATTGACATAATTTGTAAGGAGGCAACTCTTGTTCAGAAGTGATAGTCAAAATGGAATATGGAAATGTTTCAAAGTTAGAAATTATTCAATCTGTGTAAGATTAGGAAACTTAATGAAAGAAGGATGTTTCCAAGGAGCTGATCTCCTTTGGAATGATCTGTAATGATTGTTGTCAAGTCTTTATGACTTCGTGCATAATCATTAAGAGGATCAATGCATATAAGTTTAGAATCTAACAGATTTCAGTAAATGGCATAAATTTGGAATTCTTGCATTTGCAGTAAGGATTTGGGACTGTGAAAAGAGGATCATTGGAGTGATGTTCAATTGATCTATTTTACAAAGTAAAGATCATAGACAAACATAGTATGCATACTTGGTGTATCGCATGACTAGTGTTTAGAAAACATAGTGTACATGCTTGGAGCATGGGACAACTATTCTTTTAAATTCAAGTATAAAGTTGATAAAACCGAAACAATGAATAATGAGTAATCAGTATGGTGATAAATAAAAGTGTTTATTTATATTCATAGGGTTTGATACCATATTTGATTCATTTATTCTTGTGTTTCACTTTGCATGTTTTGACTTCCAGAATAACTAAGTCGCTCTTCCTGAATGATTAAGTTATTCAAACCATCCACAGTCGGTCATATGTTGGAAGTAGATATGAATCAAGACTGTCATGGGTTGGTTTGTAGAGGTCCAAGTTGGTGGACAAAGTGGTGCTACAACACTCATGAGTGCTCATAAGTTCTGAGTATTGGATTCAACCCGCGCTCATTTGAATCACTTCATGGATTTTATCACGAGTGATCATGAGACGATAATATCTTATATTCTTCAAACCTAGAGATATGAGTTGTTACTATGAGTTGGTTATACATTGATTGCACGAAAACGCATTGGTAACTCGATGTTATAAAACGTGCCTTTGTGTATGATTCAACAAGTAGTAGAACAAGCCATATGAGTCGAAGTTTATCCATTCCTTTTACCTTCGGGATAAAAGCGATATATGTGGGCCCCTCGATGATTTAAAGATGATACATGTGAGTGCTTGGCCAAGCCAGGACTGATTTGATTTGTTCAATCAGTCAGTCATCATGAATCGGAAATCGGGAAACAACAAATGGACAGAGAGAATGATTGATAATCCATGTCTCAGTCCATATGATATCTAGAATGGAGGAATATATGATCCCTTATCAAATGGACAAGTCATTGACAAAGGTCAGAGTTCATCGACAAGGTCAGAGTTCGACAGAAGCTTTTGAGAGCTACGATTGCTGATCGGTTCTTGAAGTCATACGCAATAATAGTTTTAGACTTATCCAAGTGGGAGACTGTTGGATTAATGTCTAAGTCCATAACTATAATTGGTAAGACTTGACCCGACCCGACATGGTCCATTTGGGTTGCATGGCATCATGCATTTGGATAGACTATAATGAGAGAAATAACACTTAAGGTTGGTTAATATATTATAAGTTCTAATATATTAATAAGGTTATTTAATTAGTATTGATCAAGAATTAATTTGGAATTAATTAAGTGATCAAAAGGAGACTAATTAAATATATGGGTTGATTGTGTAAATAATTCATTCTTATATATGTGGGCTTGTGATCCAAGATTCCTTATGTTGGACTAAGTCCATGGGGTGACCCATGAATACTCCATGGAGGTTAAAATCCATGGAGCATAAGGAATGGGTAAAGTTATGAGTTACATGGTGTAACCCTAATAGCCACCATATAAAAGAATCCCATGGCTCAAGAAATCGTGCACTAATGTGTGAGTGTGAGGGCTAGACGATTTCAAGGAGTGTTCAAGTTTTTCTCAAGTTATTCCAAGTGTATTTGGTGTTGTGTGAACCATTTGAGGTGTCACACTTGGGGCACTAGGCACTCAAGCTTCATGAAGACATTCTACATCAAAGAGGTATGTATTCTATCTTGTTATATTTATTATTTTGTATGCTAGATTAGGATAATACCTTGGATGTTCATAATTGTATGTATAATAGAGAAAACATAGATCCAAGGTATTTAGGGTTGCATGTACACTTAGGAGTGTTAGAATGCTCATAACCCAACAATGAGATCATGTACTATTTTAGTAATTTAAAAATGAAAAGTTCTTTTTGGGTCTAATTTTTGGGACGTTACACTCCAGGCCCACTGTCTCCAGACTAGATTTCTCCTGGTCCCACAATCCTCATACTGGATTGCCCCTGGACCCACAGCACACGTCTGGATTGCCCTAGGTTTATTAGCCTATAGCACAAAGCCATACCGCCTCAACCCAACCTCACTATGTCGACATATGCAATTAGATAATCAATATCCAACCAGTACAGATAATCATACAGATCTACCAATCTAACAGACCATTATAGTATAACAACATCCTATGCATAAGGATACATGACAAAATCTAGTGGGCTGGCATTGGTGCCTTCGACCCATGAGTGTAGTGAGAAGACTCATCTCGTAGTGTAGAAGATAACCGAACTGATCATAGATCCAATAACCGACTCTACAGGTCACCTATACAACAAACAGGGTTCAAGCCGCAACTACAGCCCAAAATCCTCATTTTGACCTAAAATCAAACTTGGTCAAAGTTAACAGTCAATGGTACCATCTAGTACATATAATCATACAGATCTACCAATCTAACATACCACTATAGCATAGCAACATCCTATACACAAGAATACATATAAAATCTAGTGGGCTGGCATTGGTGCTTTCGACCCATGACTGTAGTGAGAAAACTCACCTCGTAGTCTAGAAGATAACCAAAGTGATCACATATCCAATAACCAGCTCTACAGGTCACCTATACAACAAAAAAGGTTTAAGTCTCAACTACAACCCAAAATCCTCAATTTGAACCAATTTCAAACTTGGTCAAAGTCAACGGTGAAACTCTAGCCATCCTACGGTCAGCGTAGCATGCAGCTCTACGCCCAACGTAAAGCTCAAGGTGGTAAAACGGGCAAAATAAAGGCTACGCCCAACGTACAGAAAATTACGCCCCATGTAAAGAAAATTCGCCCTACGTAGCTCCTAGTGTGGAGTGGCTCATACTCATATAAACCAAGGTTTTGGGGACAAAAGCATGGAATTCTCATAAATAGTTTGATCTAACATGAAACATAATCAAGGTAGAAACTTTATATCTTATGGAGATGGATGAGTGGATGAAATTTCGGATCTACATTGATTTGAGCTCCCAAGTGGTTCCACAACACTCTTCTTCCTTCAAAAGTGAACACAAAGCACTCCAAAAGCTCAAAACTCACAAATGGTGGCTAAGGTTTCAAGGAGGTCGTTTGGGAGGGTGGAGGCTGAGAATGGAGAAGGCCTCAAGGGGTTAAAGCCTTTAAATAGGGATCACAACCCTAATGATTAGGCTTTTGATGCTGCACACCTAACCCCAATATAACTTAACCTACGCCCAACGTAGGTGACTTAATCCCCATATCCAAACTTCCTCCTACGCTCAACGTAGGGGGTTATCCTACGCCCGGCATAGGGTAAAATTATTGAAATTTAAAACTCAACATAAAATAATAATACCTACAAGGATCGGGCATTAAATACCCTCTTGAGCTGATCAACTAGAAAAAACTTCAATATTTCCATATTTCACATTGCAACACACTTGGAACCATTTTAACTTGGACACGTTAATTAACGTGTGTTGGTTAATAAAATTTTAAGGGTTACGTTGTGTTTATTAGGAAAAGATCTTAGATAGAAGTGTCGAGATCGAATCAGAATTGAGGACATCATGTTGTTTCTGAAAACTTCTTCTTTACTATTGGAACCAAATTGCTTTGCTGGAATTTGTATTATTTTTCGGAAGGTGCTCAAGATTGAGTAATTTGGACGTGTTCCTTTGCGAATGAATGTTAAACTTGACCCGAGTCGGCCAAATGCGAGTTTTGTCTTCTAATTTGAGTTTTCTCTCCCATTCTAATCATTATTATACGCCTTTATTTGGGTGAATAATAAGGATTCAACTCATGTTCATACTAGACACTCATTCATTTTCTTGCGTTTAAGCTTCCTTTTTCATCCTTAGCTCTTCATTCTCGATTCCTACTATTTGTGAGGTATTATCGGGATGTAGAGCCATAATTTTTTATTCGAATGTTAGGAGTTCCAACATCAAAAAAAAATCATGGCATGATCTAGGTTGTTGACGACGATATTTATTATCGTAATTGTTCTATCTTTGTTCTGACTACTTTTCGCGACATGCATCGGGTATTAGTAGCACAATTCTTTAGTTAATCTATCTTCTTTCACTAAAAATTATCGATTCGACTTGTGTATATCTAGAACCTGTCTCCCTTTCTTCATAAGATACTTATTTAACTCCTATTGAGATAACCTCTCACCATTGTTTGAAAATATTTCCATAAGCTTCGTGCCAACATGTAATTAAGGCCTAAAATATTCTACAACAAATCTAAAAGACCAAAAGTATCATTTTGAAAACAACTAAAAGGATAAACATCCTTCTTAGAAAAGTGTTGTTATCGTTGTCCGCCTGATGTTCCGGTATTGAAAGCAGAGATGTTTGACTAAATCTCTTGCATGAAAGAATAGGATTGTGAAAACAAAACATTCGGGACCCGTTAGGTTGTGTCCTCCAGTTTCTGTGCACCATTGATTACCGATAAGCATAACAAGAGAAACCAAACTAGTGAAAATTAGCAAGTGTTCAGTTTTCTGCTTAATCACCACGATACCTCTTGTTGTACTACGCCTCATGGATTGAGTTGGAAGAGCGACTAAATTAGTATACTAAACTGGGCTAGGAATTCCTAGATCATTTGCAATCGCCAAACCCATGCAAGTAGAAATGTTAACCAATTCATTGCTTCTTATCAAAAGTTGTGTCATGATTAGCGAATGAAAGTTTTTTTGCATTGCATTACTGATAGAAGCGACATGTTTTTGTCTGAAAACATTTCTCCATTTTTCCGATTAGATTACTTCGGTTATGACCACACACTTGATTTTCTTCAAATTCTTGTACTCTACAACAACAAAATGCCTTTCTGACCTCTAATCGATAACTTTCTTTTCAGAAAGGATTGATTGAATGACAATTAAATATACTTTTTTGAACACATGGTTGGTTGTTAAAAGTTAGTATCAGTAAGTTAGTAAAATTCGCCAATGCCCGGGTTAGAATTGACCTCTAATCTAACAGGCAAAGCCTCTACCAAGTGGGCTAGTCCTATTGGACTTGTACTCTACAACAACAAAATGCCTTTCTGACCTCTAATCAATAACTTTCTTTGCAGAAAGGACTGATTGGATGACAATTAAATATACTTTTTTGAACACATGGTTGGTTGTTAAAAGTTAGTATCATTAAGTTAGTAAAATTTGCCAATGCCCGTGTTAGAATTGACCTCTAATCTAACAGGCAAAGCCTCTACCAAGTGGGCTAGTCCTATTGGTAAAAGTATCCAAGGTCATTAAATATTAGTAATATATCTAATAATAACAGGGTCATTTTGGGTTGCCCTCAAAACCTATTTGATCAATTAAAAGACAAAAAGAGTATAGGTGAAAATAGTTTTTTTTAATTTTTCATCTTTTGATAAAATAATTAGAAATTGTTTTGGAATAAAATTAATAAAGGATTTGAATGTTAATTAATTAAAAGTAAATTAAATGGAACATCCCAGAACCCTGAGGATAGGGTGGACGAATGTGATAATGATTCCCTAGGGTTTTGGAGTTGCCTTGGGACTAAGCAACCAAAGCTTATAAATAGGGAGCTAGGGATCAAACCTTAAATGCTAATTCTTTCTTTCCAATTTTTTCTCCCTACCTCTCCCTAAGGTGGAAAAATCTCCTAACCCTTCTATGGTTTATGGAGTTTTTGTTCCTAGCCTCCCATCTCCAGGGTCTTCTCATTTTGCTCTTTGGTGTTTTTTATTGTGAGCTATTAGAAGGATTCTGGTTTGAGTCATCTCATACATGAAAATATGGAAAGAACTTGATCTCAAGCAAGGACATCTCTAACTGCAAAAAGTGGTATGTGTGTTTTCATATCTCTCTACTAGTAGTAAATAATAGTATGAAAGTTAGATCCTATTAGATTGCATAAACACATAGGATTTTGTTTAGTCTTCCGCTGCCATCATCATGTGTTTAGAATGCACTATAACCTAACTGTGCAAAGCCTTAGATGATAATTATTTACACTGCTAGATCCAAACTGATTTAACTCTTGTTTATTTATTAGGTTTTTCGATTTTATGTTTTTAGGGTACGAAAGCATTATTTTCGTTTTTGATGGCTATCTGTTTTGCTTGTACCCTAAGCTAGGTTTGAATAACCATAACCCTAAAAAATCGAAAAATAAACCTCGAAATCGACCAGGTGTGGCGTACCTTGCCCGATATTGTCCATTGGAACCCTACCTTGATCCACAATTTTCCTAAATTGTCTTGCAAGAAACAAATTAACCTGAAGATTTTTGAATTTTGGGTAATACCTTTTTTGAATTTAAATATTGCTTAGGATAGGGATTATAAATTTGAATATTTTCAATAGGGATTATAAATCTAAATATTAAATTAATATTAATTATTAACATTGCATCCTCGTATGTTAATTTGAATTAATTAAAGGCACTTAAATTTCAAAGGTTTATATATATATATATATATATATATATATATATATATATATATATATATATATATATATATATATATATATATATATATATATTGTAACGTCCCAAAATTATAAGAGAAAATGTTTCTTTTAAATAATCAAAACAACCATCCATTTAGGCCCTGTTTATTTACCTCTTAATTGAAAAATTAAGCAGTAACCTCTTAAAATTCATACTTGGCACCTTTGGTACCCTCTTATAATCTACATTTGAACTTAACAAATAGCTCTTTAAAATTCAGAGTTGAACGTACGTCTGAAAAAAAAAAGACCCTAATGCCCTAGTTTCGCTTTTCTTTTCTCCGCAAAATCACGCCTCCTCCGATTCTTTCTTCTCATCGACGCACACAAGCACCTCAGCTCCATCTGATGTGTTCCCTCTGCACCTACACAGTCGTTGACAGCGTCTCCACCACCAGCTCCGACTGTTGTGCCACAGCAGCTCCGACGGCCTCTGCAACAATTTATGGAGGTAAGATCACGCCTCCTCTATATCTTCTGAAATCAACTCTAGTTATATTCTTATCAGATGATTTTCTTTGAAATATGATTTTTTGCAACATCTGAAATCTGATTTTCTTCTCAAACAACTTCTGAAATCAGATTTCATAGAAAACTTGTTTTGTTTTCTTTTCCTTTTATTTTTTAATTCATACGTGGTTTGAAATTTGATGTTGAATTCGTGATTTTCTTTTTCTTTTTTCTGAATTCATATGAGGTTTTAAACTCTTGAAATTGTGAAATCAGAAAAAATACGATTTTCTTTTTCTTTTTTTTTCTTTTTTCTGAATTCTAATATGAACATATGTTGTTGCTGATGATATGTGAAAAAATATGCTTTTCTTTTTTGATATGAAATCTGATGCTATGTGAAATTTGATGATATGTGAAATATGATGGGTTTTGCGCATTCTAACACTCCTAAGTGTACATGCAACCCTAAATACCTTGGATCTATGTTTTCTCTATTATACATGCAATTATGAACTTTCCAAGGTATTACCCTATCTAGCATACAATACTTGATACTTGGGTAATCAAATGGATAGAATACATACCTTTGTTTGATGTAGCTTGTCTCCATGAAGCTTGAGTGCCTAGTGCCCCAAGTGTGACACCTCAAATGGTTCACACAACACCAAATGCACATGGAATGACTTGAGAGAAATGGAACACTCCTTGAAATCGTCTAGCCCTCATATTCACACATTAGTGCACGATTTCTTGAGCCATGAGATTCTTTTATATGGTGGCTATTAGGGTTACACCATGTAACTCATAACTTTACCCATTCCTTACGCTCCATGGATTTTAACCTCCATGAAGTATCCATGGGTCACCCCATGGACTTAGTCCAACATAAGAAATCTTGGATCACAAGCCCACATATATAAGAATGAATGATTTACACAATCAACCCATATATTTAATTAGTCTCCTTTTGATCACTTAATTAATTCCAAATTAATTCTTGATCAATACTAATTAAATAACCTTATTAATATATTAGAACTTATAATATATTAACCAACCTTAAGTGTTATTTCTCTCATTATAGTCTATCCAAATGCATGATGTCATGCAACCCAAATGGACCATGCCGGGTCGGGTCAAGTCTTACCAATTATAGTTATGGACTTAAACATTAATCCAACAGTCTCCCACTTGAATAAGTCTAAAACTATTATTGCGTATGACTTCAGGAACCGATCAACAATCGTAGCTCTCAAAAGCTTCTGTCGAACTCTGACCTTGTCGATGAACTCTGACCTTTGTCAATGACTTGTCCATTTGATAAGAGATCATATATTCCTCCATTCTAGATATCATATGGACTGAGACATGGATTATCAATCATTCTCTCTGTCCATTTGTTGTTTCCCGATTTCCGATTCATGATGACTGACTGATTGAACAAATCAAATCAGTCCTCGCTTGGCCAAGCACTCACATGTATCATCTTTAAATCATCGAGGGGCCCACAGATATCGCTTTTATCCCGAAGGTAAAAGGAATGGATAAACTTCGACTCATATGGCTTGTTCTACTACTTGTTGAATCATACACAAAGGCACGTTTTATAACATCGAGTTACCGAATGCGTTTTCGTGCAATCAATGTACAACCAACTCATAGTAACAACTCATATCTCTAGGTTTGAAGAATATAAGATATTATCGTCTCATGATCACTTGTGATAAAATCCATGAAGTGATTCAAATGAGCGCGGGTTGAATCCAATACTCAGAACTTATGAGCACTCATGATTGTTGTAGCACCACTTTGTCCACCAACTTGGACCTCTACAAACAAACCCATGACAGTCTTGATTCATATCTACTTCCAACATATGACCGACTGTGGATGGTTTGAATAACTTAATCATTCAGGAAGAGCGACTTAGTTATGCTGGAAGTCAAAACATGCAAAGTGAAACACAAGAATAAATGAATCAAATATGGTATCAAACCCTATGAATATAAATAAACACTTTTATTTATCACCATACTGATTACTCATTATTCATTGTTTCGGTTTTATCAACTTTATACTTGAATTAAAAACACTAGTTGTCCCATGCTCCAAGCATGTACACTATGTTTTTCTTAAACAATAGCTTTGCCATACACCAAGTATGCACTCTATGTTTGTATATGATCCTTACTTTGTGAAATAAACCAATTGAACATAATTTCAATGATTCTAATTTCACACTCCCAAATCCTTATCGAAAAATGTGAGAATTTCAAATTCCTATCATTTATCGAAATCTGTTTAGATTTTAAACTTATATGCATTGACCCTCCTGTAATGAATATGTGAAAAAGTCACAAAGACTTGTCAACAGTCATTATAAGGTATTCCAATGGATATCAACTCCATTGAAACTAAGTCTCATATTCAAAGTACATTGCTTTGGACATGCTTCTTGCATTAAGTTTTCTAATCTTATACAGATAACTTCCACCTATGGAGACAACTCCATATTCTCATTTTGACTATCACTTCTGAATAAGAGATGCCTCTTTTCAGAATATGTCAATATGGTCCTTTCAAAATTAGCACTATACTTCCAACTGTCCCTGAGCAACCAATCTTTGGTAAACCTCAGATTGTCCTCGACAATTGCTTAATCATTTTAGTCATATCCAATTCTAGACCTTTTCCCTTCTTAATGCCTCTGGGCATTTGGAAAAATTTAGAAATGACAAATATTATAGCACATGCAATCGATCCTGTACCCAAAGCAAATGGTACACGATTCATGATGTCTCACATAAAGACATGATTCTAGACCAGTCTTTTGCTACAATATTTTTATTTGCCATGTTTTCAAAATTTGACTATGAAGAGGGATGCCGTAATCATAATCGAATTTTGAGAACGCAATATATAGAATTTCCTTAAGTTGAACCAATCCAACATGAAATTCATATATATATTCTTGACTAAAGATGATTAAGGTCTCAATCTAAGCCTTTAGAACTGAAATGAAGTATATCCTCTCCCTTAATTATAGCAAAACAACTTTTTCAATCCCTGCAGCCTCACGAATTGAAACTTTTGTTTTCTATCATTAACATTGCTAACTTGCAATACTTATCATAATTATCATGATCCCACTAACATGATGATTATTAGCATAACACTTATGCTCCCACTAGCTTTGACATGTATCCAGAAAACAACTGGAATTCTAGAGGTCAATACTAGATTGCTTTGATAAGACTTTATCAAAATCATACACCTTATCTTAGATAGCTCACAGGTGTGTCTAAACAATTTCAGAACTATGAAAAGGGATGCCGTAATCATAGTCTCAATTGTTTAT
Organism: Lactuca virosa; assembly: GCF_052849685.1. Taxonomy (NCBI): domain Eukaryota; kingdom Viridiplantae; phylum Streptophyta; class Magnoliopsida; order Asterales; family Asteraceae; genus Lactuca; species Lactuca virosa. Next base: position 89,183,201 of record NC_136434.1, read on the forward strand.
ACCTTTGCTATCTGCTTCAAATCTACTTGGTGGAAGTGTTTCCTCACCATCATTTTCATGAATCAGAGAGAAACCTTATGACCCTTAGATTTTATGGTATATGTGTTCCTTTCCATGTGAATTTTTTTGTCAAAACCATAATCACAAGACAAGATTAGTGACAATTCCAAATTCATAGGGACTGAACTTGTGCAATCTTAAATTTTTGCCATCTGGCAGCTCAAGGACATGCCATTGCTTCCAAGTTGATATGTAACCAATTGAGAACTCTAAGAACTCATATGCAAAGCCAACTTTAACTGTAATGGGCACAGAAATAGAAATATGTCAACACGATAGGTTATAGACCTCACGTCGTGTGCTAGTGTTAAACTACAGGTTTTTTATTCTTGATTAGATCTTGAGATTCTTTTTAGGATCTTTAAGACTCCCACTGTCCTCTTGACATATAAGACTATCTTGCCAAATATTCAAGAGATAGTACGGATTCTTTATCAAGACAAACGCTTCACACAATTGGCCTAAGTTGGTCTTTGTTTTATCCAAAACATCACAACTTGCCAATTTCAAATGTACAAGAGTAGGACACTTTTACTCTTACATTTGACAAGTGTTTTAAACCTTTCTTTAGGATATGTCACTCAACTTACAGTCTTGGAGTATGACTCTAAGACTTGTTTTGGAACGAAGTATGACTCATCTTCTTGATTTGACCACTTCAACAATTCATAGCTCCTCTTCTTAGCTATCAGAATGCACTTAGAGGATGAATTGTGATAAGGTCTCTTAATCATTAAGATGATCATATAACATGATACTAAAGTACTCTCCCATCTTTTCAGATTTGAGAAACTTTTATCCTTCTGCCTAATTTGATTCTTCTCATTCGTTCTACCATACATCGAAAATTTTCCAATGTATCAGAATTACACTTAAGCCTGTAAGTATAACCATATTTACTAAACTTTAGTAAATCATGACGAATAGTCTTAACGATTATTTGTGGTGGGCTTGATCAGTGCACATGAATGTGTACTTGATCCCTTAGCCCTTCACTTGACTCACATATCCATGTAAACAAGTAATTAGTCTTAATTTTTCCAATGCTTGAAAGTTCTCATTCCTCATACTATACAACTTGCATGATTCCAAGTTTCGGTCCAATTGAAACTTGGGTGATGAGAAACTTTCCTTATTTGGTAAATTTAGACACTACCACAAATGAAAGCATCAAAACCATTTTCCTATATTACTAGCAATGAAATCATATAAACAACAATTTCTTTCACAAATGCCATTGTAAGGATACTTAAAATAAATAAAATCAAAAATTTCCTTTTATTGTAAAAACTTTGCGGAAAAACTTATCCTTACAATCCATATGAAAACCTTGTTGTTATATATTCCTAAGCAATGTGTCATTACTCCTAAGTAACAACTTCAAAATTCTGATGCGATCGAAGTCCATCTTCGCGATCAGAAGCAGCATATACTTTCCTTAAGCTTTCTCTCTTTTCTTTGATTCTTATAACATCACCATGTGACTCAGTCACGTTATGTAATAAGAATCTCCAGATAGGAGCTTAACAGAGTTAGACAATGGACTTTACCTGAAGTAGAGTCAAACTTATTGACTTTAACATCCTTAGGTAAATTTGGCAGCTTCGCAACCAGTGCCCCTTCCTTTGGCAATAGTTACCTATGGACCCTTGATAATGGGACTATCTCAGACTTCGCCTCTCTCTTTACCATTGGGTCAACCGAGTTGACTATGGCCGATCCCTTTCCATTGGGAAGAGAGAGCTTTACTGGATATCCAATGTCATCATTGTCAATGTCCATAGCGTTTTAGGAAGTTGATCTTAGCAAATAGATAAGATCATTAAGGGTCTTGTCTTAGTCTGTTTCATAGGATTCCCAAAAGAACTCACTATGTGACTTAGAAAGTAGTTGAGCCACCAACTTTCTCAAGACTTTGACACCCAACTCTCCCGGCTTGTCAATATGTGACTACATCTCCAAGATGTGATCACACCTAGACCTTGCCTTGCCAATAGGGCTTGAGTGACCTTAAACTTTTTAGGAACTTGTGGGTTAGGGAGAATAATTGGAGGAGGTGAAAGAAGTATGATATCCATGGGACATCATCTTCATTTAGGAAAGCTTGTTTCAAGAGATTTGGGAAGATCATAAATGTCTAGACCAGACATCGTTTTGGGAGATATTCAAGATAATTGATTTAAAGTCCTTAATATGACACCTAATATGAAATATTAAGGCTAGGACCCAACAAACTATTTAATAACTTAGAAGAGGGATGCCGAAATCCAAGCTATAAAATATTTGAAGGTAGGTGAATGACGATTCACCAATTTCCACCATGAAAAACGAAATAATTTATTAGGTTTTAATTGGATTTGAAAGTCCTAGATCTTTGAGATTCATTGAACTGTTCAAAGGTATGTTTCAATCTCGAGTGTGCCCTTCAGGTTTTGTGACTGGGATGCCGAGGATCACAAAACAAGGTGTGAATAACCATGCAAATATACTTGGTACCCTTAATATTTACCCCTTAATCAGTGTGCCGGTTAACCACACACGCTCCACCGATACTATGATAAATATTAAGTTACCCTTTGCCTACCTTGTTAAGTCCAGGTTAGTGTGCCGGTTAACCACACACGCTCCACTAACGGCTTAAGCAAAGTGCAAAGTGTAATTTCATGGGTTAGCACCAAATTCACATTTTCCTAAGTAACTAAGATTGGGTATTAATAAGAGTTTAGTTACTTAGTATTTATCATTAATACTTTTAATGAAAGGAGAATTATAGTCCTTGTCCTACCCGTTCGGCTAACGACCCTCCACCAGTCAACGAAGCGGTGGGTGAGAGTGGACACCCATTAAACTGCCATTTTATAGGTAGTAACCCTATACCCCCTTATAGACCGGCTTCGTGAATGAGGCCTACTAACGGTAAGACCGACTTTACTCTTATACATATATACAAATATTATTAACTTATAATATTATAAAGTATAAGGGTTGAATTTTAACTTTTAAAATTCTAAGGGTTAACTTGGAATTAAAGTATTCATAAGTGAAAACTTTTCAAATTCCAAAACTTGAGGGCAAGTTTTGAAACTATTCAAAACTAATTAATTCCATAACGTATGAGTTTAAAGTAGTTTTAATTAAAAAAAAAACTCTTCAAGTTCCATAACTTGAGGACAAGTTATGGAAGACTTTAAACTAATTAATAAAAAAAAATAACTTTTTTTATTGTAACTTATGGAACTAATTAAGGTTACACTTTTTTGTTTAATTTAATGAAGAGACTCTTGAACCTCCATAACTTGAGGACAAGTTATGGAGTCATAAAACCATTTAATTAGAACTAGACTCTTCATTTTGTAACCTTTGCCAACTTTTATGAGTTTTATGATTCTTAAATGTGACTTTTCATATAACTTAAGGACAAGTTACAAAAACACACTTTGGAATCAACTCTTAGATTAAAATGGATTGAAAACAACTATTTCACACAACTTTTCTATTAATCTAAGAACCTCATAAGAACAAGATAATTCAAATCATCAATCTTCAAGAAATTAGCATGAACATACAAACTAATACAAATCTTGAAATTATGACAATTATCTTAGAAATTGGATTAGCATGAATATTACCACATCAAAAACAAGTTTATAAGTCCAAAAACATCTTAGGGTAATGTTCCTAGTCCAATTCCAGCCAAAACAATCGAATATATGCATCCAACTCGATTTTTCAGCTACTTTTGCAAGTATAACAAGAAAACAAACCTGGCTCTGACACCACTGATGGGTTTTGCGCATTCTAACACTCCTAAGTGTACATGCAACCCTAAATACCTTGGATCTATGTTTTCTCAATTATACATGCAATTATGAACTTTCCAAGGTATTACCCTATCTAGCATACAATACTTGATACTTGGGTAATCAAATGGATAGAATACATACCTTTGTTTGATGTAGCTTGTCTCCATGAAGCTTGAGTGCCTAGTGCCCCAAGTGTGACACCTCAAATGGTTCACACAACACCAAATACACTTGGAATAACTTGAGAAAAACTTGAACACTCCTTGAAATCGTCTAGCCCTCACACTCACACATTAGTGCACGATTTCTTGAGCCATGAGATTCTTTTATATGGTGGCTATTAGGGTTACACCATGTAACTCATAACTTTACCCATTCCTTATGCTCCATGGATTTTAACCTCCATGGAGTATCCATGGGTCACCCCATGGACTTAGTCCAACATAAGGAATCTTGGATCACAAGCCCACATATATAAGAATGAATGATTTACACAATCAAACCATATATTTAATTAGTCTCCTTTTGATCACTTAATTAATTCCAAATTAATTCTTGATCAATACTAATTAAATAACCTTATTAATATATTAGAACTTATAATATATTAACCAACCTTAAGTGTTATTTCTCTCATTATAGTCTATCCAAATGCATGATGCCATGCAACCCAAATGGACCATGTCGGGTCGGGTCAAGTCATACCAATTATAGTTATGGACTTAGACATTAATCCAACAAAATATGCATTTGTTTTGCTGAATTGTGCATTTGTTTTGCTGATTTTTTGCTGAAGAAATGTGTTTGTATTGCTAAATTATTACTGAAAATGTGTGTTTGTATTGCATTTGTTGCTGAAACATGCATTTGTTTCTTTGAAGGTGAGATTCCTAATCCTAAAGAACATCGCTCTTTTACCTTTTTCAGTGCAAAGAGACACAGTCATTGCTTGTTTTGCGGTCCATAATTTCATAAGGATATACAATATTCATGATGAGTTATTTATGGCGTCCGGTGAGAATAATTTTCAAGCACAAGGGGGAGAGAATGATGGTCAAAACTTACACGATATGGAATGGGGTTCACAAGGCAACGAATACATGGTTAATTTGCGTGACCAGATTGCAAATCAATTGGGGTCATATTAAATTTGTAGGATTTTATTTGGATTTTAGTATGATTTTGTGGATTTAAAAATATTTATGTTTGATTTGGATTTGTGTTTAATTTTGATTTATGCTAAATTTGGATTTTATGTGGTGTTTATATTTTTTTGTAATTATATAAGAAATTGATCATGTTATTTTATAAACAGACACTTGAATTCAATAAAAAATTAAACAGAAGGATAAAATGATCATTTTCATAATTCAGCACAACAATTCAGAGGTCCCAACCAAACAACATATTAAACATTCAGCTTTTAAAATTTCAGACCCTCTTAGAAATTTAGACCTCTTAAAAATTCAGATCCAGCCAAACAGCCCTTTAATCTGAAATCCCATCAAAGTATGAAAACATGACATATAATGATCAGTGTACAAAACAAATCAAATCAAATCATGTGGAACCCTGGTCGATGCGTTACAATCACGTCGAACTCTTCCCCATGAACATAAAATCGTAAGCACAAAGCTTAGTGAGTTCCCTAAAATACCTCATACCATACATACATAACAGCTCGAAGATGTACAAGTCTATTTTACCCCACATGTATATTTCACCCCCGAGTCTATTTCAACTCAATCAGTGTTTTTCAACAAAACGGGTTTATTTCACCCCCACAGTTCTATTTCACCCCCGAGCCTATTTCAATTCAATCTACATTTTTCAACCGAACAGGCCTATTTCACCCCCGGGTCTATTTCACCCATAAACCTAAGAAAACAGTCATATCAGCATGAGTCACAAATACAACAAGCACATACATGCATATCAGCAAGTGTCACAAATACAACTATCATCCTACAAACATAATCCAGTGGTCTGACATTGGTGCTTTCGACCCACGAGTGTAGTGAAGAGACTCACCTCTTAGTCGATAATCAGCTGCTACTGCTCTCACTACTGAAAATACTGATCATATACACCACATATACAGCCACACAAGGTAAACCCTTAGCTCTTCTTCTAAAACTAGGGGTTTGACCAAAAGTCAACGGTCAATGCTTACTTTAGTCAACCTCCACACTGTGGCCATCCTCGACCACGTCGTGGCCTACATACGACAATACAGAAGGGCTTTTCCTAGTAGTCACGTCGTGATGACCTAAGGCCATGACATGGGCACTAGGTGCCAAACAGCTTAATGGGTTATGTCGTTTTCTTCAATTCTAAGAGATCAAAAGCTCAGATTAGTCCATTCAATGGTCTAAATGGATAAAGTTTCCAACTTTACCCTTAATACTCTGCAAGAGATCAAGATCTCAACTCCTAGGTCCAAAAAGGGAAAAAAACATAACATGGCTTAATTATTGTGCACTTATTCTTGAAGCTCTCTTGTCCATCAATTGCAGAAAGATTCCTAGCACCATTACCAACATAAAAATGTGTGCTTTACTGATGAGAATATTGCGCTATAGATCGATAGATTCTAAATAGAAAAATAATATTAATCAAGTAAACAACATAGGAATGGATCAAATGGTTTCGAATGATTAGTATCTCACACCTCAGAAGAGCTCGATGAAGAACTTCGAATGTAGAGGTCTGCTAGGGTTACAATGCAAAAGCTATTAATGAGAACGATAACCTTAAAGCTATACATGCATGCATTATATATAATCTAACCCTAACGATAACCTTAAACGAGCCCAAAGACGCAACACTTAAACCAAACAATCTCCCCCTTTGTGTTAATAGAGGCGAGAGACTACTTTGGTTGAGTAGCTTTAGTCTTCCTCACAATCTTGAACAGCCTGGGAATGATGGCAAGAAGAGTTTGTAGAAACAAAATATACCACCGAAGCATATCAGTAAACATCTTTTTAACGGCTTCGCTGTTCTGATTACACCCATGTATAATATCCAAAATATGCTCCAAGCAGGCGGTGGAGAACAGGTGTTTGTCAATAAGAGCGAACGGGCATTTTTGACCTTCGCCCCTAATGAACATAACAGTATGAAACTTGGGGTCAATTTTTCCCTTAATCATCATGCTGACATCGCTTGACCTCCCTATCGGCTTCATAGTGGTCCTCTTATGTATGGCAGAAGCGATTTCCTGATCCATCTTTGCGACTTCATGAATATAGCAAACGAGCATTCGCTTGATGTGATCGATAATAGGCTGATACTCCTTTTGATTGGTCAGCAAAATGTTGTTCAGGAGTATCCAATCATGAGGATTCAGGTTCGGCAGATCAGCCAGGGAAATCATATGAACCGAGTTATTAGAGCCTCGGGTCACTTTGAATTTGATGTTGATAAATTTCCCTGCTGAAGTGGGTTTTAACACCTTAACCGTTGTGATTTTATTATTACTCCACGCCAGGTATTGCGGATGAGCAAACTCAAGATAATACTCAAGCAAATCCCTATTAACCTTCGGGTCTGGGGAAGGAATGCCAGCCGTTGACTCAAAAAAATGAAAAATGAATGCCTTTCGGGTGATTGGCATGTCAAACTGTGAGTCCTTGGAGTTCTCAAGCCCGAAAGAAAGAACTGGTTCGAGCCAATGAGTGCTCAGTGCATCGATTACCTCTCTCTGAAGCGAATCCATAGTCCATTCAGGAAACATAGACTTCATTTGCTCTAGCATTTCGTTCGCCTTCATCTCCTTATCAAGAAGTTCCTTCTCTTTTTGAATCTTCGTCCGAATCTCTTGATCACTAGGCTTGACTTTCAGACTTTCAGTTTTAGAAGCATTTCCTTCTGTATCAGAGTCATCTTCGTTTTCATCCACATCATCATCACCAATCTTCTTCTTTCGCTTATCCTTCATACTGCCCGAAGCTTCATTATCCTTCGGCTCAGTAGAGGTTTTCGGTTTTGGAGGTGGATGAGGTTTGCCCTTGCCCTGAGTAACATTATCTCCCCCTTGTTTCAGAGGGACAACAGACTCCGAAACACCCTCAGTTCTGCTCAGAACATCCAGAGCAGGTCTCAACTTCTCAGCCAAGTGACATCGAATTGAGATGGTGAGAATGGAGTCATGGGCTTCCAGGAGGTGTAGGAGAATGGAGTGTACATCACCAACCAAACTTTTAATTATTTCACGCTCAGTTTTTAACTCTTCAATCTCCTTGTTGGCAGTTTTGATCTTCAGATTCTGAATTTTAAGCTGTGAAGTGTGCTTATCCAACTCATCCATAATCTTGTTTTCCACAGCAAGCTCAGCTTCAAGTTGAGTAAGACGAGCATCAACTGAAGTGTGGAGCTCTTTATTAGCAGCCTGAATTGCTTGTCGAGATTCTTCAAAATGTTTCTTTTCTGCCTCCAGTGAACGTGTAAGATTATGAACCGAAGCATTCACTGTTTGAGCATTCTTCTGGACGGCAGCTTGAAGAGAATCGAGAAATAGCTGTGCATCCGAAACTAGTTTTTTGACATTTGCAGTCGCCTGCTTGCAATCCTTGGTGGAAGCTTCAACTGCAAGTGAAGCTTTCTGACAGGTGGAGGTTGATGCTTCAATAACTTTAACAGCATTGGAGATGGAAGCGTCATACTCTTTGACAACGGATGCAAACAGAGCCTTGATTGCTGCTTTCGAATATGCACTGGCAGAAGAGGAAGAGAGCAGTCGGTCAAGTTTGTCATTCATGGCCTTGAGATGCTTTTTGGTCACAGGAGCATCATCATCGTCATCACTCTGTACTCGATAAGGACTGTAGTAAACAGAGTCGAATTCCACGTATTCCCCACCAAGAACAGGTTCAGATTCATGTGATGGAGGTGGGGATAAAGGTGCTGAGGTAACAGGAGGATCAGAACCGAAAGTAGATGCCCCCGTATCAGATACGTTTACACGAACATTAGGTTCGATTGGATGAGTAGTAGTGGTAGTAACTGTAGTAAACAGTGGGGTTGGAATGGGGATGAAGGTAGCAGTGGTAGATGAGATAGGTGGAGGACAGGGAGCGATAGTAATAGGAATCGAATTTGGAGGAGGGGAGTTTCGGTTACTGTCATTAGTTGGTGAGGGTGGAGTCGAATTACCTCTAGGTGGACTTTCGGTTCGAGTAGTGTCGACTTCAGTTGACTCGGGTTCAGGCTGTGGGTCAGAAGGAACATACTCAGAGTCACTGGAAGATTGGGAAGGAGACTTCTGTCTGTGAGCTTTCTTCGTGGTCTTTCATTTCTTTGGAGCAGTAGGCGCTGCTTGCTCAGTCTGCGTTTCTTAGGAGTAGAAACTTTGGAGGAATGACCGTCCATTTCCTCTTTTTTATCAGGCTTCTTCCCTCATTTTACTGGTTTGTCTGCAGCGTCTAGCGACCTTTGCATCTCCGGAGTAAGTTGTCGTGGCCCTGAAGGGGTTAACTTCTTGTACTCATTGATAACGTTGCTTTCAAGGGAAACACATCTGTACATTGACTTCAGAATTGACCCAATGAAGATGAACTTGGAGGGATCTGAGACAAGGATCCTCGTCGTGTGGAAGGTAGCAATCGATGACTTGAGTGAATCTGCCATTGTTGGAACATTAAACTTTCCATCGCCCAATTGGTGATGATAGTCCCATTATCAAGGGTCCATAGGTAACTATTGCCAAAGGAAGGGGCATTGGTTTCGAAGCTGCCAAATTTACCTAAGGATGTTAAAGTCAATAAGTTTGGCTCTACTTCAGGTAAAGTCCATTGTCTAACTCTATTAAGTACATGCTGATTCTGATCACGAAGATGGATTTCAATCGCATGGTTCGGTGATCAGAATTTTGGGCTATTACTTAAGAGTTATGATATTTATATTGCTTAGGAATAGATAACAACAAGGTTTTCATATGGATTATAAGGATAAGTTTTTCCGCAAAGTTTTAAAAGGTTATCTACTCTTGTACATTTGAAATTGGTAAGTTGTGATGTTTTGGATAAAACAGAGACCAACTTAGGCCAATTGTGTAAAGTGTTAGTCTTGATAAAGAATCTGCACTATCTCTTGAATATTTGACAAGGGAGTCTTATATGTCAAGAGGACAGTGGGAGTCTTAAAGCTCTTGAAAGTTTCAAGACTTAATCAAGAATAAAACCTAAAGTCCTTCACTAGCACACGACTTGAGGTTTATAACCTATCGTGTTGAAATTTTTGTGCCTATTCAAGTTGGCTTTGCATAGGAGTTCTGAGAGATCTCAATTGGTTGCACAACTACTTGGAAGCAATGGCAGGCACCTGAGCTGCCAAATGGCAAGAATTTAAGATTGCACAAGTTTAATCAATATGAGTTTGGATTTGTCACTAACCTTGTCTTGTGATTATGGTTTTGACAAATTCACATGGATAAGAACACATACACTATTAAATCTAAGTGTCATAAGGTTTCTCTCCGATTCATGAAAATGATGGTGAGGAAACACTTTCACTAAGTAGATTTTAGCTAGATAGCAATTGTGATATTTGCATTCTCAAAGTCGTTAGTGGAGCGTGTGTGGTTTACCGGCACACTAACATGGACTTGTGAGAAGTAGCAAAGGTCTAAACAATTGAGACTATGATTACAGAATCCCTTTTCATAGTTCTAAAATTGTTTAGACACACATGTGAGCTATCTAAGAGAGGTGTATGATTTTGATAAAGTTTTATCAAAACAATCTAGTATCAGAAATCTGAACTTTGGTAAGAAAGTCAGCTGATTTCTGAGTACATGTCAAAGCTAGTGGGAGCATAAGTGTTATGCTAATAATCATCATGTTAGTGGGAGCATGATAATTATGACAAAGGTTGCAAGTTAGCAATGTTAATTATAGAAAACAAAAGTTTCAATTCGTGAGGTTGCAGGGGTTGAAAAAGTTGTTTTGCTATAATTAAGGGAGAGGAAATTATACTTCATTTCAATTCTAAAAGCTTAGATTGAGATTTTAATCGTATTTAATCAAGGATATATATATATATATATATATATATATATATATATATATATATATATATATATATATATATGAATTTCATGTTGGAATGGCTCAACATAAGGAAATTCTATATATGGGTCCATTATTTGCGTTCTAAAATTCGATTATGATTACGGCATCCCTTTTCATAATCTGAATTTTGAGAACTTGGCAAATTGAAATGGAAATATTATAGCAAAAGACTGGTTTAGTCTTTATGTGAGACATCATGAATCGTGTCCCATATGCTTCGGATATAGGATCGATTACATGTGCTATATTCATCCTTTCTAAAATTTTCCAAATGCCTGGGGCATTATGAAGGGAAAAGGTCTAGAATTGGATATGACTAAAATCATTAAGCAATTGTCGAGGACAATCTAAGGTTTACCAAAGATTGGTTGCTCAAGGACAGTTGGAAGTATAATGTTAATTCTGGAAGGACCATATTGACATAATCTGTAAGGAGGCAACTCTTGTTCAGAAGTGATAGTCAAAATGAAATATGGAAATGTTTCAAAGTTAGAAATTATTCAATCTGTGTAAGATTAGGAAACTTAATGAAAGAAGGATGTTTCCAAGGAGCTGATCTCCTTTGGAATGCTCTGTAATGATTGTTGTCAAGTCTTTCTGACTTCGTGCATAATCATTAAGAGGATCAATGCATATAAGTTTAGAATCTAACAGATTTCAGTAAATGGCATAAATTTGGAATTCTTGCATTTGCAGTAAGGATTTGGGACTGTGAAAAGAGGATCATTGGAGTGATGTTCAATTGATCTATTTTACAAAGTAAAGATCATAGACAAACATAGTATGCATACTTGGTGTATAGCATGACTAGTGTTTAGAAAACATAGTGTACATGCTTGGAGCATGGGACAACTATTCTTTTAAATTCAAGTATAAAGTTGATAAAATCGAAACAATGAATAATGAGTAATCAGTATGGTGATAAATAAAAGTGTTTATTTATATTCATAGGGTTTGATACCATATTTGATTCATTTATTCTTGTGTTTCACTTTGCATGTTTTGACTTCCAGAATAACTAAGTCGCTCTTCCTGAATGATTAAGTTATTCAAACCATCCACAGTCGGTCATATGTTGGAAGTAGATATGAATCAAGACTGTCATGGGTTGGTTTGTAGAGGTCCAAGTTGGTGGACAAAGTGGTGCTACAACACTCATGAGTGCTCATAAGTTCTGAGTATTGGATTCAACCCGCGCTCATTTGAATCACTTCATGGATTTTATCACGAGTGATCATGAGACGATAATATCTTATATTCTTCAAACCTAGAGATATGAGTTGTTACTATGAGTTGGTTATACATTGATTGCACGAAAACGCATTGGTAACTCGATGTTATAAAACGTGCCTTTGTGTATGATTCAACAAGTAGTAGAACAAGCCATATGAGTCGAAGTTTATCCATTCCTTTTACCTTCGGGATAAAAGCGATATATGTGGGCCCCTCGATGATTTAAAGATGATACATGTGAGTGCTTGGCCAAGCCAGGACTGATTTGATTTGTTCAATCAGTCAGTCATCATGAATCGAAAATCGAGAAACAACAAATGGACAGAGAGAATGATTGATAATCCATGTCTCAGTCCATATGATATCTAGAATGGAGGAATATATGATCCCTTATCAAATGGACAAGTCATTGACAAAGGTCAGAGTTCATCGACAAGGTCAGAGTTCGACAGAAGCTTTTGAGAGCTACGATTGCTGATCGGTTCTTGAAGTCATACGCAATAATAGTTTTAGACTTATCCAAGTGGGAGACTGTTGGATTAATGTCTAAGTCCATAACTATAATTGGTAAGACTTGACCCGACCCGGCATGGTCCATTTGGGTTGCATGGCATCATGCATTTGGATAGACTATAATGAGAGAAATAACACTTAAGGTTGGTTAATATATTATAAGTTCTAATATATTAATAAGGTTATTTAATTAGTATTGATCAAGAATTAATTTGGAATTAATTAAGTGATTAAAAGGAGACTAATTAAATATATGGGTTGATTGTGTAAATCATTCATTCTTATATATGTGGGCTTGTGATCCAAGATTCCTTATGTTGGACTAAGTCCATGGGGTGACCCATGGATACTCCATGGAGGTTAAAATCCATGGAGCATAAGGAATGGGTAAAGTTATGAGTTACATGGTGTAACCCTAATAGCCACCATATAAAAGAATCCCATGGCTCAAGAAATCGTGCACTAATGTGTGAGTGTGAGGGCTAGACGATTTCAAGGAGTGTTCAAGTTTCTCTCAAGTTATTCCAAGTGTATTTGGTGTTGTGTGAACCATTTGAGGTGTCACACTTGGGGCACTAGGCACTCAAGCTTCATGAAGACATTCTACATCAAAGAGGTATGTATTCTATCTTGTTATATTTATTATTTTGTATGCTAGATTAGGATAATACCTTGGATGTTCATAATTATATGTATAATAGAGAAAACATAGATCCAAGGTATTTAGGGTTGCATGTACACTTAGGAGTGTTAGAATGCTCATAACCCAACAATGAGATCATGTACTATTTTAGTAATTTAAAAATGAAAAGTTCTTTTTGGGTCTAATTTTTGGGACGTTACACTCCAGGCCCACTGTCTCTAGACTAGATTTCTCCTGGTCCCACAATCCTCATACTGGATTGCCCCTGGACCCACAGCACACGTCTGGATTGCCCTAGGTTTATTAGCCTATAGCACAAAGCCATACCGCCTCAACCCAACCTCACTATGTCGACATATGCAATTAGATAATCAATATCCAACTAGTACAGATAATCATACAGATCTACCAATCTAACAGACCATTATAGTATAACAACATCCTATGCATAAGGATACATGACAAAATCTAGTGGGCTGGCATTGGTGCCTTCGACCCATGAGTGTAGTGAGAAGACTCACCTCGTAGTGTAGAAGATAACCGAACTGATCATAGATCCAATAACCGACTCTACAGGTCACCTATACAACAAACAGGGTTCAAGCCGCAACTACAGCCCAAAATCCTCATTTTGACCTAAAATCAAACTTGGTCAAAGTTAACAGTCAATGGTACCATCTAGTACATATAATCATACAGATCTACCAATGTAACATACCACTATAGCATAGCAACATCCTATACACAAGAATACATATAAAATCTAGTGGGCTGGCATTGGTGCTTTCGACCCATGACTGTAGTGAGAAAACTCACCTCGTAGTCTAGAAGATAACCAAAGTGATCACATATCCAATAACCAGCTCTACAGGTCACCTATACAACAAAAAAGGTTTAAGTCTCAACTACAACCCAAAATCCTCAATTTGAACCAATTTCAAACTTGGTCAAAGTCAACGGTGAAACTCTAGCCATCCTACGGTCAGCGTAGCATGCAGCTCTACGCCCAACGTAAAGCTCAAGGTGGTAAAACGGGCAAAATAAAGGCTACGCCCAACGTACAGAAAATTACGCCCCATGTAAAGAAAATTCGCCCTACGTAGCTCCTAGTGTGGAGTGGCTCATACTCATATAAACCAAGGTTTTGGGGACAAAAGCATGGAATTCTCATAAATAGTTTGATCTAACATGAAACATAATCAAGGTAGAAACTTTATATCTTATGGAGATGGATGAGTGGATGAAATTTCGGATCTACATTGATTTGAGCTCCCAAGTGGTTCCACAACACTCTTCTTCCTTCAAAAGTGAACACAAAGCACTCCAAAAGCTCAAAACTCACAAATGGTGGCTAAGGTTTCAAGGAGGTCGTTTGGGAGGGTGGAGGCTGAGAATGGAGAAGGCCTCAAGGGGTTAAAGCCTTTAAATAGGGATCACAACCCCAATGATTAGGCTTTTGATGCTGCACACCTACCCCCAATATAACTTAACCTACGCCCAACGTAGGTGACTTAATCCCCATATCCAAACTTCCTCCTACGCTCAACGTAGGGGGTTATCCTACGCCCGACATAGGGTAAAATTATTGAAATTTAAAACTCAACATAAAATAATAATACCTACAAGGATCGGGCATTAAATACCCTCTTGAGCTGATCAACTAGAAAAAACTTCAATATTTCCATATTTCACATTGCAACACACTTGGAACCATTTTAACTTGGACACGTTAATTAACGTGTGTTGGTTAATAAAATTTTAAGGGTTACGTTGTGTTTATTAGGAAAAGATCTTAGATAGAAGTGTCGAGATCGAATCAGAATTGAGGACATCATGTTGTTTCTGAAAACTTCTTCTTTACTATTGGAACCAAATTGCTTTGCTGGAATTTGTATTATTTTTCGGAAGGTGCTCAAGATTGAGTAATTTGGACGTGTTCCTTTGCGAATGAATGTTAAACTTGACCCGAGTCGGCCAAATGCGAGTTTTGTCTTCTAATTTGAGTTTTCTCTCCCATTCTAATCATTATTATATGCCTTTATTTGGGTGAATAATAAGGATTCAACTCATGTTCATACTAGACACTCATTCATTTTCTTGCGTTTAAGCTTCCTTTTTCATCCTTAGCTCTTCATTCTCGATTCCTACTATTTGTGAGGTATTATCGGGATGTAGAGCCATAATTTTTTATTCGAATGTCAGGAGTTCCAACATCAAAAAAAAAAATCATGGCATGATCTAGGTTGTTGACGACGATATTTATTATCGTAATTGTTCTATCTTTGTTCTGACTACTTTTCGCGACATGCATCGGGTATTAGTAGCACAATTCTTTAGTTAATCTATCTTCTTTCACTAAAAATTATCGATTCGACTTGTGTATATCTAGAACCTGTCTCCCTTTCTTCATAAGATACTTATTTAACTCCTATTGAGATAACCTCTCACCATTGTTTGAAAATATTTCCATAAGCTTCGTGCCAACATGTAATTAAGGCCTAAAATATTCTACAACAAATCTAAAAGACCAAAAGTATCATTTTGAAAACAACTAAAAGGATAAACATCCTTCTTAGAAAAGTGTTGTTATCGTTGTCCGCCTGATGTTCCGGTATTGAAAGCAGAGATGTTTGACTAAATCTCTTGCATGAAAGAATAGGATTGTGAAAACAAAACATTTGGGACCCGTTAGGCTGTGTCCTCCAGTTTCTGTGCACCATTGATTACCGATAAGCATAACAAGAGAAACAAAACTAGTGAAAATTAGCAAGTGTTCAGTTTTCTGCTTAATCACCACGATACCTCTTGTTGTACTACGCCTCATGGATTGAGTTGGAAGAGCGACTAAATTAGTATACTAAACTGGGCTAGGAATTCCTAGATCATTTGCAATCGCCAAACCCATGCAAGTAGAAATGTTAAGCAATTCATTGATTCTTATCAAAAGTTGTGTCATGATTAGCGAATGAAAGTTTTTTTGCATTGCATTATTGATAGAAGCGACATGTTTTTGTCTGAAAACATTTCTCCATTTTTCCGATTAGATTACTTCGGTTATGACCACACACTTGATTTTCTTCAAATTCTTGTACTCTACAACAACAAAATGCCTTTCTGACCTCTAATCGATAACTTTCTTTTCAGAAAGGATTGATTGAATGACAATTAAATATACTTTTTTGAACACATGGTTGGTTGTTAAAAGTTAGTATCAGTAAGTTAGTAAAATTCGCCAATGCCCGGGTTAGAATTGACCTCTAATCTAACAGGCAAAGCCTCTACCAAGTGGGCTAGTCCTATTGGACTTGTACTCTACAACAACAAAATGCCTTTCTGACCTCTAATCAATAACTTTCTTTGCAGAAAGGACTGATTGAATGACAATTAAATATACTTTTTTGAACACATGGTTGGTTGTTAAAAGTTAGTATCATTAAGTTAGTAAAATTTGCCAATGCCCGTGTTAGAATTGACCTCTAATCTAACAGGCAAAGCCTCTACCAAGTGGGCTAGTCCTATTGGTAAAAGTATCCAAGGTCATTAAATATTAGTAATATATCTAATAATAACAGGGTCATTTTGGGTTGCCCTCAAAACCTATTTGATCAATTAAAAGACAAAAAGAGTATAGGTGAAAATAGTTTTTTTTTAATTTTTCATCTTTTGATAAAATAATTAGAAATTGTTTTGGAATAAAATTAATAAAGGATTTGAATGTTAATTAATTAAAAGTAAATTAAATGGAACATCCCAGAACCCTGAGGATAGGGTGGACGAATGTGATAATGATTCCCTAGGGTTTTGGAGTTGCCTTGGGACTAAGCAACCAAAGCTTATAAATAGGGAGCTAGGGATCAAACCTTAAATGCTAATTCTTTCTTTCCAATTTTTTCTCCCTACCTCTCCCTAAGGTGGAAAAATCTCCTAACCCTTCTATGGTTTATGGAGTTTTTGTTCCTAGCCTCCCATCTCCAGGGTTTTCTCATTTTGCTCTTTGGTGTTTTTTATTGTGAGCTATTAGAAGGATTCTGGTTTGAGTCATCTCATACATGAAAATATGGAAAGAACTTGATCTCAAGCAAGGACATCTCTAACTGCAAAAAGTGGTATGTGTGTTTTCATATCTCTCTACTAGTAGTAAATAATAGTATGAAAGTTAGATCCTATTAGATTGCATAAACACATAGGATTTTGTTTAGTCTTCCGCTGCCATCATCATGTGTTTAGAATGCACTATAACCTAACTGTGCAAAGCCTTAGATGATAATTATTTACACTGCTAGATCCAAACTGATTTAACTCTTGTTTATTTATTAGGTTTT
Organism: Lactuca virosa; assembly: GCF_052849685.1. Taxonomy (NCBI): domain Eukaryota; kingdom Viridiplantae; phylum Streptophyta; class Magnoliopsida; order Asterales; family Asteraceae; genus Lactuca; species Lactuca virosa. The sequence continues at coordinate 89,200,848 of NC_136434.1, forward strand.
TCGATTTTATGTTTTTAGGGTACGAAAGCATTATTTTTGTTTTTGATGGCTATCTGTTTTGCTTGTACCCTAAGCTAGGTTTGAATAACCATAACCCTAAAAAATCGAAAAATAAACCTCGAAATCGACCAGGTGTGGCGTACCTTGCCCGATATTGTCCATTGGAACCCTACCTTGATCCACAATTTTCCTAAATTGTCTTGCAAGAAACAAATTAACCTGAAGATTTTTGAATTTTGGGTAATACCTTTTTTGAATTTAAATATTGCTTAGGATAGGGATTATAAATTTGAATATTTTCAATAGGGATTATAAATCTAAATATTAAATTAATATTAATTATTAACATTGCATCCTCGTATGTTAATTTGAATTAATTAAAGGCACTTAAATTTCAAAGGTTATATATATATATATATATATATATATATATATATATATATATATATATATATATATATATATATATATATATATATATTGTAACGTCCCAAAATTATAAGAGAAAATGTTTCTTTTAAATAATCAAAACAACCATCCATTTAGGCCCTGTTTATTTACCACTTAATTGAAAAATTAAGCAGTAACCTCTTAAAATTCATACTTGGCACCTTTGGTACCCTCTTATAATCTACATCTGAACTTAACAAATAGCTCTTTAAAATTCAGAGTTGAACGTACGTCTGGAAAAAAAAAGACCCTAATGCCCTAGTTTCGCTTTTCTTTTCTCCTCAAAATCACGCCTCCTCCGATTCTTTCTTCTCATCGACGCACACAAGCACCTCAGCTCCATCTGATGTGTTCCCTCTGCACCTACACAGTCGTTGACAGCGTCTCCACCACCAGCTCCGACTGTTGTGCCACAGCACCTCCGACGGCCTCTGCAACAATTTATGGAGGTAAGATCACGCCTCCTCTATATCTTCTGAAATCAACTCTAGTTATATTCTTATCAGATGATTTTCTTTGAAATATGATTTTTTGCAACATCTGAAATCTGATTTTCTTCTCAAACAACTTCTGAAATCAGATTTCATAGAAAACTTGTTTTGTTTTCTTTTCCTTTTATTTTTTAATTCATACGTGGTTTGAAATTTGATGTTGAATTCGTGATTTTCTTTTTCTTTTTTCTGAATTCATATGAGGTTTTAAACTCTTGAAATTGTGAAATCAGAAAAAATACGATTTTCTTTTTCTTTTTTTTTCTTTTTTCTGAATTCTAATATGAACATATGTTGTTGCTGATGATATGTGAAAAAATATGCTTTTCTTTTTTGATATGAAATCTGATGCTATGTGAAATTTGATGATATGTGAAATATGATGGGTTTTGCGCATTCTAACACTCCTAAGTGTACATGCAACCCTAAATACCTTGGATCTATGTTTTCTCTATTATACATGCAATTATGAACTTTCCAAGGTATTACCCTATCTAGCATACAATACTTGATACTTGGGTAATCAAATGGATAGAATACATACCTTTGTTTGATGTAGCTTGTCTCCATGAAGCTTGAGTGCCTAGTGCCCCAAGTGTGACACCTCAAATGGTTCACACAACACCAAATGCACATGGAATGACTTGAGAGAAATGGAACACTCCTTGAAATCGTCTAGCCCTCATATTCACACATTAGTGCACGATTTCTTGAGCCATGAGATTCTTTTATATGGTGGCTATTAGGGTTACACCATGTAACTCATAACTTTACCCATTCCTTACGCTCCATGGATTTTAACCTCCATGAAGTATCCATGGGTCACCCCATGGACTTAGTCCAACATAAGAAATCTTGGATCACAAGCCCACATATATAAGAATGAATGATTTACACAATCAACCCATATATTTAATTAGTCTCCTTTTGATCACTTAATTAATTCCAAATTAATTCTTGATCAATACTAATTAAATAACCTTATTAATATATTAGAACTTATAATATATTAACCAACCTTAAGTGTTATTTCTCTCATTATAGTCTATCCAAATGCATGATGTCATGCAACCCAAATGGACCATGCCAGGTCGGGTCAAGTCTTACCAATTATAGTTATGGACTTAAACATTAATCCAACAGTCTCCCACTTGAATAAGTCTAAAACTATTATTGCGTATGACTTCAGGAACCGATCAACAATCGTAGCTCTCAAAAGCTTCTGTCGAACTCTGACCTTGTCGATGAACTCTGACCTTTGTCAATGACTTGTCCATTTGATAAGGGATCATATATTCCTCCATTCTAGATATCATATGGACTGAGACATGGATTATCAATCATTCTCTCTGTCCATTTGTTGTTTCCCGATTTCCGATTCATGATGACTGACTGATTGAACAAATCAAATCAGTCCTCGCTTGGCCAAGCACTCACATGTATCATCTTTAAATCATCGAGGGGCCCACAGATATCGCTTTTATCCCGAAGGTAAAAGGAATGGATAAACTTCGACTCATATGGCTTGTTCTACTACTTGTTGAATCATACACAAAGGCACGTTTTATAACATCGAGTTACCGAATGCGTTTTCGTGCAATCAATGTACAACCAACTCATAGTAACAACTCATATCTCTAGGTTTGAAGAATATAAGATATTATCGTCTCATGATCACTCGTGATAAAATCCATGAAGTGATTCAAATGAGCGCGGGTTGAATCCAATACTCAGAACTTATGAGCACTCATGATTGTTGTAGCACCACTTTGTCCACCAACTTGGACCTCTACAAACAAACCCATGACAGTCTTGATTCATATCTACTTCCAACATATGACCGACTGTGGATGGTTTGAATAACTTAATCATTCAGGAAGAGCGACTTAGTTATTCTGGAAGTCAAAACATGCAAAGTGAAACACAAGAATAAATGAATCAAATATGGTATCAAACCCTATGAATATAAATAAACACTTTTATTTATCACCATACTGATTACTCATTATTCATTGTTTCGGTTTTATCAACTTTATACTTGAATTAAAAACACTAGTTGTCCCATGCTCCAAGCATGTACACTATGTTTTTCTTAAACAATAGCTTTGCCATACACCAAGTATGCACTCTATGTTTGTATATGATCCTTACTTTGTGAAATAAACCAATTGAACATAATTTCAATGATTCTAATTTCACACTCCCAAATCCTTATCGAAAAATGTGAGAATTTCAAATTCCTATCATTTATCGAAATCTGTTTAGATTTTAAACTTATATGCACTGACCCTCCTGTAATGAATATGTAAAAAGTCACAAAGACTTGTCAACAGTCATTATAAGGTATTCCAATGGAGATCAACTCCATTGAAACTAAGTCTCATATTCAAAGTACATTGCTTTGGACATGCTTCTTGCATTAAGTTTTCTAATCTTACACAGATAACTTCCACCTATGGAGACAACTCCATATTCTCATTTTGACTATCACTTCTGAATAAGAGATGCCTCTTTTCAGAATATGTCAATATGGTCCTTTCAAAATTAGCACTATACTTCCAACTGTCCCTGAGCAACCAATCTTTGGTAAACCTCAGATTGTCCTCGACAATTGCTTAATCATTTTAGTCATATCCAATTCTAGACCTTTTCCCTTCTTAATGCCTCTGGGCATTTGGAAAAATTTAGAAATGACAAATATTATAGCACATGCAATCGATCCTGTACCCAAAGCAAATGGTACACGATTCATGATGTCTCACATAAAGACATGATTCTAGACCAGTCTTTTGCTACAATATTTTTATTTGCCATGTTTTCAAAATTTGACTATGAAGAGGGATGCCGTAATCATAATCGAATTTTGAGAACGCAATATATAGAATTTCCTTAAGTTGAACCAATCCAACATGAAATTCATATATATATTCTTGACTAAAGATGATTAAGGTCTCAATCTATGCCTTTAGAACTGAAATGAAGTATATCCTCTCCCTTAATTATAGCAAAACAACTTTTTCAATCCCTGCAGCCTCACGAATTGAAACTTTTGTTTTCTATCATTAACATTGCTAACTTGCAATACTTATCATAATTATCATGATCCCACTAACATGATGATTATTAGCATAACACTTATGCTCCCACTAGCTTTGACATGTATCCAGAAAACAACTGGACTTCTAGAGGTCAATACTAGATTGCTTTGATAAGACTTTATCAAAATCATACACCTTATCTTAGATAGCTCACAGGTGTGTCTAAACAATTTCAGAACTATGAAAAGGGATGCCGTAATCATAGTCTCAATTGTTTATACCTTTGCTATCTGCTTCAAATCTACTTGGTGGAAGTGTTTCCTCACCATCATTTTCATGAATCAGAGAGAAACCTTATGACCCTTAGATTTTATGGTATATGTGTTCCTTTCCATGTGAATTTTTTTGTCAAAACCATAATCACAAGACAAGATTAGTGACAATTCCAAATTCATAGGGACTGAACTTGTGCAATCTTAAATTTTTGCCATCTGGCAGCTCAAGGACATGCCATTGCTTCCAAGTTGATATGTAACCAATTGAGAACTCTAAGAACTCATATGCAAAGCCAACTTTAACTGTAATGGGCACAGAAATAGAAATATGTCAACACGATAGGTTATAGACCTCACGTCGTGTGCTAGTGTTAAACTACAGGTTTTTTATTCTTGATTAGATCTTGAGATTCTTTTTAGGATCTTTAAGACTCCCACTGTCCTCTTGACATATAAGACTATCTTGCCAAATATTCAAGAGATAGTACGGATTCTTTATCAAGACAAACGCTTCACACAATTGGCCTAAGTTGGTCTTTGTTTTATCCAAAACATCACAACTTGCCAATTTCAAATGTACAAGAGTAGGACACTTTTACTCTTACATTTGACAAGTGTTTTAAACCTTTCTTTAGGATATGTCACTCAACTTACAGTCTTGGAGTATGACTCTAAGACTTGTTTTGGAACGAAGTATGACTCATCTTCTTGATTTGACCACTTCAACAATTCATAGCTCCTCTTCTTAGCTATCAGAATGCACTTAGATGATGAATTGTGATAAGGTCTCTTAATCATTAAGATGATCATATAACATGATACTAAAGTACTCTCCCATCTTTTCAGATTTGAGAAACTTTTATCCTTCTGCCTAATTTGATTCTTCTCATTCGTTCTACCATACATCGAAAATTTTCCAATGTATCAGAATTACACTTAAGCCTGTAAGTATAACCATATTTACTAAACTTTAGTAAATCATGACGAATAGTCTTAACGATTATTTGTGGTGGGCTTGATCAGTGCACATGAATGTGTACTTGATCCCTTAGCCCTTCACTTGACTCACACATCCATGTGAACAAGTAATTAGTCTTAATTTTTCCAATGCTTGAAAGTTCTCATTCGTCATACTATACAACTTGCATGATTCCAAGTTTCGGTCCAATTGAAACTTGGGTGATGAGAAACTTTCCTTATTTGGTAAATTTAGACACTACCACAAATGAAAGCATCAAAACCATTTTCCTATATTACTAGCAATGAAATCATATAAACAACAATTTCTTTCACAAATGCCATTGTAAGGATACTTAAAATAAATAAAATCAAAAATTTCCTTTTATTGTAAAAACTTTGCGGAAAAACTTATCCTTACAATCCATATGAAAACCTTGTTGTTATATATTCCTAAGCAATGTGTCATTACTCCTAAGTAACAACTTCAAAATTCTGATGCGATCGAAGTCCATCTTCGCGATCAGAAGCAGCATATACTTTCCTTAAGCTTTCTCTCTTTTCTTTGATTCTTATAACATCACCATGTGACTCAGTCACGTTATGTAATAAGAATCTCCAGATAGGAGCTTAACAGAGTTAGACAATGGACTTTACCTGAAGTAGAGTCAAACTTATTGACTTTAACATCCTTAGGTAAATTTGGCAGCTTCGCAACCAGTGCCCCTTCCTTTGGCAATAGTTACCTATGGACCCTTGATAATGGGACTATCTCAGACTTCGCCTCTCTCTTTACCATTGGGTCAACCGAGTTGACTATGGCCGATCCCTTTCCATTGGGAAGAGAGAGCTTTACTGGATATCCAATGTCATCATTGTCAATGTCCATAGCGTTTTAGGAAGTTGATCTTAGCAAATAGATAAGATCATTAAGGGTCTTGTCTTAGTCTGTTTCATAGGATTCCCAAAAGAACTCACTATGTGACTTAGAAAGTAGTTGAGCCACCAACTTTCTCAAGACTTTGACACCCAACTCTCCCGGCTTGTCAATATGTGACTACATCTCCAAGATGTGATCACACCTAGACCTTGCCTTGCCAATAGGGCTTGAGTGACCTTAAACTTTTTAGGAACTTGTGGGTTAGGGAGAATAATTGGAGGAGGTGAAAGAAGTATGATATCCATGGGACATCATCTTCATTTAGGAAAGCTTGTTTCAAGAGATTTGGGAAGATCATAAATGTCTAGACCAGACATCTTTTTGGGAGATATTCAAGATAGTTGATTTAAAGTCCTTAATATGACACCTAATATGAAATATTAAGGCTAGGACCCAACAAACTATTTTATAACTTAGAAGAGGGATGCCGAAATCCAAGCTATAAAATATTTGAAGGTAGGTGAATGACGATTCACCAATTTCCACCATGAAAAACGAAATAATTTATTAGGTTTTAATTGGATTTGAAAGTCCTAGATCTTTGAGATTCATTGAACTGTTCAAAGGCATGTTTCAATCTCGAGTGTGCCCTTCAGGTTTTGTGACTGGGATGCCGAGGATCACAAAACAAGGTGTGAATAACCATGCAAATATACTTGGTACCCTTAATATTTACCCCTTAATCAGTGTGCCGGTTAACCACACACGCTCCACCGATACTATGATAAATATTAAGTTACCCTTTGCCTACCTTGTTAAGTCCAGGTTAGTGTGCCGGTTAACCACACACGCTCCACTAACGGCTTAAGCAAAGTGCAAAGTGTAATTTCATGGGTTAGCACCAAATTCACATTTTCCTAAGTAACTAAGATTGGGTATTAATAAGAGTTTAGTTACTTAGTATTTATCATTAATACTTTTAATGAAAGGAGAATTATAGTCCTTGTCCTACCCGTTCGGCTAACGACCCTCCACCAGTCAACGAAGCGGTGGGTGAGAGTGGACACCCATTAAACTGCCATTTTATAGGTAGTAACCCTATACCCCCTTATAGACCGGCTTCGTGAATGAGGCCTACTAACGGTAAGACCGACTTTACTCTTATACATATATACAAATATTATTAACTTATAATATTATAAAGTATAAGGGTTGAATTTTAACTTTTAAAATTCTAAGGGTTAACTTGGAATTAAAGTATTCATAAGTGAAAACTTTTCAAATTCCAAAACTTGAGGGCAAGTTTTGAAACTATTCAAAACTAATTAATTCCATAACGTATGAGTTTAAAGTAGTTTTAATTAAAAAAAAACTCTTCAAGTTCCATAACTTGAGGACAAGTTATGGAAGACTTTAAACTAATTAATAAAAAAAAATAACTTTTTTTATTGTAACTTATGGAACTAATTAAGGTTACACTTTTTTGTTTAATTTAATGAAGAGACTCTTGAACCTCCATAACTTGAGGACAAGTTATGGAGTCATAAAACCATTTAATTAGAACTAGACTCTTCATTTTGTAACCTTTGCCAACTTTTATGAGTTTTATGATTCTTAAATGTGACTTTTCATATAACTTAAGGACAAGTTACAAAAACACACTTTGGAATCAACTCTTAGATTAAAATGGATTGAAAACAACTATTTCACACAACTTTTCTATTAATCTAAGAACCTCATAAGAACAAGATAATTCAAATCATCAATCTTCAAGAAATTAGCATGAACATACAAACTAATACAAATCTTGAAATTATGACAATTATCTTAGAAATTGGATTAGCATGAATATTACCACATCAAAAACAAGTTTATAAGTCCAAAAACATCTTAGGGTAATGTTCCTAGTCCAATTCCAGCCAAAACAATCGAATATATGCATCCAACTCGATTTTTCAGCTACTTTTGCAAGTATAACAAGAAAACAAACCTGGCTCTGACACCACTGATGGGTTTTGCGCATTCTAACACTCCTAAGTGTACATGCAACCCTAAATACCTTGGATCTATGTTTTCTCAATTATACATGCAATTATGAACTTTCCAAGGTATTACCCTATCTAGCATACAATACTTGATACTTGGGTAATCAAATGGATAGAATACATACCTATGTTTGATGTAGCTTGTCTCCATGAAGCTTGAGTGCCTAGTGCCCCAAGTGTGACACCTCAAATGGTTCACACAACACCAAATACACTTGGAATAACTTGAGAAAAACTTGAACACTCCTTAAAATCGTCTAGCCCTCACACTCACACATTAGTGCACGATTTCTTGAGCCATGAGATTCTTTTATATGGTGGCTATTAGGGTTACACCATGTAACTCATAACTTTACCCATTCCTTATGCTCCATGGATTTTAACCTCCATGGAGTATCCATGGGTCACCCCATGGACTTAGTCCAACATAAGGAATCTTGGATCACAAGCCCACATATATAAGAATGAATGATTTACACAATCAAACCATATATTTAATTAGTCTCCTTTTGATCACTTAATTAATTCCAAATTAATTCTTGATCAATACTAATTAAATAACCTTATTAATATATTAGAACTTATAATATATTAACCAACCTTAAGTGTTATTTCTCTCATTATAGTCTATCCAAATGCATGATGCCATGCAACCCAAATGGACCATGCCGGGTCGGGTCAAGTAATACCAATTATAGTTATGGACTTAGACATTAATCCAACAAAATATGCATTTGTTTTGCTGAATTGTGCATTTGTTTTGCTGATTTTTTGCTGAAGAAATGTGTTTGTATTGCTAAATTATTACTGAAAATGTGTGTTTGTATTGCATTTGTTGCTGAAACTTGCATTTGTTTCTTTGAAGGTGAGATTCCTAATCCTAAAGAACATCGCTCTTTTACCTTTTTCAGTGCAAAGAGACACAGTCATTGCTTGTTTTGCGGTCCATAATTTCATAAGGATATACAATATTCATGATGAGTTATTTATGGCGTCCGGTGAGAATAATTTTCAAGCACAAGGGGGAGAGAATGATGGTCAAAACTTACACGATATGGAATGGGGTTCACAAGGCAACGAATACATGGTTAATTTGCGTGACCAGATTGCAAATCAATTGGGGTCATATTAAATTTGTAGGATTTTATTTGGATTTTAGTATGATTTTGTGGATTTAAAAATATTTATGTTTGATTTGGATTTGTGTTTAATTTTGATTTATGCTAAATTTGGATTTTATGTGGTGTTTATATTTTTTTGTAATTATATAAGAAATTGATCATGTTATTTTATAAACAGACACTTGAATTCAATAAAAAATTAAACAGAAGGATAAAATGATCATTTTTCATAATTCAGCACAACAATTCAGAGGTCCCAACCAAACAACATATTAAACATTCAGCTCTTAAAATTTCAGACCCTCTTAGAAATTCAGACCTCTTAAAAATTCAGATCCAGCCAAACAGCCATTTAATCTGAAATCCCATCAAAGTATGAAAACATGACATATAATGATCAGTGTACAAAACAAATCAAATCAAATCATGTGGAACCCTGGTCGATGCGTTACAATCACGTCGAACTCTTCCCCATGAACATAAAATCGTAAGCACAAAGCTTAGTGAGTTCCCTAAAATACCTCATACCATACATACATAACAGCTCGAAGATGTACAAGTCTATTTTACCCCACATGTATATTTCACCCCCGAGTCTATTTCAACTCAATCAGTGTTTTTCAACAAAACGGGTTTATTTCACCCCCACAGTTCTATTTCACCCCCGAGCCTATTTCAATTCAATCTACATTTTTCAACCGAACAGGCCTATTTCACCCCCGGGTCTATTTCACCCCTAAACCTAAGAAAACAGTTATATCAGCATGAGTCACAAAGACAACAAGCACATACATGCATATCAGCAAGTGTCACAAATACAACTATCATCCTACAAACATAATCCAGTGGTCTGACATTGGTGCTTTCGACCCACGAGTGTAGTGAAGAGACTCACCTCTTAGTCGATAATCAGCTGCTACTGCTCTCACTACTGAAAATACTGATCCTATACACCACATATACAGCCACACAAGGTAAACCCTTAGCTCTTCTTCTAAAACTAGGGGTTTGACCAAAAGTCAATGGTCAATGCTTACTTTAGTCAACCTCCACACTGTGGCCATCCTCGACCACGTCGTGGCCTACATACGACAATACAGAAGGGCTTTTCCTAGTAGTCACGTCGTGATGACCTAAGGCCATGACATGGGCACTAGGTGCCAAACAGCTTAATGGGTTATGTCGTTTTCTTCAATTCTAAGAGATCAAAAGCTCATATTAGTCCATTCAATGGTCTAAATGGATAAAGTTTCCAACTTTACCCTTAATACTCTGCAAGAGATCAAGATCTCAACTCCTAGGTCCAAAAAGGGAAAAAAACATAACATGGCTTAATTATTGTGCACTTATTCTTGAAGCTCTCTTGTCCATCAATTCCAGAAAGATTCCTAGCACCATTACCAACATAAAAATGTGTGCTTTACTGATGAGAATATTGCGCTATAGATCGATAGATTCTAAACAGAAAAATAATATTAATCAAGTAAACAACATAGGAATGGATCAAATGGTTTCGAATGATTAGTATCTCACACCTCAGAAGAGCTCGATGAAGAACTTCGAATGTAGAGGTCTGCTAGGGTTACAATGCAAAAGCTATTAATGAGAACGATAACCTTAAAGCTATACATGCATGCATTATATATAATCTAACCCTAATGAATATCCACGGTTGGACAGGCCCAAACTGGGTAAACTAAATGGACTATTAAACGAGCCCAAAGACGCAACACTTAAACCAAACAATCTCCCCCTTTGTGTTAATAGAGGCGAAAGACTACTTTGGTTGAGTAGCTTTAGTCTTCCTCACAATCTTGAACAGCCTGGGAATGATGGCAAGAAGAGTTTGTAGAAACAAAATATACCACCGAAGCATATCAGTAAACATCTTTTTATCGGCTTCGCTGTTCTGATTACACCCATGTATAATATCCAAAATATGCTCCAAGCAGGCGGTGGAGAACATGTGTTTGTCAATAAGAGCGAACGGACATTTTTGACCTTCGCCCCTAATGAACATAACAGTATGAAACTTGGGGTCAATTTTTCCCTTAATCATCATGCTGACATCGCTTGCCCTCCCTATCGGCTTCATAGTGGTCCTCTTATGTATGGCAGAAGCGATTTCCTGATCCATCTTTGCGACTTCATGAATATAGCAAACGAGCATTCGCTTGATGTGATCGATAATAGGCTGATACTCCTTTTGATTGGTCAGCAAAATGTTGTTCAGGAGTATCCAATCATGAGGATTCAGGTTCGGCAGATCAGCCAGGGAAATCATATGAACCGAGTTATTAGAGCCTCGGGTTACTTTGAATTTGATGTTGATAAATTTCCCTGCTGAAGTGGGTTTTAACACCTTAACCGTTGTGATTTTATTATTACTCCACGCCAGGTATTGCGGATGAGCAAACTCAAGATAATACTCAAGCAAATCCCGATTAACCTTCGGGTCTGGGGAAGGAATGCCAGCCGTTGACTCAAAAAAATGAAAAATGAATGCCTTTCGGGTGATTGGCATGTCAAACTGTGAGTCCTTGGAGTTCTCAAGCCCGAAAGAAAGAACTGGATCGAGCCAATGAGTGCTCAGTGCATCGATTACCTCTCTCTGAAGCGAATCCATAGTCCATTCAGGAAACATAGACTTCATTTGCTCTAGCATTTCGTTCGCCTTCATCTCCTTATCAAGAAGTTCCTTCTCTTTTTGAATCTTCGTCCGAATCTCTTGATCACTAGGCTTGACTTTCAGACTTTCAGTTTTAGAAGCATTTCCTTCTGTATCAGAGTCATCTTCGTTTTCATCCACATCATCATCACCAATCTTCTTCTTTCGCTTATCCTTCATACTGCCCGAAGCTTCATTATCCTTCGGCTCAGTAGAGGTTTTCGGTTTTGGAGGTGGATGAGGTTTGCCCTTGCCCTGAGTAACATTATCTCCCCCTTGTTTCAGAGGGACAACAGACTCCGGAACACCCTCAGTTCTGCTCAGAACATCCAGAGCAGGTCTCAACTTCTCAGCCAAGTGACATCGAATTGAGATGGTGAGAATGGAGTCATGGGCTTCCAGGAGGTGTAGGAGAATGGAGTGTACATCACCAACCAAAATTTTAATTATTTCACGCTCAGTTTTTAACTCTTCAATCTCCTTGTTGGCAGTTTTGATCTTCAGATTCTGAATTTTAAGCTGTGAAGTGTGCTTATCCAACTCATCCATAATCTTGTTTTCCACAGCAAGCTCAGCTTCAAGTTGAGTAAGACGAGCATCAACTGAAGTGTGGAGCTCTTTATTAGCAGCCTGAATTGCTTGTCGAGATTCTTCAAAATGTTTCTTTTCTGCCTCCAGTGAACGTGTAAGATTATGAACCGAAGCATTCACTGTTTGAGCATTCTTCTGGACGGCAGCTTGAAGAGAATCGAGAAATAGCTGTGCATCCGAAACTAGTTTTTTGACATTTGCAGTCGCCTGCTTGCAATCCTTGGTGGAAGCTTCAACTGCAAGTGAAGCTTTCTGACAGGTGGAGGTTGATGCTTCAATAACTTTAACAGCATTGGAGATGGAAGCGTCATACTCTTTGACAACGGATGCAAACAGAGCCTTGATTGCTGCTTTCGAATATGCACTGGCAGAAGAGGAAGAGAGCAGTCGGTCAAGTTTGTCATTCATGGCCTTGAGATGCTTTTTGGTCACAGGAGCATCATCATCGTCATCACTCTGTACTCGATAAGGACTGTAGTAAACAAAGTCGAATTCCACGTATTCCCCACCAAGAACAGGTTCAGATTCATGTGATGGAGGTGGGGATAAAGGTGCTGAGGTAACAGGAGGATCAGAACCGAAAGTAGATGCCCCCGTATCAGATACGTTTACACGAACATTAGGTTCGGTTGGATGAGTAGTAGTGGTAGTAACTGTAGTAAACAGTGGGGTTGGAATGGGGATGAAGGTAGCAGTGGTAGATGAGATAGGTGGAGGACAGGGAGCGATAGTAATAGGAATCGAATTTGGAGGAGGGGAGTTTCGGTTACTGTCATTAGTTGGTGAGGGTGAAGTCGAATTACCTCTAGGTGGACTTTCGGTTCGAGTAGTGTCGTCGTCAGTTGACTCGGGTTCAGGCTGTGGGTCAGAAGGAACATACTCAGAGTCACTGGAAGATTGGGAAGGAGACTTCTGTCTGTGAGCTTTCTTCGTGGTCTTTCGTTTCTTTGGAGCAGTAGGCGCTGCTTGCTCAGTCTGCGTTTCTTAGGAGTAGAAACTTTGGAGGAATGACCGTCCATTTCCTCTTTTTTATCAGGCTTCTTCCCTCATTTTACTGGTTTGTCTGCAGCGTCTAGCGACCTTTGCATCTCCGGAGTAAGTTGTCGTGGCCCTGAAGGGGTTAGCTTCTTGTACTCATTGATAACGTTGCTTTCAAGGGAAACACATCTGTACATTGACTTCAGAATTGACCCAATGAAGATGAACTTGGAGGGATCTGAGACAAGGATCCTCGTCGTGTGGAAGGTAGCAATCGATGACTTGAGTGAATCTGCCATTGTTGGAACATTAAACTTTCCATCGCCCAATTGGTGATGATAGTCCAAAATCGAGCACACGAAATTTCAGAGTGCCTTGAAGAAGAGCTTATACTCTGAACTAGTTGAGACCATATGATTGACCCGTAATCCATATTAACCCCATGATACAGACCATATAAAAGGGTCATGAATGCCCTGGTCGCTCCATCTGAACCTGCAACCCTCTCCGATAAGCCCTTGGAGAGGAGAGTAAAGAGTCCGTTCCACAGAGGAGGAAGGCAAGATTTCTTGAACTTGGTTGCGGTTGTGAGAAGCTCTATGTACCCCATATCATAGAAAATCGAGAACAACTGAGTTGTTGTAATGGAATCTGGGTTAATCATGGAATCGGCGACAACTAGGCGTAGCAGCAAACAAAACCTAGCTTTCGAAATTGACGTCTTTTGATTGACGATCTCAAAAAAGATAAGCTCCTTAGTTTTATCATAAACAGCAGTGGAGTAGACATGAGAGAGCATTGACATTGGAACGCTTTCCACCTGTGTTAGAGCAACCACCAGTGGTGAATACTTGAGACATTTAACCACATGCAGCATGTACGAATCATAGACAAAGGGGTTTAGTTCGATGATCAGATTCTGATTGGGTTTGATGGTCAGAAGAGAGGACTAAGCGGATTGTTCATAAACCGATGAAGATTCAGCCATTGTCGCAGATGGGAAGAAGAAGATGAACAGTAGAAAATCGCAGATTTGTTCTTGAAAGAGATGAGATTTGGTAAAGTAACCCAAGAGGTGTGAGAAAACCTTTTATACCGTCGCTAGGAGAGAGAAAAATCAACAGTAATGATTTGACTATCTTCTGAATCGACGCCTGAAAAAGAGTGAGTTGACAGCTGGGTTTTCCGAAGAAGACGTCATCAGGCGTGATATTAGGTGCCGTTTCAAATTCACGCGCCTTTCCATCCTTATCTCCTGTTCAAATTTTGAACCGTTTCACATTCATGCTGACTCACCCTTATTTTATTTTTATTATTAAAATAAATCAACACCACCATAAATGTGACTCATCCTTTCTCTTCATACTAAGGAACCTTCGCTCCATAGTAAAGTAAACAACCATTGCAGTTAGAGCCGAAAGCACAAATCTGGAAAAGTGCCATTAGTACCACAAACAAGAATTTGGAAAATCATAAAGATCTTCGTGCTAGAGTGTGCAAATTTAAAAAGAAATAAAGCAAAACATTTGTGGATTTAAGTGATGTCTATTTAGACACGAAACTGTGGATCCCGGGCACGAATCTCTTCCTTCAAAGTCAAGAGAGACTGAGAAGTGTCTGTGTGGTTTCCCGTGAATTACGATCAAATGTTTGTAAAGAAACATTGACAGGCATCTTGTCAATTATAGGCTTTAGTGGGTAGTTTATCTTCAACCGAACATCGATACTTAAAATAAGACCGAAAGTTGGATGAAGTACTTGTGAGACCGATGTGGCCTGTTGAACAAGTAGGTGTGATAAAATATTCAGTGACAGGATGTATTTTAGAAATCTCAAAAAAAAATAAAACTGGATCCTATGGGAAGATACGTCATGGTGTTTGACAATTTCATAAAGATCACGCAAAAAATAAAAAGAAATTTCTTGAGGTAACAAGTAATAGCTTGAATATTAGAGCGTTCACTGTCAATTCATTCAAGGTCTTGGATTTTGGGTCCCACTTAGCACGTGGTAAACGAAACTAAGATCATCAACACAGAGATTGTGTAACCATAAACCTCAGTGGTAATTGCTGAGAGTCTCAAGGGTTACTTTTATGAAGCGAAACTTATTGGAAAATGTGAGAGGATGGTTAAGGAACCGAAAGTAGCTCTGCTATATAAGAATGTCAAAGCAGAAAACTCTTAACTCACTATGAGAAGAGTAAGGTAGCTCGTGACTTGAGTGATTTTAGCAGCCTGATTGGGAAGAAACGATTGGTGTTTATCGAATCATTAAGGCTTCACTCAGAGTCATGGAGGCTTCGGTCTACATGCAGCAACATGCTTCTAGAGACACTCAACTAGTACATAGATAAGAATGTTATACCTGCCCCAACATCATTGTGTTTCGTATCTGTGAACTTGAATCAATTTTGAGAACTGAGAGATAAAACTTAAAAACACATAGAAATATTTTTGTAGTTTTTGGATTTTTCTGAAAAATAATAAAAAACAGAAAAGAAAATATTTTTGGATTTTTGTAATTTCTGAAAAGAAAAAAAAATAATAATAACAGAAAAGAAAATGAATACTAAATATAAACACTCGAAAGAATAAGAAATATTTACAAAAATATACAACCGAAACCATACCTTAGAAAAGATGAAGCGAAATAGACCGAGCGTTCGGTTCATTTCGGTTCCCAAAAAATTCCAGAGCCGAAATAGACCGAGCGTTCGGTTCATTTCGGTTCCCGAAAAATTCTAGAGCCGAAATAGACCGAGCGTTCGGTTCATTTCGGTTCCCGAAAAATTCTAGAGCCGAAATAGATTGATCGTTCGGTTTATTTCGGTTCCCGAAAAATTCTAGAACCGAAATAGACCGAGCGTTCGCTCTATTCGGTTGTTCAATTTTAGTGAGAAGAAAGGGGTTTCGGTACTGACTCAGCTTCCATCATTCCCAAGCCTTGGAGTATCTTGTTAAAGCTTGCTTCTAGTAAGGCCTTAGTGAAGATGTCATCCAGTTGATCTGAGGACCGAACGAAGTGAACTTCAACATTACCATCTTCAACATGGTCCTTGATGAAGTGGTATCTTAGTGCAATATGCTTAGTCTTGGAATGTTGCACTGGATTGTGACATATTCGAATCGCACTTTCAGAGTCACAGTAGAGAGGGATCTTCTTCATGCTTAAGCCATAATCTCTAAGTTGGCTTTGTATCCGTATGACCTGTGAGGTATAGGATGCTGCAACGATGTACTCAACTTCGGCTGTGGAAAGAGACACGCAAGTTTGTTTCTTTGACTGCCAGCTGACAAGTTTGCCATCAAGGAACTGGCATCCGCCGGTTGTGCTCTTTCGGTCCAATCCACATCCACCAAGATCATCGTCAGAGAAAGCTTGAACAAAGAAGCCGGATTTTGGAGGATACCAAAGACCGAGAGACGAGGTTCGCTTTAAATAACGGAAGATAGTTTTCACTGCAAGCATATGAGGTTCTCTAGGATTTGCTTGAAACCTGGCACAATAGCAGACAGAAAACATTATGTCCGGTCTACTAGCTGTTAGATACATTAGAGATCCTATCATCTGACGATAGAGAGTCATATCAATTGTTGGTTTCTCAAGAGATGGAGTCAGCTTCGTGCCAAATGCCATTGGAACCTTTACTTTGGAATCTCCCGTCATGCTGAACTTTGCCAGCAGAGTCTTCGTGTATGCTTCCTGATTAATGAAGATGCCATCTTGTCCCTGTCTTATATTCAGGCCAAGGAAAAAGTTAATCGGACCCATTGCGCTCATTTTAAACTTAGTCTCCATCAACTTCCTGAATTTAACTATTAAGCTAGGATTCGTGGAGCCGAAGATGATGTCATCGACGTAAATTTGAACTATCATGAAGTGTTCGCCTTCTTTCTTGCGAAAGAAGGTTGGGTCGACCGAACCTTGATTGAATTTTGACATTTTGAGAAATCGTTTTAGAGTTTCATACCATGCTCTCGGGGCTTGCTTCAATCCATAGACTGCTTTATCCAGTATGCAGCAGTGATCAGGATGCTTCTCGTTCACAAATCCGGGTGGTTGCTCAACGTATACCGTTTCTTCTAGTTCTCCATTCAAGAAAGCACATTTTACAACCATTTGGAAAACTTCGAAGTTTTTATGTGCAACATATGCCAAAAAGATTCTCACTAATTCCAACCTTGCTACTGGAGCGAAGGTCTCTTCATAGTCTATTCCTTCTTCCTGGCAATATCCTTTCACCACCAGCATCGCTTTGTTGCGAATGACGTTACCCTCTTTATCTAACTTATTTCTAAAAACCTATTTTAAAACGACTACAGAATCATCCTTTGGTGTGGGAATTAGCCTCCAAACACGATTTCGTTCAAACTCATGGAGTTCGTCTTGCATAGCTTGCACCCAATCAGAGTGATCAAGAGTAGCATTTACCGTCTTCGATTCAACTTTAGAGACAAAAGAATTAAACATGCAGAATTCTACTTGAGAGAATAAAGCAGTTTGCTTCGCTTTCATTTGAGAGCGTGTGAGAACACCCTCAGACGATTCACCAATTATTTGAGTTTTAGGATGATCCTTTGTCCATTTTATGAGAGGAGGGAAATTTGGATCATAGGCAGGATCCAGCTCATCATTGACTTCTTCTTCCAGTTCTGACAGATCGCCTTCGTCATTTGCATTTTCATTCTTCCCCTCAAATGGCGAACCGAATCCCATGTTAGGTTCAGTACTCTCCCCCTCAAATGGATCTTCATGGGTTGGGTTTGTGATGGATTCTCCCCCTAGAAAGGCATGTCGGTTGTTTTTGGTGTAGACGAACCCTCCCCCTGGATTATAGTACTTTCTCTTGGAGGGTCATTAGTAGCTGGATGATCACCTGATGCAGTGGGTTCGCTTTGAGTATGCTTCTCGGTTGGTTGTTGAGGGTCGCTTTCCATGTCTTTAGCAGCTTCATCGATGATTTTCTTGAAGGTATCGATTTTGTTATCTGCTGCTTTTGCTTCTGAGTGGATCGCCTTCTCTGGTTCATCAAAGAGCAGCATGTACTCTTCAAACAGATTGGAAATGGGAATAGAGACTTGACATGATTCCAGAAAGATTTCTTCCGTTGAACGTTTGCTTGCTTGAATCTTCTTCATGTAATTGTCATCAAAAGTTACATAGTAGGTTTCTTCAATTTTCCTTGAGCGTTTATTCAAAACCCTATATGCTTTTGAAGTAAGCGAATAGCCAAGAAAGATCCCTTCATCTGCCTTTACATCAAACTTGTTTCGGTTTGCTTTGGAGTTGAAAATAAAGAATCTTGAACCGAACACATGGAAAAACTTTACATTGGGCTTGCGATTGTTCAAAATCTCATATGGAGTCAGGGAAAATCGCTTGTTGAGGAAGGATCGGTTCAGTGTATAACAAGCAGTAGCTATATCATCTTCCCTGAAGTATAATGGAAGGGAAGCGAAACTCAGCATGGTTCGGGCGGCTTCACACAATGAACGGTTTCGCCTTTCAACGATCCCATTCTGTTGTGGAGTATAGGGAGCAGAGAAGTTGTGAGTTACTCCCTTTTCAGCCAGAAACTCTTCAAAGTCTTTATTTTTGAACTCTAGACCATTATCGCTTCTTATGTTTCTTACCACCTTCCGCAGCTGTAATTCCACTTGCTTGATAAAAACCTTCAACTTGGGAGTCGCCTCTGATTTCTGTTTAAGAAAGAAAACCCAGGTGAATCGTGAAAAATCATCTACAATTACAAGTATAAACTTACTACCACCGAAGCTTTCGATAGCCGAAGGGCCACATAGGTCGATGTGCAGTAGTTCAAGAGGTTCGATGATCTTTGTATTGATACGAGAGGGGTGACTCTTTCTGCTTTTCTTGCCCATCTCGCATGCTGCGCACAGGTGTTCTTTGTCAAATTTGAGAACAGGAAGTCCACGCACGTGATCACCAAGATCCAGTTTATTAATATCTTTGAAGTTCAAATGCGATAGTCTTCGGTGCCACAACCAACTTTCATCTGAGTTCGCCTTCGACAGCAAACATATTGTTGGCTTTCCTTTTATCGGGTTGAGATTTAGAGGATACATCTCCCCTTTGCGCTCAGATTTCAACAGAACTTTCTTTGATTGCTTTTCAATTATTTCTGATCCCTCATCATCGAACGAGACTTTCAAACCGGTTCCCACGACTAGTTGAGAAACACTGATGAGGTTATGCTGCAATCCTTCCACGTAGGCTACTTTTCGTATTGAGAATTCTCCGTTGGTGATCATGCCATACCCTTTGATCGTGCCGTATGAGTTGTTTCCATATTTAACACATCCACAATTCTTAAGGGACCGAAACTCCCTAAGTTCTTCCCTCCTTCCTGTCATGTGACGAGAGCAGCCACTATCAATATACCATTCGCCGTCAAACTGCTCGTCACTGATAACCTACAAAATTAAGCAGATTTAGGAACCCAAAGTCTCTTGGGCCCCGGTGAGTCTTTTACAGAATAGGGAATTGCAACCGAAAGATCAACCATATATGTTCTTTTTAATAAAGTGGTTTCATCTTTTCGTTTGATGGTGTAAACTTTGATTTTATTTTCATCTTGTTTTATCTGGTGTGGTTTATTGTTAGATGATTTCACAGTTGAGGTTTTCTTTGGAGTCCTAGGGTTAGCTGACTTTTTGGTATTTTGGACTTCAGAATCTGAGATGAGCTTTCCCTTTCCTTTGATATCCTTTACAGAGTTAGATATTGGTTAGGAGTTAGGATGATGGGTTTTAGGACCGAAACTTGACTTTCGGTTCTGAGCACTTGTGTAGGGACCGAAACTGGACTTTCGGTTCTTGGCGTAGCAAGAGTTGGGACCGAAACTTGACTTTTGGTTCTTGTGACCACTAGTATGAGGACCGGAACAGGTCGTTCGGTTCACCTGACTGCATGAGTGGCAGTGATTGACCTGTGCTTCCTTTTTCATCTTGAGATTAGAAGCTTTTTCAGAGCGAACATAAGTGGGGTTTTGGGATTGCCAAAACGGTTTTCTCTCATTGAGGTTCTTTATGTATCTTTTGTTCCTCTGGCGTTTCTGTTCAGCAAGTTGCTCTTGAGTCAAGTGAATGTTGGGCTTAGGTTTCGTTTTCTTCTCATGAGCTTCGGTTGTTGTTGATGATTCACTGGAAGCTTTCATTGGTTTGTTTGGTATTTCTTTTGTACCACTTGAACTGGGTTTATCAAAGCTTGAGGGCTTGTTGAGGGGTTCGGGAATGTATCGTCCCTTAACTCTCCATGAGGTTTGCTCTGATAGACCAACTGTTTCGTCTGCATTGTCGATAGGAGCAGACCAGAAGTGGTTATCGCAACCTTCAGCATTGTCTTTGTCAACCATGGACGTCAACTCAACCGTTTGTTTCTTAGTTACACCAGTGACTGCATACACTTGTTTTGGTGTAGTTTGCACCTTCTGATAAACAACTGCCTTTTCTTTGAGTTTCTTGGTTTTGTCCTTTGACACCCGAGCATACTCAACCGAATTTTCAAATATGAGTGGTTTTGCTGCATCGGGTTCGCTCTTAAGAAATTCTGAACAATCGACCTCGTCTTCTACGGAGATTTCGCTCATCTCACTATCCTCATCAAATTCAGAAGTTGTTTCTAAATTTATTTTATTTCCTGAACTTAATTTGGCGTTGGATGAGTCAAACTTCTATATAGTCTCGGTCTTGATTTTCAATTTATCGTTTTCGTCTAGTAAATTCTTAAGCATGCATTTATGTTCTTTGGACTCAATGAAAGATTTAATTTTGTCTAGTCCATATTTGTAGGTGACCGAAATCTAATCTGAAGACATTATAGATTCACATTCAGCAATGACTTCGTCTTCCTTAAATTCAAGGAAGGGCAAAATCATTTTATGAATCTTTTTGCCTATCTCACAATCTAGATGCAACTGGGTGATATTTGTATATAAGCGCTTAGCAATCAAACATAAAACATTTCGTTGTTTTAAAAACTTTAAATTGTCACGTTGCAAATAAATAAGTTCATCCCTAGACCTAACTAACTCTGACTCCTTCAGCTGAATCCACATCCTTTTCTCCTCACTCTTGGAAGATTCCCTGCTGAGTTGGTCAGTTAGGTTACAATTCGCTAAGCGATTTTGCATAAGACTTCCACTTAAGTTTGAAAACTTGAATTTTAATTCATTTAATTCTTTTTCGTAGTTTGTTACTGGTATTTTAAGAGATTCAAGTATGGATTGTACCTTCTTGATCAACTGATCGCAATCGTTGATCCTTTCACTCACAGGCTTAGCAGCGAAACAATTGTCATCCTTCAGTTTCGCTTCCTCATGCTCACCTTCGGTTGTATATCCCCTCATCTGCGATACCCCAGCTGATACCATTAAGCACCTCCCTGCTGATTCAGTAACACCTTCTTTTGCCACATAAGCTCTTCCATGCGAGGGTTTGTGTACCTCCTCATCTTCAGAGTCTGTAGACCAGACTTCTACTCCACCAAACTCATCATCGAGAATATTTTCCTGCACAATTAAAGCATTCATAGAAACATTATTTGCTTTCTTCTTCTTTATCTCCTCCATCTTTCTCATGTAGTAAGCTTCATCATCTTCACCATCCTTCTTCTCAGCCATCTTCCTTAACATACAATCCTTGGCAAAGTGGTTCTTGCCATGACAGTAGTTGCAATCGTACCCAGAGTCTCCCACAATCTTAATCTCCTTCTTTTCGTCGTCCTTTTGAGAGGTGTTTTTGGTTTCTTCTTTCACCTTTTCTGAGCTGTAGATTCCCTGCCAGTTTCGGTTCTTGTTGATCGGGAACTTTCTGCGAGCAAACTTCTTTGGGTTTGTAACCATCATTGCATATTCTTCACTGGACAGATCACACTCTGACATATCAGATTCCTCCTCTTCGTCTGCTACATTCTTGCTCTTGGAAACAAGGGCCAGTGAACCCACACCCTAAACTATCTTCGCTTCCTTTGTCACCACACTTTCATGAGATTTGAGTATACCTATCAATTTCGCTAGTGAATATGATTTAAATTGCTCATGAGCCTTCACGGTCGAGACCATTGCCATCCATTCGGGCCTTAATCCATTCATGAAGGTAACCTTTTGTTCGATCACTTTCCTTTCAATACCGTGCTTCATCATCTTGCTGAGCAGATGGTTGAAACGATCGAATGTCTGAATGAGATTCTCTTCAGGTTTTTGTTCGAAAGCATGGAATTCAGAGAGCAATAGGTTTTGGATCGAGTGCTCTAGATCCTCATCAGTTGAATATAATTCTTTCAACCTATCCCATATTTCTTTAGCTATTGTGCATGAACTTACTAGACGAAAAGTGTCAGATTGCAAAGCGAATCGGATCATCCTCATGGCTTTAACGTTGCATAACACCTTGTCTTTTTCGTCTTGAGGGATCTTGTCTACGTCAGCCAAGAGTTGGTTATACTCTTTTTGAGTCTTGACCATTCTGTTCGTTCCAGAGTGAACAAACAGACCCAATGTTATTTCTTCCCAGATAAGATAGCCATTTTCTTCAGATCCAACGACGTAGTCTTCGAAGTGATGCGCCCATACTTCATAATCTTGAGTGTAAAGAACGGGAACCCTTGTAGTGGATCCTATACTGTTGGAGATGTTGATCGGATTGATTTGAGAGTCATCGTGAGACATGATGAACTTTTTCTTTTAATCTGCTAGAATCAGACTTGTAAAGTTGAACTTAGGGTTTTATCAAACACAAGAGATACCGTCGACAAGAAGAAGACAACTTCTATATATTGATAAAAGCGGAAACCCTAAAGGATTCTTCAAACAGAAGAGATGCATATGTATTACACAGTCTACTGCTCTGATACCAATTGATGAGAATATTGCGCTATAGATCGATAGATGTAAGGGTCGAATTGTTGTAATTAGTCGAAATGTGTTTTGAACTCTTCGAATATTTTGTAATGTATTTTACTAGGGCACTTTTATTCGAAGCTTAAGTATCTATGCCTTAGTATATTTTTTGTACGCTTTCTGTTCCCTATAAATAGGGATATTTACTAGAGTTAGATAAGAGTTTTTACAGACCTGTCTATTGTACTCTGTAAACATTCGAAAGCGTAATAGAGCTGAAACAAGATCATATTTACATCTGGTGTTCAATCTCGCATTCTTACCTGAATTCATACTCTGATTAATTCAATACTCGATTCTTTGATTCATCAATTGGTATCAGAGCGGGAATCACATCTGTGATCTGATTTTCATTCATTCAAAAAGTTTTTGAATCAAATTTTTGGTTCAAAAGTTTCCGCACTTTTTGATCGTGAAAAACTTGTCTAGATTTCAGTTTGTGATTTGATTCTGCATTTGAATTGTTGAATCGAGTGTTTTTCTTTCAATTCCGATTTGAATCAACTAGTTTGTTTTCAAATTTCCAAATCTTCTTAAGAATTTTCAAAATCAACTTCCGTACAACAATGGCGAGTTTCAATCTCAATTCGATGACCTCGTTTTCTCATCTGTTAGGTTCATCAACCAAAATTCCAATGCTAATTCCTGAATATTATGATCAGTGGGCTGATCATATGCAGGATTATCTGAATGGTCTTGATGAAGAATTATGGTCATGTATCACTGGAATGTCAATGTTCCAGTGAATGTTCAACCAATCGGATCTTCTTCCACAAGTTCTAATGTTGATAATCAATCTGATCGTCTGAAGAAACTGGAGAAAAGGTGTATGAGGGAACTAAGAGGTGCTTTACCTCCAGTTGTGTACAATTACATTAGGAGTTGTACAACTGCAAAGGAGGTCTGGAACAATCTGAAAGATAAGTTTCAAGGAAGTGAGAAGACGAAAATCAATTCAGTGAAACAGTGTTTGGTTGAGCTGAAAGATTTCAGACAAAAAGAAGGTGAAACAATCGAAGTCTACTATGATCGACTGAATGAGTTAATCTATCGTTGTAATCGCTATGGAATTACCAGGACTTCCATGGAATTCAATCTCATTTTTGTGATGGGTCTTCGAAAAGAATGGAGAAGTGTAAGTATGATGGTGAAGAATCAGCAAAGTTTTGATACATCAACTCTCAATGATTTGTACAATCAGTTGAAGACATACGAAAGTGAGGTAAATGAAATTGCTGAGGAGACGAAGCTAAATTTGGGAGGTCCATTGGCACTTGTGTCAAAGATATCTGAGAAAGAAGCAGAAAATGGTGATTCTGAGGAAGAATAAGGATCCATCATGAATTCGGATGATGAGGCAATAGCTTTTTACTCGAATAATCGGGTTAAGAAGTTTTTCAAGAAGCCGTTCAATCCGAAAACTAAACTTGCTGAGGTAAAAGGAAGTGCTGTGAATAAAACTGCTGATGAGGAGAAAAAGAAAGTTGAGAGGAAAGATTCGAAAATTTCTGAAGGAAAGATTGAGAAAAAGCTGAAAGGTGATGCTGGAATAGATTGTCATTATTGCAACGGTGCGAATCATCTTGCGAATGACTGTATGCTTCGAAAGAAGGATGAGAGGTAGAATAAAGTCAAGGATGAGGCGTATTATGCAGAGAGGCTTGAGGAGTTTCGTGCAAAAGCCAAGAATTTGTAACTGGTTGCAAAGGGTGAACATGAGGATGAAGATGGAACTTATCAAATCTGGTCATCCACATCAGACGATGAAGAAATGTGAAATCCAACACATGGAGCGATGTATGCGAAAATGGAGGAGGATTCAGATGATGAGGAATTCGAAGTGAAAGGGTGATGCTTCGTATCCAAAACGGCAGACAAATCTCTAATGACAACAAAGGTACGTAAAATTCTCGAATCTTTTAATATTCCTACACATGCTTATGATTCTAAACTAATATCTTTTGATGAGACGGTCACTTATTTTGATTCAATTGTTGTGTCTGCTAGCAATGAGGCCAACAAGTTGTCAATGGAGTTGTTAGAGACCAAAAAGCGATTAGATATGAAAATAAGCAAAATTGAATGTTTGGAATTACAAATAACAAATATTATGTGTGATAGGGATACTTTAACGAATGAAGTCAAACTTTTGCTAGCACAAAGAAACATTTATTGTAATTCTGCAAAAAGACTTTATGGCAAATTAACTGATTTACATCATTCATATGACATAAGTAAAGAACAACATAGAAAATTACTACCTTTTCTAGCATTCGAAAGGGCTATGGTAGATAATATTTCGTATGATTGTGAGCAAATAATAGCTGATTTTGACAAAGTTCCTGATGATAGATATAAATATGGAATTGTCAAAATTGATGAATGTCTTGATGCGAATGAATTAGTTAAAATAGTGAATGATACTTTGACTAAATCTGAACAAATTCAAATTTTGAAAAAGACTGAGAATTCAACATCTGATTCTCAATCTAATTTTGCTGATATTGAAGATAATTCTGATAATATTAGTGAAATTAGTGAACTTGAAGATGTTGATTGTTCTCAGTTGTCTGTTGTTAATGTTGCATCAACATCTAAAGGGAAAGAAAAAGTTAAGGATTTGATGGTTGAGAATAAAACTGATATACCCTCAACTTCGAAAGTTTATGATATGAACTTCGTGGATCTCAAAGACAGTCAAACTGATGATAGTGATGATGAAGATGAAGAGAAAATTTCGAAGGAAAAGAAATCTTCAAAGGAAGAAGAAACTCCTCGAATAGTGGTTGATCAAGTGTATGGTGATACACAAAAGTTCGAAAAAGTAATGAATGAAAAAGGTGAACACTATCTTGAAACGAATACATTGGTTTATCCAAATTTCAAGTGTACAGATGATGTCATTTTTCCAAATCAAGTTTTCGTAACTACTGGAAATGTTGAGAAAATCAAACCAGAATTAAAGAAGTTAGTTGAAGAGGATAATTCAAAAACAACTGATGAAGGTTTTTTCGCAAATCAAAGCACAGTTGAAAACAACTTAACAAAGAATTCGTATGTATTCCAACGTCAAAAACCACAAAGAAAATGGGTTGAAAAATCAAAAATTGAAAAAGAGAATTCAAAACAAGTTGAAAAGGAAAGTGAAAAAGCTGTCAAACTAAACTCCAAGGAATTTAAAGATCAAATTGACAAATTTTCGAAGGAAAACAACATTTCAAAAAGACAAGCAAGAAAGAAAATATTTTGGCAAAATGTTGAGTCTCAAAAGGTGTCTGAATCACAATCACCCAAAAATGTTTTCAAAGCTAAAAATTCATCTTTTTCAACAAAACCTCAACATTCATCTAAATCAAATCATTCAAAGTCTGAAGTGAATAAACAACCAAGGTTTTCAAAAGTTTCAGAAACTAATATTCCAAGAAAATTTTCAAATAACTCAAATCCAAATCAAAAATTTATTCAAAGTCAACATTTTAAATCAACAGTTGATATATCATATGCTCAATCTTTTATAACAAAACCAAAAGTTGATTTTGTTCCTCAAAAGACAAATTTTCCAAATCACTCGAAGAAAGAAACTATGAAAATTTCACGAGAAAAAGGAATGACTTCAAGGAAAAACATTGATCATTGGCTTGAAGGCAAAGGAAAGATGTATCAGTCGAATACATTTTCAAAGGAGCAAATTCACGAAGCTTATGAGAAGTATGTGAATACTTCATCAAACGGCAGTTCATCTTCTAAGGATTCGAACATTTCAGTCAAAGCTTGGAAACCCGTAATAAAAGGAAAGAATGTTCATTCACAAACTCAGAATTCGAAGGGTAATGTCAGTGAACAATCGAAACCATCAAAAACTTATGTTTCGGTTCCATTAAATGAAGATGTAAACTTAATTGATAGTCTCAAAACCAAAGTTTGTGATTGGGTTAAAAGTTCTTCATTTCATTCGAAATTGAAATCTAATTTCCAACGACAAAAAAAGCCTTGGGTACCTAAATTTTTCCATTAATTGTAGGTACTATGTGACGAGCAATATGATAATAAATGGTACATCGATAGTGGTTGCTCTCGTCACATGACTGGGAAAAAGGAGAATTTACGTGATTTTCGAAGTTTAAAAAATGCTGGAGTTGTGAAGTTTGGGAACAATCAAAAATGTCAAGTCAAAGGATATGGGAAGATCACAAATGGACAATTCACAGTGAATCGTGTGGCGTATGTTAAAGGTCTTCAACATAAATTGATAAGTGATTCCCAACTTGTTGTGGGCACTGGCAATCAAGTTCTTTTTAACGAAGAAGGAAGTGTTATTTCGAATGTCAACACAAAAGCAGTGTTACTGAAATCCAAAAGGAAAGGTGACATGTTCACTTTGGACATCAATCCGATAGTAGGGAAACCTGCTATATGTCTTCTTTCGAAAGCAACATCAGACTTAAGTTGGTTTGGCATCGAAGACTCTCTCATCTCAATTTTCGAAACATCAATAAACTAGTGGTACAAGATTTGGTAAGAGGTTTACCTGTACTTAAATTTGACAATGATTCTTTATGTGCAGCTTGTGAAGTTGGAAAGCAACATAAACAAGGTCATCGAATTACGATTGATTAGAAAATTGTTGCACCTTTGGAGCTCTTACATATTGATTTGTGTGGTCCATCAACCGTTTCAACTCTCAACAAGAAAATGTACATTTTAGTTATTGTTGATGACTTTTCCAGATTTTACGTGGGTTTATTTTCTCAGGCTTAAATCCGAAGTTGCACAAATCATGATTGACTTTATCAAAAAGATGGAAACAACATTGAAGAAGATTGTTCGAAAAATTAAGAGTGATCATGGAACGGAATTTAAGAACAAGGTTCTTGATTCATTTTTGGTGGACAAAGGAATTTCGCATAACTTTTCATCTTCATACACACCACAACAAAATGGTGTTGTTGAACGAAGAAATAGGTCTCTATGAGAAGCGGCAAGGACTATGTTGGCATATGCGAATCTTCCACAATACCTTTAGGCTGAAGCAGTATCTACTGCGTGTTTCACTCAAAACAGATCTTTCAATCATCGACGTTTTAACATTACTTCATATGAAATTCTCAACAATCGAAAACCTAACATCAAATTTTTCATGTTTTCGGATGCAGGTGCTTCATTATGAATGTCAAGGATAATCTTACGAAATTTCAAGCTAAAGCAGATGAAGGGATTTTTTCGGGATATTCGCATAATTCAGTTGCATATCGTGTGTTAAACAAAAGAACACGAAAAGTTGAAGAAACTTTTAATCTTACATTTGATGATTACTACATAAGAGAAACTACATTGCAGTTTGAAAATCATCATATTCTGAAAAACATAGAAGATGAATCTGAATCTTCACAAACCTTAGATATTGATTATGATTTAATTTCTGGAATTTCAGATCATGCAGTTAATGCTGAAATAAATGCAAATGATAATCATCTCTCTGAACTAACAAAGCTTACTGATGATTCAACATCAACTTCTCCAGAGAAAGGCGAAAGAATGCAAAACAATCCAGTGGAGGGGGAGCAATTGGATTCGAATACTCTAGTTGAGGAAGAGCATTCTTTCGAGGGGGAGAATGGAAAAGTGAATGCTAATGTTGAGGGGGAGCATGATGTTGAGAGGGAGCATAATGTTGAGGGGGAGCATTTAGAAAACATTGAGAATAATAATGATTTTGATGATGTTTGTTCGATTGCAGGTTCAGAAAATGATGATATATACGAAGATGCACCTTTGGAATTTGATCCAGCATATCCGCCAATGGAAAAATGGACAAGAGATCATCCGAAGAATCAACTGATTGGGAATCCACAAGAGGGTGTTTTAACAAGAGCTCAAATTCGTGCAAAGAATGAGGTATTGAATACTCATCAAGAATTTTGCATGTTCAATGTTTTCATCTCTAAAATTGAACCAAAAACAGTTAAGGTTGCAATGGAACACTCAGATTGGGTTGTTGCAATGCAATCTGAATTGTCTGAATTTGAACGAAACACGGTTTGGAGATTAATTCCTAAACCTGAAAATGTTTCGATTGTCGGCTTAAAATGGATTTATAAAAATAAAACCGACAAAGATGGAAATATTGTTCGAAACAAAGCCAGACTTGTTGTTAAAGGATATTCAGAACAAGAAGGAATCGACTATGAAGAAACTTTTTCCCCTGTCGTAAGACTCGAGGCGGTTCGTATATTTCTGGCTTATGCAGCTCACAAAGATTTTGATGTTTATCAAATGGACGTGAAGTTTGCATTTTTAAATGGAGAGCTTGAAGAAACTGTTTATGTGGAACAACCCCCAGGTTTTATTAACGAAGAATTTCCAAATCATGTTTATATTTAAGATAAGGCAGTTTATGGTTTGAAACAAGCACCACGAGCATGATATGCAACTCTTACTTCATTTTTGAAGCAATCTAAATGTAAACAAGGATCTGTTGATCCTACATTATTTCGAAAGAAAGTTGGGAATCATCTAATGCTTGTTCAAATTTATGTTGATGATAATATTTTTGGCTCAACTAACCCTGCTTTATCTAGAGAATTCGAAGATTTGATGAAAAGTAAGTTCGAAATGAGCATGATGGGAAAAATCAATAATTTTCTTGGTTTGAATATTCGTCAAAGCAGAGAAGGAATTTTTATTAATCAAGAAAAATATACGAACAATCTGCTAGAAAAGTTTGGATTGACGAATAGCACAAAGTTACGAGTTCCAATGGCAACTGGCATAAAGTTGACACCTTCGTTAGATAAACCTGCAGTTGACATAACTCTTTATAGAAGCATGATTGGTTCATTACTTTATCTTACAGCAAGTAGACCTGATATCATGTTTTCTGTGCGTAATTGTGCAAGGTATCAGTCTAATCCACGAGAACCACATCTCACTGCTGTGAAGAATATATTTCGTTATCTTAAAGGAACAATTTCGTTAGGATTGTGGTATCCTTCAAAAACTGGGTTCTTTGTACAAGTATATTCGGATGCAGACTTGGGTGGGTGTAATCTTGATCGAAAAAGCACAAGTGGTGGATGTCAATTTCTAGATGGCAAATTGGTGAGCTGGCAATCGAAAAAGCAAACATGTGTATCCATTACAACACCTGAAGCAGAATATGTGGCTGCTGCTGCTTGCACTTCACAAATTATATGGATTCAAAGCCAATTGCGTGATTATGCAATCAATATGAAAAAGATTCCATTATATTGTGATTCTCAAAGTGCAATAAGAATTTGTCCTAATCCTGTGCAGCATTCGAAGACTAAACATATAGCACTTCGTTATCATTTCATCAAAGATCACGTGGAGGATGGAAATATTGAAGTACATTTCGTGAAAACAACTGATCAGTTAGCTGATATTTTCACGAAACCCTTAGATGAAAAATCTTTTGTGAAAATTATAGAAGGGCTTGGAATGATCGATGGAAATTATGTTCCATGCGAAAAAGGAGAATGATGGTTGACAAGGAATGAATCATAGGCGCTGAATAAAAGACAATGCAAAGTCATTCAGCATTCATAGGTTACTGTTCATAGTCAACGCTTCGACCCCTTCGAATTCGTACATTTGTTACTTATTTTAAGGGTTGATTCAGAGGTTACTGTTCATAGTCAATGCTTCGACCACTTCGAATTCGTACATTTGTCACTTATCAGAGAATGATAAACTTTCGTGTTTTTGCAACAAGTACAATATATTTTCATTTTCGAAAAATTAAAAATCCAAAAAGATTTTCTTTTGTTTTGTCATTTCATTTTCGAAAATTCAAAAATCCAAAAAGATTTTCTTTTGTTTTGTCATTTCATTTTCGAAAATTCAAAAATCCAAAAAGTTTTTCGTTTGTTTTGTCATTTAATTTTCGAAAATTCAAAAATCCAAAAAGATTTTCATTTGTTCTCTATTTACTTTCGAAAACTCAAAACAACAAAAATATTTTGATTCTTATTTCTTTTTAGTATTTTGTTGCAGATAATCATGAAGATTCAGAGTGGATTATGCTTGCAGTTCTAGGGTCAGGTACATTTTTCGTATGAATCGATAATTTTTTCATCATTTGAACTAGTTAAGTTGTCCCTAGAAGCATGCTGCTGCATGTTGTCGAAAAGCCTACAATGACTCAATGTGTGTGTACGAAAGCCTTAATGAAATTATTCAAATAAAAATTTCTTCCCAATCAGGCTTATATTCACATTAGTCTCTGAGCTACCTGACTCTTCTCAAAATGAGTTAAGAGTTTACTGTTTGGTCCAAAAATAACAGAGGTACTTTTCGTGTCTTACATCAATCATTTTCACCTATAAAGTTCTTACAAGATCACACACAAAGACATATGTCCGAGAGGTCTCTGATCAAACCCATCGAGACTTAGACATATCAAAAATCTGTGTTTATGATCTGACATCATGAGACCATGATGAAAGTGAAACCCAATTTTCAATATACTTTTAAGGAATTGACGGGGAACAATGTTCTAGATTTTCACGAAACATTAGTTTTAGTACCAAAATTCGAAACTCCAAATCATATTCCTTTCAAATGAGTGGTCTTGATCAAACATTCGAAAACCATAATGTTTATTACCCAACAAGATCCATCAAAAAAAATTTCTTGAATATGATTTCCGTGTGAGTGTCATTCGAAAATCCATGTCACTTAAAATTTTCCAAAACACACTTGTCAATGACTACACTGGTTAAACAAGTAATTTCTGTTATAATTTCTCACCTTATGTTTAGGATGATATGTAACGAAATTTTTTCCTACCCACGAAGCATTATTAAAGAAACCCTTCGATACTTATCAACAAGTACTCGATTGTAATTTACGGGAACCTACACAAGCTATTGATCATTTCTCTTAATGATTAATGAAGTAATCTTTGCCCGGGATTTCATCTGCTTTTGTGTCAATTGTTTGACATCACAATATCCCAAATTTTTCTTATCTTTGTTTCTCGTCTACATTCTTTGGAACACTGCACTCACGAAATCCTTGAGGTTCTGAGTTATACCAACTCAGGCTGATGATTTCAAACATCTGGCATATGACTTCGCTTTTCATCCCAAAAGTGAAAGAGCCTTGCTTCCATACGAAGGGTTCTAACGGTTAAAATCATCATGGGGATAACAAGACAGGCTGTTTATAAATGACGAATGGTATTCTGTCCGTTTTTCAAGGCGATGTGACAGCTACTTTTTGACGCATGGCTACTTTTACGTAGTTATGGTCCGATTTTCAAGGTGCCACGTCGGATATCATTAAATACCTATCCCGCTTCAAATTCAAACTTCACGGTTACATATAAAAGGGAATTCAAGGGTTCATTATTAGTTTATGCGATCAAAAAGAACAATTCCCAAATTCTCTGATCTTCAAAATCTTCAAACCCTAACAATGGCGACTTCTGCTCATGTTGATTCTCATACCACTGAAGATGCCTCTTCATTACCAATAATGAAGATTCAAGCATCAAACTATCACTTGGAGGGTGATGTTTCTCAATACCCGGAAGAATTGAAGATGTTAATCATTGCCTTGAAGAACTCTGTTTTGTCTAAGGCGATGTTCAGTTCATTTTCTGTTCCAATGTCGTGGCTTTCTCAAGCAGGATCAACTGCTACTTACAACAAAGCTTCTGATACGATTACTTTTCATCTGGTGAACGACAAAAAGGTCAGGCTATCCAAGAAACTCTTTTGTCAAATTCTTTAAATTCCGAATTCACCTCCATATGTTGCTTTCACATTCCCTCAAATCGTTAACATGTTTAATGAGATGGGATATCAGCCTCCATTGTCCAAGATCAGTGATTTTAAGAAATCTGGTCTTCCACGACTATGAAATTTCTTATTTGGAATCTTTCTAAGATGTTTAACTGGGAGAACAGTTGGTTTTGATAAAGGAAGAATGGAAGTTTATGCAATGGTTGCTGGAATCTATTATGATCTTCAAGTGGATTATTCTACTCAATTATGGAAGGAATTCCAAAAGGGTGTAGAACACACGAATGCTATTCATGGTATTTCGTGTGCCAGATACTGGAGCTTAATTTTGCAATACTTTTACAACAAGGAAGGGATTTTGGTACCCAATGATGAAGAAAGAGCCGTTTTTCAATCGTACCATTATCCGAAGGATGTCACAGATAGTGCTGAAGTTTTTCCATCAGTTGCTCGTATTCCCGATGCAATGCTTAAAAGAGTTGATCCTTAGAATTCTCTCTTGGTGGCATATTTGAAGACCATTGATTCTACAATCGAAACAGGCATACTCTTGGGAAGAGATGAGAAGAAATCCAAGAAGACGAAGAAGACTGAAACCGAGTTAAAATCTTCGAAATCTCCAAAGAAGAAGCCTGAAACAGTTGAAGTGTCTGTTGCTGAGACTCAAGTGATTGAGCCTACTATTGAAGAAACAGAAGAGAATGTAGTTATTCCTTCGAAGACTGGTATGTTTCGAAGAATAAAAATGAAGTCAACCCATAAAAGCAAGTCTCATATACATAAAGTGGTTCGAAAACCTCAAATCACTCATCAAGGTGTTTTAATTAGAGAAGTGACAGTACCTGTTTCTCCGGTGTCTAAGAAACGAAGGGTTGAGGATATGGCAAAACATTTATCCAAGAAGAAGAAGAAGAAGACTCGAAAACTCGTGATTTCTACCGAGTCAACAGAAGATGATGAGGAAAGAATTCCAGAAACACCAGAGTTCACTCCTCACGAAGGAAGTTCAACTCATGAGCAGACAGTTGTCATACCACCCGAAGATTCGGTTGCCAAATCAGTTTCTGTGGCGGTACGAACTTCAGGCATCCCTGCAAATGTATCTGATATGGATGCAAATGTCAATATGGGTGATGGAGATGCGAAGAATGAAGATCCAGGTCAATCTACTTCTGTTTCCTTCGAAAGTATTGTTTCTTTACCACCATTCATTATTCCCATTACTTCAACCACTGATTCTCCTACATTCGAACACATTATCAATCAACCATTCACTTCTATTTTTTCTTCTCAATCCACTGACACACCCAAACCGACTTTGAATGTTCAAGAAACCATTTTTATGGAGACAGAAACTGATACAGAGGGGTTTGGAGGCACGTTTGAGGAATTGGAATTTCATGATGAAGAAGAGCAGTTTCCAGATCATATGCTAATGACCATGAAGCAATTTAAAATTCTGAATCAGAAGTTGAATTCGATAATTCAATCTCAAGCTGATTTGGGGGGTGGCTCATCTATTTCAAGTTTGGAGGTGGATACTATGTTGAAGATGTTCGAAGCCAGAGTTGTGAGCAAAGTATCTGGAATGCTTACTGACTCTGAATCAAGAATTTTGGAGAAAGTTGATCATAATGATCAAAATAATGAACTTCGGATCAATTCTCAAAATTCAAAGTTTACAAGCGATGTGAAAGAGTTGAAGACTGTCACAAAGGAAAGGCATGTTCTTTTTGTTCAGGAAGTGAAGAAAGTAAGGGAGGATGTTAATTTGCAAATTCGTGAACTTCGTGAAGACATGCAAAAAGAAGTTGCTTCTGTTCAACAAGATTATGCATCCTTGAATCAAAAGGTTGATATAATTTGTGACGCTGTCACCAAATTTTTCAAATTGTATGAAAGGTTGAGTCCTCAACTTACTCAACTTTCAACATCCGAAAGTGCAAACTTTGAGGAGGTGATTACTTTGCTCAAGGAGTTAAAAGAAATTTCTGACAGGCCAGTTTCTTCTTCCCTGATTACTCCTGAATTTCTATCACAAAAGTTTATCCAATTCGAAGCCATTCTCAACAAGCAACTTGCTCCTCTCTTTAGCATATCAAGCCTTCTTCCAACAACAAATGCCCCACCTGTTTTCATAGGGGTGCAAGGGGGAGAAAGAAAAACTAGTGAGTTGAAGACTAGTGGTGAAGATGCGAAAGTTGTAGGAAAAGTTTTTTCTTCGAAGATCCCAACAACAAAGCCAGTTATAGTTTCTGCTGGGATGGTTACTTCAACAGTCGTTACAACGCTACCTATTACAAGACCTATTTCGAAAGGAATTGTAATTGGTAAATCTACGGAGACTGGTGAGAGTGGCTCGAAATCAAAAGAGGCAATTGACAATCCAGTTTTGAAAGATAAAGGGAAATCGATTGTAGTAGAATTGTCAAAAGAAGAAAAGAAGGCTGCAGCAGAAGCTGAAATCGAAAAACTGAGGTTGATTCAAAGTATTATGGCTCAGCGTGCTAGTGATCCGAAGGGAATGGATAAAGGTGATCCATCCAAACACTACAATTACGAAACAATCGAGGCCAAGGTATCATATAATCACATGTATTCGTTTGAGAA
Organism: Lactuca virosa; assembly: GCF_052849685.1. NCBI lineage: Eukaryota > Viridiplantae > Streptophyta > Magnoliopsida > Asterales > Asteraceae > Lactuca > Lactuca virosa. The sequence continues at coordinate 89,236,641 of NC_136434.1, forward strand.
GAAACCAAAACAAAGTTATTTGGTCACGAATACTAATGCAAGCCAGCTGGATTTTCCAATAAACGAAATGATGTTTATCATGCCTCAGTTCAAAGCAGAAGGAAATTTTAAAGGAAAGGATGAAGGTACACACATGAAAATTCGTTTTCATGCTGTGCAAAAGCCCCTAAGGAAGTATGGTCATTGATTAAAATCAAGAAAGTGATCAGTATGAAAAAGGATGTGGTATTCGAAAACACAGTCCAAAATTTCAAGTATGTGATTGCCAGGGCAAATGGAAATATTTGTGAGTTTACTGTTGCAGATTTTCCATTAATGAACTTGTATGATCTTATACAAGTTGAATTGCTTTTAAAAGACAAATCATTTTCATACCTTCAAAACACAGAACCTGATGAATTCAAGCTTGGGGTTGCTCACATCAATATTTTCATCGAAAATTACTATGAGTGCTTGGCTCTTACAGATGTGGAGTTAGCTACGGCTAAAGGTATGGAAATTAAAGTTCTGATGGCTCCTACGAAGACTCAGGCAGAATTAAAAAAGTATGATGATGGTGAAATTTGCTTGAAGCCTTTTGGAATGGTATTCGCAGGAAAAGACAAGGCTGGAAAAGCTAAACGATTCTTATTCCAGGCATGCGAAGTGGAGAGATATTCAACATCTCAATATACAAACTTAATTGTTCGTATGAATCATTGCAAGAAGAACAATGAAGGAGATAAGAAAGAACTGAAAAAGATTATCTCCTGGTACACGGAGATTCGAAGAGTGATGCTGTATTCCATCCAACTTCTTACTAATTGAGGACTTCGACTATGATTACAAATGGGGAGATTGTAAGGGTCGAATTGTTGTAATTAGTTGAAATGTATTTTGAACTCTTCGAATATTTTGTAATGTATTTTACTAGGGCGCTTTTATTCGAAGCTTAAGTGTCTATGCCTTAGTATATTTTTCGTACGCTTTCTGTTCCCTATAAATAGGGATATTTACTAGAGTTAGATAAGAGTTTTTACAGACCTGCCTATTGTACTCTGTAAACATTCGAAAGCGTAATAGAGCTGAAACAAGATCATATTTACATCCGGTGTTCAATCTCGCATTCTTACCTGAATTCATACTCTGATTAATTCAATACTCGATTCTTTGATTCATCAATAGATTCTAAATAGAAAAACAATATTAATCAAGTAAAGAACATAGGAATGGATCAAATGGTGTCGAATGATTAATATCTCACACCTCAGAAGAGCTCGATGAAGAACTTCGACTGTAGAGGTGTGCTAGGGTTACAATGCAAAAGCTATTAATGAGAACGATAACCTTAAAGCTGTACATGCATGCATTATATATAATCTAACCCTAATGAATATCCACGGTTGGACAGGCCCAAACTGGGTAAACTAAATGGACTATTAAACGAGCCCAAAGACGCAACACTTAAACCCAACATTTACAAACATGCATGTCCAATGCATGTCTTGAACTCTTATTAAGTCAAAACAAGGGTTTTATGACCAAAATTTCATGCATGACATCAAAACTCATTCCTACTTCAGATCCAAAACACCAAATACTCCAAATGGCCTGGAGATTTAAAGAGTTGCAAACTTTATGAGATCTCACCATCCAAACTCATCAAGACATGAAGACTAAGAGACAAAATCTAAAGATATAGAAACTTAGTAAGGGAAATGTCGAGTTTTGCACACTCACCAAGCTCCAGAAGATGTGCTAGAAAATGAAGATGATGCTAGAAAACTGATTCTCCACACCAAAAGCTTCCTTCTCCTTCAAAGACCACCACTTGTACCAAAATGAGTTTACAAATGCAATGGAGTCTAGGGTTAGGGTTTCTGATCTTGGGAGGGTGATGGAGGCTGAATGATCAAAAAACCCTGGCCATAAGGTCCTTTAAATAGGGCCCAAAGCCTAAGAATTAGGGTTTTCTCCAAGAACAGCTACCACGTCGTGACACCCATGGCCACGCCGTGGCGGGTCATTAAATCTTGTGACCATAAAAATAATGTCATGCCATGATAAAGCTTCACCATGATGTGGCCACCCAAAAAGAAAAATTAAAACAACAATGAATTAACTTATACATGAAACAGGTGTTACAACACTCCCCCACTTGAAACAGACTTCATCCTCGAAGTCCACTACGGTATATAACTCGGGGTAATGCTCTATCATTTCCTCATCGGGTTCCCATGTCCACTCGGAACCCTTCCGGTTCTGCCATTTCACCTTCACCAACTCCACTAACTTTTTACGCAAGGTCTTGGTCATCGTATCAAGAATCGCCACTGGTCTCTCTACATAGTTCAGGCGCTCATCCACCTAAATATCATCCAACGACACTAAGAGAACAAATTGATATGATGCGCAGGGACAAGGTTTGAAAACTCAAACCTTGACTTAATACTTTAAGATCAATGTCTTCTTACTAATGAATATTCTAGTCAAGTCTGGATAGACCAGTCAAGTCTGAGTTAAAGCATTCAACAAATATTCAAGCCATAAATGAAGAATGAGAATAATGATCAAAGTAAGGTTAATAAATGAAGAACAAAGAGAATGTTGTAAAGTGAGAGAAGTGAATGAGATATTGCTAAAAGGTTTGAACAACTCTGTCTAGTGATTTAACATTGAATGCTCCTATAAATAGGAATACATGAAACATGGTACTAACCAAATACAAACATATGACTGGATAAAAGAGTTACATCTGACACTTTGAATATCTGAGTTGACAAATAAAGCTAAGTCCTATGACAAGTTAAATCAAACAAAACACAAATACATTTAATGCAAAAGGAAAGATATGGATTCCAGAATAGCACACATTCCGGACACAAAGTTCATTCCGGAATGCCTTCACTCAATCTTCACATCACCAACTTCTCACCAGGTCCGGACACAAACACTTTCCGGAGCAGACTTCATTTCAGAACTACAGCTGACTTTGGAATTGACAAAAGGATTTAGGATTGCTAGAGGTTCATTTTCAGGTTCCAACAATCTCCCCCTAAGTGAACTTAGCAATCAAGTCAGCTTAGATCGCTTCTTCCTTGATGAATGTGTAGGCTCGGAACAACCATTCTCGGACTTCACTATACCAGGTCAGCCGACTCACAAACTTTGCTTTCACTGGTTCCGGAGCTTCAGATTTGGACGTACGGCTGATGAACTTCTAAAGAGATTTTGTTGGAACTAGGTGTTTGTCAAGGACTCGGAAAAAGTCCTTTTTGTTTGTTCTTTTCGTCTTGTACACAAACCCTATAACTGGATCATCAATAGGGCCTTCAACAAGAAGTTTAGCTTCCGGAAGCACATACTCAATCTTGGCAAAAAAGTCTTCAGTTCCGAAGAGATGAGCCAACTCATAGTCATGTCGACAGAATTCCACGACATAGTCTTTGAGGAAGCTCAGAGCAGCATGGTAAGCTCCCATACTGATATCATCTTTTTCGAGTCCTAGGAAGTGAGCAGCTAAGGTGAGAATATCATTTGGATTCATTGCCGGAAAGTCAGCATCGGTGATGGTTTGGTAAGTTGGTTTGTTTCTGACAACATGGTACCGGAATAGAGGACAGCTGAGTTCGAACTTGGTGAGGACCTTTCTTCCGTACCCAAAAATCTTGGTAATCTTCTTCCTTGTCCATACTTCCTTTAGAGGAACTGCATTCTTGGCATAGAAAGTTTTCAACCTTTCTCGCTCAATCCGGATGGTGACCTCCGGATTGTCATTGGGATGGAGAGGAGCAAATTTGATGTAAAATTTGCTGAAGGGAGAGATAGGAAGATCAATTTGTTCCGAATCATCCGAAGGAATGTCATAGTACATAAAGGGTACTATGTAGACATCCTTAAGAACACCTTCATGGTAGAGAGGAGAAATGCCACGCATCGGATCAGGATTGTCCTTGAGCGCTTAGATCCGGATGCTGTCCTCTAAAGCTTTGTTAATTTCCTCCTGAGACCATCCAAGTTTTTTCTTTGGTGGAGGTACGGAGTGGAAGGCTTGATGTTCGGTTGTGATTGGTTTCTTGCCTTTGTCTTTTGATAGGGCAGAGATGGCATGCTCCATGTTCTCATCAATTACAAATTATGGAGTGGGCGTCGGAAGAGGTTCTTCCGGAATGTCATCAGGGATCCGGAGTCGAGAACCTTCATCTATCAGGTTAATTTTAGGATCCGGAATTGGAGGAGACACTGAAGGGGTGGCTCGGAAGGCTTGAGCAGTCATGAAGGAAGATGTCCAAGAAACTGCCGACCAAATCCTTTGTTCTTCATCAGTCATCACCTTTGGAAAAAGTTTCTTTGGGGCTTCAAGGGCAAGAACTCCATTGGTGACATATTCGTCTTCATCACTGTCATCATCATCATCATCATCATTTTTTCCTAGAAGTCCGGAAAGAACTTGGACTTCATCGTCGGAATTGATGTCTTCATCTCGGAGTTGAAAAACTGAGGAAGCCTTCCATGGTTGGCTAGGACCTTCTCCCCCTCTTGCATCGGTGGCTTTTGGAACCGGTGCAAGCATTAATGAGTCCTTCAGATCATCAAATTTGTCAAACACCTTTTGAAGACCGGTGTTGAGTTGATGAGTGAGCGCATCATATGCTTCGGAAGTGGGCGCTTGGGAGGAGAGATGATCAAACAGGTGTTCAAGGATAGCAAGCATCTCATCAAACTTGCGATTCGAAACATCAAAAAGGTTCCAAGTGGATCGAAGCAGTTTGATGAGAACTTGTTGGATGATCAAGTCCATTTCGTCTTTCTTAATCTCCTTCTCCAGTCTCTGAATCTGTTTCTCATGATGAACATGGGTCTGCTTGATGAGATCATTGGTAGCAGCAACCAAATCGTCATGGACTTTAAGCATCGTGGTGATTGTGTAGAGATAGTGCTCAACGGAAGCATCATATTTAGCTTCAACTTCCTCGATGGAATGTTTGAGCCGGAGGGAGATCAGTTGATCTAGTTGAGCTTCACGTTCGGCTACTGAAGGTCCGGACTGTTGTGATAAGGACTGGAGAATTACGTCTAGCTTGGAGTCCAGTCCGGAAACCTTAGTATCAATCTTGGTGTTTAACCCAGCCACGGAAGTCTCAAGAGCAGTGACCTTTTTCATTGTGTCTGAAACATTGGATTGAATATCCAAAAGAGCAAACAGATCAATATGATTTCCTGCTGAGGATCTGTTGTCTGAGCTGGAAGGTTGAGGATTGTGTTTCGGAGATTTCAGAGTTATTGGAGTGACATAAGGACCGGGTTTGTTTGTAGCAGCGTCATCATGAAGTTGTTGAGTTGATTCCGATTCATGCTGAGTAGAGGAGGAAGATCCGAAATCAAATGCAGGTTTGGATGAAGATGGCTTTGAATAACGTTGAATTGAGGAAAACACATTAGCATCAGCAACGTGTGCAGCATCTCTAGTCAGCAGCACCTCTTCGAAAATTTCATCATCCGAAGCTGAAGGATCTGAAGCATGAGGAGGAGGCTTTGGAGTTTCTCCGGATGTGAACTCAAGATCAGCAATCTCATCGGTAGGAGCAACATAAGGAAGGTTGCTTTGAATGGCCCGGTTTCGCATGGAGATGAGAGTGGCTTCAACTTGTGATCTTGTAAGTTCTGGATGCCTAGAGTGTGACATGTTCACAAAATCTTCCCACAAAGAATCATTTACTCCTGGTCGTCATGTACCCTTTCCGGGTATTAGACCAGTTGAGGCACAAGAGGTTGGAGGGACAACTCCAGCCTCGGAATGCTTAGGGTCCGTAACAGGGGTTCCGGAGTGTGTGCGTGATGAAAAGAGTGGGATATCAAATTTGACACGTGGGTTTGTTCCACGTGTCAAGGAACTTTATTCAACACTAGCATCACTTTTTTGAGAAGGTGAGGGTGGATTATGTGCAGACTCCTCGTGAGTGTGTGCTTGTGCTTTTGAAACATCAAGGAGTACCTTGGATGAGTGGGTAGGAGGGGTGTTCGGGAGGCCAGAATCAGCCTGAATGTCATGAGCTCCTTCCTTTTGAGGGGAGGAACTGACTTTGGTTTTCTTTTTAGGCTTTGGCTTTGAGGGTGAAGTCTTCCTTTTGGCACACTTTTTAACTTTTGCTCCGGACACGGAAGGATTGGCATCTTCCGGATTAGGCTCAACAGAGACTGGGGCAGGTTGTGTTGGGTCAAACACGACCGAAGTCTCTAAGTGATTTTTCAAATGAATGGATCCGGAAGGAATGAGGGCCAACATATGGTTCGAAAGTCTTCTAACAGGACCAAAAGATGATTGGTCCGGAATGTGATAGTGTTTAATTGCTCTGAAAGGAACACATACCTCTTTCGGAATCTTTAAGACGGGAATGGGTTCAGATCTTTCTTTGTAGAGTTCCTGAATATTCAAAGCCCAAAACCGAGGACTTGAAATCTTGTTGACTTTTCTCTTGATAGAAAACTTCCAAAAGTCTTGCCATAACACCTCCGGAAGATCGACGACATTGCTTCGTCCGGAGTAGATGATGTACACCACGTGAAGCCAATATTTGCTAAAGGTTTCTATTCCTCCATGCTTTCTGGACAACCCTCTAATGATGAAGTGCATCAGTAAGATCCAAAGACCGGAAACGGCTGATTTCTTGAAGTCTTTTGCCTTGTAATCCTGATTGTACCCAATATGGTTCAAGAACGGTTGAAATTCTTCTCTAGTGGGTTCTTGTACCTTAAAACCCTTGGGGTTTTCTTGCACACCAATGGCCCTAAGAAAAGTCGATTTGTGAATTGGTACAATCCTATCACCTGTTAACTTTGTTTCTAGAATGCCGTTTTCAATCTTGATCCTTGAAAAAACAGTATGTAGGAAATGAAGTGGAAGTGGTGGTTCTGGAACTTTGGTGAGTGGGATGGAAATGGGATGATGAGTGATGAACTCGATCATCGCTCGAATTAGCTCGTTGAAATCCATTGGATCAATCAAAAACAGTTGAGTCGTATCCCTAAGAAACGGTTCAGCAGATTGAGAAGAGGATGAACCTTTGGATGATTTCTTCTTGGTGGCAGTCTTCTTTGGTGATGAATCAGTTGCAGGTGGTTGCTGAGTTGAGGATTGAGACGCCATTGATGGTTGTTATGAGAGCTTCAAGAACACTAAGAACACAGAGATTTTGGGAGTTTTGAGAGTATTTGAGCGCGTAAAGAGGTAAAAGAGGGTTCCGGAGCTTCATATTCCCTCCACTAGTATATAAAGTGGAGGTGATGGTCATTTTAATTGTAAGAGTGCACAATGTAGACTTTGTAGTTTAGAGAGAGTGTGGTGGGATCTCTCCCACCAAGGGAGAGTTACTTCTCCCAACCCATGAGTGTTATTGTAATATTTGTATCTCTCTATCTATCTACTACAGTTTTACTCACATATCATGTTCATCATGTTCATACATGATTATTTAATGCAAAAGGACAAGATATGGATTCCAGAATAGCACACATTCCGGACACAAAGTTCATTCCGGAATGCCTTCACTCAATCTTCACATCACCAACTTCTCACTAGGTCCGGACACAAACACTTTCCGGAGCAGACTTCATTTTGGAACTACAGCTGACTTCGGAATTAACAAAAGGATTTAGGATTGCTAGAGGTTCACTATCAGGTTCCAACAATCTCCTCCTAACTGAACTTAGCAATCAAGTCAGCTTAGATCGCTTCTTCCTTGATGAATGTGTAGGCTCGGAACAACCATTCTCGGACTTCACAGTACCAGGTCAGCTGACTCACAAACTTTGCTTTCACTGGTTCCGGAGCTTCAGATTTGGACGTACGGCTGATGAACATCTAAAAAGATTTTGTTGCAACTAGGTGTTTGTCAAGGACTCGGAAAAAGTCCTTTTTGTTTGTTCTTTTCATCTTGTACACAAACCCTAGAACTGGATCATCAATAGGGCCTTCAACAAGAAGTTTAGCTTCCGGAAGCACATACTCAATCTTGGCAAAAAAGTCTTCAGTTCCGAAGAGATGAGCCAACTCATAGTCATGTCGACAGAATTCCACGACATAGCCTTTGAGGAAGCTCAGAGCAGCATGGTAAGCTCCCATACTGATATCATCTTTTTCGAGTCCTAGGAAGTGAGCAGCTAAGGTGAGAATATCATTTGGATTCATTGCCGGAAAGTCAGCATCGGTGATGGTTTGGTAAGTTGGTTTGTTTCTGACAACATGGTACCGGAATAGAGGACAGCTGAGTTCGAACTTGGTGAGGACCTTTCTTCCGTACCCAAAAATCTTGGTAATCTTCTTCCTTGTCCATACTTCCTTTAGAGGAACTGCATTCTTGGCATAGAAAGTTTTCAACCTTTCTCGCTCAGTCCGGATGGTGACCTCCGGATTGTCATTGGGATGGAGAGGAGCAAATTTGATGTAAAATTTGCTGAAGGGAGAGATAGGAAGATCAATTTGTTCCGAATCATCCGAAGGAATGTCATAGTACATAAAGGGTACTATGTAGACATCCTTAAGAACACCTTCATGGTAGAGAGGAGAAATGCCACGCATCGGATCAGGATTGTCCTTGAGCGCTTAGATCCGGATGCTGTCCTCTAAAGCTTTGTTAATTTCCTCCTGAGACCATCCAAGTTTTTTCTTTGGTGGAGGTACGGAGTGGAAGGCTTGATGTTCGGTTGTGATTGGTTTCTTGCCTTTGTCTTTTGATAGGGCAGAGATGGCATGCTCCATGTTCTCATCAATTACAAATTATGGAGTGGGCGTTGGAAGAGGTTCTTCTGGAATGTCATCCGGGATCCGGAGTGGAGAACCTTCATCTATCAGATTAATTTTAGGATCCGGAATTGGAGGAGACACTGAAGGGGTGGCTCGGAAGGCTTGAGCAGTCATGAAGGAAGATGGCCAAGAAACTGCCGACCAAATCCTTTGTTCTTCATCAGTCATCACCTTTGGAATAAGTTTCTTTGGGGCTTCAAGGGCAAGAACTCCATTGGTGACATATTCGTCTTCATCACTGTCATCATCATCATCATCATCATTTTTTCCTAGAAGTCCGGAAAGAACTTGGACTTCATCGTCGGAATTGATGTCTTCATCTCGGAGTTGAAAAACTGAGGAAGCCTTCCATGGTTGGCTAGGACCTTCTCCCCCTCTTGCATCGGTGGCTTTTGGAACCGGTGCAAGCATTAATGAGTCCTTCAGATCATCAAATTTGTCAAACACCTTTTGAAGACCGGTGTTGAGTTGATGAGTGAGCGCATCATATGCTTCGGAAGTGGGCGCTTGGGAGGAGAGATGATCAAACAGGTGTCCAAGGATAGCAAGCATCTCATCAAACTTGCGATTGGAAACATCAACAAGGTTCCAAGTGGATCGAAGCAGTTTGATGAGAACTTGTTGGATGATCAAGTCCATTTCGTCTTTCTTAATCTCCTTCTCCAGTCTCTGAATCTGTTTCTCATGATGAACATGGGTCTGCTTGATGAGATCATTGGTAGCAGCAACCAAATCGTCATGGACTTTAAGCATCGTGGTGATTGTGTAGAGATAGTGCTCAACGGAAGCATCATATTTAGCTTCAACTTCCTCGATGGAATGTTTGAGCCGGAGGGAGATCAGTTGATCTAGTTGAGCTTCGCGTTTGGCTACTGAATGTCCGGACTGTTGTGATAAGGACTGGAGAATTACGTCTAGCTTGGAGTCCAGTCCGGAAACCTTAGTATCAATCTTGGTGTTTAACCCAGCCACGGAAGTCTCAAGAGCAGTGACCTTTTTCATTGTGTCTGAAACATTGGATTGAATATCCAAAAGAGCAAACGGATCAATATGATTTCCTGCTGAGGATATGTTGTCTGAGCTGGAAGGTTGAGGATTGTGTTTCGGAGATTTCAGAGTTATTGGAGTGACATAAGGACCGGGTTTGTTTGTAGCAGCGTCATCATGAAGTTGTTGAGTTGATTCCGATTCATGCTGAGTAGAGGAGGAAGATCCAAAATCAAATACAGGTTTGGATGAAGATGGCTTTGAATAACGTTGAATTGAGGAAAACACATTAGCATCAGCAATGTGTGCAGCATTTGTAGTAAAAAATTATGTGTTTTATGCTTAATTATTAGGGTTTAATTAATTAAGAATAAAAATGAGCGTCAAAAATTAAATTTTAGATAAAGCCGATATCTATTAAGAAACTTGTAGTGGGCGTGACAAGGATTACGGATATATAAAGAATGCCGAAATCCGAGTTATAACGAAGAAGTTATGACCTGTCGAAGTTTCACGATAAACCGGCATGGTGCCGAATGTCGTAAAAAGTGAGTTTTTGATAAACTACTTTTTAGCCTTAGTGATCTAAACGAAACTCGTAGTATTCGTTAAACCGAGAAGTTCGATAAAAAGAACGCCCAAATCTGACTTCGTATGAGGAAGTTATGATTTTTCGAAGTTTCAGCTTAGCAGTAGACAGCTAAAAACTCGAATTTTAGATCGAGTGATTTTTAGCCGACATGACCTAAACGAGAATCGAAGGTCTCGTCATTAGTAGCACAACGGTAAAAAGTCTGACGAAAACGGACATCGGATGAAGAAGTTATGAATTTTTAACGGATTTCCTGTCTCGGTCTGTTAAAAATAATAATATAAAAATTAAAATCAAAATTAGCAGACGAAGTCTAAACGAAAGTTGTAGAGCGTAATTTTACCTACGCGTGCATATAAAGAACGTCAAAAACGGAGCTCGTATGCAAAAGTTATGGATTTTTAGAAGTTTTGGCACGAAAACCAAGAAATTTCGCATAGTCACGTTTTTGCCACGTCACCCTCGCCCAAAATGTGCCACGTATCCGAAATGGTCGAGTCATCCGAGCAGTTGGCAGTCGCGTGTCACTTCCGAATTCGACCGAATCCTCGGCCCTCGCACATCCGACGCGTGTACAGTGACTCCTCCATCCGAAGCCGCCTTACCTCGCCCCGACCCGTGTCGCACCAGCTGTCCGAAGCGGTCCAATCAGAAGCCTCCAGCGAGGCCCTCGCATGCGCAGCCATGTGCGAACCCACGTGCAAGCCTTCCCCTGCGAACCTCGGATATGCGACGCATGGCTTCTTCTCATCCGTCCGATCAGCAGCTTCGGACCCTATAAATACAACGGGCATGTGAACCCTCCCGGGTACTTTTGGGATTTTGCCACTTTTAACCCCTTTTTCCATATTTTCTTCACCTTAACATTCCCCGAAGCCCCGGTATAGATTCTAACACCCGGAATACACCACGAAGTGCCCGAGAAGCCCGGAAAATTTATCATTTCGGTTTCGAAGCCCGACCCTTCGCAGAGCCCGGTTTCTCAATAAAACTCCCGGTTTTATTAGAAACGATCGTTTTAGGAAACAAATTGCTGCCCGATTTTCATTAAATCAGGTGAGTGTGTAGTTACTTTCACCTTACACATAGATATGAAGTATTTTACATAAAATATGTGTTGTGTGAATATTTATTGTTTGTTTATTTGAGTTGGATGTTGAAGGTGTGATTTATACATGTTTTTAAATAATTTAAACTGTATATGTATTTTTATCTACAAAAATGTTGGGTAAAACATGGGTAGAAGAAATAGTGGGAGTGATGAAAGGTGAGTTGGATAAAGGAGATGATCAGTAATATTGATCATGAGTTGAGGGTGAGTGGTGAAATTTGAGAGAATCACTTACCCAAAATGTTGGCCCCTGTCATTCAGCAGAGTAGGGATGACAACCATGGACTATTCTAGATGGTCTGTGGAACACTAGCAGGCCCGCAACCTGTAGGTGTAATGAACTATATGTTCATTTGATGTACTCTAAAAACCCATTGACATGTATTGCAGGGGGGAATACATGTAAATAATACTGTCGATAAATGAGAGCTATGGACTTAGCACATGTTGAATAAACCTTCGCAGCTATGGACTTACTGCATGTTGTATAAACCCAGGTGATGGTGTGACCTTGTGCCTATTCCTTAGGATGAATCCTTAGGAAGGAGTGATAGTTGATTCTTAGGTTAAACCCTTAAGAAATAAATAAGATAATGGGGTTGGGGTAATTTGGTTGATTGTTTGATGTTTAAGTACAATAAATTTATTTATTGTGGGTTGAAAACCCTATATGCTCACCAGGCTTCCAAGCCTGACCCACTCAGCTTTTTATGATTACAGGTAGTGGACCCCGAGCATAGTCGGATGATGACGATGAGTGATTTATGGATTATAGGCCAGTAATTATAAATAACTATTGTAAGGCTTATAATGTCTTGTTTATGCTTTTGATCTGTATCGGAACATGACATCCCGAGGTTTTAATATAAAAGGAAATTATATATTTCTTAAAGAAAGGTTTTGACAAACTTTTATCATGTTTTGTTTTTGGGGACCAATTCCGCAATATCTTTTAAAAATATTCTCTGACTTTATTTTAAAAAGCATAAATTAAATCGGTCTTTTCTGGCCGAGAATATAGGGGATGTCACAACCTCCCACTACATCACAACCTAGATCTTGGCCGGATCGACCAATATACCCTTCTGATTGACGAGGAAGCCTAATAACTGCACCTTGGGCAACCAGGACTCACATTTGGAGAATTTGGAATAAAGCCTCTCCCTCCTCAAAGTCTCCAGAACCTCTCATAAGTGATCCTCATGTTGCTCCCTGGTCTTAGAATAGACGAAAATATCATCAATGAAGAAAATCACCGACCGATCTAGCATCGGCCTACAAACCTTGTTCATGAGGTCCATAACGATGTCGGTGCATTGGTGAGCCCAAAAAGCGTCAATACAAACTTGTAATGACCATATCGAGCTTTGAAAGCCATCTTCTGAACGTCCTCATACCGAAGCCTCATCTGATGGTAGCTTGAATGCAAATCAATCTTGAAAAACCAAGATGCACCCTGTAGTTGGTCGAACAAGTCATCAATCCTCGGAAGTGGATAATGGTTCTTCACCATTAACTTCTTCAGATTAAATAGTTGATGCACATCATCTGGGAACTATCCTTCTTCTTCACAAAAAGGATCGGTACTTCCTAGGGTGAACTACTCGGCCGATAAACCCCTTGTCTAACAACTCTTGCAGCTGTGTAGACAAATCTTGCATCTCGGGTGGTGCTAACTGATAGGGTGCCTTGGCTATCAGAGCCGCACTTGGTACCAAGTCAATCCGGAACTCGACTTGCCTCACCGGAGGCAATCCAGGAATATCCTCGGTAAATACATCAGGATACTCCCAAATGACCGGTACATCATCATCCATCTTCTTTCCCTCCTCTATAGCATCCAACACATAGACCACGAAACTAGAACAACCCTGCTGTAGATACCTCCTAGCTCTCGCAGTTGAACAGAGAGCTGGTCCCCGTTGAGCACCCTCTCCATGAATAATTAGTTCTCCCCCACTTGGGGTTCGAACTCGCACTAACTGGTGCTCGCAATCAATCATTTCCCTATTAGGGCTCAACCAATCCATCCCATGATGACTTTGCTCTCGCACAAAGGAATATGAACCAAATTGATCGGATACCTCTCTCGAAACAGCTCAGGTGTACATTCCGGATGAACCCTCGATACTCTCATTGGACGATCGTCGGCGATCTCCACCTCTAATGGATACTCAAGCTCCCTGGGAGCGTCACCAAACCTCTTGTTGAGAGCAAGAGATAAAAACGATCGGGTGGCGCCCGAATCAAAAAGAACCAAGGCCTAGACACCGTTCACCAAGAACGTCCCTAAACAATCATATACATAATAAGCATAAATAATAAAAAAAATGAGATAGTGAGGAGATACATACCGGTGACCACATCTGGTGCTGCACGAGCCTCCTCGGTTGTCAACTGGAAAGCTCGACTCCTCATAACTTCCGTCTCCACCTGACCTTGAAGGCCATCAGTAATTCTCAATGTCGCTGGGGTGGGTGATGTAACCGCTCCTGCTGTCAAACTTAGACAATCGGTCTTCTTGTGGCCCTCTGATTGCAATGAAATCAAATCAGATTCGACACCTGTGTGGCGACATCACAATCTCTGATGTAGTGACCAGTCTTTTCGCACTTATAGCATCCCGAACCACCCACTCTGCAAACCCCATCGTGCATCTTTCCGCACTTGCTGTTGCAGCCTCCGGCCTGCTGGCCCCTCTCTCGATGATCATAAGTCTTGGGTTTCTTCACAGGACCCCTAACCGTTTGTACCTACTCAGTCTTTCTCTTCCCAAGGTGCTCCAAATAAATCTCCCGTTCTCGGGCTCTAGCTATAATGTCCTCCAATGTCTGACATGCTGAAAAACTAACAAACTCCCTGATATCCACTTCAGCATGTCATGGTGTCACGTCTTATTTATCACTTCGTCTTTGGCATACTGTGGAACCATTAAGGCTCTGTACCGAAACTTGGCGGTGATATCCGCCATAGTCTTAGTCATCTGGCGTTGGTCCTGGAACTCCTTCGCTAGGTGTTGCACCTTGATGGCTGGTGAAAACTCCGCTCAAAATTGGGTCACAAAGTCAGGCCAGGTCATGGCCTCAATAGCTGGTGCTCCCAGTGCATATCCAATATCCTCCCACCAATCCGGCTCGATCCCTCAAACAGCATGCATCGAATCTCTCCTTTGACCCCTCGGGGCAGAATCTCGTCATCTGGGTACACTCCATGTCTACTATCCACCTCTTGGAGGCAATGGGGTCTTTCACCCCAAAAAACTCTGGTGCCCCACATCCCCGAAAATCCTTGAATGTGATGGTACGGGCTCCACACTTCCTGGCAGACATCTCGAACCTAAAGGCCTGAAAGCACTCCTCCATCATCTCAATGATCCACCAAGGATGCCTTTTGTAATCTCAAACACGATGAACTGACATAGCCCCTCGTCGATTGTTTCGGTACCAAAACCCAAACCTGACCCAAATCATGAACCTCCTGCTCCACCACGTTTCATCACCATACAAAAAACACAATATACAAATAATCAGTACACGTACAAAGAGGTTCACACTCCCGAAGTATCTCAGAATCATCATGACTTTCCTTATCTCAGGTATAGATCATGTGTTTTCAGTAGTACAGGAGCCATACTACCTTCCATACCTATCTATACCTTCCTTAAAGATCGCCTCAACTCCTCCAAATCACTTCCCTACTACCAATTACCTCACTTGCACTATAGAGCGCCCTATTCACTAAAACATCTCATAGGCTTTCCTAGGGTTCCCTCCCCACCACTCTACGCCACCAGCTATAGAAGAGACGCCCTCCAATACCTTCTGACTACCTCATAAATATAATTAGATGTCACCGACACAAGATAATATTCAACCGTTAGGTCCCACCCTACAACGGTTGGACTCAAATAAGAGTTGTGCAGTAGACCCGAACCTAACCTTCTATATCATCTAGCCCCCAACAACATGTAACTTGACGCATTCCCTTATTAGTTGTTCGACATCAATGGGTCTCTAGAAGCACAAAGCAAGCAACATTCGGGCATCGAGTAGACCTATCCAGTGCATCACCTAATCAGGTCATTCTATCTAGCATCCAAAATTCATACTAGCATGCTAATGGGTTTTGAGCATTCCAACACTCCTATGGTGTACATGCAACCCTAGATACATTGGATTTATGTTTTCTCTATTATAAATGCAAACTTTCATTTTTCTAAGGCATCATCCTAACTAGCATACTATGGAGTATATACACTACAAAAATCTAGTTAGATGACTTACCTTTGTTGTAGCTTTGAAACCATAAGCCTTTAAGATCCTAGCACCCTAAGTGTGATGCCTCAAATGCTTCACACAACACCACCAACAATGGAAGACTTGAGAGAGAATTCCTTTCTTCACAAAATCGACTAGCACTCTTCTAAGTTCACTTAGGTGCCCATTTTGGTAGCCTTAGGGTCTCTTATATAGTGTGGCAAACTAGGGTTACACCATGTAAACCCTAATGACCTTCCATATCCCTCATGCTCCATGGGTTAAAACCTCCATGGAGTATCCATGGGTCACCACATGGGTTTAGCCCAACATAAAGAACTATGGATCATAAGCCCACTTTATAAGAATGAATGATTTACCAAATCAACCCCTTATATTTAATTAGTCTCTTTATCACAAAATTAATTCCAAAATAATTATTGATCAATACTAATTAAATAATATGATTTCATATTAATATATTAGAACTTATAATATATTAACAAATCATAAGTATCCTCTCCTCATTAGTCCATCCTTACAAATTGTTCTGGTGCCATGCAACCCAAACGGACCATGATACTCTCGAGTCAAGTACATACCAACTATAGTTATGGGCTTAGATACTAAATCCAACAGTCTCCCACTTGAATAATTCTAATAACTATAGTTGCAAGTATGACCTCAAACACCGACTAGCACTCGTAGCTCTTAAAAGCCTCTGTCGAACCGTGACACTCCATTTTAGATAAGTGATCATATAATCCTCTGTTCTCAAGATATCAGTTGGACAAATACATGGAACAACGTTGTACTCATTTTCCAGCAGTTTGTTTCCCGATTTCCGATTTGTTTAACATAGAACTTAATCAAACACATCAATTTAGTTCTGTCCGGGCGCGGCACATAAGTCAAAACAAAATCATCGAGGGACCCAAGATATCGCTTTTGATCCTCCAAGGACTAAAAGGAACAGATAAACTTCGACAGCATATGTTTGTACTAACTATTCATTGAATCATACACAACAGCACGTTTTATAACATCGAGTTACCGATGCATTTTCGTACTATCAATGTACAACCAACTCATAGTCAACAACTCATATATCTATGTTTGAAGACTTATATGATATTATCGTCTCACGATCACTCGAGATGAATTCCATGAAGTGATACAAGTGAGCGTAGGTTTAATCCAATACTCAAACCTTATGAGCACTCATGAATGTTGCAGCAAACTTTTCTATGTCTAACACAATTCAGACAAATCTACAAGCCAAATTCATGACAGTCTTGATCCAATCCCTACTTCCAACGTATGATCGACTGTGGATAGTTTGAATAATATAATTATTCTGGAAGTCAAAACATGCAAAGTGAAACAATAGTAAATGATTGACACAAGACAATACCATACTAGTAAATAAAAACACCTTTTATTTAAGCATCAAATGTCAATTACATTTCAACTATTACAAGTTTCGAAAGCTATCTAATCATTAAAACTAATATCGTCCTTCATCCCTTCGTGAGGGGATCTGCTGGATTCTCCTCTGATAATACCCTCTTCGCTACGAGGAGTCCTTTTTCTATTCGATGTCTAATGAAGTGATATTTTCTGTCGATGTGCCTGGATCTCCTACGATCTCTTGGTTCCTTGGCTAAGGCAACTGCACTCTCGCTGTCATAGAAAATCTCCATAGGCTCCTTTATAGCTGGTACAACTCCAAGGTCTCCAATGAAGTTCTTCAGCCATATTGCATCCTTCGTCGCCTCGCTTGCTGCTATGTACTCTGATTCGCATGTTGAATCAGCTACTGTCTCCTGCTTGGAACTTTTCCAAGTTATTGCTCCTCCATTCAGAGTAAATACACAGCCTGACTGAGATCGTAACTTATCTCTGCGGTCTGAAAGTTGGCATCACTATACCCTACCATTCTTAAGTCATCACTCCCACCGAGGGTAAGGACCCAGTCCTTAGTCCTCCGCAGGTACTTGAGAATGTTCTTAACCGCAGTCCAATGAGCCTTGCCAGGATTACCTTGATATCTGCTGACCATGCTCAACGAAAAGGCCACATCAGGGCGAGTACAAGTCATAGCATACATGATCGAGCCAACAGTGGAAGCATATGGTATTCGACTCATCTCAGCTATCTCAGCCTCTGTACTCGGACTCTAAGTTTTACTCAGTTTGGTATTGCTCTGGATCGGTAAG
Organism: Lactuca virosa; assembly: GCF_052849685.1. Taxonomy (NCBI): domain Eukaryota; kingdom Viridiplantae; phylum Streptophyta; class Magnoliopsida; order Asterales; family Asteraceae; genus Lactuca; species Lactuca virosa. The sequence continues at coordinate 89,254,588 of NC_136434.1, forward strand.
TCACCTTTCTTGGAATCCTACATGCTGAATCTTTTCAACACTTTATCCAAGTAGGTACTTTGACTAAGTCCAATTAGTCTCTTACTCTTGTCTCACAATATCCTTATCCCCAGAATATAGGCAGCTTCTCCGAGGTCCTTCATAGCGAAATACTTCCCAAGCCAGGACTTAACCTCCTGCAAGGTTGGGATGTCATTTCCTGTGAGTAGTATGTCATCCACATACAATACCAAAAAGCTAACTATGCTCCCACTAGCCTTGACATATACACAGGACTCATCCTCGCTTCTTGAAAAGCCAAACTCTTTGACCTTCTCATTGAAACCCTCTGGCTGACTCATGTAAACATCCTCAGCCAACTTTCCATTAAGTAAAGCGGTTTTGACATCCATCTGCCATATTTCATAGTCATGAAATGTGGCTATGGCTAGTATAACCCTAATAGACTTAATCTTCGCTACTGGTGAGAAGGTCCCATCATAGTCAACTCCTAGAGTTTGAGTAAAGACCTTCGCAACCAATCGTGCCTTATAAGTGTGGACCTTACCATCCATGTCAGTCTTCTTCTTGAAGATCCATTTGCACCCGACTGTCTTATGACCCGGTACATTTTCAACCAAGTTCCAAACTTGGTTGTCATACATGGACTGAATCTCGCTGTCCATCGTCTCCTTCCATTTAGCAGACTCGGGGCCTTCCATGGCTTCCTTGTAGTTGTTAGGTTCATCCAAATTTATCAGTGTGCTATCACTGATAAATGTATCACCCTCAGATGTTATATGAAAACCATATAATACAGGTCGAACACTAACTCTACTGGAACGCCTCAGAGGTACAGACTCGTCAATCGGATCGACAGGAGTTTCCTCCTCAGGTTGATCGCTAGTGTTTGAGGTTCCTTCACTACTTGACTTTTGAAGTTCTTCAAGGTCAATTTTCCTCCAACTGTCTCCTTGTCCTATGATCTCTCTCTCGTGAAAGACTCCTCTCCTCGCAACTAAGACAACATTATCACTCGGTCTATAAAAGAGATAACCAAAGGATTTCTATGGGTAGCCGATGAAAATACACCGCTTACTTTGAGGTTCGAGCTTGTCGTGAGTCTCGCGTCTCACGAAAGCCTCGCAACCCCAAACCTTGATGTGGTCTAATTTGGGAGTCTTCCCAGTCCACATCTCGTGAGGTGTTTGGGCAACCTTTTTAGTTGGAACTAGATTAAGGATATGGGCGACAGTCTCCAAGGCATACCCCCAGAATGAGATAGGTAACGAAGCTCGACTCATCATGGAACGAACCATGTTCAACAAGGTTCGATTGCGCCTCTCAGCCACACCATTAAGCTGTGGTGTCCTAGGTGGCGTCAACTGTGAAACAATTCCACATTCCTTAAGATAGTCTAGGAACTCGATACTAAGATACTCACCACCCAGATCGGATCGGAGCATCTTTATCTTCCTGCCCAGCTAATTCTCCACTTCTTGTTTAAACTCTTTGAATTTCTCAAAGGTTTCTAACTTATGCTTGATTAAGTAGATATAGCCATATCTACTGTAATCATCAGTAAAAGTCATATAGAAGTGGTTAGCATCCCTTGTGGCGGTTCTGAAGGGCCCACACACATTGGTGTGTATGAGATCCAACAAACCTTCACCCCTTTCATAAGTACCAGTGAAGGGTGACTTGGTCATTTTTCCAAGTAAGCAAGATTCGCAAGTGTCATCCGACCATAAGTCGAATGATTCCAAAACTCCAGCCTTTTGGATTTGGCCTATGCGCTTCTTGCTGACATGTCCAAGACGACAAGGCCACAAGCATGCTTTATCCAATTCATTGGAAGAATCAATGTGCAACACATTATTTCCTAAGTTGTCTACAACCATCACAGTTTCATATACACCATTATAAGGTAATGCTTCAAAATAAAAAACATCATTATAATAAGCATTAATAGGACCAAATTCAGTATCAAATGAAAAAATAAACCCTCGTTTGTTCAAACCATGAAAGGAAATAACATTTCTTGCCTTTTCAGACGAGTAGCAACAATTATTCAAATCTATTTCTAACCCACTACCAAGAAATAAAGAGTAAACTCCAATCTTGGTCACAGGTGAAACCTTCCTATTCCCCATGATCAAGTTTCTCTTTTCGTGCTCCACATCCTTACTTCTTTTAGGCCCTACACATCAGAACAAATGTGAATTCCACAACCTGTGTCAAGAACCCAAGAGTTAGTATGTGATGATTTTTTAGATAGAATAGTATAAATACATGCATGGGTGGGTTTAACCTTCCCATCCTTAACATCCTGTAAGTATTTGGGGCAGCTTCGCTTCCAGTGCCCTTTCTCATGACAATAGAAACACTCTGCTTCCTTAGGAAAGGAAGAGGGAGCAGCAGAACCAGCATTGGTCCCACTTGAATAGGATCCATCAATAGACTTTCCCTTATGGCTCTTTGAGGAACCTTCCTCTTCTTCCCTTTCCCTTGTCCAATTTCCAGAACAGGGGCGGTGGTAGGAGTAGTAACAACCGATTTACCTTTGAGACCACTTTCGGCAGTCCTCAAAAGCCCTTGAAGTTTGCTAAGTGTGACCTCCTCCTTGTTCATATGATAGGTCATGCGGAACTGATTATAACATGGAGGTAAGGAGTGTAGAATGATATCTATAGCCAACTCCTCAGGGAAGTTCACATTCAAGTTTAGCAATCGGTCCACAAACCTTTGCATTTTCTGCAAGTGCCCCGTGATGGGTTCACCATCCTTCACTCTAGTTGTTATCATGGAAGAGATGATTTCATACCTCTCTTGACGAGCACTCTGATGGTATCTTTCCATCAGGTGCTGGTGCATCTCAAAAGGGTAGAAGTCCTCATAGGAATTTTGGAGTTCAGCTGTCATGGTGGCCAACATTATACAAGACACCTTGGTGGCATCCTTCTCATGAGTCCTAAACTCAGCGATTTCCTCAGGAGTAGCAGAAGACTCATCTATTTCCTTAAGCTCCCTGTCTAGGACATATTTCTTGTCCTCATAACGACTGACCATTCTGATGTTCCTCATCCAGTCATTGAAGTTGGAACCATCAAAGATGACTCTCCCACAAAGGTTCATGAGAGGGAAGGAGCCAGTAGGGTTTGAGCCAGAAGCAGTGTTGGAAGACATCTGAAAAGAAATAAAGACAAGTTTAGATTAGATAAAGAGTCCTTAATATAACACCCAAATGAAATATTAAGGCTAGGACCCAACACAATATTTTACAAATTGGAAGAGGGATGTCGTAATCCAACTTGCAAAATATTTGAAAGTAGGTAAACGACGATTTACCAATTTCCACCATGAAAAACGAAATAGTTATTAAGTTTTAATTGGATTGAAATTCCTAGATCCTTTGAGATTATTGAAATATTCAATGGCATGTTTAAATCTCGATTATGCCCTTTAGGTTTGTGACTGGGATACCGAGGATCACAAACAAGGTGTGAATAACCATGAAAAATGTGCTTGGTACTCCCAACTTTATCACCTAATCAATGTGCCGGTTGACCACACACGCTCCATTGATCTTATGATAAACATCGAGCTACCGTTTGACATCCTTACTAGTCCAAGTTAATGTGCCAGTTAACCACACGCGCTCCATCAACGACTTGGCAAGGTGCAAAGTGCAATTTTCATGGATTAGCATCAATTTCACATTTTCCTAAAGTAACTAAGATTGGGAATTTAATAAAACATTTAGTTACTTTATTATCATTATACTTAATGAGAATTATAGTCCTATCCTACCCGTTCGGCTAAAGACCCTCCACCAGTCAAGGAAGCGGTGGGTGAGAGTGGACACCCATTAAACTGCCATTTTATAGGCAGTAACCTTATACTCCCCTTATAGACCGACTTCGTGAATGAGGCCTACTAGCGGTAAGACTGATATGATCTTATATATATATATATATATATATATATATATATATATATATATATATATATATATATATATATATATATATATAATTACCTTATAATACTATAAAGTATAAGGGTTGAATTTTAGACTTTTAAAATTCTAGGGTTTGGAATTAAAGTATTCTAAAGTGACTTTACAAATTCCAAAACTTGAGGGAAAGTTTTGAAACTATTCAAAACCTTTCATTTTTATAACTTATGAGTTTTAATGACTTTTAAGGAAAAGACTTTTGGAATTTCATAACTTGAGGACAAGTTACGGAGTCCATTAAAAGACATTTAGATCAATAATTAAACTAACAAGAAATGTCAAATAATATTTATGATCTAGCAAAACTCATAAGAAAGGATAATTCACATCAACAATTTTCAAGAATCATATAAACTAATATAAAACTTGAAACTTTGACAATTATCTTTGAAATTGGATGAGCACAATCATTAACAAATCAAAAACAGGTTTATTTTTTCAAAAACAGTTTAGGGTATTGATTCTAGTCCAATTCTGACTTTGAAACTCGAAATTCTACATCCAGGAGCACCAACTCGTCGAGTGCATGAACTGGCTCGGCGAGTTGGTTAGTTTTTAGGGTGGACTCGGCAAGTCTGTTAGTAGACTCGGCGAGTTCACTGTTCAGACAGCATAAAATCGATTTTTTCAAGCTTTGAAAACAAGTAGCATCAAGTATAATGGAAAACAAGCCCAATCTCTGATACCACTGATGGGTTTTGAGCATTCTAACACTCCTATGGTGTACATGCAACCCTAGATACCTTGGATCTATGTTTTCTCAATTATACATGCAAACTTTTATTTTTCCAAGGCATCATCCTAACTAGCATACTACGGAGTATATACACTACAAAAATCTAGTTAGATGACTTACCTTTGTTGTAGCTTTGAAACCTTAAGCCTTTAAGAGCCTAGCACCCCAAGTGTGATGCCTCAAATGCTTCACACAACACCATCAACAATGGAAGACTTGAGAGAGAAGTCCTTGCTTCACAAAATCGGCTAGCACTCCTCTAAGTTCATTTAGGTGCCCATTTTGGTAGCCTTAGGGTCTCTTATATAGTGTGGCAAACTAGGGTTACACCATGTAAACCCTAATGACCTTCCATATCCCTCATGCTCCATGGGTTAAAACCTCCATGGAGTATCCATGAGTCACCACATGGGTTTAGCCCAACATAAAGAACTATGGATCATAAGCCCACTTTATAAGAATGAATGATTTACCAAATCAACCCCTTATATTTAATTAGTCTCTTTTGATCACAAAATTAATTCCAAATTAACTCTTGATCAATACTAATTAAATAATATGATTTCATATTAATATATTAGAACTTATAATATATTAACAAATCATAAATATCCTCTCCTCATTAGTCCATCCTTACAAATTGTTTCCGTGTCATGCAACCCAAATGGACCATGCTACTTTCGGGTCATGTACATACCAATTATAGTTATGGGCTTAGACACTAAATCCAACACATGCAACCCTACAAGCTCAAACAACATGCATATAAAGGCATCTCTCCTGGCATTCTATCATGCAATCCTGAGCAGATCCTTAGCCCTAATATAGCATGCAATTCTCATATACTCATACGAGGACAATAACATAACACATATATGGGTATTTTGGGAAATACTTACTTGAGATCGGCTGATTGTACGCATCACACCCCTTTTTCGTTGTCAAAGTTTTTTAGAAAAGTTGTTTTCTTTTTAAAAAAATCTTACCATTTCCTCAGTTTGAGTTCAAACACACCCGAGAGTGATCCTAAATCCCTCAAACAAAGGCTCTGATACCAACTAGTAGCGCCCCAAAATTATAAGAGTAAATTTTTCTTTTAAATAATCAAAACAACCATCCATTCAATCTGAAATCCCATCAAAGTATGAAAACATGAAATATAATCATTAGAGTACAAAAAAAATCAAATAAAATCATGCGGAACACTGGTGGATACGGTACAATTACTTCAAGCTCTTCTCTTTAGAACTGGAAGTACCAGAAAAACTGAACATAAAACCGTAAGCACAAAGCTTAGTGAGTTCCCCAAAATACCTCATACCATACATACATAACAGCTCGAAGTTGTATGAGTCTATTTCAACCCAAGTTTCTATTTCACCCTCGAGTCTATTTCAACTCAATCAGTGTTTTTCAACCGAACAGGTATATTTCACCCCACGGTTCTATTTCACCCCCGAGTCTATTTCAACTCGATCAGTAATTTTCAACCGAACGGGTCTATGTTACCCCCGGGTCTAATTCACCCCTACACCTAAGCATACAGACATATCATCTTGAGTCACAAAGACAACACGTACATACAGGCATATCAGCAAGTGTCACAAAGACAACTATCATCCTACAAACATAATCCAGTAGGTCGGCATTAGTGCCTTCGACCCACAAGTACAGTGAATAGACTCACCTCTCAGTCGATAACCAGTTGTTGCTACTCTCACTCTCGAAAATACAAATGATATACACCACCTATACAGCCACACACGGTAAACCCTTAACTTTTCTTCCAAAATGTAACATCCTGATTCCGAGGTATAATATTTATATATGTTTTATTTATGGGTTAACTAGGTGACTCGACGAGTTGGTGCCTCAACTCGTCGAGTAGGGATGATTTGGACACGTGGGTTCAATAACCGACTCGACAAGTCAAAGAGACGACTCGCCGAGTTGGCGATGTGAGAAGAAACCCTAAATCTTCGGGGTTGTAACCTATCTAAAGGACCTTATGTCCTCATTTCCGCCTCACCAGCCACCCAAATCCCCTGTGTGAAACCCTAATCGGCCATTAGAGCTAAGAGAGAGCGAGAGAGCTTATATTGAGTGTTTTTGGTGAACCATTGGAAGAGAAGAAGAGAGATTCAAGTAAGGAACGAGGAAAGGCTTTGGAATCTAGTGTTCTTTCACTTGGAGCTTCTGTTGGAAGGTAAAAGTCATCACCTTGATCATCGTATTGTTTAGATCTTGTTAATGAGGAACTTTTGGGGCTTTTTCCATATTTCCCTTGAGATTTTGTGTGACTTATGCTTGCTAAGCATTGACACATCAGATCTGGACCTTGTGAGGTCCATAGAGTCCAAAAGTCCCAGCTTTATCCAACCATAAAAGAGTTATTGTGCTTAAACACCTTAGTTAGAGATTTTAGTGGCATTATGGAGCAAATATAACATACATGCACATAAAGATCGAAGCTTTACGTGATATTCGAACCTTAGGAGTCTAGATCTAGAGTTTGGGGTAGCAGATCTCCCTTAAAACGTCTGAATGAGAAGTTGACTCAAAGGACTCGATGAGTCGATGAGCTGACTCGACGAGTCAGCTAGGGTTTTCCCCAATGAGTCTGGACATGGGTCACTCGGCGAGTCGACTAGACGACTCGATGAGTTAAGTTGGGTTTTTGCGATGTTTTGAGGAATAATGGGGACTCGGTGAGTCACATAGGTGCACTCGACAAGTCAGGTCAACATGGACAGTTCACTCGAGTGTTGACTTCCGTTGACTTTAGGGTTTGGTCAAGGTAGAACTTATGGAGACCATGGAGGGGTAAAATGGTCTTTTACCCATATTAGGAGCTAAAGAGGGACTATCATGAGTTTATTTGGAATTATGATCTTTAAGTGTTAATTAGAGATGCTTGTTACATGTAGGCGGGGGTTAGACTGTTCGAGGGGTATTCAGCTTACTTGCTTGCTTACGAGGTGATTCTTCTCACTATACTTACCATGAGTGGTATCTTTGTGCGACCGGAAGGTCCTATGTGCTTACTTAAGTTATATGATATTATGCATTTTGTCTGTGTGATATATATGTTATATTTTGTGTTTACTGAGATCGGACCGGAGGGTCCCAACCGAGTTGTGGGACCGGAGGGTCTTCACTGAGATACTGGACTGGAGGGTCCAACCGAGCTGTGAGACCGGAGGGTCCTCACTGAGACACATGATCGGAGGGTCCACACCGAGACGCATGTGACCGGAGGGTCCATGCCGATTTATAGCCATGAGAGGCTTATTATTTGTGTATGTGGTATTTTGGGGAACTCACTAAGCTTCGTGCTTACCGTGTTATGTGTGATGTGTTTCAGGTATCTCTCAGGACCGCGGGAAGGCACCGACATGATTGTACACACTTGTTCGAGACTAGGTTGAGGATTATGGGATTTGACTTTATTTGTGGATTTATGTTGACATTTTGAGATACATGTGGTTTTATGAAATACAATATATGAGTTTTATGTGTTTTTAAAATGAAAATTTTGGTTTGAAAATTTACGGTGTTAAACAAAACTAGGGGTTGACCAAAAGTGAAATCAAGCAAAAAGTCAATGGTCAACATTGACTTTAGTTAACCGCCACATCATGGCCATCCATGACCACGTCGTGGCCCATATACGACAATACAGACGGGCATTTTCTAGTCTCCACATTGTGGCGACCTAAGGCCACGTCGTGGGCACTGGGTTCCTAATAACTTAATGGGTGAAGTCATTTTCTTCGATTCTAAGAGCTCCAAAGCTCATATTTGGTCCAAATACTCTAAATGGCCTGGAGATTCATAAAGTTGCAAACTTTATGAGATCTCACCATCCAAAATCATCAAGATATGAAGACTAAGGGACAAAATCTAAAGATCTAGCAACTTAGTAAGGGAAAGGTTGAGTTTTGGACACTCACCAAGGTCCAGAAGATGTGTTAGAAGATGAAGATGATGTTATCAAAGTGATTATCCACACCAAAAGCTTCCTTCTCCTTCAAACACCACCACAAGTACCAAAATGAGTTCACAAATGCAATGGAGGCTAGGGTTAGGGTTTTTGGTCGTAGGAGGGTGATGGAGGTTGAATGATCACAAAACCCTAGCCATAAGGTCCTTTAAATAGGACCTAAAGCCCAATAATTAGGGTTTTCTCCAAAAACAGCTACCACATCGTGGCACCCATGGCCACGCCGTGGCGAGTCATTAACTCATGCCACCATAAAAATAATGTCACACTATGGTGAAGCTCCACCACGCCGTGGCCACCCAAAAGAAAGCTTAAAACAATAATGAATTAACTCATACCTAAAACGGGTGTTACACCCACACACACACACACACACATATATATATATATATATATATATATATATATATATATATATATATATATATATATATATATATGTTTATACCTTAATAAGCATTTACCATGTTTTGCTGAATTTTAAGAGGTACAAGACCTTATGCAACACATACAATGAATTTATGCATTGAATCTTATTTAGTCATACCATCGAATACATAGTCTCAATTATATCCCTTAAAAATCTCCACCTAACTAATGAGAATCAAACTGAATGGGGAAGACTTATTCCCAATCTGTTCCTTGAAATAAGGGATTTGAGTCCTTTTATCTTGTTTCTCTTCTGTTTATAAATAAACATTGCCACCGCCAACAGAAACAATTCCAACAAATAGAGTATCGTTCTGCCTACACGATGTTATTCTGTTTTAGATGTGCCATGGATGTTCTCTGTCGATCTCTCTCCTCTGTTTCTCTTCTTAAAATCACTACCGCCACCTTCTCTTCCCCACGGCCGGATCCCTATGAACTATCTCCTTTATCGGCGACTTATGGTTCCTATTGGTGGGGATAGAGGGGGGATTTGATCAAGCATATCAGATTGTGTTATTTCACCGCCATTAGTAACCCCCACCAGAGCACCATTACAGTTTACCCTTTTCATTGTCGGCATCTCTCTCTTTCTCTAAAAAGCCCTAATTGCCACCACGAAGACCAACTACATGTAGTTCTTGATATGGTTCTACTTGCAACATATATAGAAATATTAAGTAGTTTGAAAATTTTGGTGCTTATAATGGTAAGATTTCACATCTATCGTCTATTATTTTGACAAATTCCTTCCTGTTTCTCGGCATTTCTCCCGTATCTTTGCGTTCTCTATTCACAAATCCAGGATATAGTGCCCATTTGCCTTCGTCGAGTCTTCTAGGGTTCAATCCAACTCACAGATTTCTCTTATCTTCTCTCCACAAGCCCTAGATCGAATCTCTTATCTTCTCTCCACAAACCTAGATCGAATGTTGTCGCCCCCATCATCTACATCATATAAGGCAACACCCACCACCAACACTCTCCTCCTTCTCTCTTCCTATCCGGCGGCGTTCACCACCATACACCACCGTGTAAACCACCATCATTGATTTTATCAATTTCATCACTTTCTAATTTACGATTTAACTGGATTTTCAGGACTCCCGTGAAGCCCGCACTGCCATCACCATCGAGGTCTCTCTCACACTAATCCATTCATCTAATCATGTGTAAGTGTGTGTTTATCTTCTTAAAGTTCCATAAATACTTTCTCCCTGGTTGTTAATTAGTTTTTTGTATGTATATGTGTGTTTAACCTTTGAACAACCATTTTTGTTTCAGCGAGCCCATGGATCTTCTTGGCCACTTTTCATGGTAAGCCCTAACGTTTTGAGCTCCATATCTTAGTTTGGAACTTTTGTTCCCAGATATAAAACTATTTGATTTACCTCTCGGGTTTCCAGTAAACTTATTTGTATTTTGCAGGCTCAAGAAGTCTTTAATGAAGCTGGAGTATGTGGATTCTCGAAAGGCATTTCTGTGACTTTACTTATGGTATGTGTCATATTTTTGCTCTCTGTGTATGTCTGTTTGTTATGTCTTTGTTTCCTATAATAAGAATGGTTGTATTACTGATCATGATTCATCATTTGGATCATTTCTTGATAATTTTCTTGACTCTTTATTTTACCTTACAGTCAGGGGTTCAATATTTTGTGTTGTGCAGGATTAACCATCGCAGAAAGTGAAGCAATAAGTGAAACTAAAAAGTCTGTTCCTAAATATTGTGATATTAATGAAAGGAAGTGAGGCCGTAAGTCAAATACTAAGTTTTGGTAATGAAATGCTTTGCACAGTCCTTTTGATGAGCTTTTTTGTTTGCCTTTATTGTTTAAATCACTTAATTAACTAAGATAATAATCTCAGCATCTGTCTTTTTTTAAGGGTGAGTTACAAGGGTTGTTGCATTGTAGTCTTGGGATCTCTTCAATTCAACTTGAAGGTAAGTCACAAGTCTGAAACTCCAATAATAAAATGTATGGAAACATCTTTAAATTTGATTTGGTTTTTGGAGGGACTGTATGTATGATGAAAGGGGGTTATTGTTGTGTAAACTTAGAAAAGAAGGAATTTAATAAATTCTTGGTTTGGCAAATGCACATGGACCAGCATAATCTGGAAGTAAATGTTAGTGGTCAAAAATTCTATTAATTAGGGGTATTTGTATTTGATGTCAAATTTAGATTTTTGTTTGTATTTTAAATGTTGGTTGCTTGAGAAGGATCTCTCAAAAAAACCTTAAACAAGCATCTTAAGCTACAGAGGATAAAATTCATGGACCGTATGTGTATATGTATCAAAAGCTCATGATTTTTTTTATTAAATCTGACCAAATGCCTGTCGCAATCGTTTTTCCATCCCCAGGTGTTATTTGCAAGCTTTTGTGCTTTCTAACTCATGGTTTTGTATGAGGCTGGGAGCTGATGGTGCCTCTCAGTCAATGTCGGCCTATGGCTTCATGTCATTCAAATTTGTTAGTTGGACGTCCATCTACTAAAACCGAAACGCATTATGGTAGTCAATATACCTCTGTATATTGTATGGTTGAACTGCTCAGTTCAAATGATTAAACAATATGATTTGTTATGAGCATCTTGTGATTGAGTATGAAAGTTAAAGACTTTGTTAATTATAATGTCATTTTTGCAGGTTCAACTACAAGTAGCAAAGCAAAAAAAAAAAAAAGCAATGTTGAGGTGGTTATGGTTCAACCATGCAAGACTCACCTAAATGTCTTTCCAGAAAAGGGAGAAGATGAAAAATGATTATTCGTTAGAGGATAGACTCCCAAATGTCGAAGGAGTAAGTGTGTATTCTAGGCGAGTTAGTAAATATTCTGCTTGCTTATTCTATTGATTTTGGTCATCAACATCAGGTTTCAAATCTCTCCAATCGTTTGCTGATATGTAACATTAATTTATGCACACATAACTTAGATGCAAGACATCAACACGACGCCAAAATTGCTACATGAGTTATAGATAGGTATACTACTTCATATGTCGTTGACTTGATGCATTGAGATCTTGGAATTTTATTTTTCCTACATATTTTCTTTAATTGGTCTTAAAATTTCCAAAACAGATTTTTCTGAATTTTTTCTTAATTTTCTTTTCAAATAATGCAAAAAGTTTTTATGCATGTCTGTGTGCTTGTATTTGTGGTTGTATGTGTGTTTGTGTCTGTTTGGCTGTCCCCATATTAAAATTGTACATTGATTGAAATTGTGCAAACATTTAATTTAATGTTATTAATTTTACAAGAGTTTATGGTGAATTTGGAAGGAGTGGAGTGGAGGGGATTTTCCCTTACAATATCAATCTCATGTTTATTTTTAGACGATTATTCACAAAAATGAAAATGATGTCAACTAATATTAGAGTTAAATGCAGAAGAATCTAGAAGATTAGTCCCACGTATCTATCCTGCTTCTCAACAGCTTGCTGCTCCTTGAGCTTATCAACAATTTCCAAGGTTATTTGATTACAAAAATAGTCGTGCTATTTTGTTATTTTATATATGTATTTTTAAACATTATCATGTATCACAAAAATGAATCTGTAGAATGTTGAGTAATTGTGTATTTGGATCTAGAGATGTATAATGTGACGGATTTTATCAAGTAATTAATGAAGACACATGTTATATACAAGAAAGCTACATGCATTATGAAATATTTATTTGAAATCTTTTCTGTAGTTTTTGTTTATATTATTATTATAATTTTTAGATCTAATGTGGTTGATTATATTGATATTTGAAATGTTACTTTATGTAGTTTGTAATAAAAAAAACTCACTACATTACATATATGGTCCCTATGGTATAGAGAATAGGCAACTTTGGTCTAATTTTTGTTTTCGTGAGAATGTCAATCCTTGTGGTTTACGTTTACTACACCACACTGACCACATCCAAAGAATTAGTGTAACCAATTAAGTTGTTTCTGGTTTATACACTCAAAGAACCGACTGGTTCTGTTGTTTCTGGTTTAAACACTCAAAGAATCGGTCGTTTCAATTAGTAACAATTGCTACCCGAAAACTAAATTTACATGATGGGGTTGGTTCAAAATCATGAATCTTGATATAATTTTTTTGGTACTTCTTATAAAATTTGTAGATACAAACATTCTTCGAGAGGCTGGTTCAACCAAGTGGACCCGAGAAGGAAAGCATCGAGTGGAAAGAGCCACAAAGAGTCTAACAACTATTGGAGGTTTTATTGACCGTATCTTCGAGTAAAGCACTATGAGATTTTGTATCAATAGATGTACAATATAAACTTAGTTGAAGTACACATAGTTGCGTTGACTGATAGTATATTTTTAAACGAAAACAGAAAACAGTATTTTACATCTAACCAAAAATAGGAACGTGTATAGTTTAAAAAAAACTTACAATGTTTTTCAATCTGACCAAACATAGGAACGTGTATATTAAAAAAAAAGATAATTTACATTATTTTTCAACAAAAAGAACTCGCCTAAAGGAACCAAATCCCTGCAGGGTAATAATTTGCTGAAAGAAAATTATTCATCACCATAATATTGCACAAGTATTCAACTAGAAACAAAAACATGAATAAAATGAAATACAATGATAAAAGAAAACCAAAGCCAATATGGTGAAGCCAAAAACCTAAACAAAAAAAGTCGAAAACCATTGGTTTTCCAAATTGACAAACCATTTTTTTTGTTTGGTTTCCTGGTTGACAATCCTGACAAATTTCAGTTAGTCATGCTTGACAAAGAACAATCTCGACTAATCCTTGTCCATTGTGTTTTGTTTAGCAGTGCTTGACATGTTCCACAATTAAACTATTCGCCGCCATAACTAAACTATTTGTCCAAAAGAACTAATCGCCTCTACAAAACTAATTTCCGAAAAAACTATTCGCACCCGTCGCTTGGCGCGGGTAAACAGCTAGTATATATATATATATATATATATATATATATATATATATATATATATATATATATATATATATATATATGAGTAAATTACACGAATGGTCCCTATGGTTTTGGGTAATTTGCACGTTTGGTACCTAACTTATTTTTTAACTTGGAATGTCCCTACTGTTTGTTTTTGTTGTGCGCTTGGTCCCTGTCTTACCTAAAAAGACTATTTTGCCCTTAATTTTTTAATTTATTTTAATAAACACACCCCTAACCCCACTTCCACCTCACCTTACTTTACCTTATATACCCCACATTATTTAAATAAATTAAAAAATCAATGGCAAAATAGTCTTTTTAGGTAAGACAGGGACCAAACACGTAATAAAAACAAACTGTAGGGACCTTCCGAGTTAAAAATAATAAGTTAGAGACCAAACATACAAATTACCCCAAACCATATAGGGACCATTCCAGTAATTTACTCCCATAGTTATTTGCCTTTTTCAAGACTTATATATCTCTAACAGTGTTTCTCCAAATCGCAGTTTCACCTACTTAAATTGTGCACAATTATCTTTAACTTCCTAAGTTACTTACACCACAACCATCAATCAAAATCAATATAACCACTCCAAAATGCACAACGCAGTGCTCAACTAGAAAATTGGCTTCCAGATATCAAGTTGTAATCATGTTATGAATTACATATCTCAAAATATTTATGCAATTTAAACATTTTATATAGGGTCTTGATCACTTGTTCTTTCATTTCAGATGGATCGAAATATATAATCCCGATGTATCCGTTTGTACAATTTTAAGTACAAAATTTTCAATCAAGATTCCTAACTTTGTCTTATTAAATATTAACGCAAGTTGAGAAAAGACGGTGCAAGTTGCAACTTACTTTTATTAAATTATATGAACAAAGGATGAGAGAGAAAGCAACGGGGGAGAAAAAAAAAACAAAGAAGATTTGCAAGTTGATGTTAAAAAATTGATGTTTAAAAAAAGAGAGATTTGGTTGTTGGTGATTGGTATTATCACAAGGCCAAGTTGCAAAGGCAGCTGTCGATTCGCTTATCTCTTGTAATACAAGAACCATATATAATTCCCTCCTGGCCTCCTACATCATTTTAAATTTTGCAAACAGCTACAAAGTTTTATTTCATGGGAGACTTATTAAATTCTATAGTCGGCTATTACTTGACATTAACAAATTTTAATTTTTATCGTCTTGTTTTAGAAAATTGTAATATTTCAAGAATTTTCCTAAAATGGCAGGCATTTAATCCTTCGGTATATAGTTTTTATATCTATACTTTTGTGTTTTAATAATCTAATAATCTATATCTTAATTAAACTCATAACTTCTATTTATCATCCAAAAGTTTTAAAATTTTCTTTTATTAGATCAAATTATAAAACTTAATTAACAAATTCAAACATTTTTATTAGTTAATACACATTTCTATACATTTTGATCGCATTATTTCAGTTGGTGAAAAAGAAAATCGGGTGGAAAATATGTAAAATATTGGAGCAAGAATAAGAGGGAGCACACGTTCTTTCTTCATAGTATATTAACAGATAATGTTCTTCATAGCCAAATCGAACAATAAAAACAACCTACAAAAAAGTCGCATGAATTCACAAAAATGATGATGAAAATGTACACCCACATAAAATATAAGAAGGATTTAATTGGTCGGCTGGCTCTGCATTTGTATTGCATCTCTATCTGTCTTCGATGGAAATGTCTTGATGTACGTGTTACTGAGATTGGTGTTCACAAATTTGTAATCTCGATTACAAGATCACTTTAGCTGGAGCTTGTTCTCAGCGATCTGAGCTAGCGACTGGAGGTTACATCTTACAATTGTATCAACGAAGACGCAGGTTTCGTCGTTTGTATTCCCCGGTGGTATATCAACGACGTATGATTCGACGACTACTGTTCCGTTTCCGTCGGGTGTAGGATGAAGAGTGGTGACGGAACGGTAGTTTGCAAGACGGTGATCGCCGCCAACGACACTAAAGCTGATGACGTGTTGTTCATCATCTAGGATCTCCAGACGTTCGGTGGATCTAGCGGCGGGGAGGCCGGAGATGACATGGATTTCTCTGAGGGTTCCGACGTCGCCGTTTCCGACTAAAACATGGCAGCTCTTGACGAAATGTTTGTAGGCTTGTGGGTTGTCGAAGCGGCGGACGACGGACCACACGGTCGAGATTGGAGCGTTGATCTGTTGGATCACGGCGGAACAGCACTGGTCTGGGCCAACTGGGTGGGTATGGTACCTGGCAACGGAGTCAGGAACCGGACTGGTGACGCATGGCTTTGACATGATAGCTCCACATCCTCCGGCGCCACCGCTCGTGGTGGTTGTGATGATTCTATCTAGTAAGATAGATGATGATTGTTGTCGAGTAGAAAGCATTTTTGATCTCTTGAATAAGATCAAACGGCGATATTTCTTGTTTGAGGGTTAGAGAGAGAGAGAGAGAGAGGGGGTCTTATAAATCGTGGTGTTGGGGGTGGGGATAGGGGTGATGGTTCATGTGAAGGAAGTAAAATATGGCTAGTTGGCTAGTTGGTCGAACCCTAAATAATGGACATTAATACTTGTGAAAATTACATTTTAGACCTTATCAAAATGACATGTTGCTGTTATTATTTTTGTTTAATAGCAACATGAATTAAATAAAGTATTATGTTGCTTTTACTATAAAACATTAATCAACTTGCCCTTGGTCACATAACGATCTTCACATATACTAACCTCTACACAATCTTCACATAACGATAAAATTTAACACATCTTTATAGAGATTAGTATTCATAGTCATAACAAGCCGGTAATATTACTACAAATAGCAGTATTATTTTGGGTTATACACAAAAACAAAATAAAATAGAACTAAAAAGATATTTATTTTAGGGAATTTCATTGTTAATTAATTAATTGTTTAATTAACTAATTAGAAAACATAATGAATATGAAATATTCTAGAATGATTTGATTCTTGGATAAATACCAAAAGCCTAGATAATTACAAATATATTTGGTATTTATCTCTAAGGTTTCAAATAACCTCCCTATATATAGAGGAGTCAAAAGTCGGTTTTGGGTACATGAGAAATTAGCCTTTCACCTCCAAAGTTCAGAAACCCTAAGAAAAAACCTAGAAGAGTCGGGGCTCGTCGCCACACCGTGGTTACTGCCACATTCAATAATCGAATCTTGTTCTTGTTGGTTCTCAAGTTGCTTTCAGATATGTTGGTCTTTTGCGTCTTGGGTCCGATCACAAGAGAGGAACTCTACGTTGGGTTCTCAAGTTCGATCAACTAGCGATACCTAAGAAGTCGAAGAAAAACACTAAGGTATGATTTAGGTCCATATAGTTGCATAGATTGTTTGAGATAGATCTGGTTATTACGAGTCAATAGATCAGAAAATATTGTTGTTTCCGTTGTCCCAATTTGGTCTTTGACTAGGCAGGTATCCCATCATTGGTATCAGATCCAGATTAATTCAAGTCTATTGCACTTAGACTATATCTTTGATTATATCTTAGGGTTTATATGTGTAGGATTTCTTACGTTTAAATCGTTTTGAATAGTTTAGAAATTTTCCTTGTTAAAATTGAATATGTTAATGCTTGTTAATACGACTTTCGGGTCGTTTTGGCTTTTTGGCACGACGCGGTTGGTCCTCCACCACGTCGTGGTCCTGCTGATGTTGAATCTAGATCGTGACTGCCTCATCGCCATGTCGTTGTCCCTACCTGTACACGTCGTGGTGTGCTGCTGAGAACATAAAATTAATATTTAAATAAATTGTCACATTTTCTATGTCCCACGACGTGGTTTCCTGTTACCCACGTCATGGAACCTGTGTTCCAGAATTATGAATTTGTTTCTTGTTTTTCTCTTTTCTCTTTTTCGATTTTAAACACATACAAACTAGCATTTATACTTAAAGATAAAAGTCAATTAATTAAAAGAAAAAAAATTGGACTTTAATAATTTAATTGTTGACTTGCATTTGTGCTTAGTCAATGCAATTAAAAGACATAAAATTCAAAATTTTTAAATCTCAATTGTGTGTGTGTGTATATATATATATATATATATATATATATATATATATATATATATAGTAAAATCGTATTTATGTGTATCACGCTATAATACAAACATTGTGTCGTCATGTGTTTCTTAATGTACATTGTTAGTCTTACCACGAGTAGGTTCACCTACTTTAATACTATAAGGAAGGTTGTAGGCAGGTCTCTTCGATTCTTAATGAGGTTGGTTTTTAAGTGGTATTTAGTACTCGCCACCCTCACCACCTTCTTGTGTTTTAAGTAGAGATACTGAAAGGGTTTGATAGGACAATTGTGAAAAGTTAAAAGCATTAACTTAATAAGTAATAAAACAAAATCTCATTTTTATAAAAATGTGAATCTTATGCTTCCCATGGAAATTACACCATGTCAAATATTCTTTTTGGCGTTATGTGTGTGTGGTTTACCGGCATGTCAAATGAGAATATAGTCGAAGAAAGGTATATGGTTATCGCCATACTCAAGCGTTACTTGAGCCAAATATTACTATAACTTCGCATGGTCGATTCTCTATTTGGATTCATGATCATCGGCTAATCCAGTCATACACGCTAAATGAGCGTTAGAAGAGATTAACATTCTATAGACATAAGTAAATAAATCTCACTTTCTAGGAATCTCATACAAATAGAGATCGATAATTTTTTGTCTACCTAAATAACTTCATTGTGTAATTTTCGGTTAATCCACTTTACATCGTGAAGCCAAATATAGATCTTAGCCTTTTAAATAATAATTTGATATTTGGTAATTGTCTTAAAAGGATTTCTTGTTCAAACTAATCGTGCTTTTTTTTCTTAATAGATGGCTCCGGGTTCGAGTGCCAATCTCCCTCTAAACTACCTTGATTAGATTCGCAATCCGAGGATCATTCTAAGGTACGAGAAAAGGAGTATGTTTTGGAAGAGTATCTGGTTGAGGAACTTCCTACTGATGAAACTGAAAAAGAGGCTACTGAATATGAAAAGCATCGCCATCACTTAATTGAGGTTTTGTGTCTGATGTTGGCGACCATGTCTCCAGAACTCCAAAAGAGTTTCAAGAAAACAGAGGCGTACGACATGAACAATTAGCTCAAAGACATGTTTCAAGAGCAACTCAAACTGAGAGATTCAAGGTCATGTAAGCAATTCTAGGTGCAAGCAATGGGAGAATAGCTATGTGAGTACCCATGTGCTCAAATTAATAGGGTACTTTGATAGACTTGAAAGTCTTGGCTTCCCATTCACTCAAGAGCTTGCTATTGATGTCATTCTTAACTTTGACTAGTGCATACAAGCAATTCACTATGAACTACTATATGCATGGTTTATAGAAGAGTATTGTGACATCCCCATTTTCCCGGAAAGAAAAGACCAGTCTATGCTTATTAAGAATCAGAGTTTTAATTTACAAATACGGAATTTGTCCCATAAAATATTCTCGGAGGAATGTTTTTCATTGATTTATAAAAAACTCAGGATGTCATCGTCGATACAAGAAATATAAGAATAAACGAAGACTTACAACATATGTTTACACTAATGGTCTACGTCTCCTTTGATCTCTTATCGGATACATATATCATCATATATGTAATTACCTGTGATACAATAAATTTAGAGGGTCAGGTTGGGAAACCTGGTGAGGCACATAGGGTTTTCAACCCACAATATTATAATTTTTAATTATATAACCATCAACATTCAAATAACCCAAGTACCCTATTTCCCATCACACTCACTTACTAATCCTATTATATAACCACTTGGGTTGTGGTGACTTGGTAAGGCATGTGGAAGATATGGTTGATAACCTATTGACCCATGTTCAAATCCTGGCACTACTCATCCCTTGTGGCCATGGAGGTTTGCCTGCAGTGACTCCAGGGCATGAGGCAAAGCCTCATGTTTGCAGTGGGGGATTAGTCGGTGCGTGAAAGCTGGCCCGGAAACCCTCGTTAGGGAAGTTCCCTTTCCAAAAAAAATAATCCTATTATGATGATCTTGAGGGATCTTTCCTAAAGGATCTTTATCAGCGGACAACTATAATTCCTAGGTGATTAGGCATGATGGTATGATAATACTTGCGACAACACGGCAGTACATTAGTACTGTTTGTATAATCACGTCAGGCACGACAGTACAAAGTACTTAGGTTTAGCACGACAATACAAAAGTACTTGGGTTTAACACGAATATACAAAAGTACTTGGGTTTAGCACGGTAGTACAAAAGTAATTAGGTTTAACACGACAGTACTAAAGTACTTGGGTTTAGCACGGCAGTACAAAAGTACTTGAGATAGATATGACAGACACGACTTATTATCTCACACGGTTCTCTCTCTAACCTATCGCAACCACTATTTCACACAACCCTATATCAACCTCTCATTTATTATTTTGTACAGCCCCTTACTACCCATTCATATTATTGCGTATGTTAAACATACCAATAAATCAAGTAGTAATCATATTTGTACAACTACATTAAACACAACAAAGATAGTGCACATAGCAGTTGAGCATTTAGAATACTTATATTTATGTGTAAGTTTGAAAGTAACTATGCACTCACTTGCTAAAGTGATGACTTGAAATTCGGGCAAAGCTTCGCTTCTAGCAGCCGACCTTTCCTTTGACGTGACCTAGTATCATTATTACTAACTCTTAGTCTAATATTCTACACGACTAGAGAGAATCTAGACCTATCAATCATTCTAATAAATACTAATAGTTCTATCAAATAAGGATCAGCCAGACAGGACAGTCGGGAGGCAGGACCATTTTGACATATAGTCTTTCTGAAATCCAACAACCAAGCTGACGTAACCATTCTAGATACCTCTCTCGTAAGTAGATCAATCATTATATGACTTGAAATCACTGATAAATCTTAATTATAGTTTCATAACAACGAATATGACTATAATTACAAATTACATGAGGGCAGAGTAAGTTTAGCTCACTTACAGATTATGGATGAGAACCATGGTCCAAGTGGGCATAACTCTGACTCAAGGTCTCCTACTCGAGGATATTACTCGAACGCGTACTTCGTGGTGTCGTAGGGCTTCACCTTAGGCTAGAAACGAAAGAAAAATAGGTTTACAGGAGGGATAATTGAGAGAGAGTGGTTATAAGAGTGTGTGGAATAAATGAGGGATTGTTGGCTATTTATAGGGCCAAAACGCATATGCGCACCACGCCTAAGGGGTGCACGTCGTGCACTTCAAACACGTCGATCCATTGGTTAGCTGAAACGTGTAACTTGTCGGCTGGAACAACGTGGTTGATTTCGCGTGCAAGCTACGTGCGTCGCGCTGCGCGTGCCGATTTTCAGAATTTAAAATTACGTATCTCCTTCATACGAGCTCCGTTTTTGACGTTCTTTATGTCCATGGAAAGCTCTCGACGAGATCTACAGCTTTCCTTTAGACTCTGTTGGCTAACTTTGAATTCATTTTATTTACAGAGGCTTAGCCTATTAAAGCCTATGTAAAATGCATATCTCTCACATCTGGCGTCCATTTTCGATCGTTTTTATATTTTTGGAATCCTATTAATCTTACCTTTGATTCTCGTTTAGATTGTTTTGGCCAAAAATCTAATTATCTAAAACTAGATTTCTGTGCGCACACTGCTACGCTGAAATCTTAAAAAAATCATAACTTCCTCTATTGAAGTCAGATTTGGACGTTCCCTGTATGCACAAATTTTCTTTTTCCTAATACTACGACTTTCGTGTATATCACTAGCGCTAATAAGTAACCTATCTCCAACTCATTATTTATGATATATACTATAAATCAGTTAAGATTATTTATCCTAAACAATCTCTTATTTAAATGTCATTATTATGGCTTATAATAACTTTATTGCCTATCTCGAATTTACGGGTGTTACAATTATCTCCCTCTTAGGATGATTACATCCCGGAATCAACAACAAAATAGGACTTGTATACTGACTCCACACGTTACCTTTCCATCATAGGTGGTAACTGTAACTCCCATGTCCTCTGATTGCTAGACTCTTGTCTCTAAGAGTCCAATGCCTACTCTTTAAGGTACCTTCCTTCATGTTCTAATGTGGTACTACCACATCTTTGTAGGTAGCTTTCCTAGCTATCGGTTACTTAATCTTGACGAATGCGATTTGTCTATTGACCGCATCAATCTTTTCCTGCTACAATCTTTGATTAAAGTTAGACACACTTTTTAGATCAGTCAGAATCGATTCGATACGATCGCTAGGGTCGGAACATAAATCATTACCAAAACAAAGGTAACAATGGAATTAAACAAAACGAATCTAACTACAAGTACCTTGGTAACTTCGTGACTTTCCTTGATCCAAGTGCGAGTTCGTCCCAAGTATTGTCTCGCAGTTCACTAAGTTATTGTAAAAGAAAACCACACAGAAACTCAACGTATAACATAAATTAGGAAATTATATTGCTACTTGAATAATTATTCATGCAGATTACATCGGGCTACTCGATCTTATACTATCTAAGACATGAATTTTTCCCTTGCCTTCCTCAATCATCATCGGCTTCACCTTTTTCTGCATCCAAGATCATATGATATGCCCTTATCTTTGGCTTAGGCGGGACATTTGCAGCTTCTTTCTTCTTTGGGCAGTCCTTCATGACATGACTTTATTCCTTATATTCGAAGCACACTCTTCCTTCATACCGGCACTCATCAGAATAGTGATCAGGTCTTCCACACCTATAACAGGTTGCTTCTCTCTTGCATTACTCATCATGCTTCCTCTTGCATTTATTGACCCATTAGGCTTCATTAATACCCCCGACTTCTTGTCGTTGGGGTCAGACCTTGAGATTTTATTTTTCTTATTGGACTTTGAGAGTCCTTCTCCTTTCATTTTCTAACCAACTTCAGTCTTATCGGCGGTTCTCTGCTTGATCATATCCTCCACAGACTTTGCCGCCCATACTGCAGCTTCGAAGGTATATGCCTGCTTAACCGGCACAGTGTACTCCCAAGGTAGCCATTTGGCGTACCTATCAATCTTGGCTAGTTTATCTGGAACAATACGCAAAGCGAACTCCATATTGTCGGTGAAGGAATTGGTGTATTCCTCCATAGTTAAACTCCCCTTCTTCAAGTTCAGGAATTGGTTCTCCAGTTCCAGTATGTTCTCAGTAGAACAATACTTCCGTTTAAAATGCACCAGGAACTCTGTCCATGTCAGTTGCAATGGATCATTTGGGCTTATTATCTTTCCCGGTGTGTTCCACCAGTGAACAGCTGAGCCCTTAAACTATCTCACCACGTAGGTGGTTTGCAACCTTCCTGTGCAACCACAGGTGATGAAAGTCTGCTCCATCTCCGATATCCAGTCCATAACTCCCACCGGGTCTTCTTTTCTAGTCAAGGATGACGGCTTGCAAGTCATGAAGTCCTTATACTTGCATTTGTTCCTAGCAGCTCCTTCATCCAGGTTGTTCCTCCTAAATACTTGAGGTTCTGCTTTGTAACACCCGCAGATTCGGGCTAGTAAAATTAGAGACAATGAGCGTCAAAAATGACTTTTTGATAGAATATTATTTAGAATGAATAATCTTAACCAAGTTATATTATATGTAACAAGGGTTTCGTACATATAAAGAACGCTGAAATCCGACTTATAACGAAGAAGTTATGACCTGTCAAAGTTTTGCGGTAACACCGGCACGACACCGGGAATCGTAAAAAGTGAGTTTGCGATAAAATACTTTTCAACCTTAGTGATCTAAAAAGAACGTCCAAAACTGACTTCGTATGAGGAAGTTGTGATTTTTCTAAGATTTAACATACAGTGCACAGCCCGGATTTCGAATTTTAGATCGACCGATTTTTAGCCGACATAATCTAAACTAGAATCGAAGATATCGTTAATAGGAGCTCAACGATACAAAGACAGATGAAAACGGACGTCGGATGACAAAGTTATGAATTTTTAACGGATTTTAACTGTCTAAGTCTGTTAAAATATAACTTTAAAAAATAAAGTCAAAAATAGTGGATGAAGTCTATGTTGGATTAGTGTCTAAGCCTGTAACTATATTTGGTAAGTATTTGACCCGGTTGTGCTTGGTCCTTTTGGGTTGCCTTCACCAAAGCAACTTGATAAGATGATTTATGAGGAGAGAGGATTAATTATGATTTAATATATTATATGAATAATATATTAAAGGAGAAATCATATTGTTTAATTAATATTAGTCAAGAATTAATTGATAGTTAGTTTTGTGACTAAAAGAGATTAATTAAACTTAGGGGACTAGAATTGTAATTATAAGATAATTAAAATTGGGCTATGGATCACCTTGGAACATAGGTTGGACGAGTTCTATGGGAAGCCCATAAGGAATTCGTCCAAGGGGTGTTCTAAAGGGAGTCCATGAGCTTCTTGGAGCCTAAGCAGTCAAATTAGGGTTTCCTTGTTTGATAACCCTAATAGCCTCACTATATAAAGACCCCTATGGCACCAAAAACGTGGTGAACTCTCTTGGAAGAACCCTAAGACGTTTTTGGTGCTCCTCCTCCTTCTCATAAGTCATTCTCTTGAGTGACATTTGTGACTCTAAGCTCCAAAGACAAGAAGATTCAAGCCATTGAAGAAGAGGTAATCATCTAGATCTATTCTTATGTGATAATTTCGAAATTTATATGCTAGATTAGGGTTCTTGAGTCTTGGATGAATTGCATGTACAATAGAGAAACCTAGATCCAAGCATTAGGGTTTGTATCAGCACATAGGATGTTCTTGTGTATAAAACTCATCAGTGGTATCAGAGCCTTGATTGGTTTCTATTGTATTGATGCTTAGTGTTTCATTCTTGATTGCAAAGTCGAGTTTTTGGCCATCTGCCTGGCAAACTCGTCGAGTCCCAATGTGAACTCGTCGAGTAGGATGAACTCGGCGAGTCCATATGCTGACTCGGCGAGTCTGGTTGTCAGACAGGCGGATTTTCGGGATTTTTGCCTATTTTGACTTAGGATAATTGCCATAACTGTTTCAAATTAATAAAATACGAATTTTATTGATTCCTTATGATTATCTTTGTCAAAATAAAAGATTTTTGTCATCTAATTAGATAATTGTTACCTTATTTGATAAATGGTAAATTATTTGAATTATTTGGTCAATTATCTTGCATGAAATTGGATTAGATCAAAACTAGATAATCACCAATTAATTGTTTAATTGCCTTATTTGTATTTTGATCTAGATAGTTTTGAAAGGTTTCAAAACTTGCCCTCAAGTTTTGGAATTTAATTTTTGATTAAAGGTTTAATTTTGAAATTTTAAATTCTAAAACCCTAAGTTTTGAAAAGTTCAAATTACACCCTTATGGTTTTATTAAATTAATTTGTGTATAATTAAAAGAAAGTTAATAAATCCATAGTGACATGATTTATATTTAATTAAATTAAAAGTGTAATTTATTAAAGTAGACCACATAGTATTTTAAAAGTGTAAAATGCACCCTTATACTATATATAACATTAAAAGTATAATATTATATATGTGTAACTAAAATGCTAGTCTTACCGTTAGTAGACCTCATTCACGAAGCCGATCTATAAGGGGGGTATAAGGTTATGGCCTATAAAATGGCTGTTTAGTGGGTGTCCACTCCCACCCACCGCTTCCTTGATTGGTGGAGGGTCGTTAGCCGAACGGGTAGGATAGGGCAAACCCTTTCCATTAAAAGTATAATGAATTATAAAGTAACTAAATGTTTTTACAAAATTCTCAATCTTAGTTACTTTAGGCAAAAGTGAATTTGATGCAATTCCATGAAATTACACTTTGTACCCTTGCTAAGACGTTAGTGGAGCGTGTGTGGTTAACCGGCACACTAAATGGGCTCCAAGCAAAGGTGGCAAAGGGTGACTCGATGTTTGTCATATATAGATGGAGCGTGTGTGGTTAACCGGCACATCGATTAGGTGACTGTAACATTGGGGGCACCATGTATATTTGCATGGTTATTCACACCCTGTTTTGTGATCCTCGGCATCCCAGTCACAAAACGAGGGGCATATCGAGATTTAAACATGTCATTGAAAAGTTTAATGAATCTCAAAGGATCTAGGAGTTTTCAATACATTTAAAACTTAATCTCTTTTTCGTTTTTCATGGTGGAAAATTAGTGAATCGTCATTCACTTACCTTCAAATGTTCTGCAATTTGGATTACGGCATCCCTCTTCCAAGTTGTAGAATATTGTGTTGGGTCCTAGACTTAATATCTCATTTGGGTGTTTTATTAAGGACTCAATCAATCAACTAACTTGAATTTTCTCCCGTTTTGTAGATGTCAAAGTATGACAACTATGGTCTTCCCAAATCCCTTGGAACAAGCTTTCCACATGAAGATGATATTCCACGATTCGATCAAGGACCAAGAGATCATGCTTCACTTCCTCCACCTCCTCCTATTGTTCTCCCTAACCCACAAGTTCAAAGGCTTGAAAAGTTCAAGCGCACTCAAGCCCTTTTGGCAAGTAAACATGAACAAGGAAATTCAGTGTGTGCACACGTCTTAGAGATGAAGCTGCACATTGACAGATTAAGAATGTTGGGAGTCGTTGTCTGTAAGAAGCTGGCTGTTGACTGGGTTCTTCAATCGCTTCCTAACTCATATAGTGAGTTCGTAATAGAGTACTATATGATAGACCACGACGTGACCCTCATCGATCTCACCTATTTGCTTGTTGCTGCTGAATCAGCAATGATTTGGCACACTGGAGAAGCAAAGTTGATTGGTAGATCTGCCTTCCAAACCTCCATGGACAATGGCAACGAAAGGCATGCCATTGGTCGAAAAGTTTGACCATAAGAGAAAGGCAAAGTCTGAGGTAGTTCTGTGTGCTGTTCCAAAGGATTCAACTTGCTTTTATTGCCAAGAGAAGGGGCATTGGAGACGAAGCTGTCCTATCTACCTGAGAGATCTAAGAGATGGGAGAGTCAAGACGTATGGCTCTGCTTCAGGTAAAATACATTAACTAACTCTATAAGTTCCTATTTTGATTCTTGATACATTATGTGATAAGATTACATTTTTGATGTTTTGTAGAATCGAAGAAAAGAAAGGAAGCTTAAAGGAAGAAGCGTGTTGAATCTGATTGTGAAGAAATGGATTTCAATCGCATGGATTCGAAGATCGGATTTTTTGAGCTGCTACTTTGGAGTTAAGATAAATTGCTAAGAAATGTAATAGCATAGTTTTTCATTTGAGTTGCGTTGTAAGGACAAATTTTTCCGCAATAAAATAAATTTTGATTTTGTCTTATTTATTTATCCTTGCAATGACATGTATGAAAAATTGATGTTTGTGTATTTCTATTATTAGCAATGTTGAAATGGATGTGATTCTTAGTTATGTTATTCATGGTAATGTCATAATTTTCTAAGTAAGGAAAGATTTCCATCGCCCAAGTTTCAATTGGACAGGAACTTGGAATAAGATGTATCGTACTTCGTTCCAAAATCAAGTCTTAGAGTCATACTCCAAGATTGTGACTTGAGTGACATAACCTTAAGTAGGAATGTTCTTACACTTGCACATTTTGGTAAGTTGTGATGTCTTGAATAAGACAAAGACCAACTAGTACCAATTTGCGTGTAGGTTTTGTCTTGATATAGACACACACTAACTCTTGGATATTTGTTTTTGTCAAGAAATGTTTCTTGATAAGAGAATCTAATATGTCAAGAGGTCAGTGGGAGTCTAAAAGATCTTGAAAAGTTTCAAGAACAAATCAAGAAGTAAACCTATTAAACACTAGCACACGACTTGAGGATTGTAACCTATCGTGTTGACGTATTCTTGTTTCTATGCCAATCCAGTTGAGTTGATTATGCATATGAGTTCTACGAGTTCTCAATAGAATGCATAAGGCAAGCACCTTATTCAATGAAAGTACATTGACTGGCATAGGTGAGCTGCTAAATAACTTGGAAGCAATGGTGGGACCCTTGATGACGAAGAATCAAGTATGAACAAGTTCTGTCCATAAGAGTTTGGATTTGTCACAAACATTATCTTATGATTATGGTTATGACAAATTCACATGGATAGGAACACATACACCATAAAATCTAAGTGTCATAAGGCTTCTCTCCTTCATGAAAATGATTGTGAGGAAACACTTTCACTAAGAGAGATTTTAAGAAGATAGCGATTATGTAAATTGCATTCTCAAATTCGATTATGATTACGGCATCCCTCTTCATAGTTCGAATTGTGAGATTTGGTGATTAGTCTGAACATTTGGGACTTAGTAATATAAGTTCTGAATTAGTTTAGACACACATGTGAGCTATCTAAGGAAAGGTGTGTGAGTTTGAGAAGCTTAGATAAAGGCTTATCGAAGCACATCGTATTGGAAATATGAACTTTGGAAGTCAATAAGTATTGTCTTTTAGAAGTCCAACTATTTTCTGAATACGTGTCAAAGCTAATGGGAGTATAAATGTTATGTTGGAATGGATATAATCATCATGTTAGTGGGAGCATGATTATTATTTTATGTATTGCAAGTTGGCAATATTAATTATAGAAAAACAAAAGTTTCACTTTGCAAAGTTGCAGGGGTTGAAAAGTTGTTTTTGCTATAATTAAGGGAGAGAATGTTATACTACGTTTCCAATCTAAAAGCTTAGATCGAGAAATTTTAATTGAATTTAGTCAAGGATATATTTATTAATTGCATTCTCAAAGTTTGATTATGATTACGTCATCCTTCTTCATAGATCGAATTTTAAGAACACAGCAACTAGAAATATTATGGCAATATTATAGCAAGAAACTGGTAAAGTATCACATTTTTCATTATGAATCGTATCCCACACGCTTCGGGTATAGGATCGATTGCATATGCTGTAGTATTCAACTGTTCTAAAATTTTCCAAATGCCTAGGGCATTAAGAAGGAAAAAGGGACTTGAACCGGATTTGATTAAATTAATTAAATAACTGTCAAGGACAATCTAAGGTTCGCCAAGGATTGGTCGCTTGTGAGCAGTTGGAAGTATACTAATAGATGGACCATATTGACATTATTATGAATAGAAAAGATTCTATTTAGAATGAGTTGTCATATGGAAAATATGGAAATATTTCCATATTGGGAGTTGAACATTAAGAATTTATGTCTAGATTAGAAACTTTTATGCAAGAATGATGTTCAAAGGAATGTACTTTGAATGTGAGACTTCATGACTATGGAATTGTCTTGTAACAATCTCCAATAGTGCACTTTGTAATTTCATTGGCAAAGTCTTGGTGACTTTGGTGCTATGATATTACGAAAGGACCGTTGCATAACATGTTAGAATCTAACATATTCTATAAGTGACAAGAATTTGGTATTCTCACACTTGTGGTAAGGATTGGGAATTATGAAATGAGTGTGATTGAAAATGTTATTCAATTATACTATTTCACAAAGTAAGGACCATAGGTAAACATAGTGTGCATGCTTGGTGCATGAGACAACTGTTGTTATAATTCAAGTAATAAGTTGATTACCAGAAACAACGAATAATGAGTAATCAATATGGTGATTAAATAAAGGTGTCTTATTTATACTCAAAAGTTTGGGGCCATATAGGATTAGTATTATTCTTGTGTTTCAATTTGCATGTTTTGACTTCCCGAATAATAAGATTATTCAATTCCTCCACAGTCGCTCATACTTTGGAAGTAGGTATGAATGAAGACCGTCATGAATCCGTCTATAGATTGTCTAAAGTGTTTAGACATAGCAAAAGTTTGATGCAGAGTTCATGAGTGATGCTTTAAGATTAGTGTATTGGATTAAACCCACGCTCACTTGGATCGCTTCATGGATTTTACCACGAGTGATTGGTGAGACGATAATATCTTATATTCTTGAAACCGAGACGTGTGAGGTGTATCTTGCGAGTCGGTTACACATTGATAATATGTAAACGCACCAGTAACTTGGTGTTATAAAACGTATTGTTGTGCGTGATCGGTGAGTGAGTACAAGCAAACATTGAGTCGAAGTTTATCTGTTCCTTTTACCCAAAGTGGGATAAAAGCGATATCTGTGGGCCCCTCGATGATTTAGTGATGACACCCTAAGCGCTTGGCCAAGCCGGGACTAAGTTGATGTGTTCAATTGTAGTCTGTTGTCAGTCGTCATAAATCGAAAATCGGGAAACAACACATGAACAAAGAGTATGATTAAAATCCATGTCTCAGTTCATACGATATCAATAATGGAGGAATATATGATCCCTTATCTGAAGGACATGTTGTTGATAAGATCAGAGTTCGACAGCGTCTTTGAGAGCTACGATTGCTAATCGGATTGTACTTGCATTTATAGTTACTAGACTTATCCAAGTGGGAGACTGTTGGATCAGTGTCTAAGCCTGTAACTATATTTGGTAAGTATTTGACCCGGTTGTGCATGGTCCTTTTGGGTTGCCTTCACCAAAGCAACTTGATAGGATGATTTATGAGGAGAGAGGATTAATTATGATTTAATATATTATATGAATAATATATTAAAGGAGAAATCATATTGTTTAATTAATATTAGTCAATAATTAATTGATAGTTAGTTTTGTGACTAAAAGAGATTAATTAAACTTAGGGGAATAGAATTGTAATTATAAGATAATTGAAATTGGGCTATGGATCACCTTGGAACATAGGTTTGACGAATTCTATGGGAAGCCCATAAGGAATTCGTCCAACGGGTGTTCTAAAGGGAGTCCATGGGCTGCTTGGAGCCTAAGCAGTCAAATTAGGGTTTCCTTGTTTGATAACCCTAATAGCCTCAACATATAAAGACCCTTATGGCCCCAAAAACGTGGTGAACTCTCTTGGAAGAACCCTAGGACGTTTTTGGTGCTCCTCCTCCTTCTCATAAGTCATTCTCTTGCTCTTGGTGTTTGTAAACCATTAGAGGAGTGACATTTGTGACTCTAAGCTCCAAAGACAATAAGATTCAAGCCATTGAAGAAGAGGTAATCATCTAGATCTATTCTTATGTGATAATTTCGAAATTTATATGCTAAATTAGGGTTCTTAAGTTTTGGATGAATTGCATGTACAATAGAGAAACCTAGATCCAAGCATTAGGGTTTGTATGAGCACATAGGATGTTCTTGTGTATAAAACCCATCAGTCTAAACGAAAGTCTTAGATTATGTCGCCACCTACGCGTGGATATAAAGAACATCGAAAATGGAGCTCGTATGAGAAAGTTACGGAATTTAGAAGTCGGGAATAGGCTGATGCGAAGGGGGACACGTGGCTTAATCTCGACCCTTGCTTTCTCCCCACGGTCTCGCATTCGGATCTTGACAGTTGGCCCCCGTACACGCAACATACTAAGTACGCGCATTGTACTCCGAGGATTACGCCTAGCGTAGTCCGAAGCTGCCCCTATAAATAAGATGTGAGGTTCCTCATTCTTCTTCACACTTTTCCCATTATTTCTCTCTCAAACATCTCTTTAAACCCCTCCCAATCCCTAGTACTTTCCAAGTGCTATGAGGCGAGTCCCGGAGCGCCAGAAGGCTCCGAGAAGAAGAGCTTTTGGCTCAGAAGTTCTGCCCCCACAGAGCCTGGTTCCTAACTAAACCTCATTGTAAGTAAGTTATGCTTACCCTACTTTAAGTATAACTTATATTTAAGTTCATTATCGATATTATGAACCTATATCAATATATGTGCTAAGTATAAATTATAAAAAGTGCTATTACAATACCTTTTAACTGCTCGCGGTACGTGGAATCTGGTTTGAAGGGCCGCATTGGGTTGTTGGATTTCAGAACAGCTTAAATGCCAAAATGATCTTGCCCTCCGGTGTTTCGTGTCTAGCCCATGTCTGTACATAGTAATTGAAAAGTATTGTTTAACACTTATAAAACAATATCGCTCAAAAATAGTCCCAATAAATATTATACTAAAATTTAGTGGTAATAATACTAAGTTTCGTCGAAGGAAAATAAAATTGTTAGAAGTGAAGCGCTGCCCGAGTTTGGAGCCATCACTTTAACAAGTGAGTGCATAGTCCCTTTCATTAACATGATTTTAATACAAAGTATTGATTAAAGTATTAAATATATGTTTGTGTGTGACATATTTTTTATTGCCTGAAATACGTGTTAAGAGCATATCTGATAATATATGAATGATTTAGGATACAAAACAAACCTAAAGTAATTGAGATGGATATTGGGTAGTATCTCCTTATGAGTGTGGGTGAGATATACATGGAGGGTCGAACTTTAATAGTTGTAATTGATCCGAGAGCAAGGATTAGACATAGTCATTTGTCCTTAGTCCGAGAGTATGGAGAGGACATAATTATTTGTCATTAATTCGGGAGCATGGATTAGACATCGTCAATTGTCCCTAGTCCGAGAGTATGGAATGGGCATAGTTATTGATCCGAGAACATGGATTAGACATACCTGATCCGGGAGTATTATTGGGTAAAGAGGTAAATTTAGATCCAAGAGTATAGATAGTGTCGTTGAGAGGATCGATGGGGTGGGGTAAAATTGCTTATATGAGGTGAAATTGTATATTTTGTGAGTTCTAAAACACACACACACACACACATATATATATATATATATATATATATATATATATATATATATATAACATTGTGGGATTGAAATCAATATGTACTCACTAGGTTTCCCAACCTGACCTACTCAGTTTATTTGTATCAAAGGTATCGATACGAGGACACATGACACTGAGAGATTAAAGGAGATGTAAATCATTAGTGTAAATGAATGTAAGGTCTGTTTATGCTTATATTTCTGTACTGAAAATGACATCCCAAAGTTTTAATATAAACAAAATACATTTGTTCGGAAATGCTTTGATAATATATTTATCATTTTTAGTGGGAACAAATTCCGCAACATATTTCTTTAAAATGGATACTCTGATTTTTAAATAAGCATAAATAAAAATTTTAAAATGACCGTGAATTTGGAGAAGTTACATGCTTGACTCACGGTCCTACTATAGTCCCCGTCCTCTGACTGACCTTCATTCAGTTCGGGCTGCTTAAAAGGCACTGTGGGTTCTCTTCCATTTTCCTGGATCAGCTGCCTCATTTCCTCTCTTTTCCCGGCTAACAGAGCTCTAAGCATTTCCATTGTGATAGGTTCAGCTACCGGCACGGCTTCAGGCGCACGCTTAACTGCTCGGGGCTTAGGCTGATGACTCTCGTTATTGTTTCCTAGTCCACTACGTGTCCTCACCATGACGTTCTATACACCGAAGTAGGTGTTCAGTGTAAAGTGACGAGAATATAGATAGGGAAGATAGACGTATAAATCTCCTTATCACTCCAAAAAGTTATATGCCAGTTCTAATACCGTAATTAAACGTTTAATAATCTGAACACATAAAATTTCCAGATCCGGTCGGCAATAGACCATAGATCCGAACATCCTAAAGCATCATATAGCATCCTAAGGCAGACTATATCTATAGCATGCGTAAATCATTTAGCATGTAGAAGCAAATTAGGCATTTATCCTAAAGTAAGCTAGTGCTCATGTCTATTCAGGTGTACTACCTAAAATATACTAGACACTCATCTCATGATCATCGCTTAGCATTATAAGATTAAATCTAGAAATAAATCCTTACTCCTAGTTTGCTTAAACTAATGCTTTGATACAAATTGTGATATCCCCATTTTCACAGCCAGAAAAGACCAGTTTATGTTTATTTTAAAATCAGAGTGTAACATCCATAAAAATCATGATAAATTTAAAAATTTTAAAACCAACCCAATTCACAAATTGTTACAGACATAGTTTTCAAAAACATTTCAACATCAAAGTTTCCCAAAATTATAAGTAAAAAGATGAGGATGTATGCGGTCACACCTTCGCCTTCCCGCGGTCATCTGAAGTACCTGAAACATAACCCAAAATTGTAAGCCAACGCGTAGTGAGATCCCCCAAAGTACCAACACACAAATAAATAGCATATAGAATAACAGCATGTCGGGTCCTATCAACCATCGAGTTGGAATACCCCAGGCTCCTCAACCATCGGGTTGGAATGCCAATACACTATGGGTCCAGTCAACCATCGGGTTGGAATACCCCACGCCCCTCAACCATCAGGTAGGAATACCAATACACAACGGGTCCTGTCATCCTTGGGATGGAATACCCTCAATCCCACTCAACCATCGGGTTGGAATGCCCCCGATCTGTTGGCTCACACACAAAGCAGTAAAACCTTAACCACCCACCAAATATGTGCACATACACATAACAGATAAACATATAAGCAGCCAACTGACAGATCAACCGATCACTAAGCATAGCAACATCCTATATACCAGGATATCGATCTAACAGATCACTACAACACTATAGCATACATAACAAGATATCAAATCCAAAGGGTCGGCCTTGGTGCCTTCGGCCCGCAAGTACAGTTAGGAAAACACACTTCACAAACTAAATAGAAGTTGATGAGGTCCCGACATCGAATCTCAACTCTCTAACCAACACCTAATCGCATAAATGACCAATTTCCATCAAAATCCCAAAATACACAAAATACCCTAAAGGTCAAACTTGGTCAAAGTCAAAGTCCACTAGTCAAACCCACTAAGTCAACTGAGTCAACCCAGCTAAGTCAACCCAACCGAGTCAACTCAGGGCGCGTATGCGGGGCGGACTCCTGAGGTACGTTGGGCATACACGAGGCCTCGCAAGTTGACCACCATTTGGGTGGTTGACCTCATACGCAAGGCATATTCCGAGTACGCGGGGCGTACCCTTGCAAGCCTCAAAATCCATTTAAGAGTTTAATGGCTTAAGCTCTTACGTCGAAACTTCAGATCCATGGCCAAAATACCCTTAGGAGTCATAAAGTCCCCAACTTTATGATCTAGCATGTCCAATAAGTGCCTAATACAAGGTCTTATTCCAGTAAAACATTCTACAAGATTCATGAAGCAAAACTAACCATTTGGAACCCATTTTTATGACTTAATACCCCTCCTAGGGTCTGAAAGGCCAACTCAAAGGTCAAGAACATGCCATATTCAAGATCTAACATTTTGGGACCCAAAAGGCTCCATAAAACAACCAAAACTAGATCTATGAGAATAAGGGATCAAGTTGCAAACTTTTTATCTTAGAATGGTTGCAAATGAAGTAGAAATCCCAGATCTAAGGTGCTTCACTCCTCCAATATGAGCTTAGCTTCCTTCTTTCTTCTTCTAAGCACACAAACACACACTTTTAGGCTTGAAATGGCTTCTCAAGGAGAACTAGGGTTACAAACACAAATGAGAGGGTGGAGGCTGATAAGGTGAAGGGAAATGAGGCCATAAGGATGCTTAAATACAAGCCAAACCGTAAAAATTAGGGTTTCTTCATTTAGCAGGTATGCCCAGCATACACCACGTACGTGTTGGGTTTTGGTATACTACAACATCCTATGGTGCACATACAACCCTAAAAGTTTTGGATCTATGTTTTCTCTAATTATACATGCAATATTGTTTCCAAAGCTTTAAGCCTACAACTAGCATACAATATGATATAAACATCATAGAAATGACATATAAAGATTACCTCTTGTTGTAGCTTGTAGACATTAACCTTTTAAGAGCTTAGTTCCTCAAGTTTTGCACCTTAAACAAGTCACAACATCATGAAAAATTGGAGAATATTGAGAGAGAAGTTATGAAGCACAGAATCGGCTCAATTAACTCATAGAACACTAGGGTGCCGATTTTGGGTGCTAAGAGATCCTTTTATAGTGTGGCAAAGTCTAGGGTTAAATCCATGCAAATCCTAATGCCCATGACCTTTCATATTACTTAGGCTCCATGGGTCAAACCTCCATGGACTATCCATGGACCACCATATTTGTTTAGCCCATCCTAAATAATAATTGGCCCACACTATAAGAAACATTGATTTACCAAATCGATCCCCATATATTTAATTAGTCTCTTTTGACCACTAAATTAATTCCAAATTAATTCTTGATCAATACTAATTAAATAATATGATTCCTCAGTTATATTATATTTATAATATATTAATAAATCACAAATAACTTCTTACTCAAATATCCATCCTATCAAATTGTCCTGATGAAGGCAACCCGAAATGGACCATGCTACTCTCGGGTCAAGTACATATCAATTATAGTTATGTGCTTAGACATCTAATCCAACAGTCTCCCACTTGGATAAGTCTAATAACTATTATTGCAAGTACGACTCCAAAACCCGACTAGCAATCGTAGCTCTTAAAAGCCATTGTCGAACTCTGAACAAATCAAATGACGCGTCCATTAGATAAGGGCCCATATATTCCTCCGTTCTAGATATCGTATGAACTGAGACATGGATTATAATCATTCTCTATGTTCATGTGTTGTTTCCCGATTTTCGATTTGTGATGAACGACTAATTGAACAAATCAAATCAGTCCAGGCTTGGCTAAACACTTAGGTTTGTCATCATTAAATCATCGAGGGGCCCACAGATATCGCTTTTATCCCCTTAGGGTAAAAGGAACGGATAAACTTCGACTCATATGCTTGCTCTATTTACTCATCAAATCACACACAACAATATGTTTTATAACACCGAGTTACCGGTGCGTTTTCGTATTATCAATGTGCAACCGACTTGTAAACTGCAACTCATATGTCTTGGTTTCAAGAATATAATATATTATCGTCTCATGATCACTCGTGATAAAATCCATGAAGTGATACAAATGAGCATGGGTTGAATCCAATACTCAAATCTTATTACAGGAGTACTCATGAATACTGCAGCAATACCTACTTCCAAAGTATGATCAACTGTGGATGGTTTGAATAACCTAGTTATTCGGGAAGTCAAAACATGCAAAGTGAAACACAAGAATAATACTAATCCTATATGGCCCCAAAACTTTTGAGTGTAAATAAAACACCTTTTATCTAATCGCCTTGTTGATTACTCATTATTCATTGTATAATGTTTTGAATAATCAACTTAATACTTGAATTAAAACAATAGTTATCCCATGCTCCAAGCATGCACACTATGTTTTCCTATGGTCCTTTCTTTGTGAAATAGATCAATTGACAACATTTCAATGAGGCTCGTTTCAAAATTCCAAAATCCTTAAGATAAATGTAAGAATACCAAATTCTTGCCATTTACTGAAATCTTTATATGCAATGATCCTCTTGTAATGACTATGCACAAAAGTCACAAGGACTTGGCAACAGACATTACAAAGTATTCCAATGGAGAGCAACTCCATGGAAACGAAGTCTCACATTCAAAGTACATTCCTTTGAACATCCTTCTTGCATTAAGTTTTCTAATCTTACATAGATTTAAAAAATAACTTCAACTTATGGAAACATTTCCATATTCCCATTTTGACTATCACTTCTGAACAAGAGTCACCTCTTTTCAGAATATGTCAATATGGTCCTTCCAAAATTTTAAAAATACTTCCAACTGTCCAAAAGCAACCAATCTTTGGTAAACCTCAGATTGTCCTCGACAATTGTTTAACCACTTTATTCATATCTTGTTCTAGTCCCTTTTTCCCTCTTAATGCCCTAGGCATTTGTAAAATATTAGAACACGAGAATATTATAGCATATGCAATCGATCCTATACCCGAAGCATATGGGACACGATTCATAATGTCTTACATAAAGACATGATACTTGATCAATCTTTTGCTATAATATTTCTATTTGCTATGTTCTCACAATTCGAACTATGAAGAGGGATGTCGTAATCATAATCGAATTTGATAACGCAATTAACATTTTGACTAAATTTGATTAAAATCTCAATCTAAGCTTTTAGAATTGAAATGAAGTATAAATTCCTCTCGCTTAATTATAGCAAAACAACTTTTCAAAATCTGCAACTTTGCAAATTGAAAATTTTGTTTTCTATAATTAACATTTGTAACGTGCAACACTTAGCGTAATAATTATGCTCCCACTAGCATAACAATTACATTCTTATTATCATAACACTTATGCTCCCACTAGCTTTGAAATGTACTCAGAAATCAGCTGGACTTCTAGAAATCAATACTTATTGAATTTCTTACCAAAGTTCATATTTCTGATATGAGATGCTTCGATAAGACTTTATCTAGGCTTATCAAGCTCATACACCTTTCCTTAGATAGCTCACATGTGTGTCTAAACAGTTTTAGAACTTACAGCCATAAGTCTGAAATGTTTAGACCTTTTTCCATTTCTCACATTTCGAACTATGAAGAGGGATGTCGTAATCATAATCGATTTTGAGAATGCAAATAACACAATTGCTATCTCCTTAAAATCTACTTAGTGAAAGCGTTTCCTCACAATCATTTTCATGAATTGGAGAGAAACCTTATGACACTTAGATTTTATGGTGTATGTGTTCCTATCCATTTGAATTTTTCATAACCATAATCACAAGACAAGGTTAGTGACAAATCCAAACTCATATGGACTAAACTTGTTCAATCTTAATTTCTTGCCACCTGGCAGCCCAAGGGCCTACCATTGCTTCCAAGTTGTTATTAAAACAATTGAGCACTCATACAACTCAAATGCATAGTCAACTTTATCTGGAATGGGCACATAAACAAGAATATGTCGGCACGATAGGTTACCAACCTCAAGTCGTGTGCTAGTGATTAACAATAGGTTTACTCTTGATTAGTTCTTGAAATTCTTCAAGATCTTTAAGAATCTCACTGTCCTCTTGACATATAAGATTCTCTTTTGTCAAGAGACATTACTTGACAAAAAAATATTCAAGAGTTAGTACGGATTCTTATCAACACAAACACTTCACTCAATTGGTCTTAGTTGGTCTTTGTTTTATCCAAAACATCACAGCTTACCAATTTCAAATGTACAAGAATAAAAAACATTAGACTCTACATTTGATAAGTGTTATAAACCTTTCTTAAAAATTATGTCACTCAGCTTACAATCTTGGAGTATGACTCTAAGAATTGATTTTGAAACGAAGTATGGCTCATTTTCTTGACTTAACCATTTCAACAATTCACGATTCCTCTTCTTAGCCATACAAATGCACTAAGATGTCCTTAGAGGATCAAATTGTGATATGGTTTTCCATAATCATTAAGATGATCATAAAACACGATACTAAAGTACTCTCCCATATTTTCAGATTGGAGAAACTTTTAACTTTCTTCCTAATTTGATTCTTCTCATTCGTTCTGCCAAACATTGAAACTTTTCCAATGATTCAGAATTACACTTAATCTTGTAAGCATAACCATATTTACTAAACTTTAGTAAATCATGACGAATAGTCTTATCGATCTTTGTGGTGGACCTGACCAGCGCACAACCAAGTATAACCGATGAAGTTCTCATTCATTACACAATACCAGTTGCATGATTCCAAGTTTCAATCCAACTGAAACTTGGGTGATGAGAATCTTTCCTCATTTGGTAAATTATGACACTACCACAAATGAAAGAATCAAATCCATTTTCCAATATTGCTATCAATGGAAACATATAAACAACAATTTTCACAAATGTTATCGTAAGGAAACTTAAAATAAAATAAAATCAAAATTTATTTATTAAATTGTGGAAAACTTTTCCTTACAGTGCAATTACAAATGAAAACTATGTTGTTATCTATTCCTAAGCAATCTATCACAACTCTTAAGCAACAACTCAAAATTCTGATCATCGAACCATGCGATCGAAATTCATCTCTTCACGATCAAAATCAGCTTATTCTTCCTGTAAGTTTCCTTTCTTTTTCTTCGATTCTCCAAAAAATATCAAAAAGTAATTTCATTACATTATGTATTAAGAATCTCCAAATATGAACTTAATAGAGTTAGATATTGGACTTACCTGAAGTATAGTCAAACCTTTTGACTTTACCATCCTTATAATATTTCAGGTAAATAGAGTAGCTTCGCAACCAATGCTCCTTCTCTTGGCAATAGGAACATATGAACCTTTTGGGAATAGTATATTGGACTATCTCAG
The DNA here is from genome assembly GCF_052849685.1 of Lactuca virosa. Lineage (NCBI taxonomy): Eukaryota > Viridiplantae > Streptophyta > Magnoliopsida > Asterales > Asteraceae > Lactuca > Lactuca virosa. The sequence continues at coordinate 89,294,858 of NC_136434.1, forward strand.
ACTTAGCCCTTCTCTTTACCATTTGGTCAACCGGGTTGACTATGGCCGATCCCTTTCCATTGGGAAGAGAAAGCTTTTCTGGACTTCCAATGTTACCATTGTCAATGTCCATGGAAGTTTGGGGAGTAGACCTTCCAATCAAATTTGCTTTACCAGTGCACCAAATCATTGTTGATTCAACAGCAACAAGAAAATAGGTAAGAACGATAAGGGTCATGTCATGGTCTGTCATATAGTAGTCCTTAATGAACCCGCTATATGACTCAGTAAGTGATTGAAGAACCAAGTCAACAGCCAACTTCCTTGAGACTTCGACACCCAAATCTCCCAGCCTATCAATATGTAACTTCATCTCCAAGATGTTGGCACATACAGACTTCCATCTTTGTGTTTGCTTGCCAATAGGGCTTGAGTGACCTTAAACTTTTCAAGTCTTTGAACTTGTGGGTTAGGGAGAATAATTGGAGGCCGGAGGTGGAGGAAGTGAAGTATGATTTACAGTCCCATTAATGCACGACAAAGGGATTAATATTTCACCTTGATCGCCATGTGAGATATCATCTCCATTAGAAAGCGTTTTTCTAAAAGGATAAGGAAGACCATAGTTGTCAGAACTAGACATCTATGAGGGAGAAATTCAAGTTGGTTGATTTAAGTCCTTAATATAACACCCAACATGAAATATTAAGGCTAGGACCCAACACAATATTCTACAATTGCGAAAAGGGATGCCGTAATCCAATTATAGAATATTTGAAGGTAGGTAAATGACGATTTACCAATTTCCACCATGAAAAACAAAATAGATTATTAAGTTTTAATTGGATTTGAAATTCCTAGATCCTTTGAGATTCATTGAACTTTTCAATGGCATGTTTAAATCTCGATTGTGCCCTTCAAGTTTGTGACTGGGATGCCGAGGATCACAAACAAGGTGTGTATAACCATGCAAATTAGCTTGGTACACCCAATGTTACAAATCACCTAATCAATGTGCCGGTTAACCACACACGCTCCATTGATCTATGATTAACATCAAGTTACCCTTTTCCACACATTGTTAGTCCCAGATTAGTGTGCTGGTTAACCACACACGCTCCACTAACGACTTAACAAGGTGAAAAGTGCAATTTCATGGATTAGCACCAATTCCACATTTTTCGTAAAGTAACTAAGATTGGGAATTTAATAAAAGTTTAGTTACTTCATATTTTTTTCATTATACTTTTAATGAGGGATAATTAATGTCTTATCTTACCCGTTCGGCTAACGACCCTCCACCAGTCAAGGAAGCGGTGGGTGAGAGTTGACACCCATTAAACTGTCATTTTATAGGCAGTAACCCTATACCCCCCTTATAGACCGGCTTCGTGAATGAGGCCTACTAACGGTAAGATTGACTTATTCTTATACATATAAGTATTAACTTTTAATATTATAATAATGAAAGGGTTGAATTTTAACTTTTAAAATTATAGGGTTTGGAATTAAAGTATTCAAAAGTGAGACTTTACAAATTCCAAAACTTGAGGGCAAGTTTTGAAACTTGTCAAAACTTTTGGAGTTCCATAACTTATGAGTTTTAATGTGGTTTTATGAAAAACTTTTCATGTTCCATAACTTGAGAACAAGTTATGGAAGACTTTAAAACCATTAAAATAACTCTTAAAAATGAGATCTTTCATTTTTCCATAACTTATTAAAACTTATGAGTTTTTAATATTCATGAATGAGACTTTTCACATAACTTAAGGACAAGTTACAAAAACTCATATCATGAACAACTTTTAGAACAATTTTAATCAAAAATAATTATCACATAACTTTTCTATTAATCTAATCTAACTCATAGCAAAGCAATTCACATCAAATATTACAAATAATCATCTAATTATCTAAATGTTTGACAATTGACTTTTAAATGGATGAGGATTATCATTACCAACTCAAAAAATACAATTTTTATGTTTACAAAACAGTTTGTGGTAATGATCCTATCCATTTCTGGTCAAAAACTCAAAAATCTGCACATAGGGACACCAACTCGACGAGTTCATGAACTAGACTCGCCGAGTTCATATGTTACTGAGTGGACTCATCGAGTCTGTTCATGGACTCAGTGACTTCATCAGACAGAGTGCAGAAAACTCGATTTTTCAGCTTTGAAAATTAAGCAAGCATCAAATATAATAGAAAACAACCCATGGCTCTGATACCACTGTTGAGTTTTGGTATACTACAACATCCTATGGTGCACATACAACCCTAAAAGCTTTGGATCTATGTTTTCTCTAATTATACATGCAATATTGTTTCCAAAGCTTTAAGCCTACAACTAGCATACAATATGATATAAACATCATAGAAATGACATATAAAGATTACCTCTTGTTGTAGCTTGTAGACATTGACCTTTTAAGAGCTTAGTGCCTCAAGTATTCCACCTCAAACAAGTCACAAACATCATGAGCAATTGGAGAATATTGAGAGAGAAGTTATGAAGCACAGAATCGGCTCAATGAACTCATAGATCACTAGGGTGCCGATTTTGGGTGCTAAGGGGATCCTTTTATAGTGTGGCAAAGTCTAGGGTTACATCCATGCAAACCCTAATGCCCATGACCTTTCATATTACTTAGGCTCCATGGGTCAAACCTCCATGGACTATCCATGGACCACCATATTCGTTTAGCCCATCCTAAATAACAATTGGCCCACACTATAAGAAACATTGATTTACCAAATCAATCCCCATATATTTAATTAGTCTTCTTTGACCACTAAATTAATTCCGAATTAATTCTTGATCAATACTAATTAAATAATATGATCCCTCAATTATATTATACTTATAATATATTAATAAATCACAAATAACTTCTTACTCAAATATCCATCCTATCAACTTGTCCTGATGAAGGCAACCTGAAATGAACCATGCTACTCTCGGGTCAAGTACATACCAATTATAGTTATGGGCTTAGACACCTAATCCAACAGTACGCATGGCGTACTCCGAAGCCTTAATTTACCAAAATGCCATTAAGGCCCTTTTGCATACATTTCTTGAACTTTGGGACCAAATGCAATATAAATGAATTAAAGTGTTGAAATTTGACGTACCTTATCATCGGGATGTTACAATTCTCCCCCACTTGATCTAGACTTCGTCCTCGAAGTCTGGTGCGACGAATAACTCAGGATAATGCTCCCGCATCTCAGCCTCCGGCTCCCAGGTCCACTCGGAGCCTCTCTGATGCAGCCACCGTACCTTTACCAAAGATATATCCTTGCTGCGCAAGACCTTCATCTTTCTTTCCAAAATAGCTACCAGCCTCTCAACATAATTCAGGCGCTCATCGACCTGAATATCATCCAAGGAAACCACTACATCCTTATCCAATACACACTTTTGCAGCTACGAAACATGGAAAGTGTTGTGGATATGACTGAGCTCCTCGGGTAGATCCAACCTGTAAGCAACCTTGCCAACCCTGAAAACCACTCGAAAAAGTCCAATATACCAGGGACCCAATTTCCCCCTCTTCCTGAAGCGTATCACACCTTTTCAAGGTGAGACCTTCAGTAATACCATATCACTGACCTGAAACTCCAACTCGAATCGGCGCCGGTCGGCATAGATCTTCTACCGACTCTGAGCGGTCTGCAGTCTCTGCCTGATTTGCTGATTAAGCTTCATGGTCTGAAGGACTACTTCCGTCCTTCCCATAACCCTGTGACCAACCTCCTGATGGGTTTTGAGCACTACAACATTCCTATGGTGTACATGCAAACCCTAAAGCTTTGGATCTAGTTTGTCTAAAGAACATGCAATAATCATCCAAAGCCATAAACCCTAGATCTAGCATGTGATAATCAATATAAACATAAGAATAGGGTTTAGATCTTACCTTAATTGTTATGTAGTAATAACAATCTATTCCTTGTTGTAATTGGCTTCTGAAAAGCTTAGAGTCACAAATGTCACTCCTCTAATGGCTCACAAACACCAAGAGCAAGAGGATGAAAAAGGAGAAGAGGAGAGGCACCCAAAAACGTCTAGAAACCCTTTTGAAAAGGTTAGCTACGTTTTTGGGTCTCAAGGGGCCTTTAAATAGGTAGGCAATTAGGGTTATCTAACAAGGAAACCCTAATTTGACTGCTTAAGTAGTAAGCAGCCCATGGACCCCTTCTGGAACATGCCTTGGACGAAAATCATATGGGCTTCCCATAGATTTCGTCCAACCTATATTCCAAGGTGATCCATAGCCCAATTGCAATTATCTTATAATTACAATTCCAGACCCCTAAGTTTAATTAATCTCTTTTAGCCACAAAATTAATTCTTAATTAATTATTGACTAATATTAATTAAACAATATGATTTCTCCTTTAATATATTATTCTCATAATATATTAATAAATCATAATTAATCCTCTCTCTCCATAATTCATCCTATCAAGTTGCTTTGGTGAAGGCAACCCAAAAGGACCATGCACCATCGGGTCAAGTACATACCAAAATAGTTATGGACTTAGACACTAATCCAACACCTCCCTCCGACAAACCAGGGTACGACATCTCCGCCCATACAAGAGCTCAAAAGGCGGAGCACCAATCCTGACATCACCCTGCCATCAACTGCTGAAGAACTCCCACTAATGTCAGCTAACTACTTCATGAATACAATCACATGCAACAAAGCTTAAATATTCCTTCGAGTAAAAGAATCAATCCCTACAACAGTTGGACTTAAACAAGAGCTACACAATAGGTTCAAATCCATCACTCTGAGTTTATTTAACTTTTTGCAGCATGCAACTTAACATATTCACTTAATAGTTAACTATCATCACTAAGGGGTCCCACAAAGCACAAAGCAAGCAGCATTCGTACAATAACACTCCAAGCCACAAAAAAACAAAAGGACATCTCAAGCTCACGTACTACTACCATGTTAGGAACTTCTATCCTCACTTTCGGTTTCCTTATGCATGCAAATTATACACAATATAGGAAATATGATCATAATCGTATACACTTTTTAAAACTCATACTTAGTAATCACTTCTACCAATATAGATTCCAAATCTAGCATATCATCCCATTATCCTACGCTACAAGACATCACATATCAGGTCGGTCTATCATGAAATTCTTGAAATTATCCCAAGCCTTATCCTAGCATGTAAACATTCATATCATATATCATATCAACATGTATGGGTATTCTAGGAACCACTTACTTGAGCTCGATTGATTGCACGCATCACACCCCCTTTTTCTTTATAAAAATATTTTCAGAAACTTATCTTCTTTACAAAAATCTTTTTAAAAACTTATTTTCTTTCAAAAGATTATCAATTCCTCAGTTTGAGTCCAGACACACCCGAGAGTGTGCCCGAATCCCTAAAACCAATGCTCTGATACCAACTTGTAACGTCCCAAAAATCCATAGTAAAATTTTCATTTTTAAACCAATAAACCATCCAAACGAGTTGTTTCAGAACCGATCAAAATGAATAAATTATTTAAACATCAGAATATATTGAAAATTGCTAATGCGGAAAACTCTGGTGGATGTGGTGTAGTCATGTCGGGCCCTTGCTTTTCGTACCGAAAGTTGTAAAACCCGATCTTAAGTATCAGTCGAATTCACTAGAATTGGTGCGGAATCCCAATATAATGAATAATGCAAAACAGTTATAATCAATTAAGAACACAATTATCGAATCTTCAATGCACACTATTATTAATTAATAGTCGGGTACATAAGATCTCTATGTTTCTCGGTTCTCTCTATCTCTCTAAACTCGAAATCAGCTAATGGAATGACCAACCTTGAATACGGCTGAAACAAAGCTATATATACCTAGACCTAATTACAAAGGCCCAGCCCAAAAACCCTACCGAAAGCATCATTAAGCCCACCGAAATCACATGGTGATTTCGGTCCAAACACCACCGAAATCATGGTGTTTTCGGTCCTAGACCGTGAACTCTAAAAGCTATAAAAAGTAAAGTTTAAACCACAAATTATGTCTTAACAATCTCCCCATTGGTTTATAGCTTTCTTTTCTTTTCAATCTTCTCTTTGTTCTTGACTTTCAGCTTTTATCTTCTATTTCTTCACGACTTAAAGATGAACATATGAATTTCTACATGAATAACTTCATCTTGAATAGTTGGACTTCCTTTAAAATTTGACTTTGAAAGCACATTGAGTATGGAGGCTTCTTGTAAAGGTTCTTGTAAATCAGCACTTTCAGCTTTGAGAATCTTCAGAGATAATTACAGAGAGACCGATTATTCTAGATCACTTTAGCAAGTTCATAGATAGAATCAAATTGATTGAGGAGGCTTCAATGCAATTTGACGCATAACTTCAAATACAGCATCACCTTGCTTCTGGGGTTGAAAAGTTGTGTGTTGAAAAATAATCTTCACTTCTTGTTCCTTCGAATGAATATTCTTTTTCGATCACAGATGCGTCTTGAAAAGTAACCATGAATAAAAGTCCCTGTGGATCACAGAATCATAAAGACCCTTCTCACCACAGTTGTTCAAGGACCCAACCTTGGATCAAATGGAGACTATTCGCAATATCTGTGTGAACACATAGGAACACACTGCGATTTGTTGAGCATCAGAGAACTACTCATGGCTATTTTTGATGTTAGCCCAAGCATATCCTCGATCAAAGATATCAATACAGTTTTTCAAGTTAACAAGTTAACTTGGCCCTTGGTGAGACGTTCAATGGTTTCTGAATCTCAGCTGAGTGTACCATTCTAGTGCCAGTGAGAGTTAATTAGGAATAACTCACAAAACCATCATGTGACAAAAATATCTGATGACATATTTCCACAGATTAGCATGATACGAGGTCAAGTCCCTTTGGCGGGACATTCAGCGATAATCGTGTCGTTGTGAGGTGCATCTCCCTAGTGCCAATAACCATTAATTCGTTACTTGCGGGGAATGTATCCGAGAATACATTTGAGTCTCCGCAATTTTGCATGACAAAAAGAATGTCAAGACGCTGGGTTGGATGTTTAGCGGTATCTATTTCCCGGATGGGTGAATCACCCTGGTGCCATGACAGTTCTTAGGAAAAAATAACTGACAAGACCAAATTTGACAAATGGTACAGTTTCAAACTTTCAATTCCTTAAATACAACATTTCTTAGAAAGAAACTGCCTGACTGACAGTGTGTACAGTTTCATGCCTTCAATTCCTTATGAAAGTAGTGTGAAGTGTAATTTCGTCAATTCCTTTCAAGATCTCTTCTTGCACATAAAATTCCGACACAATCTCCTTGAGTCTCTTCTTCTTTTGAATTCGCGTTTTAAGACAAATGAAATATTTGAGATAAAAATAAAAATAACTAAGAATAAAAATAAAATTAAAATACGCTCAAAAACAGTACAATATTTTTGGATTTTTGATTTTTCTGAAAATGAAATAAAAACAGAAATAAACATATTTTTGGATTTTTGAATTTTATGATTTTTGTTTGGTTTTAATTCTCCCCCCTAAATTTGTGCATAGAGGAGAAAGAAAGAAAATATGAACAAATTTAACGAAAACAAAAATAAAATACACAATGTACAAAACAAAAAAAAAAATTTAGTCTTCAAAACGAATCATTTTAAGAAGACTTAGGAGTATCAAGAAAATTCAAACCGTAATTCAGCAATTGAAGTTGCATCCAGATGACCCGAGAACAGCAAACAGATACAACAACGTATTCAGCCTCAGTTGTGTTTAAATTCCGGAACGAAGTTAACATATTCAAAATTCATCACGCCGTTAAATACGGTCCCCATTTGTGTGATCTTTTCTTTCCCCCTTCCCACAAAGGACATATACCCTCAATTAAAGTTCTGAATGCCATGCAGTTGAGAGATACCTCCTGTCATGTGCCTGGAACAGCCACTATCAACATACCGAAGTCTAATGATACTCCTCCATAGCTGCTCCTGCACAATGTGTGGGATTAATTAGTTTTGGAAACTCAATCCATTTTGAAACTTGGTTTACCATTACAATCTACACATGATACTCTTTCCCATACCATATATTGTTTATCAAATAATGAACATAAAGAAGTTACAGGACTTCTGGACGATTTTGAAATGTGACCTTTGAGAACCCATTTGTAATTAGATTTAAGCACTTTATTGTTTAACCTAATGGGTGCTTCAACACTTGATTTTGAAACAAGACCACCTTTTGATTCGGGTCTATATTTCAAGTGTGAGCTGGAAGACGATCCTTGAGATGACTTCGATCTCACCGATTTTGGTTTGGCAAAGTTATCTCTCAAATCAATTTTCTTGTCTTGGAAAGTCTGTTTTTTGGTCTTTTTAGCATTCCAATCATCATTGTGTGCACGTGAACTTGAAGGATTTCTTTTAAAAGATCTCCCCCTTGACACGTTCTGCCAGCCTTGTTCACAGTAGGGAACATATGAACGATGTAGGCAATTTCTAGAAATGTGACCGGGAGTCCCATAGTTAAAACAAATTTGTCTTTTAAATAAATGAGATTGTGACTTGGTCCTTGTCCAAATGAAGTATATTTCAAAGACCTTCCACAAGCACAAGCACATTTATTAGACTGTTTAACAAATTTTTGTGGCTTGAGTTTTTCAACAGTGGAATTATCATCATCACAAGTTTTTGAAGCATTTTTAGCAGTACTAAAATTATTTTTGTTCTGCTCGAACCCATCTTGCACTGTTAATTTATTTGCACATGAAGTAGAAGCATCAGAATCATTCACATTAATACTCCAGTTTGGCTGGACTGTTCAATCTTGATTGAGACGGTTACTAGGGGCTGGCCATACTGTGCAGGAGTCTCTATCTCTTTGGTTTCCAGGGGCGAAGTATAGTTATCATTGAAAGGAGGTGGAACACTATGATACCCTAGACCCTCACCCTGTTTGTCTTTCCACTTTAATTGTTTTTCTATCATGGATTCAACTATCTCACTTGACACATCAAATTTCTTAAAGTTAAATTCAGCATCTTTAAATTTAGCTTTTAACGCATCAAGTTCGGCAGTTAATTTGGCAATTTCCTCTTTAGCATAACAATGGTGAACACATTTGGTGCTATATTCCTCCCTAAGCCTAATTAAATCTTTATTTTGAGCATCTAGTTTTTTCTTTAAGAGGCTTGTTTACCTTTTTAATTTCATATATTTCATTTTTAAGGTCAAAAACCTCTCTGACTAATAATTCATTTTTTTCACGGTATTTATTTATTTTATCCTCACAGGATTGAGAGCATGAGGTTTTACTTACCTCCTTAGTGATTGAACTATTGTAAAGGCTCATTATTTATCAACAGTAAAAATCTGATTGTGCAATTTGATTTTAACCGAAGACCAAAAGTAAATGCTCTTTGACCGAAAACACCAATAGTCAACACCCTGTTGACCGAGAACCTTGAAGGTCAACTCTTTATCCGAAGAAAAACCTGACCGAGAACGAGGTTTCTTGACCGAGAACCTTAGCCGAAATCGCAATAACCGAGAAGCTGAACCGAAGATGCGGAGCCGAGAACACAGATTCACAGTCGTGAACTCCGAGGCTGAGACCGAGAGCTCCGAAGTTGAGACCGAGAACTCCGAAGTTGAGTCCGAGGAGCTGCCCTAACCGAAATCTATCAGCTGGCCGCCGAGACCTCTTAAACCTAACCGAGAACCTGAGCTTGCCGCCGAGAACTCCGAGGGTTTTGACCGAAGATGCCCAAAAATGCCAAAAACACGAAATTGGTAATTAATTAAGACCAATTTCAATCAAAATCTCTAATGTAGTGAAGAACACGAAGAACAGCGACAATAATTTTGTCAAAAAGAACTCAAAAACGCTAAAAAAACACCAAGAAATACTTCAAGAAACGTTTAATATCTTGCCAATTCGATTGATACCCAATCCTTGCTCTGATACCAATTGTAAAACTCCGATCTAATGTATCAATAGAATTCACTAGAATTGGTGTGGAATCCCAATCTAATGATTAATGCAAAACAATTATAATCAATTAAGAACACAATTATCGAATCTTCAATGCACACTATTATTGATTAATATTCGGGTACATAAGATCTCTATGTTTCTCGGTTCTCTCTATCTCTCTAAACTCGAAATCGGCTAATGGAATGACCAACCTTGAACACGGCTGAAACAAATCTATATATTCCTAGACCTAATTACAAAGGCCCAGCCTAAAAACCCAACCGAAAGCATCATTAAGCCCAACGAAATCACATGGTGATTTCGGTCCAAACACCACCGAAATCATGGTGTTTTCGGTCCTAGACTGAGAACTCTAAAAGCTATAAAAAGTAAAGTATAAACCACAAATTATGTCCTAATAGAAGTACCTGGAACCATAAATATAAAACCGTAAGCACAAAGCTTAGTGAGTTCCCAAAATACCATATACCATACATAACCTTGGGTCTAACCCTGGGGAATATTCTAACCCAATGCACATAAATGGGCCCCACCCTAGGGTGTATTTCAGCCTGCTCAACACATATGGGCCCCGCCCTGGGGTATATTTCAACCCGATAATACTATAGTGGGCCTCACCCTGGGGTGTATTTCAACAGAATAAACAAATATGGGCCCCTCCCTGGGGTATATTTCAACCCGATCATACTACAAGGTCTTGTGAGCGGTATGAACTCTACTCACGACGATCCGTCCCTTGCGATGCCTGAGGCAAAGTCGATGCACCTTGCAGCTCTGCCAATCGACGCTTGGCTGCAACCATTCTCTCTTCGAATGTCGCGTGCCTACCCTGCTACTTTTTTGCCTCTGCCCGAGCGGCGATAAGGTCTTAAAAAGAAAGTTGGTCTCTGAAATAGTAGTCTTTTTCCGAGTCTCGGGTACCTGAGACGGTAGGGTCTGTAGTAGCGCGCAGTTTTCGAACTCGGTTTACAGTCTCCCTGTTTTAATCCCCGATGTTCGCGATCCGCCGGGTCTTTGCCGGGAGGGCTCTGTCAGTCGGTCCCCCGTGGTTGAGGTCATAGCACCCTCGTTGGTCTCCACATGGTGATTGCTGTCATTGTCGTCGACTCCAACCCTCGATCACGGTTGCCCAACGGGGCACAGGTACGATGTAGTCGAAACGGTTCGCGGGAACCCTGGCTATGCATGGAGGGTTGATTACCTCCGGTTCCGCTTCTGATTCTTCTCATAACCATCCACCATTTCCCTGGTTGGGAAAATAGGGGTCGCCTGGTAAGTAGGATCTTGCTATGTTATACGTGCGAGAATAGGAGTGGAAGAGATAATTAATAGGCGTCTAATCCTATAATTACTTATAGGGAGGTGATCTTTATCAGTCACGTCTATAATCACATAGTGCATACCAGTTATACATAATCTGAGATAGAATAGACCTTCGAATAAATGACTCTACTCTAAATCCACAACCAAACAAGGAACAAGAAGTAGAGCAATAGTCATAGATTCTGAGTCTATAATATCTTTAATTATGTATAACCTTGGCGTTTGCACTCAGTCGTTAAAGACCTACTAATAGGGGTCTTTAGTTTTCACATAAGTTGGTTATGGTATCACAAAATACTCCTATAGTATTTTAATGTTTGACTTATGCTTTTCAATGTTTGTTTGTAGATAGAATTGGTAAGTTTTTAGACTTGTTGCAACGCCACAACCATTCCTGGGCATATGCTAATCACCTCTGGGTTAGACATAGTTGATCAGGCTATGTCATTCCCAGACCTGACTATACATCCCCAAGCCTACTTGTGCCATTCAACAATCATTACTTTTGTTTTGTTCTAGAATGATGCTGACCTTAGTATGTATGCATGCATGTATACTTTTAATAAGAAACTATTTATTTCTAAAAGTATAGTTATTTGAAAAATGTTAAATCAGAGACCTTCGTCCCAATGCATTTATAGTTTGTATATCTTATGTGGTTCGATATACTTAGTTCACTATAAACAATGCTCTGATACCAATCTGTCACACCCCCAAACCAAGGATGGCGGAAACGTCTGGGGGTGGAGGACTTCATGTATAGTATCACAACAACGAGTATAATAGTGCTCAAAGTAAATACAACCATCATAAATATAATTGAAAAGGTTACACCATAGAATAAGTTACATGTTTCAAAATCAATTACATTATGATGACAAAATGTACTGTTTGACGATTTATCGTCCCATCCTCAAAATGCTGTTGGTTTTACTGTTTCACTGATTTCCTGAGAATACAAGTAGTTTTGAAAAAGTGTCAACAATTAAGTTGGTGAGTTCATAAGAGTTTTGTTTGAGGAAGAAACCGTTTTCCTTGTAAAAGCGATAGAGTATGATTTCCAGAAAATCCAATATTTTCTTAGTTAAGTATGGAATGAATGCTCCTATGTTATGCGAAAATAAACCCTAGAAGGACCCATAGATTCCTTCTATAATCGCCCAGCGTATATAAGTTATATAAAAGTTAAGTTAATTAAACCGTTGAATATAATGGGTCTGCCCTAGGTCCACAACCAGACAAGGAACAGGAGATAAGGCGAGCCCACCAATTCTAAGTCGATTGTGACTAAATTCTTATATAACTCTATCATATACACTTAGCAATTATAGCTGAAGTCTAACAATTCTTGATGAAATAGTTTTGATAGAAATATGATCCAAAGAAAATCCTATATTTTCCTTATAAAAGTTATGTGGTCCTAAATCCCAGGACCGAAAATAAACAAGTATTTTCCATACTTAAAGATATAAAAGTGGTTTTAAATCGGCATAAAACCCCTTTTGATTTGAGAAAACTCCCGTAAACTTTATGTGTGATGTGTTGTCTTTAATCCTAAGACCGAAAGTGTACAAGTATTTTTCCATACTTTAAGTAATTCATGCAAGTTTAAATCGACATAAACTCGTTTAATTTAGAAGTAAACCCCTTTTCAAAGTAAAATTTTCCATGTAAACTTGAAAGATTGTTAACTACCTATGTGAGTCTCTATAACCATACTATGACGAGAAATAACCTGCACAACGTTTTTCAGACGTTAAGATACTATGACTCTTGTCACCCGTAGACCTGCAGGTCCCGCTGTAGCTAGCAACAAGGTGTGGGGTGTCAAACCCAATATAGATCTATACACAATTATCACGCTCTCCCTACAAGAGACTCTGGTTATAACTTACAGGAATTGGGATCCTGTACTCGAACGTACGGGGAGAGAATTGCCTCACAACCTAAGTTAACTAGTTTACACATAGTTTGATATTAAAACCTCTTCCGTGGAGGAAGTAAAATCACCTTTTCTGAATAAATTAGTGATATGAAATCCTTAAACTATTACTATTATAGTTTATCACGTAGGATATGAAAAACTCATTTGTTTTTAGAGTAAAACCTTTCTCATGTAGTAAAATTCATAAACTATGCTTATTGAAGTTTATTATATGTGTTCGAAATGAATGAGTAAACCTTATCATGAATGACTAAATTTCAGTTTATGATGATAAACTAACAAGAAAATACTTTCAACATTTAGAACTTATGGTTATACACTTTGCTCAACATACTACAAAGTGTTATGAAAGTTGTAAGCTGTTACCTAGTTTTTAACCCGTCTACACTGTTTTAGAGAATTTATAGAAAAATCATACGAAGTCGAAAACTGAATCCGTAAATTCTGAGAGTTCACAAAATGAGTCTAGTTTATTCATAATTTTTATTATGATTTTTGGAAGTCTTTAACTTGTGTTAAAATGTTCATATTCACAGACTGGTCCGAATTCGTTTTTGAAATGATAGGAAGTTTTGTAAAAATCACCATAAATCGTAGAACAACCGTATGGTGATGTGCAAGTAGTCATTTTAAAGGTATGAACCTGAAATATTTACACCTAATATAGTTTTGAAAACTAAATTGTTTAAGTTGACCAAAACAGTCCGTGAATGGAGTTAAACTTTTCTGATGAAAGCTGTTGAATGAGTTTAGTTGTGTTCTTGGTGTTTAACTTGTATTCCCCCCTTCAAACTTAAGAAAAACATGAAAAGATAGGGGTATGAACTCGCCTTGAGTGATTTCAGTAGATGGATGATGGAGAAAGGTAGTGTCCAACTCAAGAACACTAAGAAGATGCCTTGAAGGTTCGAAGATCTAACATGAATGTGATGATGTTTGTGTAAAATATCTATGATTTGAGTAGAAGGAAGTGAAATAATTATATGGAGGATGAATATACTTACCAAAAGTGGAAGAAAAGCTTGGAAGAAGGCCCTTGAATCTCGAATTTTAGTGAGAGAATTGAGAGAGAAAATGTGTTTAATCTTTGGTGGAAGAATGAGAAAATGAGAGAGAGTGTTAGGAGACAGGATAGATTTCAGCCTTAGACAAGGAATGGGGTTGGGAAATAATGGGAAAATGACGATGAATGACCAGGTATGGTGGGGGTGTGGGCTGGTCATGGAGTGGGTGTGGGTGGTTGCTTGTGTCATAAACTAAAGTAAAGTCAACACTCCACCTCAAGTACTTCACCCACTCTTCTTGGATAAGATTTACACTCAAAAACGTGATTATTCATGAAGTATGGGGTTTTATATGTTAAAACATGATTTTGGGTGAAAATCCCACGCAAAAATAGTGAAAAACGGGCTTAAAACGGAGTAGTGGTCGAAAACCGGGTGAAAAACGGAAAATCCGAAGTCAGGGCATGGTTCCGGTCTTAGCAGCCTTAGGTCCGCAGGGAAGGTTTGGCTGGTGAATTGGATCCGAAGTGGAAGGGACTGCGGTCCGAGCAGGTACCGCAGGCAGATTCGTCAGGAGGGACCGCAGGCGAAGGTCGGATGCGGTGCTCCAGTTCCGGGTTCGGTTCGGCGCTGCGGGTCTTCATCAGCCTCGGTCCTCAGCAGATCCGGTCTGGTCCGATGGCTGCGGTTCGATGGCTGCGGCTACTCAAGAGGACTTCGGTCTTGGTTCTTGGGGCTTCGGCTTAAGGAGGGTTTGGTCCCTCTAGAGGGACTTCGGCCCTAAGAGGCTATTTTCCAAGGTATCACCCCTTTTTGAATGGTTTTTCACCAAGTCAAGTGTCGGGATGCCCCAAATGATTACAAAACTCAAAAGAGGTTTTGAGAGAGGTTTGGGAGAGATTTCATATTTTTGGAGAGATTTCTCATACAGAGAGAGATTTGGGAGAGATTTCACATTCTTGGAGAGATTTCTCATACAGAGAGAGATTTGGGAGAGATTTCACATTCTTGGAGAGATTTCTCATACAGAGAGAGATTTGGGAGAGATTTCTCATACATAAAGAGTTTTGGGAGAGATTTCACATTCTTGGAGAGATTTCTCATATAGAGAGAGAGTTGGGAGAGATTTCACATTCTTGGAGAGATTTCTCATACAGAGAGAGATTTGGGAGAGATTTCACATTCTTGGAGAGATTTCTCATATAGAGAGAGATTTGGGAGAGATTTCTCATACATAAAGAGTTTTGGGAGAGATTTCACATTCTTGGAGAGATTTCTCATATAGAGAGAGATTTGGGAGAGATTTCACATTCTTGGAGAGATTTCTCATACAGAGAGAGATTTGGGAGAGATTTCACATTCTTGGAGAGATTTCTCATACAGAGAGAGTTTTGGGAGAGATTTCACATTCTTGGATAGATTTCTCATACAGAGAGAGTTTTGGGAGAGATTTCACATTCTTGGAGAGATTACTCATACAGAGAGAGATTTGGGAGAGATTTCACATACTTAGAGAGATTTCTCATACAGAGAGAGCTTTGGGAGAGATTTCACATTCTTGGAGCGATTTCTCCTACTTAGAGAGTTTTGGGAGAGTTAGAGTGAAAGAGATTGAGAGAGACTTCTTTTGTGACCTTTTTGAGTGTTTGGCTCTGTAATTCAAGGTTCCTAAACCTCGTTAAGTCTTGTTATGATTGTTATATGCCCCCGAGGGTCAAGGAATAATGTTTTATCGAGTAGTTTCATCACTTGCCCTGATTAGGGTTTAGAATTTCCGAACACGTGAAAACTCTAAGTGATACATTGTATTAAGATTTCGAGTTGTTCAATAAGAAACATAATGGAAACCCTAATATACAAGGGTTAGATGAGTTGACCGGTTTGACTTGTTGACTTTAGTTGACTTTGACTTGGCCAAAATTGACGGTTGTCACATCAATACCAAAAACCCTAACTTATTAACTCTTTAAGACATCCTAGCTCATGCATGGAATGGAAGGAAACTAAGGTCTAAATTACATTTTATGGTTCCTAATAACTCCATAATGGATAAAGTTTCAAACTTTATCCTTTATAATGATCTAACCAACCAAGATCTAGTATTTGTCTCAAAGGGACCAAAAGTGCATCCTTTCCAACTAAAACCACTAAGTCCAAGTCTCAAGCCTTCAGATATGAATCAATATGATGTTTAGATGGATAAAGTTTCCAACTTTATCCATAATAAGGTAAAAAACTTTCAAAATCTAAACTTTATGCACTAAAGTGATCAAAAACTCATAACATCCAAGACTAGCTAGATCTGTCAAATGAATCATCAAGATTCAAACTATATACATCTAGAAGAAAAATCAAGGTGAACAAAGTCCGGATCTACAAGATCCAATGCAACCAAAACTTCTCCAAAGAGTTTCTTCTTCTCCAAGATGCACCAAGAACACTCCAAAGCACTCAAGCACACCTTCTTTTGCTCAAAAGGCTCAAACTAGGGTTAAGGTCTTCAAGGGAGGGTGTTGGAGAGGTGGTGGTTCATAATGGAATGGGTTTGGGGAAGTTAAGGAGCTTAAATAGGACTCAAACAACGAAAATAGGTTTTGGGCACTAATCGCATACACCCAACGTACTCCATGTACGCCCAGCATACTAGACTAAGCCCAAAACCTTCCTAACTTCAAACAATCATAACTTCTTCGTTCCAACTCCGTTTTCGACGATCTTTATATCCACGGAAAGGTATTGAAGAGCCCCACAATATTATCTAGATATCTTGGACTAAAAACTTCCCAAAAAAATCCATATTTCATGCAAGAAGTCTGAAACATCGCTTTTCCCATTTCACCCTTTGACTCCAATACAAACCAAACTCTTGGATCCCATAATCTACATTATGTAACGCCCGGGTTTCGGGGCTAAGCATTTTTAGACGATGTAATAGTCTAGGTCAACTATTGTAACTCTTTTGATGTAATAAAGATAAAATATTTGAGTATTTTGTGAATTATGTGAATTTATGTGCTTAATATTTAATTATAAATGTATAATTAATAAATAATAAAAATAAGCGTCAAAATTAAAGTGTGAGATAAGCCCGATATCTTTACATAAAGTTGTAGTGGTCGAAACAAGGATTCCGGAGATATAAAGAACGCCGAAATCCGAGTTATAACGAAGAAGTTATGACCCGTCGAAGTTTCGTGACGGAACCGGCACGGCACCGGGAAGCGTAAATAGTGAATTTACGATAAATCGAGTTTTAGCCTTAGCAATCTAAATGAAAGTCGTAGAAAACGTTAAACCGAGAGCATCCATAAAAAGAACGCCCAAATCTGACTTCGTATGAGGAAGTTATGATTTTTCGAAGTTTCGGCTTAGCAGTGTACAGCCCGAAGTTCGAATATTAGATCGAGCGGTTTTTAGCCGACACAACCTAAACGAGAATTGAAGATCTCTTTAATAGTAGCACAACGATAAAAAGACAGACAAAAACGGAGCTCGTATGCGAAAGTTATGGACGAAGCTTAGTCTCTACTTTTCGAGCGCGGCGAATTCGATACAGTTTTGTAAATCCGAGATAGAATGAGAATTAGCCAACGAGGTATAAATGAGAGTTGAAGATCTCATTAATAGGAACTCAACGGTAAAAAGACAGATAAAAACGGAGCTCGTATGCGAAAGTTATGGACGAAGCTTAGTCTCTACTTTTCGAGCGCGGCGAATTCGATACAGTTTTGTAAATCCGAGATAGAATGAGAATTAGCCAACGAGGTCTAAATGAGAGTTGAAGATCTCATTAATAGGAACTCAACGGTAAAAAGACAGACAAAAACGGAGCTCGTATGTGAAAGTTACGGACGAAGCTTGGAGACTACTTTACTATACAATTCCTATAAATAAGAGATGAACTCTTCATAATTTCCTCACAACTTCAAACCTTTCTTTCTCTCTCTAACTTCTCTCTAACCTCCCTAAACCCCTCCCAAGTCTAGGGAACCTCCCTATCACGAGAAGAAAGCCCCGGAGCGCCCGACGGCTCCGAGAAGAAAAGCTTTCGGCTCGGAAACGCTGCTCCAGCGAAGCCCGGTTTTTAATAAAAACCCGCTGTAAGTGAGCTACGCCTATACTATATTTAATATAGCTTTTATTTAACATTATTAGGACCTTAAAATAATTATTTGGGCTATTATTATGAGTTATATGGTGTGTTATTTAACGTTTATATAATAGTAATAATAGCTAGACTATTAATTAGTCGCGATTAACGTTAAAACTAAACTCTAGTGGTATTAATACTAGGTTTTGGTCAAGGAAAAATTGTTTTGAGATAACGAAGTGATGTTCAAGTACCGAGTCACCACCTAATCAAGTGAGTGCATAGTTACTTTCATCTTACACATAGATATGAAGTATTTTATATAAATTACGTGCTATGTGTGCATATTATCTTAATACTTGCTGTTTATGTTGGATGAATGATTTTATACATGTTTTTCATGATTTAAACTGTATATGTATTTTATATCTATAAAAATGTTGGGGTAAAACATGGGTAGATGTAATAAGACGATGTGTGATAAAATGATGAGAGGCCTCGATGTTGTTGGTGATCCAGTCATCTAGCGGAGTATAGATGACGACCACGGACTCTTCTAGACAGTCCAGTGGAACGTTGGAAGACTCGCAACCTGTAGGTGTTTGTGAACAATGTGTTCACCGGTGTACTCCATCCCCCTCATGGTTGCCTTTAGGACATTTATTGCTAAGGAACCCCCTTAACAGTAGTGTCCATCCCGATGATGATCCTTAGGCTAGGTCCCTTATGATAGGTGTTTAGGGACGTAAAGTGAGGATAACGGGAACGGGTAATCGGGTTATTGTTGATTGATGAAATTAATAAACTTATTTATTGTGGGTTGAAAACCCTATGTGCTCACCAGGCTCCCAAGCCTGACCCACTCAGTTTCATGTATTACAGGTAGTGGCGCTCGAGCATAGATGTGATGTTTTGGATGAGGGATTACGGATATAGGCCTGTAGATATGAAATAATGTAGTAAGGCTTATATTGTACTGTTTATGCTTTTGATCTGTATCGAACATGACATCCCGAGTCTTTTAATGAAATACATTTCTTTGGAAATGCTTTTGATAAATCTTTATCATATTTTGTTTTGGGACAAATTCCGCAACACTTTTATTTAAAATGTTACTCTGATTTTCAAACAAGCATAAACAAAATCGGTCTTTTCTGGCGGAAAATGGTATGAGACCTACTGTTGTGTAAATTCATATTTGTCTCCCCAATATGACGATGAGCTACAAATTATAATTATAAATAACCAAGTAGAAAAAATTAGATCTTTAAAACTATAAAGAAATAAAAACAGATAAAATGTGAATACATGAGTAGAAACTAGAAAGTAATTACCTTCACCAAAATCCATAAATTCAAGCACTTGTTTTGGGCTAGTAACAATTTTTTCATTTAAGCCAACAACAAATATACCACGCTACATACGAAAACTTAATTAGAAAAATACAACAACAAACATATACAAAAAAAAATCATTTAACTTTACTTTAATGCTTTCATGGATTTGCAGCTTTCGGTGTTCTGGTGCCAACAAATCATTGATTTCCTCATTGTAGATCTCCATGTAGGACATCCTTAAAAGAAACTCACGATCCGTTTCCTTTAAAAACATTAAGTAGTCATCATTTGGATGTCATTTCATGATCTAGAAACTTTTTTTCCATAATAAGAGAGGAAAATGACAATAGAAAGTTGCAAAGAGGTTAGGGGTCTCACCTTCTCAGTTCAAAATATTGCATGACTGGCACTGGAGCAGTCTTGGAGAACAGCAAATTGTGGTGACTAATACCAGCAATACAAAGAGATTCTAAAAAATTTATGTGAGCTTCAAGAGATGAATCCCTAAGATAACAAATATCAATAAGATGGTTAATTTAACGTTGACTGAAAGCCAGGTGTCATGTTTATCTAATAATGAGATGATCATAAGTAACTAATTAGAATTTGTTTCTTTTTTACTTAATGGACTTAGTGGGGACAAGACTTTATCTGGTTAGCTATATATGCATGTTTCTTTTTGACTTAATTTAGAAAGAGGGATCTAATAGGGAAAGTAAGGGAAATTAGGCTTTCCCTATTAAGTCCAAACTTTTTTTAAATTATGTCGTCGTTTATTTTTTACTTCCATTTCTCCAATTATGCCATCATTTTTTCCAAATAACTTTTACAGATCATTTATCCAGGAAACACTTGGGAAAAAACAAGGTCTTAATGTCCATAGTTTTTCAGAAAGCATATAATATAGTAAATGAAAATTTTCTTCTACAGAAAATACAAAAACTAATCATTTATATCATGCTAGTGAACATATTTCAAATGAAGGGTTAAAGGAATTACAAACATTCCGGGTTCAGAATCATGCTCTTTATGTAACTGTTGCTGAGTTAGAGAAACATCAAAACCCTGCTCGGGGAGACTGAAAGACTCCTTAAGATCCTGAGATATCAAGCACATGTGAGTATTGTTTCCCACTGATTAATTATTAAGTGAAATAAAATAAGAATAATGTCCAACTTTCCAGTACTCACCCAATAATCGAAATTGCGAATTTGCTCTTTGTCTTCGGTAGCACTTTTGAATACCCCCTTTGTATATCTGTCTCATTAAATTTAAGCAATAAGCTATATTCCACATGAGGAAGAACTTAAAGATCAGATGATGTTTAACCTGTTGTCTGTATATATTTTCTTCAACTGTACCACAAGTCATCAAACGGTATACAATAACATCCTTCTTCTGTCCAATATGATATGCTCTATCAACACTTTGATTATCAGTACTGCAATAATTATCAAGAAACAATAATATCATTAGATTTGATATATAGCATGTTTATGGGATTTATAGAGTTTCTAATAAGAAGTTAGGAACTATTTGTTTTCTTTTCTCATATCATTGGATTTGATATAGCATGCTGCAATCATAAACACATATGCATATGCAGTAGTCTAAGTTTGATTTGAATATATACAGATTACAGAAAGAAACAAACTTTGCTTTCAAATGTAAGTAGAGTACTTTATATCGCATAATCAAAAGATAAAAAATTGATTATCAAAATATTTTCATAAAATTTAAACTTATATATGCGATATAAAGGCATGCCAATTGCCAACAAACCTGTTGTCCAAACTCAAGTTCACCGACTGATTGGACTAATGCAGCAAGCCAGAAAACATCAGAATACGGATTCACATTGTTCTCATTGTACTGAAAGTACCCCCAAAAAGAAAACAACATTGAAGATATAAAAACCAGATAATGAAATGGTAATATGTGTGGGAGTGGAATAGTGGAAGAAACATTTACTTTTAATAGTTGTAAAATGAAATCAACAGCTTCACGAGGGCTCTTCTTATCTGCTGCTCTAACCAAAGCTACAACATGTGGAATAGCCTGTCAAGACATCATAATCCACAAAAATGAAACAAATTCAATAAATGATTTCGCCTAGATAAATAATATTGTATAAATAATACAAATATAATTGTATTAAAAAGTTGAAATGTCATTTCAATATGTTTCTTGTATCAATATGATTATAAAAGCATGTTGTGTTTTTTAAAAAAAAACTTTGGACATTGTTGACAATACACATCCTACCTCATTGCATTACCTCGAGTACAAGATACTCTGCAAAATCATGAAAGTCATTTGGCCTGAGCATGAAAAGAAAATTAATCTTTAGGAAAGGGTATTTCAGTCAGTAAAACTTTTTACATTGTTTTGATGTCTATTAAAACTGAGAAAGGATGCAACACTTACTTTGGGAGTCCAATTTTCTCATCATATCTTCGACTTTTATAAAATTTAATTAGATGCAGTAAACCATCCCAATCAGTTTCCTAGAAGAACAATAAAGTAAATGATGCATCAATGACCAATATCAAGAAAATCTAGTAATAATCTTAGAAAGGGTATTTCAGTCATTTATACCAACAAATATATACCTCGGATGCTGTGCTAGCTAAAGCAAAAGCCGCCTCAATCCGAACACGCCAAAAGGCCTTAACAAGGTAGAAAAGGTCACAGTTGCACTTTAATAATTTTCTTACAGAAAACTAAATCATTGTACTTTAAAAGAATTTCTTACTTTGAAAATTCTATAACTGGGTAGATTTTTTCAATGGACAGGTAGAAGAAATAAACAAAAAGTATGTTGATATTTGGTGCACAAGAGGGAAAGAGTACCTGAGAATCACAAAGGAGATTACTTAAAGCATTAATAATTGAAAGAAGTCGAGGGAACAACTCTAGTGCTGTGATTGATTTTGCTTGAGCCACAACATCTTTATCCTTCTCCAATTGATTTATCTGGTTTTTGCGTTTATATAGATTCTCAAAACATTCAAATATAGAAATATATAAAAATAAAAGAATATAAGATACAAGAACATACATACCCACATCTGTACAGGTTGATTAAAATGAATCTCAGCAAGATACTCCATTTCGGGATCTGCCCTCAGCCATTGCAAGGGGGAATCATTGCTGCTAATAAATCAAAGTGATAGTCATATAAAAAAGCAGAAAGATATAGTTTAAGAAATATAAATGGCATGGCATAATACTTTGAACGCATAGTGAGAAACTGGTAAAATAATGCCACTACAAAATAGAGAGGCTGGATCCACGGAGTTCAATTATTTGACCTGAAGTTTGAATGCATTCCCAATTGCTGAGAGTATGGGACTCCATACACCTAAAAAACCATGAGGTCTTTGAGCCGGTGCAATTTCCAAGGATAATTTTAGCCAGACTTCATCGCCTCCTCCAACCACCATCCTTCACCGCCTCCTCCGATTCTCATGGACCCGATCTGCTACTCCAGCCTCTGAGCGGAGCCCTCAAGTCGATCAAACCACTCGGTGGTCTCGAATCTCACGTGATGCACGTCAGCGAGGACTTGAGCCCAAAGAGGGCACTGTAAGAACCTCGATATCTTCTTATCGACTTTCTCCATCTTCCGCGACAACTATAGGTTCTTGTAGACGTTCCAACGCCTGGAGACGAGGAATTTTCTAGCGAGTTCGAGGCCGTTGCGGAGAGCTCTGGAGAGAGTATCGAGCTGCATCTGACGTGTCGGGGTTAACTCCACGTCGGAGTACTTGATCTGAGATACGAGCTTGGTTGCGTTAATCCTTAAGGATAAATAAAAGGGATTCAGTAGTGGTGGAGGCGGATTAGGGTTTGCAGAGAAAAGGAGAAGGAGAGAGTGAAGGTTGTCGGCTGAAGGAGAGAATAAATTATATGGTGAAATTCAAGCAGGGTTTGAGATAAACAAAATGGAAAGCACACGAAGGAGAAGGAGGAGAACACACGAAGGAGAAGGAGAAGGAGGAGACGCAACAGGCGGGGTTTTAATTTTTTGGGGATTTCATTTCCCCCCGTCTAATAAACGCGCGTTCATTAAAATTATAAAGCAACACCTATACAGAGGACGCACATTTAAGATACAGCGCCCTCCGTGTTTTTAATTTTTTTTTTTTCGTATGACACTAATTTAAGGGCACGCAATAATGCATGACCTAAATCCTTAAATTTTTTGAAGAGATGACACTTTTTTAATGTCACTCTCTTTTGCGTAACATAAATCAATGAGTGTCGTGGTTTGCGCGTCGTAAAAGGGTCTTTTTCTTGTAGTGTTCCCAAGTTACCATACAAAATCACAAAGCGACTTATCACACATGTATGTATTCAAACAAGCACATACAACAATTTCTCCTAGACTCAACTACGGATTTCATGTCTTTATCAAACACATCTTGGATTTCCTAGACTCACCATTTTTTAGAATCCTTCTCACGTATATGCTCGATCTAACATATTCTAATACTTTTCCTAGGTCAATAGGAATTTCACTTCCAAATTCTTCATATAAATTCTTTCTCGGGTAGTGTCCACTCTGCAAGGCACATTATACCAAAATTTACTCTAATAGTGTGGAAACAAACGGTCTCCAACTATGGGTATCATTTTCTAACTCATGAAAGTCACCTGTAAGGTCCAAATAAGGATCTTTACCAGTAGTTACACAACAATCAATCATAAAATAAGAGTAAGATGAAAAGAAATCAAGCTTGCACACGATTATATTGAGAAAATCGTCTGGTACAACTCGATAGGACTCTATGGCATCAATAACCACTAAAAGACTAACACCTCCTCTATATATACAAGACACGATCAAGACACGATCATAAACTGGGTTTGCGACCGTAAACTCAGTTTATGGTCGTAAACGTGTTTACGGCCGTAAACACAGTTTACGGTCGTAAACGTGTTTACGGCCGTAAACACAGTTTACGGTCGTAAACACACAAAAAGTTCAACAAACAACAAACAACCCGTATACACTATAACAGACTCATTCTGAACACAAAAACAGTGAAAGCCTAGACCAAACCATTTCCAGGGTCCTTCAATCTCCCCCTTGGTTTGGATCTAGCTTAGACTCAATCCTTGTCGACCACCAGAACATCCGACGTTCCCATTGCACCATTCCACATTTTCTTCTCAATGATCTCAGCCACCATCGCCGTGTATTCTTTCGCCGCGGGCTCAAATATTGTTTCAGCCACCTTAATCTGTTGAGTGGCAAGATGATGAATGTCCCATTGGTGAAATTGAAGCAAGTCCCTTTTCTCGTAGAGACGGATGCAATCATCTTTAAGCTTGATGACAGCGGCATCTGTTAATTCATCATATACCCAATACAGCATGAATGCAAGAGAACCATCAGGGTAGTTTTGAAGAACAGGGACTTGTTTCACTTGTGCGGTAGCTGGCCACATCACTTGTTTAAGTGGCTGATCAGTCTTGGGATCAAGCACATTGGGGTGAACCTTGACGATTGACTGAGCGGTCTTCATCGAAGGAAATCCTTTAGCAACTTGATCTTCCAAAAATGATTTAAACTGGTTCGCCCTGGGATTATTTGAAGGATTGGAGAAAGGAGCCTTAGACAGCTCAATAAGATCAATCTTGGTAAAAGAGTTAAAGTTGTGAGCGTCTTTGTATAGTTCATTTTTGCCGCTCTTTCTCCTTACCATGAACATGTTCATCGTGTCATGGAATCCCCATGAGATGATTCCAGACCTGTCACCATAAATGTCTCTGAAGCGATTTTCGCCCAGATCCGTAACAGTAACCTGTTGTTTATCCCAGGGCGCCTTATGATCTGCGCTTCGTTTGAATAGAAGTTGACCCTTTTCAGATTCCTGGGTCGACTTCTTGCGTTTTAGGGCCTTTCCACGTGGAGCTTGCTCTGGTTCCTTTTCAAAGCGGTCTACGACGGTGGTGGTTCTGATAGTTGTAGAAGCAATGGGAGCATCTTGATTAGGAAGATAAATCTGTGGCTCTTCAACAGATGACTTGAATTCGCCCCCAAACTTATCTTCCAGCTTTTTCTTCAAGTCATAGTAACTGGCTGTTAGAAGGCCAAAATGAGTCTGGAGATCTGTAATTTGTTTGGTCTTTGCAGCATTTTCTTCATTAAGTTCTGCCATTTGAATACTGAGCTGTGTGTTTTCAGCTTGAAGGCCTGTGACTTTAATGTCAAGCTCAATATTCCTCTGATCCAACTCGACATTTTTCTGACTCAGAGTATCGATCTGCTTCTGAAGACCAAAAAGTGTAAGACCTTCTTCTCCTGTGTTATCACCCCCTATATAAATTCCTTTGCCACGCAAGGGTGATGTTGAAAATGGTTCTCTGGCCAAGAGCGTTGCTAACTTGACAGAGGTAGCGTTGTGCTCTGGCCTTGGAGGAGAGAAGTCCGTTGGGAAGGACGAGCCACCGGTTTCGTAGAAGGTACTAGGACCTTCACTGATTGGCTCAGTTGAGACTATGACAGGGGATGTTGTTGGTGGAGCTGAAGCACTTTGAGTCACCAGTCTTGGGTCAAGTCTTCGTCTTTTGCTAGAAGTGGGTGTAGATTGAGTGACTGGAGGATCACTTTCTATCGGCGTAGATGTAGGTAAGGCAACATCAAGGGGAGGAATCCCTAACGTCACCATCATAGGAATTGCTGTTTCCGCCGATATTTTGGTTGATGGAGGTGTAGCTTCAAGAACATTTTCTTCTTCCCTTGTCTCAGTTGTCGGTTTAGCAACTTCATTGACATTGTCGAGCAACTCATTGAGATTTACCTCTGTTAGGAAATCCTCGTTACTCCCAAAATTAACAGGAATTTCATCATTGTCAAAACCTGTGAGATCCAGGTCTTCATACAAGTCAGTTTCTGACCCCGACCCCCTGTGAGAATCTTCTTGAACCCGAGTGGATGTCATTTCATGTTCCGAAGCTACATCAGCATTAACAGCTGGATCTTCTTCTTCTTCATGATCTGAGACAGTGATGACATTTTCAGAAATAACTCTCTCGGAGGAAGTTGGCTCAGATGACATTTTCTCTGACGTTCCATGCGATTCAGAGGACTCATCAATTTCAGCAAATTTTCCAAATTTGACCAGAGGATGCAATCCTTGAAAAACGAATTTGCCCTTTCTATTTTGCTTGATAAGACCAACTGTGTGAGGGCCCAAGGATTTGATATCCAACTTGTCACCATCCTTGACCATTTCTGGAAACTGATCGTCGACAAACACTTGAATAAGCCTTGGATAAAGTAGAAATGCATATCTGGTCCCCCGGGTAATGGCGTTAATGTTCACCAAGAAATCATCAAGAATGAACTTTGAGAAATTAAACTTTATGCCAACAGCCAAGGAGACAATTGCCCCTGTGTTTCTGAGAGAGATCTCATCGGCTCCTGATCTCCTGCCAGAAATGCAGCTCACGAACACGTGTGCCAGGAATCGCCAGTAAGGAGGCAGGAGCTTCTTCACTGTGGGAGGGTAGATGCCCTCGTATCCCATCCTCTCAAGAACCCTTTGTACATCTTCAATTCCAATTTCAGTAGGGAAATTGGATTCATCAGCAACAAGCAAAGTATTTCTGATGTACTCCTCCGTAATAGTGATCTTGCAACCTTTGACTATGGCTTCAATTGTTATCTCTCCGTTAACCATTTCTGTTTTTACAGTTTGCCAAAATTCCCGGATGATGTTTTGATAAATGACGGGATTTACTGTGATGGCATAGGATAAGCAGCACTCCCTTAGCCTGTAGATCATGGATTTGAACTCCGCATGAGCGACTGGAGGATCATCCAACACGATCGCCAAATTGTGCATATCCGCAAACTTAAGATTGGCCATTTTTCTGCACTAAACGAGCCAAGTAAGAAAACACAGGATTTCAATAAGTTAAATCATTTAGTTTTCTCAATTAGACAATTTATTTTGGCTTTTAAAATTAGTTTGACTACAAAATATTGGAGTTTATGATCAAAATAGTCAAACATTGGAGTTTACGGTCAAAGGAGGTCAATCATGGGTTTGCGGTCAAAGATGGTCAACAGACCATAAACTGAGTTTACGGTCGTAAGACCAAAACTCGGGTTTACGGTCGTAAGACCACTTTGGGTTTACGGTTCTTGAATGATCCGAAACCGTAAACTCCTCGTGAACAGTAAACGCCGACAGAACTTTAAGCTTCGATTAGTCCTTCGTTTTTGGTCGGAATAGCGAATAGAGAGCATATCCTTGGTCAGATTCATCATACCTTCGAGATGTACTAGGCCGATTTCTCAAAAACTTCAACAAAAATTTCGATGAGAGAAAGTAGAGAGAGAGAATGTGATTGCGGCTGTAAAGGGAGAGGAGGAGGTGGAAAAGGGTTTACGGAAGTAAACTCTTTGTTTTACACTTCCTCGAAATAACCAGTCTCCCACACAGTGTAAAACCCAGTCTTTTATCCCGATAAAATTTTTAAGAACAAATCTCTTGAGGATTTATTTAAAATAAAAAATAAAATAAAATAAAAATAATAAAAAATAAAAATAAAAATAAAAATAAAAATAAAATTAAATTAAAATTAAACTAAAAATAAACTAATTTCTAAAATTTAAGAATTAAAGGATTTAAAAAATAAACTTTGACAATTATAAAAAATAAAATAAAATTAGAATAAAAATTAAAAATAAAATAAAACAAAGGAAGATTTAAATTTTGAACAAACAAAATTTATTTCAACACTACTAACAAGATCTTGTGAAACTGGGATCAAAGTTGTTAGACAGCCCTTATCCGCTTGTCGGTACCTTTCATCTTCACATCTTTATCTGGTCGATTGTCGGTATTGTGGTCCACTTAAACACGAAAAATTATGACAGATTTAGGACATACTATTAGTTACAAGACAAAGTGATCCTAAGTTCCTAGATACTATTTCTTAGGGACCATTCAGCTGACGACGACCATGGATATTGTTGTCCACCTAAATTGAGCAGCGAGATCTACAGACAATCTGTAAGTGTTCAATTGTTAATTGTACTAGAATATGGTTCCCGCTTCCTGATATGCTCCAGTAATCAGGGACTTCCAGAATACTCCTTACATCGGGTGAGCAGACAATTATTCATAGAGAGGATAGATTTAGATTATTATTAATTATAGTTTTTAGAGGGATTGAGAAGTAGAATGGTGCATATACTGTGTACCAGGTCGGATTATGAGTCACGCAAAGGAGACAGTATATGGCTAACAGATAGGAAGAATTTCATAGATATAAGATGCAGAGAAATAGAATTGCATATGTTGCTGTCCAGGTCGGATCTCTTCCAATCACGCAAAGGATGCAACATATGACTGACAGATAGGAAGAGAAAGAAAACGATTTTCTACAGACCTAACTCATCGGAATTCACCAGTCGCCCCATCAATACCGGATTTAAGGACAGAGTCCGCACATCAAGGAAAAGTTCATCCATGGTTCCGAGTACGGGTTCATTTAATGTGACGAGTAGATTCCCATATATCTCCCTGCTCAACCTATCCAAGCGTCGTGTTTTCAGGCTAAACGGATCTAACTAGGTCAAGATATGTTAAGTCTAACAATTTCTTAAGTTCAACTCTACCTAGTCAAGTCCATTTAGAATCTTTCGTGCCTACCGACGCATCAAACCAGAGCAAAGACCCTTCAACTTTGGGTACGTTACGCAGACTCAGGTTGCCTGTTATCACATGATCATATCACTTCCCAGTATTTTATCAACAAGCAAAACTGTTAGAGACAATATTTTTTTTTTCTTTAATTCTCCCCCTAAATTTGTACATAGAGGAGAATGAAATGACTGAAATGCTCAAATTTAAACTAAGAAAAACCTAAAAAACAATCCTCAAAACGAATCATTTTTAAAAATCCCACAAGCACATCGAATCGAGCTTTGTGAAAAGGCTTTGTGAACAAGTCCGCTACATTATTATCAGTGTGAACATGTTCTAGCCTAATGAGCGAACGCTCATAGCAATCTCTAATAAAATGAATTTTGATGTCAATGTGCTTGGTTTTGGAATGTTGGACAGGATTTTTAGCGATTTGAATAGCAGCCTCATTATCACAAAAAATGGGGGTTTCTAGATAATTCAAACCGTAGTCCAACAGCTGATGTTGGATCCATATGACTTGAGAACAACAGGCAGACGCAGCTACATATTCCGCTTCTGCTATTGAGGTTGAGACCGTATGCTGCTTTTTGCACTGCCATGAGACCAGTCTATCTCCAAGAAACTGGCATCCTCCTGAAGTCGATTTTCTATCTAGCTCACACCCGCCATAGTTGCTGTCTGCAAAAGCATAAAGGTCAAATTCGGGATTTTTCGGATACCAAAGTCCCAGTTTTGGGCAACCTTTGAGATACCGAAAAATCCGTTTAACAGCAATTAGATGAGAGAGTTTAGGATTGGCCTGGTAGCGTGCGCATTGACAGACCGCAAACATTATATCTGGGCGGCTGGCAGTCAGATACATAAGCGATCCGATCATCGATCGATAATACGTCTGATCTACGGATTCGCCTTCAAGATCAGGAGTCAGTAAAGGTCTCTCCGCCATGGGTGTAAGAACAGTTTTCGCGTCTTGGAACCCGAACTTCTCCAGCATATCATCCACATACTTCGCTTGGTGAATTAGGATTCCGGTAGAAGATTGTTTGACCTGAAGCCCCAGAAACATGGTCATTTCCCCAAGAGAACTCATCTCAAACCTTTTCTTCATCACACCTTCAAATTCCTTGCAAAGCTGTGAACAGGTTGACCCGAAGATAATGTCGTCAACATAGATTTGAACTAGTATCTGAGCATTACCCACATGCTTGATAAACAAGGTTTGATCAATGGTGCCGCGAGAATATCCATGCTCGAGCAAATGCTTTGTTAGAGTCGCATACCATGCTCGAGGAGCTTGATGTAACCCATACAATGCTTTGTCCAACTTGTAGACACGATTGGGGAACTTTGAGTCAACAAAACCAGGGGGTTGATCAACATAAATTTCTTCCTTCACCTTGCCATACAAGAAGGCAGTCTTGACATCCATTTGGTAGACCGTGAAATTCATGTAGGAAGCATATGCAAGAAAGATGCGAATAGCCTCCAACCGAGCTACGAGAGCAAATACCTCAGTATAGTCAAGACCCTCAATTTGTCGAAACCCGCGAACCACCAGCCTTGCTTTATTTCGTACGATTACACCCGAATCATCTTGCTTATTTCAATAGACCCAACGCGTGTCAAGAGCCCTTTTGCCCTTCGGTAAGTCAACCAACTTCCAAACCCCGAGCTTTTCAAACTGATTCAGCTCTTCATGCATTGCATCCACCCAGCTGGGATCATTCAAAGCCATGTCAACATTCTTCGGCTCTATTTGAGATATAAAGCAAGAGTAGAGACATGCATTAACATCTCCACTCTGACTTCTGGTTTTAACTCCATCTCCCAGCTGGCCAATGATGTTATCGATCGGATGATCGCGTTGAATACGTGAGGGAATGTCTTGGCTGATATCAATGATAGAAACAGGAAGAGTGTGAATATTGAAACTTCCATCATTTACTGATTGATTCACATTAGATGAATCTGCTACAAACTCATTTGCGATTTCTTCAGGAAAGAGGAGTTCCATAAACGTTGGATTGACAGCGGAAGCATCTCTGGACATGAACTCTCTTTCAACGGGTGTAAGAGGTGTAGCATCAGTATTAGGAGTTCCATCTTGAACTTTAGACTCTGGACTATTAGGTTGATCAGATGGCTCCCCCTCCGGTGGAACAGAGGACTCCTCCCCAGATGGAGCAAAGGACTCCCCCTCAACCGTTGGAGGTCTGTAGACAACTTCTTCGTCTTCGTCTTCATACACGATCTTCGAACCAGAAGAGGATCCACTTGAACTATTTGAAGACACATTTAAAGATTTGAAAAGCGATGGGTAATCAAATAACCAGTCAGGACCCACTCGAGCGTCTGTTTCATTCTCCTCCAGCCAGCGTACGTCATAGGATTCGACTATCTGCTTAGTCTTCTTGTTGTACACCCTATACGCGGTGCGCGCAGCATACCCTACAAAGTAACAATCATCGGCTTTGGCGTGGAACTTAGGGTTGGATTCCAAATGAAGAAGGGTGCAAGGGCAGCCAAATACACGGAAATGGCTGACAGAGGGCTTGTGTCCATAGAGAATTTCATACGGTGTCTTCATCTGTGCTTTGTTGATTAGAACACGATTCTGCACGTAGCAAGCAGTATTAATCGCCTCGGCCCAGAAGAAAACAGGTAGCTTGGAATCACAAAGCATCGTCCTTGCGGCATCTTTCAATGTTCTATTTCTCCTTTCAGCAACACCGTTCTTTTGAGGTGTGTGAGCAGAACTATATTGACGCACTATCCCTTTTTCTGCGCAAAAATGGTCAAGAACCGAATTTTTGAACTCAGTTCCATTGTCAGTACGAAGCGCTTTCACTTGATTGTTGGTCTGTTTCTCAATCATCACTACGAACTTCTTTATCAGGTCAGCAACCTCCGCTTTGTTGGATAAGAAGAAAACCCACGTAAACCGAGAGAAATCATCGATCACAACGAGGCAGTATGAGCTTCTGTTGATGCTCAGGACGTTGACCGGACCAAATAGGTCCATGTGTAACAATTGGAGCACTTGACTTATTGAGTTGACATGCTTGGGCAAGTGTGGTTTCCGATGGTGTTTGCCTTGAGCACAGGAAACGCACTTTTCAAATGTAATAAAGTCTCTGATGGGTAGGCCTCGGACCATCTCATTCTTGGCAAGACGATTCAAGTTTTTCGCGTTAGCATGACCTAGCCTTCGGTGCCACAGCATTGCATTTTGTTCGGCGACTTTTGAGAATAGGCAAGTGACTTGTTCAGGGAGATTGGTGTTCATGTCAATAATGTAAGCATTCCCATCCCGCTTAGATTTGACGAGGATCCATTCTTCCGGGATGACAATGCCTGGCTTTAAGATCATACATTCCTTGTCGGTAAAGTGGGTGGAGTAGCCTTTGTCACAAATTTGGAAAACGCTCAACAAGCTGTGCTTTAACTCGGGAGCGAAGTTGACATTCTCAAAGCTTAACACTCCATTTGTAACAGTTCCTCTTTGCGTGATCTTTCCTCCATCTCCTCCCGCAAAGGAAACATACCCCCCATTAAAGGAT
Source organism: Lactuca virosa (assembly GCF_052849685.1). Classification (NCBI taxonomy): domain Eukaryota; kingdom Viridiplantae; phylum Streptophyta; class Magnoliopsida; order Asterales; family Asteraceae; genus Lactuca; species Lactuca virosa. The sequence continues at coordinate 89,327,784 of NC_136434.1, forward strand.
TGAATTTTGCTCAATTGGGATATGTCTCCAGTCATATGCCGGGAGCAGCCACTGTCGACGTACCAGGGACAAACGACATTCCTCCGCAACTGTCCCTGCAAAATGAGCGGAATCATTTAGATTTAGGAACCCAGGTCATTACAGTCCTGGGTTTCCTTTTTACTTTCTCTGAATTAACATTTAAAGGTTTCAAACGAGGATCCTCATTCCTAATTACTTCAGAGGGTGGCAAAGATGGATTAGAAAGTGATTTAGGCTTCCATTGAAGTTTAGGTTTTACAACATTCTCCTGTGGTTTTGAAATAGATTTCTTAGAAGTTTGCACAAAGCTTCTGGATGTTCTACCAGAAGTGGTTGAAGATCTAGAATTGCTTTTTGACGAAACCGATCTTGGCAGAGCCTTGTTCGTTTTTGGCAAACTCTTTTGAGTTTTGTTGATAAAAACCTTTTTATTCTTTTGAAAAACAGTTCTTTTTCTGGTTCGGTCATCTTTCCAATCATCAATTCGAGAACAATTTCTTGAAGATTTTCTAATTAAAGATCTTCCTCGAGATTCGTTCTCTCCTCTTGGTGACAGATAGTTTACAAAGATCCTGTTATGGCAATTCCTAGCTATGTGACCACCAATGCCACAATTAAAACAAGTCTGTTTATTGTTTGAACTTGTGTTACACTTATCAGATTTATTTTCTTGATGGACACTCTTACTTTTCTCAGAGGAGCATACATGAGAGACAAATTGTGATACAAGTGAGGGTGCCTCAGAATGTATGACATGAGGAATTGATGATTTTTCATGAGAATGGCCATCATCAGAATTACCAAAAAGTTCATCAAACATATCAAAGAAATTGAATTCAACAGAATCAGAAATAGGAACGTCACACAAAATACTATCAGTCTTAACATTAGAATCACAAATAGGAATAGAAACATCAGAAATAGGAACAGAAACAGAAACACCAACTCCATGCTTTGCCTGATCTAAAGGATGATCTGCAGAGGAAGAAGAAGCGTCAGTACTTTCAACATTTATAAATCCTCCTGAAACGAAGCCAGATGGATTGCCATAAACCATAAAAGATTCATTGGCAATCTCATCTTTGGACAAGGGTTGATACTGATAGGTATGATTATATGGAGGAGGCACGCTATCATATCCTAAACCCTTAGACTGATTTCGTTTAAAATCCATGCAGTGATCAATCATGGTCACAACTACCTCGCTTGATCCATCAAATTTTTTAAAAGCAAAGTTTGCAGAATTAAACCTTTCCTTCAATGTATCAAGCTCGGCAGTTAGCGCATCATTTTGTCTTTTAACATAATTGTACAGTTCACATTTCTCACTGTACTCTGCCTGGATTCTTCTAAAATCGTTTATCTTAGCTTCTAATTGGACTTTAAGAGGCTTTTGTCCTTTCCTAAGTTGGTAGCCCTCATATCTAAGGTCCTCTACTTCTCTACGCAATAATTGGACTACATCACGAAGAACTTTAACATATTCTTTACATGCATAAGAACAGGATGGTAGGGTTACCTCGCTTCTCTTGGGCTCAGAAGAAATAGACGCCATGAAAGCAAACTGCAGCTCCATCATTTCTGCCTCGGGATCAGCTTCATCAGTCTTTAATGAGGCATCATTGATCTGAGCAAGGTGAGCATTTTCTGGCCCTGAAATGTTCAAAGCCTGAATCTGGTCCTCCCAGTCAAAAGACTGAGCGACCATTGCGGTCTCACCATTAGCTGCAGCACCTGCTCGGTTGTTTCCCACTGCAACCATCATTCTGTTGTTGTTGACCCTACAATCTGGTTTAGGACATTCACGAGCAAAGTGACCCGGCTCGTGGCAGTTGAAACATCTCAGCGTGCTCTTGTTGAATCCCACCTTCTTGTCAGCATTCATGCCCCAATTGCTCTTCCCAGTCTTCTTAGCAAACTGCTTGGCCCTGAAAACAGCCATAGCAATCTGCCACGTAATGTCCATCCCTTCTACGTCTTCAGGTTGAATATGGTCCAGGTCAGCAAATGACAGCTGAGGTGGAAGCTCTCCAGCCACAAAAGCATTATAGCAGTTAACAAGCCCAGTAGCTAGAGCCAGATTTTCATCAGTATCCTTAGGGTTTGAGGAAGCGGCTACAGTAGGTACATTTGGGGAAGGAACAACTTATGGGGAGATAAATGGTTGATTATGAGGATGAAGAGTAGGTGATGCAGCATCGAGGGACTGAATTTGAGGTGGTTTAGCAGTAAATCCTTGACCTGAAGAGGACATGATTGAGGAAAGAGCATTGTTGGATGAGATCCCAAGATTTGCAGTAGAATATGAGCTCACATTATTGATCTCTCTCTGTTTGTCATCAATATCACAAGATTTGATGATTGCCATGGTTTCAGCAAGAGTGAGGCGGTTTAGATCCTTAGTCTTCTTGATCACAGCAACATTCATATCCCATGATCTGGGAAGAGCATTAAGAAGTTTTTTGTTGATTTCTGACTTGGTCAAGTAAATCCCAGATATGTTCATATCCGTTGTGAGAGTTGTGAACCTCTGCAATTGAGCCTCAAGAGTCTCTCCTGGAATGTAGTTGAACATGTTGAACTTTTGTCTCAACATGTCCTGGCGACTCTCTTTCATATCCTCATTGCCCTCATAAACTTCAATTAAGGCTTCCCATAGATCTTTAGCTGAAGTGTACTCACGAAAACCTTGAGCAATATCAGGAGATAATGCCATGGTTAAAGTGGCTAAAGCTCTTTCTTGCTCTTCTATTTTCTCAAACTCCTCATCAGTGTAGTTTTCAACCGCCTTGTCAATCACTTGGCCTGCAACTGTCGTAGTGATTCTAATAGGGCCTCTAAGAATGCTTCTCCATACCTTAAAGTCCTTCATTTTGATGTACTTTTCAATTCTATACTTCCATTCGGGAAAACCATCCGCAGACATCAATCTTGGAATTCGTGTGGTGGTGCCCATAACAGCGTCAAGTTCATGGAAATGATTTTGACCTTGAGAATCCATTTGAGATTAAGCAAATTAAGCAAATTAAGCTCAAAAATTGAGTTTACAATTGAAAGGGTTTACGACCGTAAACCGAGTTTACGGTCCAGATGATTTTGACCGTAAACGGAGTTTACGGTTCTGAGCTTACGACCGTAAACTGTGTTTACGGTTGAACAGTTTACGGTTTGTGAGTTTCCGGTTTATGTGTTTACGGTTCTCGAAGCTTGGTTTACGGTTTATGAAGATTCAGTGTTTAAGATTCTTGATGTTTTTGATTCAATAACCGTAAATGGAGTTTACGGTTGACAGCAAACTCCCAGAAAACCTTTATGAATACGATTTTTCAGTAGAAACGATTCCCTTCACTACGTAAACACTAACAGCAGGTTCGAACTTCAAAGATATCGGTTGAAATAGCCCAAAAATCGATTGAAAGAAGATTTAACACCGGTTCCTTGCTCTGATACCAATTGTAAGGTCCAAATAAGGATCTTTACCAGTAGTTACACAACAATCAATCACAAAATAAGAGTAAGATGAAAAGAAATCAAGCTTGCACACGATTATATTGAGAAAATCGTCTGGTACAACTCGATAGGACTCTATGGCATCAACAACCACTAAAAGACTAACACCTCCTCTATATATACAAGACACAATCATAAACTGGGTTTGCGACCGTAAACTCAGTTTACGGTCGTAAACGTGTTTACGGCCGTAAACACAGTTTACGGTCGTAAACGTGTTTACGGCCGTAAACATAGTTTACGGTCGTAAACACACAAAAAGTTCAACAAACAACAAACAACCCGTATACACTATAACAGACTCATTCTGAACACAAAAACAGTGAAAGCCTAGACCAAACCATTTCCAGGGTCCTTCATCACCATGCACATTTATTCATTTCATTATCCTTTCATGACATCGTCATTCCTTTATATGGGAAAATTTTCTTCTCATGGGTGTATCTTTTAAGTCTACTTCATAGGAGTCTATTCTAGGAAGTCTGCATTTTAACTGCATCTCAGTATGTTCTACTAGCTTCGACTTGGTTCTCTGTCATTCATAACAACAGCATCTCTTCTCATACAATACTATGAGTGTATATCTTCTTCAACTATATACTCTACCTTACTCTGACTAGTAAGTCATTCAGCCTAACTAAATGACTCATTTCACCATTCTAATCAAGTATGTTAAAGTTGGCTTAACACACTATGGAACTTTCATAAGGATGTGATAGAAGTCAATTGTCACTCAGTATTATTAAATACTAAATCTGAGCATCTTGTATAGGGTTACATATCATCTCTTACCATACCACTCGTACTGCATACTACATTACAATGTTTGGGCAAGGTCTTGGCCTATTGAGTCTGAAAACTTTGTTAGCCTTTCCTTTGATCTTCATTGAATTCTTCTAAATCTTTCACAACATCAATTTCAATATTTTCAAAGTATTTATCACCATTTTCAGCTCTTCTAACTATGTAAGCAATCACTTCTTCAATTTGGTCAGCGGTGGAACAACTTCATGGATTACACCAAAAAATTCATCTCGTCTGAATGTACTTTGAACACACAACATTCCTCCAAAGGTGTTATTATTTCATCAAACATAGTTTGAATGTATAACACCACTCTATATGTATTAATACACTATTTATGGTATCACTTGTTAGGTTTTATTTTATGATATCCCTCGACCGTTTATATATGAAGTTATCGATGTCAACTATCGTAAGTCTCCTTATCACCTCGAAAAGTTTCATGCCGAGAATGATATCAAAGTTGGACAAGGATATAGGAATCAGGTTAACAAGAAAATTATATCCTTCTATCTCTATGACACAATCTCTATGGACTTTACCAACAAGTAATGACACACTTTCTACGGTATTTATATGAAACGGTTGGGTGAGTGCAAAGTAAGCAATTTGAATAGAACGCGCATATTCATGAGACACAAAAGAATCTGCGGTACTAGAATCAAATAAGATGTGAGCAGGTCTAGAATTGACGAAAAATGTACCAGTCACAACATTCGGGTCCTCGCATGCCTCCTCTGCGGTAATCTGGAATGCACGGCCTTTAGCTTTTGGCACCTCCTCCTTTTTAATTGGAGTACTCTTTGGTTGTTGAACGGAAGCGTGACTCCTTGCCATTTGACTAGTAAGAGTAGGGCAGAAGCGCTTCCTGTGGCCAGTAACACCACAAGCAATACATGTAACATTCTTCATCAGGCAAACGGGCTTCATGTGACACTTTTCTTTGCATCCATAGCAAATCACCGGTCATTTTCTGTTCTGCATTGACCCTGGTGATTCTTTCCACATTTTCGACACAATGGTGACTAAAGAGAAAAAGATTGTGACCTACCGCGGCCACGAAAGGTATTATGAGATTGTACTTGTCTGCTAGGATCAGATTGAGCCGATGGAATAGAAGAAACAGAAACAGTTCTATCGACACGTGGATGCTTCGGAAGACAAAAAGTGACACCACGTATCTCCAAGTCGTGCTCGCGCTTTCGGGTATATTATTTATCTTTTGGCATATATTAGCATATAAGGCATATCCCTTAAAGTATGCTAGTGTACACTATAACAAGTGAGGTATTCAACGTAAGGCATGCTATAACAATTCAATTAGCATATAATGTTAATTAAGGCATATACCCTACTTAAGTCTTTCCTATGGTTTGTATCCATATACTCACAATGAATCTATTCATATATTGAACTTCCGACGGTTTAAGTCTAAATACCAATCTGTGGTATTTAGTTCACTTAAACTACTGCTCTGATACCATGGTTGAAAGAACCCCTTTCATACTTAACTTTACAATATTATTACTCCAAACATGCTACATGCATATTCATAATATAATTTACAAAAGTCTGGATATTTACCAAAAGACTGGATACAAACCGACTAACGAGGTTCTTATAAAGTTTTATATATTACATAATTTCCCAGGAATTTATACACTAAATGCAAAAGTTATAATATTATCTATTCTACATCTTCTAACAGTACATGTCTATACTGGATGCTTATCCCCTGCAATAGTTAAACACTGAGAGGGATAAGCGGGTGACGCTTAGTGAGTTCAATAACAGTTACAATATAACGTTATGCCATATATATATATATATATATATATATATATATATATATATATATATATACATATATATATATATATATATATCAATATAACAGAAGCAAAGATGGTCAAAGAACAACAAAGGCAGAGGAGTATCCAAGGTTCTAAATAACGTGAGGCGTGGCTTGGCGGCAAGGTAAAAGTTAAGCAATGACAAGCCTTGGCGAGTCATGCCGTTTTTCAAGGCGTGACTATTTTATATATATTAAAAGAGATAAATCATATAATTATTGATTTTTATCAAGTATATCAAGTTTTTAGAAGTGTTATTATTAGTATTTAATATAAAAAGTTAACAAAAACTCAATTATTTTAGGCCCGGTAAAATAAATCAAAAAAAAAAACAAAAAAAACTCGCGCCTTGAAAAAAACTCGCGCCATATCGCGATAAGGCGTGCCTTGACACGTTATTTGACGAAACTGGGGATTTTAGTTGAAAACCGGGCTTTGTGTGGGCAGAGTTTCGACTGAAAATATTATTTTATCGGGGTCTTCGGTGCGCCGGGACTTGCTTCGGGTGTTGGGGTAGTTCCCTAGGCTTCGAGGGTGTTAGGGTAGCTTGAAAGGAAGTAGAGGGTGGAAGAGAGTCAAAATTCTAAACAAAATTCGGAAAACCTCGCTTCCTTTTATAGTGGTCTGAGGGCTCGCATTACGTTGGGCATACTGGCTTCTGATGCTATACGATGAGCGTAACTCCTCGGTACGCTGGGCGTAGAGTGAGACGTGGCTTCTGATCGGAACCCAGGCCTCATACGTAGCACGGTTAGGACACGCATCCATCATGCGAAGGTACTGCGTGGCTGATACGTGTCTTTGCAGTACGTTGGGCGTAATTCTCCGGTCCAGCCTCGTAATTTGTGCCATAAACTTTAAAATTTCATATCTTTCGCATACGAGCTCTGTTTTTGACGTTCTTTATATCCACGTGTAGGTGAGATTATACTCTACAACTTTCGTTTAGATTCCATCGGATAATTTTGAATTCATTTTTTATATTATATTTTTAACGGGCCGAGATAGGAAAAGTCCGTTAAAATCTCATAACTTCTTCATCCGACATCTGTTTTCGTCTGTCTTTTTACTGTTGTACTACTATTGACGAGACTTTCGATTCTCGTTTAAGTTGTATCGGCTAAAAATCACTCAACCTTTATTTCGAGTTTCGGGTTGTGTACTGTTATGTCGAATCTTTGAAAAATCATAACTTCCTCATACGAAGTCAGATTTGGATGTTCTTTTTATAAAAATTCTCGGTTTAACGAATATTACGACTTTCATTTAGATCACTAAAGCTAAAAAGTAGTTTATCGTAAACTCACTTTTTACGTCATATGGCGTCGTGTCGGTTCTGTCGCGAAACTTCAATAAGTCATAACTTCTTCGTCATAACTCGGATTTCGATGAGGTTTTCGCCTAAACGTTTCTAACGAGATAATCTACAACTTTCAATAACATTATTTTTACTTATTTTCAACTTTATTTTTCGTTAATTTAAATAATTGACTTTTGATCAGAATCTCATAAGACTTCCAATACTTTCCGAATGATTCTAAACATAGTTTTACTTCAAATCTCATAAAACTATCTTGTTCGAACTCAATGCTCAAAACCATATAATATTTAATAATATTCATTTTTAAATTAACAAAACACGATAACTGAGCGTGTATGTTACAACCAAAGATACCACCTTGTTGTGCAAGGCCTTTGTCTTCCTATCTAAAATAGTCACCGGCCTCTCCACAAAGTTCAGACGTTCATTGACATGAATTGCGTCCATGGGAACTACCATTGAATCGTGAACCACACACTTTTGAAGCTGAGAAATATGGAAGGTGTTGTGAATCTGGCTACGTTCCTCAGGCAGATCCAATCGGTAGGCTACCTTGCCTACCCTGGCCACTACTCAGAGTGGTCCGATAAATTGGGGACCCAAATTTCCCCTCTTCCTGAAGCGTATAACACCCTTCCAGGGTGATACCTTTATTATAACCATATCCCGGACCTGGAACTCTATCTCAGATCGTCGTCGGTCGGCATAACTCTTTTGTCGGCTATGGATTGTCTGTAATCTCTGTCTGATCTGCTGGATGAGCTCTGTCGTCTGAAGAACTACCTCAGTCTTCCCCATGACCCTGTGGTCGACCTCTCCCCAGCACACTGGCGTACGACACTTCATTCCATAGAGAAGCTCGAAAGGTAGTGCACCACCACTAGAAAGATATTTTTGTTGTAGGAAAACTTAGCTAGAGGAAGGTAGGAGTCCTAACTCCCACCAAAATCGATGACGCAACCCCTCAACATATACTTGATTGTCTGAATGGTCCACTTGCTCTGCCCATTAGTATGAGGGTGATAAGTCGTGCTGAAGTGCAATATGGTACCCAAATCCTCGTGAAACTTCTGCAAAAATTGGGAAGTAAGTTGTACATCGTGATCAGATACGATAGAAACTGGCACCCCGTGGAGAGCAATGATCTCATGCATGTACACATCGGCCAATTTCCCGGCCAAAGAACTTTGTCTAATGGCGAGAAAATGGGTACTCTTGGTCAAACGATCGACAATGACCTAAATAGCATCGAAACCCTTGGCCATCCTCGACAACTTGGTGATAAAATCCATACTGATATGTTCCCATTTCCACATGGGAATGTGTAAGGGTTGTAACTTGCATGCGGACTCTGGTGCTCAGCCTTGACCATCTGATAGGTCAAGCACCTCTCCACGTACCATGCAATCTCCCGCTTCATGCATGGCACCCAATAACTAAGTCTCAAGTCCCGATACATCTTGGTGGCTCCAGGGTGAATCGAGAAGCTAGACTTATAAGCCTCCTCCAATACTATCTGCATGACACCTCCAGAAAATGGGACCCAAATCTGACCGCATCGGGTCAAAAGTTCGCGACTATCGGTAGCAAATCTATCAATTTCACCTCGGATCCTTTCCTTCTTCTAATTTTCCCTTTTAAATCCCTCAGCCTGAGCCTCCCTTATCAAATGCAGAAGTGGAGAGTCAATTTTCATCCTTAAACAGTGATCTTGGGTAGGAGTACTAGCCGTCTTGCGGCTCAAAGCGTCGGCGACCACATTGGCCTTCCCTGGCTTATACAGAATCTCGTATTCATAATCCTTGACCACATCAATCCACCTACGTTGTCTCATGTTTAGATTTGGCTTATCCATAAGACATATCAAATTCTTGTGATCCGTGTAGATAGTACATCGGACCCCATAAAGGTAATGTTGCCAAATCTGGAGGGCAAAAACCACAACCCCCAACTCCAAGTCATGTGTCGGATATCTGGCCTCATGAGGCTACAACTGCTTGTATGCATAACCAATGACTCTACCGCGTTGCATGAGAACCGCCCCTAAACCTGTGATCGATGCATCACAAAATACCAAAAAATCATCAACACCCTCAGGGAGGGTCAGTACAGGGGCCTCACATAACTTCCTGCTCATGGTCTCCAATGCAGCCTACTGCTCAGGCCCCCAACGAAAATCCACACTCTTCTTCATCAGGCGAGTCAAGGGAACAACAATCTTGGAGTAATCCTGAATAAATCTTCGATAATAACCAGCCAACCCTAAAAAAAACTCCTAATCATAGATGGGGACGTTGGTATCTCCCCATTCATAACCGCATCAATATTGTCCGAATCGACTAGAATCTCGTCCTGATTGACGAGGTGTCCTAGAAACTGGACCTCTCATAACTAGAAATCGCACTTGGAGAACTTGGCATAAAGCATTTTATGTCTCAATACTCCCAGCAACTCTTGAAGATACTCCTCGTGTTGCTCCCTGGTCTTGGAGTAGACTAGAATAACATGAGCATCAGCCTGCATACCCGGTTCATCAATTCCATGAACGTTGCAGGTGCATTGGTGAGTCCAAATGGCATAACTATGAACTCGTAATAGCCATAACGAGTCCAGAATGTTTCCTTCTCCACGTCCTCCTCCCTGACTCTCATCTAGTGGTACCCCGACCTTAAATCAATCTTGGAGAACCAAGATGCTCCCTGCAGCTGATCGAAGAGGTCATTAATCTTGGGGAGTATGTAACGATTATTTACTGTCATCTTGTTCAATTCCTGATATTCTATGCACATAAGATGAGACTAATCCTTCTTCTCCACGAACATAATCGGTGCTCTCCAGGATGAATTGCTCATTCTAATAAACTACTCCCCCAATAGCTCCTGAAGCTGAGAGGACAACTCCTGCATCTCTAGAGGTGCGAGGCGATACGACGCCTTGGAAATCGGTGCCGCACTGGGATCAGATCGATCCTAAACACCACCTGCCTCATGGGAGGCATACCCGGTAAATCTTTAGGGAATACATTTGGAAACTCCCTAAACACTGGAACATCTGAAATCAAACCTCTCCTCTCATCCCGGGTGAAAACCACATACGCGAGGTAACCTGAACACCTACGTTGTAGATATTGCCAAGCTCTGGCAGCAGAACAAAAGGCCGAACTGATCCTAGCACCCTTGCTATAAATAGTTAGTTCTCCCCCACTTGGGGTTCAAACTATCACCAACTATCTCTCGCAATCAATCATAGCCCCAAACCTACTTAACCAGTCCATCCCTACTACCACACACACATCCCCCATATGGATGAGAATCAAGTCAATTGGGTAAGACACCCCAAATATCTCCAAAGTACAGTCCCAAAACATACTCGAAGCTACAACCCCATGTTCGTTAGCGATGGAGAATCGCAACGGACACTCCAACTCCCCAACAGTCATAACAAAATCCCCACTGAAGGACTGAGATATAAAAGAATGACTTGCACCTGATTCGAAAAGCACAAGAGCAGGAAACAAGTTCACTAAGAAAGTACATATCAGAGATACAATCATAAGTATACATGAAATAACCAAACAAAAAATAAATTAACACATACCAGTAACAACGTCGAACGACACCATGACCTCCTCTGCTAAGAGATGAAAAGCACTGCCCGTGGCCTTTGGGGCCTTAATTCTCCCCTAGCGTCCATTTGTAATCCTCAAAGTAGACGGGGCTGGTGTCTGAACTAGTCTGGCAGCAAGCAAGGGACATTGGGCCTTCACATGGCCCACCTGATCACAATGATAACAAATATGGGTGCTCGATGGCAGGGCCTGCCCTTTGAAAAATCTCCCTCCTTGCCACATTTGCGGCACCCAACAACCGATCTACATACGCCTTCCCGCACTTGCCACAAGTGCGGCCCCTGTAACCTATTGATCATGAATCAGCGGGCTTGAACTGCTTCGTTGTCGGTTGTGAATGATTTGGGGTCTGCCTCTTCTCTCTCGTTTGGGTCTCAATCTCAATCTCTCTCCTCCGAGCGAAAGATTGCAGCTCGACGAGAGAACTATACTGTTGGGTAGACACAAACTCCCTGATCTCCGTCTTAAGCATGCTCAAGTACAGGGACATCTGGACCTGCTCCGAAGCAGCATACTCGGGGCAGCAAAGGGCTCTCTCTGTAAACATCTTGGTGATCTCTGTCACCGAATCTGTCATCTGCTTCAGCAACAAATACTCTTAGGATAACCTCTCCCTCTCCACCAGTGGCACATACTCAGTACGGAACATCTCTGAAAACTGCTCCCAAGTCACCGCGGCTTTTTCCGTATGAGAATAAGTAGCAGTCACCAGCTTCCACCAGTCCTTCGTCCCTAAGAGAAGAAGGTTCAGGACGCACCTGACCTTCTGGTCCTCCAGGCACGAGCAAGTGAAGAAACAGTCATCCACGTCTGATAACCACCTCATAGCAATGATCGGGCCCTTGACCCCATCAAACTCTAGGAGCTTCGTGTTGCTGAAGTCCCGGTACTGAAACGATCCTCTCCCCTAAAGTCTTGCAGCAACAACAGTTGCAGTGGCTGCGGCAGCAACAGCCTCGAAGACGACAACATAGCGCTCGTCAAACATCTCGATCATGACGATCTTAATAGACTCAAAGAACTCCATGATCGCCTCCCGAACAACCACGGCCACCTGGGTGGTGATCATCACATGGATATCATCGTCCGTCAATCCTGGCTTCATCCGGCCACCAGCTCCTAATCCAGAACCTCTAACGATCGGCATACTGAAAATAAACCGGAAAAACATCAGAAAATATTCACAATCCATATTACTATATCATCATGGAGCTACAAACCCTTCCGGGTTCGTGACTTCCTTGATCCGCATATGGGTCATGTGCTTTCAGTAGTACAGGCCCATACTATCTTTCATAGCTACCCGTATATGTCTCAAGGATCGTCACAGACCATCCGGCTACAAATCCCAAATACTAGCATATTCATACATCGTATACTTACTCAATCTCGAGAGTGGTAATCATTCCTCAAGCTGACCTACTACAACCCATACTCACTCCTGTGTTTTTATTTCATTTTATGATAGTAAAATTTGACACAAATTTATATTTGTCATGAAACTTGATTAAAAAAAAGAGAGAGAAAGAAAAAAAAACTTTATTTTACGACATACATTTATGCATGTCATAAATCTTTCAGATTTTTAAAAATATAATAATTTTTTTGACATGTATTTTTGTATGTCATAAAATCAGTGTGTGTCATATATTGTACTTCATTAAAGACCTATTTTCTAGTGGTGAATCAAATCGATTATTATCCATATGAAACTTGTATATGTAAGTGAAACATATAATGTCAGCAACAACGGTAAACTCAAAGCTTAGTGAGTAACAATATGATAACTTGTACTGGTAATGTGTAACCGCTTATATTAATAATGTACAACTTAGAACACGATGCAGTATAACCAATTTGCAAGTAAAATCACGCCACATTTCTCAATTAAATTTGCAAGGACTACTCAAAATACCTCTCCACTTTCCTCGCAACATTATCATTTCAATATCTTTCATAACTTGCAGTTACTTCACACCAATAAGCATCATTACCTTCTTTCTTATATCTTACAATTCTCACGTATAAATTTCTTCTTATGTTTCAACTAGAGCATTCATAAACATATCAATTACTACATGATAAAAAAAATTCGCAATGTAAACTCTGAGTCTGGGATTGTCATTTGTTGTACCATGTGGAGACTATGGGTACATAGAAATCTCATGATTTATAACACCAAAAATTTGAGTAGATAGGGGTTCTACGACTCTATTATTCTTCATTTCTTTCAATGGATATCACATAGATGTAGAGGTGTTGACTAATATGCTTTGGTTAAAGTGGTTGATTAGTCCGATTTTAGCTATGTATCCCTTCAAGTGTATACTGTGTTATGTGCTCTGTTTGGGGCATAATACCAAAGGTCAAAAATAGAGGGGAAAAAAGAAAATATTGTAAAGAAGTGAGCCTTGTACGTTTCTTTTTTTGAAAGGAACGCCGCTTTTTAGAGCATTTTCGAATGAGAAGAGTTTTTGAAGTAGTTTTTTTCATAAAATATTTAAAATGAAAAGAATTATTTTATCCTTAAAATATGCAATTTTTTTTAAATTTATTTATTTATAGCATTTTTTTAAAAACATATAAAACCTATAAAATCATTAAAAAAACCTATAACAAAATATTTTAATTAGCAAACTGTTTGAGGCCAAGAAAGAAGAAAAGCACAAGAAGAGAAAAGAATGGGGTGTTGCCCTCTATTACCATTGCCACGCCTTATACCTTGATGGGAATTGAGAGTGGTGTTCTCTACGTCATACTGGTATTGTGGATGTGGATGTATCACGACGTTTCCGTCCCATACCCAAGAGTCTTAAAAAAAACCTCCTCCTCTGATAATTGTTTCAATTTTTTTTTTCGAGATGAAAAAAACTATTAACAAAACTTATAAAATACTATATCAACTTGTGCAAGTTGCATGACATTTTATAATACCGATGCGAATGTGGGGTTCCTAAAATGACCACTTCCAGATGAGTCTCATTTGTTCCCGAATCATCCCCTACTTGCCTAGAACTCTTTTCTAATTAATATAATTACAATTACACGCAATAATTGTAGACTCCTTTCATATTTTATATTTCATTTTGATTTGGAAAGTTTAAAATCTGATACGCCTCATGATGTTACATAGATAAACTAAAAGATCGCATTCTTTTATTATAAGTTTTGTTATAGGATGTGATTAGTCGATAATTTTTTTTGGTATAAAGTGAACATAGATGGAGAATATCTAGTAACCAAAAACATTACTAGCTTATGCTCTTACTCGGGCAACTTATCCATATCCGGTGTGAATCTTTTAGTTTATCGATTCTTTGTATAAAATCAATATTTTTGGGTTATTTATCTTTTCAAACATTTTAGGATGTAGAATTTCATTTTACTATATTTTAGAGTCCATTCTCTTTACTTATATCCCCTCTTCTAATCTAATAAATAAAACCTATTTTGCTACGTGGCAATTGCTAAGCCCCCTCAAAACATCTAAGTGAAATTTCATATATACCCTTCTACAGTATAATGTGCCCACCTATCAATAGAAACCTGTGTAATCAGCAATCATCAACAAATCAAAAGCTTAATAGCAAAAAATCAGGAAGCAATCTCCAAATTTGAATCGGATACACTACTACGCCTTCTATGGATTTCATATATTCTTCGAACGCATTTATAATGGATCACAAATTAATCTGTAACGAAGGTAATCATCTCCCTCCACTTCGTCTCTCATATCAGGTCTCATCGTAATAGCATTAAAATAAAACGTGTATATTGTTTTTTGATTTAGTCTTTCAGTCAAATAGTCATAGCAGATATGTAGGAGTTAATATCTCCACTTTAGTTGTACTTCCCTATGTATTTAAACTCATGTACCTCTTGTATCAGATGCACGATTCAATACATACGTTTTCATTCAATACCTTTCTTCTTTATGGTATCAGAGCTTATAACACTTTAATTTTCTTTCCTGATTCTTTGTTATGGCATCTGCATCTCAAAGTATTCTCAATCTGGCTACTACCACAGCCCCTACCTTGAATTTTCAAATACCACAAATCACTGTGAAACTCGATCGCACCAACTATCCTCTTTGGCGCACAACCATAGTCGCAGCTCTTGAAGCCTTCGATCTGGAGGATTATGTTCTGAATCCTCAACCACCGACTGAAACAATAACTGTTCTTGTTGTTGCAACCGTTCCAGCCACTCTCCGGCTGGTGCTGCTATTCCTGCCACCACAGCTCCAAACCCCGATTATGTTGTCTAGAAGAAACGTGATCGTTTTGTCTTATTATGGCTCAAATCCATAATGACGGATCAAGCTCATGCTCTGGTTGCCCGCTCAAACTCTTCCTACACAACGTGGCAAACTATCGAGACCTTGTTTCAAGCCCAAACTAGGGCTTGTCGTATGCAACTCAAAAATTAACTTCAGACTCTTACAAAAGGGTCTATGACTATGATGGAATACATTGAAAGAAAAAGGTCGCTTGCTGATTCTTTAGCAGAGAACTTATGTCCAGTTCATGAAGAAGACCTAATCAGCTACATTCTTGCTGGCCTAGATTCGTCATATGGCAGTTTCATTACTGCTTTTATGATGAAGTCTGGAACTCTAACAGTTGATGATCTCATAGGTCTTTTGTTACAGGAAGAAGCTAGGCTTGAACAGGAACATCTTCGTCTTGCGTCTGTGTCACAATCCCCTGCTGTTGCCCTCACAGTAAATCGATCGAATCATCGCTCTTCTCACTCCTACGCTGGTCACGGATCAAATACTCCATCAAATGCTGATCAAAGGTCTAATTCCTCTAATGCACATCGCAGCTCTGACCAGAGGAGACGACACCCAATTTGTCAATTGTGCACTAAACCTGGTTACGAAGCTATTGATTGTTGGCAAAGGGGAAACCAAACAGATTTTCCATCTAGAAGGCCAAATCCTAAAGCAAACCAGCGTCAGGCTCTTTTAGCCCATCAGAACAGCCCATCATCTATTGATCCAGCTTGGTATTTTGATACCGGTGCTACTGATCATGTTTCTCCCTATATTACAAAGCTCAACACATCTGATTCATACACAGGGGATGAAAAGCTTCAAGTAGGAAATGGTAATCACTTGTCTATTTCTCATGTTGGCTCATCTTCTTTATCCCATCTCAAATTGCCAAATGTGCTTATTGTTCCTAAACTTACTAAAAATCTTCTTAGTGTTTCAAAACTGACAGAAGATAATGATGTTTACATGGAATTCTGGCCTAAATCGTGTTCTGTTAAGACATTTCATGGACAAACAATCCTTCAAGGGGATAAACATGAAGGCCTTTATCGACTACCTCCCTTTCATACTCACAAAGCTTTTACCGGTAGTCGCACCTCACTTCATGGATGGCACAAGCGACTTCCACATCCACATGAACCGCTTCTTCGACATTTAGTTTCTACACTCCATCTTCCCGTGTCTACAAATAAATTTCCTACTGTTTGTGAGTCGTGTCAGCTAGGAAAAAGTCATAGACTTCATCTCCCTAGTTTTCATGTAACTTCTTCAAAATCGTTTGAAATAGTTTATATTGATGTTTGGGGACCCTCCCTCGTTTTTTCTTTTAATGGAAGTCGTTATTTTGTCTTATTTGTTGATGATTGCACTAAATTTGTATGGGTTTATTTCTTATCACAAAAATCTCAAGTATTTGAAACTTTCTTACAGTTTCGAACAATGATAAAAACACAATTTCAATGTGATATCAAAAGCTTACAGACTGACTGGGGGGGGGGGGGAGAGAATATCGAAATGTTTCTAAGTTTCTTCATCAACATGGTATTTTACATCGTCTCTCTTGTCCTCATTCTCAAGAACAAAATGGAGCTGTAGAACGTCGAAATCGAGCCATTGTTGAAAAAGGTCTCACCCTTCTAGCTCAATCCTCACTTCCTCAAATTTTTTGGGAGCATGCTTTTAAAACTGCTACATATCTACATAATAGAACCATCACTCCTAATCTAGATTATGAGTCACCATATCAACGTTTATATCACAAGACACCCGATTATGATTTTTTAAAAACCTTTGGTTGTCTTTGTTATCCATATTTGAGACCATATAATCCTCATAAAATTGACTTTCGTTCCAAACCTTGTATCTTTCTTGGCTATAGTGCCTCTCATAAAGATTATATATGCTTGCATCCACACACCTCTCGTATATATATTTCACGTCATGTCATATTTAATGAGGATTTCTTTCCTTATCAGCATTTAAACAAAAATCAAGAATCAAGTCAAGATCCGAACACATCCATATCTCCTGATTCTTCACCTACAGTTGTCATTGATAATCAAACCGAAATTCCCAATCCACCAAACTCAGCTCCTTTTATTCATCTAACCAACCCATCAGGCCCGATTATCACCCATGGTCCACATATTACTCCATCTAGCCCATCAGTCTTTCCTTCTACAAACCCTTCGTCCCCTACTACTCCGTTATCACCACCCATCTCTTCTTCTATTCCCTCCCAACCTCCGTCAGCTACATCCATTTTTTGAGCAGCTGAAAATAGTCAACACCCGATGGTCACCCGTGCACGCACAAACTCTCTCAAACCTAAGTTATTCAATGTCGATCTTTCTCATACCCTACCATCGAACCTCGCCTTTTTCATAGGCAATTAAGCACAAGTGTTGGCAAGATGCGATGCGAGCATAATATGAGGCTCTCATGAAAAATAACACCTGGTCACTTGTCACTTGTCCTACTAATGTCAATATTGTTGGTTCTAAGTGGATATACAGGGTCAAGAAACGATCGGATGGTACAGTTGACAGATACAAAGCGCAACTAGTTGCTCAAGGTTTCAGTCAAGAAGAAGGAGTAGACTATTTTGATACTTTCAGTCCAGTTATTAAACCCACAACAATTAGACTTGTGCTTTCGATTGCTCTATCTCAAGGCTGGTACATTTGAAAATTGGATATTAATAACGCCTTTCTTAATGGCGACCTATCGGAAGTGGTGTATATGAAACAACCCAGGGGCTTTGAAGATCAAAATCATCCTCATCATGTCTGTCGGTTAAATAAAGCTCTTTATGGCCTCAAACAGGCACCAAGAGCTTGGTTTACAAAGCTCAAAAGTTACATATTCTCACATGGTTTTCGCGCTTGTCAAGCTGACACATCACTCTTTGTTCATATTACTCCTATTGTTACAATTTATGTCTTAGTCTATGTGGACGATTTGATTATCACATGTACTAATAAACTTCAACTTCAAGTCTTTATTGATGAATTGAATCGAATATTCTCACTCAAGGACCTTGGAGACTTACATTTTTTTTTCTTGTGTTACAAATTAACAGGACTAAGTCTGGACTAACCTTGTCACAACAAGCATATGTCACAGTTATTCTCAACAGGAGTAATATGTCATTAGCCTCACCAATGTCTACACCTGCTGATCCGTACAGTCGACTACAAAAGGCTGGTGATCTGTTCTGTGATCCAAAGCTATACAGGCAAGTAGTGGGGTCACTTCAATATGCAACAATCACTAGACCTGACATTGCCTACTCAGTGAATCGTGTGTGTCAGTTTATGCATTCACCAACAAATCGACATTGGCAAGCTGTGAAACGTATTCTTAGATATCTCAAGGGAACGATTACTCATTGTTTACACTTCACACCTACTAAAGCCAAAGGATTACATGCTTTCTCTGATTCTGGGTGGATTTCCAACACTGATGACAGTCGATCACAATATGGTTTTGCTATTTTTCATGGTTCAAACCTCATTAGCTGGACTTCTAGAAAACAGAAAGTTGTTGCACGATCTAGTACAGAAGCTGAGTATCGATCTCTAGCCTATACCACTGCTGAACTCATGTGGCTAAAACAATTGATTATTGATCTTCAAGCTCCAATTCACACTCCACCACTGTTACTTTGTGATAATGTAGGAGCCATTTTTATGTCCAAGAATCCTGTTATCAGTACTAGATCAAAGCACATTGCTTTGTATTTTCATTTTATTCGAGAGCAAGTAGAGGTTGGTGAGCTAAACATCTGTCATGTGTCCTCTGTTGATCAATTGGCAGATATCTTCACGAAACCCTTGGGCAAAGATCGTGTTTCATTTCTTCGTTCCAAGCTTCAAGTCCTTCCCGCTCTTGAGCTTTCTGGGGGGTAATAGCATTAAAATAAAACGTGTACATTGTTTTTTGATTTAGTCTTTCGGTCAAATAGTCATAGCAGATATGTAGGAGTTAATATCTCCACTTTAGTTATACTTCCCTGTGTATTTAAACTCATGTACCTCTTGTATCAGATGCACGATTCAATACATACGTTTTCATTCAATACCTTTCTTCTTTACATCGACAATGTTAAGATTCATTGATGGATTCTCTTTGATTTTTGGGATAATATGACATAAATCATTTATCAAGTGCATCATTTATGTTTATATCATCGTTTTTTTTTTGTTGATTATGATATATGTTATTCGGTTTACCACAATCTTTTTTCCAGGTTCCTTTGCCTCCATCTCTATTTTGGTCTTCAATCCTTTTTTATGAAATAACAATTTTTTTGTGAAATTCATTCTAGGGTTTTGAGTATGTGCAGGTATGCTGATTTTTTCGGAGTAAAGAAAGTAGGGTTTTTGTTCGATGTTGGTTCCTACGTTTGGTTCTTCTTTTTTCTGATTTCTCATAAGCCATTGCTTTTTATTTTCCATCTTTATCTACAAATGAGTCTTTTGAGCCTTTGTACTTTGATTTCTTGAAAAATAATTTCTTGAAGAGTATGTCGGATTATTATACCCTTTTAGGTGAGTCTTTTGAGCCTTTGTACTTTGATTTCTCCTATTCCATTTTGTACGGATCTTCTTTGTCTAATTGCTCTTCTTTGTCTTTTCATCCTTTTCACCCCCATCGATTGATGTTTCTATTAGAACCAGGGTAACCCTAACACTGAGCCACAACCAGTAAGATCTTTTTTTTTAACTTTCTTTGCATATCTTCTTTCAAATAGTATACCCTTTTTTTGTGAGATGTAAACTATGTTTTCTGTGGATGTATGTGTTTTCTATGTCAGTGTGCGTGTGTTGAATATGATTTGATTAATTCGTTTATAAACAATTCTCATTTAATTTTTTATAATCATATATCATGTCCATTTATATTTAAAAATGAAAAATAAATAAATATGTGAAACAACAAAAGTTATAATTTCTCAAATATACTTGGTTTTGATTGTGTAAAATGTAAAAGAATTAAAATTACAAATAAGTTATAGCATCTGGAATTGGACAATAGTTTGTTTTGAAGTTGTCCTACTTTTATACTTTCGCTTATGCCTTATTGTTGGTTGAGAAATTTGTTAAATTTAAACCGAATCCAAATATACGCTTTGATAATATTCACACTCCAGTTCCTTTCTATCAAGCTTCAGTTCTTGAAAAACCCCAATCATAACACAACCTGATAAAAAATGCAATAAAATCTACAATGTTCTTTCGAATAATTTGATTAAATTGGTAAAAAGATGATAATTGAGTTTGAGACGTTATAAATTTGACCTCAAAGGTCATAATGTATCTTTTTATGGGAATGGAGTAATAGTTACTGTTAGCACCTTGAGAAATTAACTGTGTTGTCTACTTTACCCCTTTGGAATTGCGCTTTCAGTAATTAAGTATCTATTCAAAACATAGTGTCAATGGTTGCAACATTAGCTTTGGGCATGATGTAAGTCTGATTGTTTGATGCATGATGTATTTAATGGCCTTATTCTTGCATTCTTTGATGCAGGACAAGTTTAATCAGACAACGATTTGCTAACATTCATTCAAAATGACAAACTTACCCTTATGACTGATGATGTTTATTACAAAAATAAACATGATGATGATAAGGAAAAAGTTGAAAGTATTATGTTATGATTCTAGAAACCACGACCCGAAGATGATAAGCTATAGTAAGGATTTTAAAAGTAATGTTAATCCCATTGAGATATGAATTATTGTCTGCTACTCTATGACATAGTAATATATTAAGAATGAGGTTTTTAAATTACTACAGAGGTTGTTTTGAGGTGGAATCCAGATTCCCCAACCCTGCAATACAATACAGCGGGCTCATTCCTCAACGGGGATGATGATGGAGCATGTATTTTCTCTGTACCTGTTTTGTTTTAGTGTGTCTATTGGTTTTGTGGCCTGATTTTAGATTTTTTCTTGTAATTTCTTTGTTTTTGCCATTAAACCAGTGGACACAAGGAAAAAATCCAATACCAAAGCTTATATCCACCATCTGCAAGAAGAATAGTGTGTATGTATGTGTCTTGTGTGTCTCTTTCCTATTTAATGTATTTTAATCAACATGATATATTTGAATCATATTTTGTCTTTTCTTTCTTTTGTTAATTATAATTAATTATGCCCAGGTTTAGTGATGATGGAACTTCATGTTGGGTTTATATCACCTCCGATTGTCATATCTATAGAATCTTTGTTCTCTCTTCCTCCAATTTCCTCTTTTATTTTACTTGGAGTTGGCATTTTGTGTATGCATATTAGGCCTGACTTGATATTCAATCAATTAAATTTAGAATTTAATTCTATAGGTTCTTGTCCTAAGATGGAAATGGATGTTATCTTTATTTTGCACAATACCTGGTTTTAAGAGATTCTTTAGTTCATAAAGAAAATGATAGCCTCCTTATATTAGAAAACTTAATTAAAAGCAATTGTTAATTCAGGTGGCAATCATTATATGTGATGCAGTTACGTAGCCAAGCTATACAAAATAAAATAATGGATTAATTCCATATAGGAATGATGTCTTTTTAAAAAAAAATAATAGTCAAATTACATGTCTTAAAAGTTAAAACATAATTTGGTGATAATGATACATGTGATAACATTAATTCTTGATGAATGCTTCATGTGCAAAAATGTAATCTTGTAATAAGATATGATCTTACCTCAATTGTTCCACTGTTCCAAGTTTTATTCAATATCAACATTGTGTTGTATTTGTTAAAATGGAACCATTAATCTTAGTCATTTTAGTGATTATGCCAAAAAATATAAATGAAGGAAAATGTTTAGAAGGTTAGAACTTCATATGGAAAACATCTTTTTTCCCTGTTTTTCTTTATTAATTCTTTTAACTTTTTTTTTATTAATTCTTTCTTTTTTTATTTATTTCTATCAATATACAATACCCCTTTAAACAATTTTAAAAAGAAAAACAAAAGGTAACTATAAATGTTCATAACTATATAAGTTTTTTAGTCTCTCATTCCTTAATGTTGAATTATAATTAATTAAATGTTATGTTTAGTTTAAGTTATCAATCAATTTTTTGTGTCAAATATTATATATAATTGTGTATTTATAAGAAAAGATCTACTTAAATATTTTATTTTGTTTTTTAAAAGTTTTAGTTACAATTTTAGTTGTAATTCTTAATTAAGTGTGTGATTGATGAATTCATGTTGTGATTATTCTTAACGAATTCGTTTTGCTTACTTTTCGTTATTTATTTATTTTTGTACATTTATTTTATATTCAACATATTAGATATTAAACCCACACTTTTACAAAAAAAAAAAAAAAGCATCAAGTGAAAGAAAGTTATAGTTAAAGAAAGTGAAAGAGATTCTAAAATAAAAAAAATGATATTCTTCCTTTTAAGTTAAACATTATTCTTTACATAAACAATATTTTATTTTAAATATTTAGTTAGTCATGATTTTGTTATTTTTTTTTGCAAATAATTAGTTAGTCATAATGATTTTGAATTATGAATATTGTTTTTTCTTTCTCAACCATAGTTTCCACGGGTTTAAACCTAGTACTTGTATAATGTCAACACCATCTTGGCAATTAAAAAGGCATTTTTACATAAATACCTATTATGGAAAGTGATATTTTAGAATATTGATCATTTATACATCTCTATACTACAAAATGTGTAACAAACCGTTATTTCAAACCTATGTAATAACATAGGTCAATTTGTAGTTCTTTTTAAAATAATAAAGAGAAATTTTAGCATACTGTGTACATTTACATAATTGACCCTCAAAAATGAAGTATTAAACAATCCCTATTTGGATGAACAAAGTGGTAGAGATTGTAACAAGGTTTCCAAAAATATAAAGAACACTAAAATCCGTGTTATAACGAAGAAGTTATGACCAATCGAAGATCCGCGACAAAACCGGCAAAACACTGTTCAGTGTAAAAGTGATTTTTCAATAAAATGATTTTTAGCCATAGCAATCTAAATGAAAATTGTAGATTATGTTAAACCGAGAACTTTCATAAAAAGAACGTCAAAATCTGACTTCGTATGACGAAGTTATGATTTTTCTAAGTTTCAGTATAGCAGTATACAGCTAAAAACTCGAAATAAAGATCGAGTGATTTTTAGCCAACACAACCAAAACGAGAATTGAAGGTCTCGTCAATAGTAGTACAACGGTAAAAAGACAGACAAAAACGGACGTCGGATTAAGAAGTTATGAATTTTTAACGGATTTTTCTGTCCCGGTCTGTTAAAAATAATAATATTAAAAATAAGATCAAAATTAGCCGACGAAGTCTAAACGAAAGTCGTAGAGTATAATTTTACCTACGCGTGCATATAAAGAACGTCAAAAACGGAGCTCGTATGCGAAAGTTATGAATTTCGGAAGTTTTTGGCTCAAAAATCGAGAAATCATAGAAAACCGGGAAATTGCGCAAGGCTGAGAACCGGCCACGTCCCCTCGCATGCGAGGCTGCCGCGTGTTGCCTCGTGTCAGCTTCTGATTGGACTGAAGTCGCGGTCCAGTGCGCATCCGACACCCTTCGCACGGATGTAACAACCGGATTTCCAGGGACATTATTGTGTATGTTAATCTTGAGATTTGAGGAGGGACTCGACGAGTTGAGGGACCAACTCGCCGAGTCGAGTCGAGATTGTCGCGTGGATTTAATGAATAGACTCGACGAGTCAGAGGAGGGACTCGCCGAGTAGGTGTTGGGCAGAGAAACCCTAATTTCTCGGGTTTGGGGCCTATTTAAAGGCATTTATAGCCTCATTTGCGGCTACCTTCCCCTGAGAGCAAACCCTAATTGCTATTGGAGCTAGAGAGTGAGAGAGAAGCTCATATTGTGGTTCTTGGTGCATTTCTATGAAGAAGGATGAAGAGCTTCATGATGAGGAACAAAGGAAGGGAGTGGATCTGTGGTATTGAGTGTTCCAGCTGCTAAGAGAAGGTACAAAGTCCTCATCTTGTTCATTCCTTGTACCAGATCTCATTTTTGGGAGTTTTAGGGCTTTGCTTCCCTCCTTTTGAATCTATGAGTTGAATGAGACATGGTTGTGGTTGGAAACCTCAGATCTGGACCTCCTAAGGTCCTTAGAGTCTAGATGTCCCAGCTTTAGTCGTTCAAATGAGGGTTGATGAGCTAAATCCTTCATGAAAGGCATGTATTAGCATTTTGGAGCAATAATCTCATGTATGAACGTAAAGATCGAAGCTTTACGTGATTATTGAGCCTTGGGATGATAGATCTAGTGTTTGGAGTAATAGATCTGATTGAAATCGTCTGAATGAACATTTGGCCTGAATGAACTCGCGGAGTCAATGAGCCGACTCGACAAGTTGGTTAGGGTTTGTCCCGAAGAACTGAATCATGCGACAGCTCGACGAGTTGGGGGCCAACTCGACGAGCTGAGCTGGACTGTCACGAGATTTCTGAGGAAAATAAGTGGACTCGACGAGTCGCAAGGGTGCACTCGGCGAGTCGGGTCAAACATGGACCGTTGACTGAAGTTGACTTCAGTTGACCTTAGGGTTTGGTCAAACTGATTAAGAGGGGTCAAGGGGGGTAGGATGGTCTTCTACCCTTTCCTAGAGAAGAGGATATAAAGAGAGTATTGATTAGAATTATTATCATTGTGCTAGGCGGAGGCTAGATCGAGGATATCGAGCACGAGAGTTTACTAGACATCATACGAGGTGAGTCTTCTCACTATACATTACCTAGAGTGGTATCTATGTGCAGACCGGAGGGTCTTATGTGTTATATGTATGTTGAGATTATGTTTATTATGATATATGTATGATATGTGTTATATAGACCGGACCGGAGGGTCCAACGACTTACGAGGCCAGAGGGTCCTCGAGTAGACCGGACCGGAGGGTCCAACGATTCAGACCGGACCGGAGGGTCTAACGAGCTAGACCGGACCGGAGGGTCCAACGAGCTACGGGACTGGAGGGTCCCGCTGAGACACATCGACCGGAGGGTCGTACCGAGTTATAGCCTCGAGTGGCGTATGTGTTGTATGTGGTATTTTAGGGAACTCACTAAGCTTCGTGCTTACCGTGTTATATGTTGTGTGTTTCAGGTATCTCAGAGGATCGCGGGAAGGCACCGGCTTGATTGTACACACCAGAGAAAGAGTTATGTCTTGAGGATCCTGGATTGTTAATGGAGTTGTGTTTTGTAATTTGAATAAACGAGATTTCTATACAATATGTTATGAAAAGTATGCGATTTTTAAATGAAAAATTTGTTTGAAAAATTACGGTGTTACAAGTTGGTATCAGAGCCTTGGTTTGAGGGATTCGAATGCACCTTCGGGTGCGTTTGAACTCAAACTGAGGATTTGAGAAAGATTTTCAAAAGAGATAAATTTTTCTAAAAATGAGAACGAGTTTAAGGGAAATAAGTTGGAGCAGTGTATACAATCAGCCAGAGCCCGAACGGTGATTTCCCAAAATACCCTTACGTTTGTATTATGAGATATGCTATGAGATATTATGCATGCTAGAGATAGGCTAGGTATTTCATATGTTAGGACTAGAGTGGCCTCATTTGTGATGCCTTAGCCTAGGAGTTACTGTTACCTGTGATGTGCTTACGAGCATGTGCTGGGTAAGAGTATCCAGCAGGAATCCTCTTAGAGAGGGATGTGAGTAGAGGAGTAATCTAGGAGAGATACCTAGATGAGCATTTGAGGAGTCTACTAAGAGAGTAGTCAGATGTCCGCGTGGGGTAAAGTTGCTTGAGTTCGGTGGTATTCTTTGAGTATGAGGAGAGCAAGTGGGTAATAACCTAGAGTGGTTTTACATGTTGGTAGAGATTATTCGATGCCCGAATGTTGCTTGCTTCGTGCTTTGTGGAACTCTTGATGATGAGAGTCAGCTACTAAGTGAATATGACGATATTTAGGAGGTAGATGGCTGGCATCATAAGGAGTTCTTCAGCAGCTGATGGCGGAGAAGTGTGAGAACCTAGGAAGAGCCTAGTAAAGGGTGATCCTAGTCAAATGAGTACGCTGACAGAGTAGGATATTTCGCAGAGGAGCGAACACGCATGACGGGGTTGGTGAATGAGAAGGTCGAGCAGCTACTTAGGAACTCGGGGATGGTCCGTGTGGAAAGTATGGGTAGATGTGGCAGGTAGTATGGGCCCGTACTACTGAAAGCAGAGGACCCATACTCGATATAGGGAACATTCCAGAGGTTTTAAGTAGCAAATCGAGAGGTGATTTCATGGTTCGTGTACCATGATTTGTAGAAGATCGAGAGGTGATGTCATGGTTCGAGTACCATGATTTGTAGCAGATCGAGAGGTGATTTCATGGTTCGAGCACCATGATTTGTAGCAGATCGATAGGTGATTTCATGGTTCGAGTACCATGATTTGTAGCAGATCGAGAGGTGATGTCATGATTCGAGTACCATGATTCGTATCGGATTGAGAAGAGATAACATGGTTCGGGTACCATGATTCATAGCAGATCGAGAGGTGGCCACATGGTTCGAGTACCAGGACCCGTGGCGGTTAGTGTTACTGGTTCCACCAGTTATTCCGTTGTGATTGGTTAGACTGAGATCAGATGTGAAAGAGTATGGGGTCAGAGGGCCATGATGAACGAGTTTTAGTGGAGCATCCCTTGAGAGGGAAATCGAGTTAGCTCCGAGGGATTTTTGGTAAGATGTCAGATGAAGTCGCAAGGCTCAAGGATGAG
Organism: Lactuca virosa; assembly: GCF_052849685.1. NCBI lineage: Eukaryota > Viridiplantae > Streptophyta > Magnoliopsida > Asterales > Asteraceae > Lactuca > Lactuca virosa. The sequence goes on from NC_136434.1 coordinate 89,354,966, forward strand.
TAGAGATGGCGGTTATGGAGGATTGCGGCATGAGTTGAGCAGTCAACCGATAGTGGAGATGTCACTTTCTGTGACATGGATGGTATTATTTCTGTTTCCTGTGGGAAACATAAGAGGTGTTGAGAATTCGGTTTCTGAGCTTGGGGGTAAAACCCTGCGGGTAGCATTGATGGCGACCTTCCATCAGAGTATTTGGGCAGTATGTCTGTCGAGAGGTAATGTTAGAGCATGAGCAGGTTGGCAGTGGGGACTGAGACGGTTAAGGACAAGGATACACCCTATTTGAGCATAGTAGGGCATGTATTAGCTACGGAGGCAGACGATCAAGAAGAGGATATTGGGGCGGTAGCTCTTATTGTCTATGATGGGTATCGAGTGTGGTAATGAGGTCTCCGCTCTTATTACAACCCACATGATGGAACGTTGGTTGAGGAGTCGAGAAGGAGGAGTATGATAGTTAATTATTTCAGATTAAGGGTCAGAGTTACTACTGGACAGTTAAGATGTCCGGTAATGGGATGGTATGAGATTATGTATGATTAAAGGCAATCATGATGAGAAGTTTCTGAGGATTTCACCTGAGATTCGGGGTATCTGGAGTTGCAGGGTCTCTATCGGGGGGACCACCGAGCATTGCGTAGTACCTTCCAAGTGTAAGTGTGATGTTCCTGGTGGAAACAGTCTATGGAATAGATTTTTGGTGCGCCAAACGGTGATGGTTCGAACCCTGAGTGGGGGAGAACCGGGTATTCTATCGAGAGGATCAGAGATAATGCATTTTGTACGTGTTAAGGAAAGGATGAGTGTCTCCACGGCAAGTGGCCGTCGGTCGAAGACCGTGTGGTGGCTAATAAGGATAATTTCATCGGCTGGGAATTTCTGGCTCAAGGTATGGGATTCTGAGCAATAGAGGAGGGAATTTCGAATTTTCGTCAACATGTTCTGAGTCGTTGACAATTCTTCTGTGTTTCAATCGAGAGTTGGAATATTCCGAAGATACGTGATGTGTGGCATGAAGATTAGTTGTGAATCCTGAAGGAACGCATTGTTGTATCTTTGTATGATGTTGTAAGTAGGAGATCAGTGGTTGAGACGGGACATCATGAGGTTCTGTGATGGTGTGCCGAGGTATCTGAGTATGATGTTCTAAATTTCGGATTATTTTGAGACTTGAGTTATGGGATGACGAGTGGTGTATCAGGTGTCTACGGTTCCAGTGGGGGCCCTTTCAGCTAATTGACATCAAGTGGGGTTATTAGAGAATGTGGATTGCAGCAGGGAAAGGTGTTTTGTTATGGCGGATGTCGTCAGAAATAGCAATGCATAATTTGGGTAAGTGTGTACACCTATGGTTGGTCCGCAGGGCATGAGTTAATGATCGCAGTGTGGCGTCGGCTTGAGGATGAGATTGTGAAGTGGTAAGAGCAAGGGCGATAAGACTACGGGGAGCCGTAGTACTCACTATTCAGTGAGAGGTTATGGTGATGCTATGGGGAACCGTAGTACTCACTATTCAGTGAGAGGTTGCGGTGATGGTACGGGGAGCCGTAGTACTCACTATTCAGTGAGAGGTTGTGGTGATGCTACGGGGAGCCGTAGTACTCACTAATCAGTGAGAGGTTGTTGTGATGTTGCGGGGAGCCGTAGTACTCACTATTCAGTGAGAGGTCGTTGTGATACTGCGGGAAGCCGTAGTACCCACTAGTCAGCGAGAGAATGTTGTGATGAAGTACTCTCTGATCAGAGCGTGACGCAGAAGAGTTTTAGGCTTGGGTAGCCCTAATATTTGAGTTTGTGGGAGCCTGGTGGTCGAACCAGGGGCGAGACTGGGGTCTCCATATTTGTCGGGAGTCGTTATATTCTGAATTGAGTAGTGGTTGTTGCAACCAAATGGAAGTGGATAAGTGAGGAACGCATGGGTTGCGGGTCATGAGTCATGAGTTGAGTGGTTCGTTGGGACGAGTGGTTCCAACTCTATGCCGGACCAGACTCTCGAGTTGAGTTCGATTCTATTGGTGTATTGAGTAGGCAGAATGAGATTCTGGATTCAGAAATGAATTTCGTTTGGAAGGGGGTATTGGTTCTATCTGGTGTCTTAGACCTGAGTGGGTCAACTCGTTGGTATGAGAAAACCACGAAACGCATGGAACTAATGAGCAGTAGACGACAGAGGTCGAGAGTGAGTCGAATTCTGTATTCGCTTGAGGTGAAGCGAACTTCGTGACTTGTGTGTCACATAGGGCCGGGATAGTTGCATTGATAAGGAAGTCAGTGAGGCGTTTTGGTACACACAATGGGTAACCTTTGGAGGTTCAATTGTTGGATCAGGAGATGACCTGGTGCTCAGTCTTGAAAGGGATATTGAGAAGGTAGCTGAGGTTTATGTTTGCCAGATGTCGGGGGACACTTCTGAACAAGCATGGCCATTGTTCGTGTCTGAGGACAGGGTGTTGAGGGTTCGTTGTTCAGAAGGGTTGTGATTGCAGTACAGTGGATGAGTCCCTGGTGTGATGTGATCCTTCCATTCCTTGGTATATGATCTGGATTGTTTATCATGTCTGGGACGAGTGATCGGTAGCCAGTTTTGGGCATGGACTTGTTTTATCGGTTCCCACTAGAGAATCAGAGGGGCAGTGAGCTATCGGGGTTTGTTATTTGAGGAGCGAATAACGTGGTGACATCTGGAGAGGGCGGTCTGGCTGTGTGTCAGGCTACTAGAGTTCTAGATTCTTGAGAGTCAGAAGGGGTAGCATAGTGGCAGATGGGTCTGTCCTTTTCCAGGGAGGAGTTCCTGTTTGGATTCAGGTGTCCAAAGAGGAAGATAGTTGTGTGGTATGAGACCCTTTCGATGGTGTTGTTTGGTTATTGGATTAGATCTATATGTTGTGGAGGAGCGATTTCGAGGGCGAAATCTAATTCAAGTGGGGGAGAATTGTAACAACTGGATTTCCAGGGACATTATTGTGTATGTTAATCTTGAGATTTGAGGAGGGACTCGACGAGTTGAGGGACCAACTCGCTGAGTCGAGTCGAGATTGCCGCGTGGATTTAATGAATGGACTCGACGAGTCAGAGGAGGGACTCGCTGAGTAGGTGCTGGGCAGAGAAACCCTAATTTCTCGGGTTTGGGGCCTATTTAAAGGCATTTATAGCCTCATTTGCGGCTACCTTCCCCTGAGAGCAAACCCTATTTGCTATTGGAGCTAGAGAGTGAGAGAGAAGCTCATATTGTGGTTCTTGGTGCATTTCTATGAAGAAGGATGAAGAGCTTCATGATGGGGAACAAAGGAAGGCATTGGATCTGTGGTATTGAGTGTTCCAGCTGCTAAGAGAAGGTACAAAGTCCTCATCTTGTTCATTCCTTGTACCAGATCTCATTTTTGGGAGTTTTAGGGCTTTGCTTCCCTCCTTTTGAATCTATGAGTTGAATGAGACATGGTTGTGGTTGGAAACCTCAGATCTGGACCTCCTAAGGTCCTTAGAGTCTAGATGTCCCAGCTTTAGTCATTCAAATGAGGGTTGATGAGCTAAATCCTTCATGAAAGGCATGTATTAGCATTTTGGAGCAATAATCTCATGAATAAACGTAAAGATCGAAGCTTTACGTGATTATTGAGCCTTGGGATGATAGATCTAGTGTTTGGAGTAATAGATCTGATTGAAATCGTCTGAATGAACATTTGGCCTGAATGAACTCGCGGAGTCAATGAGCCGACTCGACAAGTTGGTTAGGGTTTGTCCCGAAGAACTGAATCATGCGACAGCTCGACGAGTTGGGGGCCAACTCGACGAGCTGAGCTGGACTGTCACGAGACTTCTGAGGAAAATAAGTGGACTCGACGAGTTGCAAGGGTGCACTCGGCGAGTCGGGTCAAACATGGACCGTTGACTGAAGTTGACTTCAGTTGACCTTAGGGTTTGGTCAAACTGATTAAGAGGGGTCAAGGGGGGTAGGATGGTCTTCTACCCATTCTCTAGAGAAGATGATATAAAGAGAGTATTGATTAGAATTATTATCATTGTGCTAGGCGGAGGCTAGATCGAGGATATCGAGCACGAGAGTTTACTAGACATCATACGAGGTGAGTCTTCTCACTATACATTACCTAGAGTGGTATCTATGTGCAGACCGGAGGGTCTTATGTGTTATATGTATGTTGAGATTATGTGCATTATGATATATGTATGCTATGTGTTATATAGACCGGACCGGAGGGTCCAACGACTTACGAGGCCAGAGGGTCCTCGAGTAGACCGGACCGGAGGGTCCAACGAGCTACGGGACTGGAGGGTCCCGCTGAGACACATCGACCGGAGGGTCGTATCGAGTTATATTCTCGAGTGGCGTATGTGTTGTATGTGGTATTTTGGGGAACTCACTAAGCTTCGAGCTTACCGTGTTATGTGTTATGTGTTTCAGGTATCTCAGAGGATCGCGGGAAGGCACCGGCTTGATTGTAAACACCAGAGAAAGAGTTATGTCTTGAGGATCCTGGATTGTTAATGGAGTTGTGTTTTGTAATTTGAATAAACGAGATTTCTATACAATATGTTATGAAAAGTATGCGATTTTTAAATGAAAAATTTGTTTGAAAAATTACGGTGTTACAACGGAGGTGCCTCCGAGCTCGGACCCGTGTCCACATGCGAGCCGAGCCACACGTCCCCCTTTCCTCGCTGCCACCTCGCCTGCTGACTCCTCCCCTTCGGTCCGAACTTCGGCCTATAAAAGGCTTGCGAGACTCTCCGGTTTTAACCACATTTTTACACCAAATTTCACACACTTTCATCTCTTTCACTCCCACAACCTCACCTACAACCCCCAAAGCCCCGGTATCAAATCTAAAACCCTAAGCAAGCCTCGAAGCCCCGAGATTCTCGAAAAAAACAACTTTCTCCAGTCGAAACTCTGCCCGAATAAAGTCAGTTTTTCTTCAAATAAACTCCTTTCCAGAAAACGAAACGTTATCCAAATCACCACCTATCAAGTGAGTTCATACCCCCGTATTTTCATAATTTCTACTGTTTTAAGGGGGGGTACAAGTCTAACACAAGAACTTTGTGTTACAAACAAATGATTTCAAATCATGATAAAATGACATTAAGTCATCAAAAATACTTATATATATATATATATATATATATATATATATATATATAAAAGATTTAAAAGGCTTAGGACTGATAACTCATTCTGGATCCTTTCCCTTGTTTAAATGTGGGCTTATAGGATTGGTTATTTGTCCGAATGTCATTTAAGTTTTATATATATATAATTGTATATGTATATAAATATAAAAGTTATTTCATCAGTTTAAATACCCTTTGTAACATGTTGAGCAAGGGGTTACATTCAAAAACAGTTAAATACCAATTCAGAAAGTACATATAAATTATAATAGGTATAATTTATGATACATAGAACAATAATTCATGATTCAAGTATACTAGAATACACCGTTTTACAAGAAACAAAGGTTTGATTCAAAACAAATCAAGGGTATACAACTTTCAAATACATATTAAGAATACTAATTCAGGAATATACAATCAATCATTATTTCAGGATGATTGGGTTTTCATAACTATTATACATGTAACGTTTATATGCTTTTTATGAGTCATTCAATTCAGGTTGTTTAATTCATTTAAACAACATAGTTAAAGTCCTGATATTATAACCAGAGTCTCCAGTCATGGGATCGAAACAAGTTGTGTGTAGATCTATATTGAGATTAACAACCCCGCACTCAGGCTGCTAGCTACAGTCAGGCATACACGCCAATGAGTGACAATTGTTATCAACAGTTTAAACGCCTACAAAACGTTTGTTTCAGGCCATCTAGTCTCAGTATGGTTATAATAACTCATTAAAAAGATATTAACAATACGTTAGTGTAAAATCAACTAAACGTAAGTACATTTTCAAAGTACTGGTTTACAAAATACAAACTACAGTAGTACATTACAGTTTACAATAACAACTGGTGGAACCAGGCACACTCATAGTTACAAGTTTTACATAAAGGAATACAAATACAGAACAATGGTTTACAAATAGAACAGTTTTATGAGAATAAAACTACTTTTCATATACAGCAGAAAATATAGGATTTTCTGGAACAGTTTACATATTCAAGATACAGAAACATACTTTTAAACATAAATACTTATGCACTCACTCAACTTTATGTTGATACTCTCTTTTCAAATTACTTGTATTCTCAGGGAAACAATAAACAGGTACTCCCCGAGCTTTTTGAGAAGATGGAGCTATCTTGAGTCATATCTTCTTCTTTTGTATAACTATTTTGGTTTCAATATACAATGATTGAACACATGTAAATACTTATACTTTTTAAATACAATGGTTGTTTGTACTTTGATTACTATGATGCATGTGTTGTGATACTACAAATGATGTCCTCCACCCCCAGACGTTTCCGTCGTCTGGTTTGGAGGTGTGACAAAATGTTTTTAAGTATTTATAATTTCCATGTATATTTCCATTTACAGTACAATATCAAACAACTATATTTTTAATAGGACATTTATAACCATTGACTTTATCTATATTTTTTGTTTTGTTAGAACAGTTTTCCAGAAATTTTATTAAATAAAAGCAAATTAATTTAATTTTTTTTCCATTTTAGGCTTTTTGGCCTTTTGACTTGGGTTATGGGTTATTAAAGTCATTTTAACAGCTTGGTCCATTGTACATTGATATTATTGATCTTTTGAAAAACTTTGCTAGTTTTACATTAATTTTGTTCGGCTCAAGCGGTATCATAATTTATTCTTACTAGGCATTTTCATTGCCTAATTTATTTTAACATGTACTCAGATCAAAGAATTTTGAGGTTTAGAATAATAGTGATGACTTTTTAGAAGACCAGAGATTGTGTGGTAAAAACTTGAACACTGTTTTCAGGGGTGGATTTAGGGGGGTCACCGGTGGCACCGGCAACCCCTAACATTTCCGGCCGTAGTGGAAAATTTTTCGAAAATTTTTAATTTTTTTTATTTTTTCTATTATCGTGCAGCCCCTAACTCTCCCGTGCACCCCTACTAAGAAATCTTGCGTCCGCCCCTGACTGTTTTGATATTGATTTGGATACTACCTCTCTTTCAATCAAATCAAATTATTTTGGAACTTTGGAACCTAAATTTCAGATTACTATCTTTTGAGTATTTGAAAAGACCATGTTTTCCGCAAATTTTGAAGTTAAAACCTTTTAATGTAGGATCAAATGATTTTGTAAATCTTTTTAAAACTTCCCTAATGAGGAGTGTTTCAAGTGTCCATATTTCTTTTTTATCCCGTTCGCACAAACATTTGATGATACACTTTGAAGATTAAAAACATATGAGTATTACAAATTTAATATTTAATATTTAATATCAGAGATTAACAAGATACAAACTAATTACTCAAAAAATAATAAAGTGAAGGATTAAATATAAATAAGAGTATTACGGAACATTAAAGAATAAAAAAGGTTAATTGTACAAAACAATAAACTAAAAAAAAACATGGGTTATTCACTAAAATGACGACTTTAATACATATTACAAAACACCCACAACTTTCAAATATAAAAAAATGACAACCTGGTTCAAAAATCCAAAATTTTGTTTTTCTGATTTTTCGAACTCACTTTTTTGTGTAAAAACACATTCGGAATTCGTTTTGTATGACAAAATTTGAATTTTTGAACTTCAAATTTTCGAACTCCTATGAATTTCTGAAATACTAATTCGAAAATCTAAATTTTAATTTCTATGAATTTTGAGCATGTTCTGCATGTTTTTTGTTGGACGTAACTTTGGAATATTTTTTCCTATGAATTTCGAACATGTACTCCATATATGCATAGAGTACAACTTATGAAACTATATGTACAACTCTTGATGACATCATGACCAGCAGGTTTGAAAAATGATGATATCATCACCAAATTTACCAAATTGATTTTTAAACTGGAATTGTATGAAATTTGCATGGATAAAGGGAAACGAGCAGATTAACAAAAACAATCGCTTCAACGTGATGTTTGGTGTTTTCGACCATTCAGGGATGTTTAGGTCAAATTGATGTTTCTCTATTTTTTTGATTTTATGAATTTTTAAAACATTATGTTTGATTTAGTAGTTGATTAATAATCTTATCCTAATCGTTTTTGTGTGCTACGAATTCCATTTTCGTTCTTTATTTTCCTTTTTGTTGTTGTGAACGACATTTAATCAAATCATATGTGTATCACATGAATATGTTGAAGTGCCAAAGAAAAAAAAAACTAAAAATACTAAGTATGAATCTACAAAAAAAGTGGGTCATTTTCTTATATATGTATGATGTTCAAAAATCCATAATATAGTTCAAAATTTACAAATTTCAATCTTCATAGACATTTTGGTGTTTCCTGAAAAAGATGGTTATTATGTGATACCTACTTATTGAAAATGGTTAGTTTTGTGAATATCCCAAAACACATTTAGTAGAATAAATGTGTTTGATACATATATGACCTAAAAATTTATCTTCTTTCATAGTATAAAAAAACATTATATGGGATTGATCTAAATAATCAGACCTTCCATTGGAGATTATCTTAAAAAATAGAACGTCTAACTAGAAGTCATACAAGAAAAGCCAAAAAGGCTATGACAAAATAAGATAGGAAAATGATTACAACACTAGTTAATATTATGCTTAAAGAAATCTTTTACCGATGGCTAGATTGGTTGATGAATTTACTAAAATGTAATAAACCACACACTACAACAAAATGAAGTTAATACAACTCGATAAAAAGTTGTATTAAGCCTTGGAAAGTTTGTATTAGGCCTAAAGCACCTTTAACGAGGGACATGTTAGATGAAGTTCTCTTAGACCTCAAGCAACCATTTTGTTAGAAAATGTGTACGACCCTTTTTTTAAAAAGTTGCAATTTTTATAAAAAATCAACCATTTTAGTGCAACATTTTTATACTCAAATACAACTTTCTTTACACTCAAATGCAACTTTTATTATTGTTGTAGTCACAAAAATGTAACCTTGTTACACTCTTATGGTTTTAATTATAAAAATCATAACCTTTTTTACACTCAGATGCAACTATTATGATTTTAATTACAATAATGGAAATCTTTTTTATACTCAAAATGCGTCATTTTTTACACTAAAAACAATTGTTATTTATAGACATTGTTTATTCCATTTAACCATAACAAAAATATATATCATAGATATTATATTGTATTTTAACATACATGTCCAAACTCAAAATAACAACCATAAAATATAGTCAACAAAAAAACTGTTAATTACAATCATAAAGAATATTGAAATCCTTTTCCGTATGTACTTTTTATCATGTTATATGGTTGTTTCATTTTATCATCTTTGCAAAACGCCACCTCTGATTTCGATACCCCAAAAAAGTAGTATGCCATACATACACGATAATGAGTGATAAAGTCAAACCAGAATTATGTACTGATAATGTAAATTGCATGACAATGAATCCGAATAATGAGTTATAAAGCCATACCTTATACCAAACATAAACTATAACTCATGTTAGAAGGTAGAAACTCTTGTACTCTAGAAGGTAGTTATTATATAAGCTTCCAAACCACATCTTCAACTTTGTCTTATTAATCCTCCAACTAGCCCAAAGCCCAACTGTAGGTGATACAACTAAACTTTGAAAGTTGAATTGCAATTATGAACAAAGTGCACTATACCATCTTTAATAGCGTATTATTAGAAGGCTATATATACAAACATAAGTAAATAGTGATAAAAAAGTAGAAAAGTGGCAACTACTTTGTTCAAAACCGTATATATCCAAATATTTCGAATAGTGCATTTTGTATGTGGACCCACTTGCATATTTTTATTATTTGTTTCTTAACTTGTAGAAGATACTTCCATTTAGTGTTCAAATTTTGATGCATGCTTACGAAAGTTCATTTTCTTAAACATTACCTTGGTTGCTTAAAGTCAAATGGTATGTACATGTCTGTTGGTATAGGAAGTGTCATGGATGTATCTTTATTAAACATAAATACTATCAAACTTTTTTTAACTGTCGCAATCTATATATTTATTAGCCAAGTTTGAAACAAATAATTGTCATACTGGATAATAGATTAATAGTCATCATTGTTTTTCAAATTGGCAAATGAATATGTTCTTTAATTTAAAGACGAGTAAAAACTAATTTAGTTATATTAACTACCTTCAAACATACCAATTCTAATACTTGTATTTATCACCAAAAAAAAAAATTCATTGTATTTTTCTAAATCACGACACGAGTAAGGTGTCATAACAAGTTCCCCATCATAACAATCAAAATCTAAAGCCCAAACAAGACCGATTAGAAGGCTCATATGCATCACAAATAAACCCATACATATCATTATTGAAATTGAGAAATTTTTCAGAATGCAAAGGCTGTTGGAACTTGGAAGCAATTAGGTGTATGCCCAATGGGCCTAAGACTTGTTAGCTTGTGACCTTGTGTAGAAGTGTAGAATTAGGGACGAATCGGATCGAATTTGACCCGCCTAGTTTTAAGGATTATTTAGAAATTCTGATGTTGGCCCCTAGTCTAGAGGTGCACAAAGTAAACCCATTTTTTAATTAAATCTAACCGATTTTTAAATAACCTGTTCAATGAAAATCAAACTGCTGGTTTTATATAGGTTTGTATAAATAACTGAAACATGTTTTTTTTCCCGGTTTTTCTACTATAACCGAACCCAACCGGTTTTCTAACCTAATTTTACTTCCAAAAAAACTGAAAAAATCAAACTGATATAACCAAAATCAGTCTAGAGAAAACCAGTTCAAAACCAGTATATGTGTCCCTCTACCGTAGTCTATTGAATATTAATTGTTATTTTGCTAATGATTTTGGGGATCTAAGTTCTGGAAATTTCATGAAGGGTATATGTTATGGAAATGAAAACTTAGCTAAAGTTATAATTAATTAACTTTACAAGATAATGCAAAAATGCATTTGGACTTCAAAAAATTGTTATTTTGCTCGCAAATTGAATCTTTGAGCTGATATTAAAAAAAAGTTCATGCACTCTGTAGAGTGAAATTTTGGTCATGGTGTTAATATGTTCTGCTTTATACCAAGACAATTATGATAAAATAACTATTCCACTTAACATATATGTTGATGTACTAATTACACGTTCATGGATGTGGAAATTGTCCATAATACCCCTACCTATTAAGATAATCAATACTAGTGATTTGGGTTGAAAAGGAAAAGGCTGAATTGGGGATAGAAAAAAAGAAAGTTCTTAAGTTGTATCCAAACAAAATCTCCAATAAAAGGGTTTATCATTGCGTTTAATCGTTTTGACATTTGAAGAATGAGATGAAGAATGAACCATTTCCCACATCACTTGTATATCTTCGTATCCCCCACAAGCCTCCATGTCTTTGTAAAGACTCACCAATCCATTCTTATGCCCTGCAATACACAAATACACATACACATATTAGAGATAAAGAGCTCTTAAAGGAAGCAAGATGATCGTAGGTTTGAGTCTTTCAATCAAGGACTTTATGATATTTTTGTGCATACCCTGCAAAAAATGTAGGTTTCTCCTTGATCCTATGGGGAGATGAAGGGAGAGATAAAGAGATCATCTATGGTCTTTACCTTTTGCTTTGTTTGTGAAGCATGATTTCAGCTTCAAAAGTATGTCTTTTGTTGATAAAATGAAAGAATTTCTGAATTTGAAACAATAGCAGCCCTTCCACCTCCTCATTGTCGACAACTCTACTTCAACTTCAATTCCTTACTCACTCACAATCGACATATATATATATATATATATATATATATATATATATATATATATATATATATATAATGTTTAATTGCTACAACACAAATAACAATGGACAAGAAAGTAAGTGACACCCTACAAGACAAAGGAGCCTAATGATTCAAATTATATCAACTGTCATGAGACCATTTTTTTATGTTTTAAATAAAAGGCTTAGCACTACCCATTTAAGAATGCGCAAAGAAACTTGATCATACACTCAAAAATAGTTTCAACTCTATTTAAATATTGTCATGTTTCTTTATGAAAAAAGAAATATTTCACTACAAGAGAGTTTCTTTGACTACCATAAAAGTAGAAATATTTCACTACAAAGAAAGTTTTTCTTTGACAAGGATAAAAGTCATTCGTGTAGAGGCTGAGACACGTCGTATTGTAGGTGTCATTGTTGTAGTTTCATGCATATAGCTCGTAAAATGATCACTGAAATATTTCATTGGGAAAATGACTAAGGATGATAATGAATTTTTATTTTTTTCACGTTTAGAGCAACTCCAACCATAAATCACTAAATTGGTGATTTGTTAACACTAAAATAGTGTTTGCATTCCAACCAATCACTAAAGTTGTGATTTTTAGAGGCCAAGTAGTTTGGCCTTCATGTTTGGTGTGTGAAGTTACCCCAGGGAACACTAAAATGATGTTTTTTAAAGGTTGATTGGAATGAGAACACCACTTTATTGGCCTTTATAATTGTGTTTTAGTGGTTAGTTGGAGTTGGTCTTAGTAAAATACTTATGGAGTTTTTTTATAAATATTCAAAATATGCCACGATTATATTTATTCTTTTTTCTTTAAGTTATATATTTGAATGTCTATTTATGTTACACTGCAATCTAGCTTGCAAGTTATTTTTATCAACCATTAATATTTCATAAGCTAGTTTGTCAAACAAGATGGTTATATTAAAATATAGGGTTTACAAAAATGTAAATTCTCTCAAGCTTTGTACAATGACTATTTACAAGAAACTGAACAATACAAAAGGAACTCTATTTTTTTCTAATTAAGGCAAAAGACAATTATATATCATTAATTGGACTGTATCACGAAAAAGGAAAATTAATGTATGAGGTGAGAGAATATGCTATCGTAAAGTTAGATTGAATAAACAGACAAAATGAGTAGGAAGGATTGTTGGCATTTTTTGCTTAATTTTGTTATTGTTATCGAAGATTCGAATTAAAATAGGTATTTAAATATTAGAAGGTGGTGATGGAGCCATTTAGTCAAACGATTTGTTGATTTTTCTTCTGTATTTTGTGTTTGTAGTTTGTACCACCTCCACTTTTTTGCATACAAAATATATACAATAATCTTTTTTTTATAAATTATATAAAAAAACATATATAAGACGTATTATCATTATTTCGAATACATTTAGCTTGTTAAATCAATATAATTCATGGGGTTCTCCTTTCTGATCAATATCAATTATCTACTTCAGTCGCTTGATAATGGTGGAAAATTAAAGAGGATAGTGGCAAATTGGCAAGTATAGAGCATGTGCTCCCTACCAAATGTGATTGATTATCTTTGGTTGACCTGCTGCCACTGTTCGACAAACTACTTAGATGGACATACTTTAACAAAGTCAACTTTAGATTTCGTTCCTTTAATATACAAAAATTAAAAAACTAATTGTATTGTTTTGTTTTTCATATTTCTATTTCAAGTAAATAATTTTACTTGTTGGTCTCGAAAAGTAAAAGTGTTATTCAATCTTCATTGAAATCATAACATGTGTATTGTGTAACGTATACGACACATTACATGTTCTTAAGGCATTTTAGTTTATTTTTGTTTTTTCTTCGGCTTAACTTTTTCTATCAAAATCCATACATCTTCATAGGCTAGAGGTTGTAGCTTTGATATCTCCTCGGCAATGGCAATTGCTAGCCTACCTCGGCAAAAACCTGCCACATCTTGGTATGCTGGGTTGGCGAGCCAACTCGGTGAGTTGGTGTAGAGGATAGCAAAAAAAATATTTGTAATTTCTAAAAAAATCCAACACTTTTTAAAAATATACTTATTTTTCAAAAACTATCTGTTATTTTTTTTCAAAATTTCAAATTTAAAATACTTTTCAACCAAAATGAATACAAACAACTATCTCTATTTTTCACGGCTTTCAAACCTTCGGTATTCATCTCTGTCAAAAAGCAAATTTACACCAAATGGAAGCACACAAACAAAATGATAGTTCAGTTTTATAACACATTTTGACGTTTTATTTAACATAGTGATGTGTAATTAGGAAAATGGTGAAAATGATGAAATGCTATTAAACATGACTCTTGAAATTTTCTGTCTTGGTAACAATAAATATTTCCGGTATCTAGAGTTTTGACAAGTTGTCAAGAGCACAAAATTGCACCACGATATGGATAGAAGCGGTGATATTTTTATGTTAATGTTTTGTCTTTTTAATTTCAAATGTCTTATCTTTTATTATATACTTGGCAATTCGATTTTAATGAAACTTTCCGTTTTATATAACTTAGATTGATTTAAATAATAATCAAAATAAAAACATATACGAACATTAAACCACAAATCTCTCAACCCATTTAATCCATTGTCATAACTGTTTTTTCTCTTTTAGTTCTTTTATTTTTCTCAACCCACAACACATTGAAATAGCATATTTCCCAACATATTAAATTCACTCAATTAGAGAGAGAGAGAGAGAGAGAGAGAGATTTTATAAACATATAGTTGAACATCAAAAGGTAAACATAATAATAAATAAACATTTAACAGAAGTTTTTACCAACTTGCTACAAAAATTATTGTGCATTCCGTTCTCATATAACCCTAAACCATAACTTGTAACACAAAAACATAACTTCAAAACCTCTTTCAAGAAAACAAAAACATAAAAACCAAACCCAAACTTAAGCAACAGCATCTTGAGCAGCTCTTCTTTTCCTAGCCTCCTCAATGATAGTCAACTTAATACCCTTCCCTTTAGGAAGAGACACCCAAGGCTTTGACCCTTTTCCAAGAGTAAACACATTCCCCAATCGAGTAGCAAATTCATGTCCAGTTGAATCTTGAATATGAACTGTTTCAAAACTCCCCTTATGTTTCTCCCTGTTCTTAAGAATCCCAACACGCCCTGTGTTTCTGCCACCTGTCACCATCACAACATTCCCAACATCGAATTTGATAAAATCAACAATTTTGTTTGAGTCGAGGTCGAGCTTGATTGTGTCATTGGCTTTGATTAGTGGGTCCGGGTAACGGATTGTTCTTCCATCATATGTGTTGATGTAGGGAATGCCCTTTGACCCAAATTGGACTGATCTTACCTTGCACAATTTAAACTGCAAAACAAAAGTTAAAAACAAAACTAATTACAGAATTAATTACTTAAACTAATTTTACCACTTACCTTAGCTTCTTCATCTCTAACTGAATGTAGTCTGAATCGACCTTTTGTGTCATAAAGAAGACGAAAGTTTTCATTGGTTTTGGGGATTGAAACAACATCCATGAATCCAGCTGGATAAGTTTTGTCAGTTCTAACTTTGTTGTCAACAAGAACATGTCGTTGCATTAAGATAGATTGAACCTCACGATATGTCAATGCATATTTCAACCTATTACGAAGGATAAGGATCAAGGGCAAACATTCACGGGATTTGTGGGGCCCAGATGATGGTTTAGGAGCCTGAATAAACCAAAATTGAAGATTAAATAAGTGGAAAAAAAGGAAAAATGTGAGTTATTACAGAGAGAGGTGAAAGAAGAATCTGCTTACAAAAGCACCACCAAGTTTGTCAAGCATCCAATGCTTCGGGGCATTGAGCCTCTTCATGTGTTTCTTTAATCCTCGAGCCTTTAATTACGGTGAAAAAGGTTTGTTAGATAACAAACATTAAGCTAACAAGTTGTAATTTAGAAGGTATTTGCTACGAAAGTAGCAGAAATAAGCTTAGGGTAACTTTATATGCATAAATTGTGGACAAGCAACAATCAGATCATCAATCGAAATAACGATGACTGAAACGATATCTTGCCTTCTTTACTTTATCCTTCAGTTGTCAAAATGAAGAGACAATTGATGAATGTCACTCAAAAGTATCAACAGAGGAATATAAGTACGAACTTTAAGAAGGTCAATACACGAGCTCGATTTTCCAGGTTTTTTTTTAATAGGCTCGTGACCAGGCCAACAAATTATAAGTTTTCGAAAAGCAAATAATCATCAAGAATGAAGACACAATTGAATGTATATGCATTAAAATTAACCTAACATGCATATGAATTTTACATACAGAATAAACATTACATAGAAACAGTTCAGAGAAATAAACATGAATTATACCATGGTCGCGGTGTCCGGCGGGAGATCTAAATCTCCGGTTGAATTTTTCGGCTAGCCTGCTCCTCTCCTCGCCACTTCTCTGCAACTCGATGCCGCACCCGAAACGATCTTCTTAAATCGAAGCTCTGGAAAAAACCCTAAATCCTACGCTTATAAACCCACAAAATCACCATTGGGCTTGAATTAGGCCGGCCGGTCAGCATATCAGGCCCAACTTTTAGTTTACCATTGAAATCGGGCCCAGTCGGTCATGCTCCACAATCCATATGTATAGGGTTAAAAACCGGATTTTTTCCCGTGATCATTTTGTTCAACAAAAATCAAAATCAGCTTGTGTTAGAACTAGTTCGGTTTTTAATCTGGTTTTTTTTAGCAAAAACATCTAAATCTATAGAGGTGAAATCGGTATTACAAAACCTTATTTTTTCGTATTTTGCCGAACTTACTTTTGGTGTCAAAATTTAATAAAACTTTCATACTTGATTAAAAACAGACAATAAGTAACTTATGGTTAGATCATGAGCTAAGGTATTTTCATGATTTTCATAACCGTTTAGGTGGTTCACAAATCGTTATTTTTTAATTTTTAAGTTTTAGAAAAGTATTTCCTGCATATAAGATTAGAAAATTGTCTTTGTAAACCTCTAAATATATAAACAAAAAAATTGAATAAATATTGGATGAAAACAATATCGTTTTATTATATAAGACGAAAATCAAAGTTTGTTACCCTTTGAGGCCATTAACTCTTTAATATAAGAGGTTTTACTGAGCGTAGAAACTCAAAATTTAAAATTATGATTTTAGTTTATGTTTGTGAATAACCTTTTTTGATATATTTACTTTCTATATGATAGTAATTAATAGTTTTAATAAATCAAATAATATGTAAAACCTAATAATATATCGCTACAAATAACAATTGGATATACAACATTTTAGATTATCTTAAGAATTTAATTTATTTTAGTTTTTTACTAGGTCTGTTGAAAATAATCAAAGTTGAACTCCTCGTCTGACCCGTTCTGAATCCAGATAAATTATGTCGGATCAGGTATTGGGTATAAAATTTCGAGTATTGGGTATGAAAATAATCAAACCTGAACTACTCGTCTGATCCGTTCTGAATCCAGGTAAATTATGTCGGATCAGGTATTGGGTATGAAATTTCGAGTATTAGGTTAACCTGGTATTTAATTAGTTCGGGTATCGGGTAGGTGTAAAAAAATCCGGGTATACCCAAATACATGATTTAAAAAAAGAATAACTTGTATTGTTTTACCACTTACCATTGGCATCACACCCTAACGTAATGACTTTGAGACATGTTAATATGACACATGGACAAATCATAATCTATCTCATTGAGAAATAAAGATTGGAGCCAGAAAAATAATAATATTTTTAGGGATTTGGTAAATCTTCATATTGTATGTTAATGTTTAGCTCGAAAACTTATCACATTGCATACTATGCGATAATTGAATTTTAGTCCAAACAATTACGTTTAGATAGAGATACATACCGAAGAAGGAAATGATTTATTGTCTCGTTTAAAATCTAGATTCAATTATCATTCTACTATTTTGAAATAATGTATGAAAATTAGCCTATAAAATCCATATAAAATATAAAAATTAAAATAAAAGTGTCATTTTGACATTTAACTGATTAGTTAAAAAAAGAGTTTTTTTTTTTTTTTTTTTTTTTTTTGCAATACTGGAAATCCCAAGTTATCGGGTATCGGATTCGGGTAGTTTGGGCAGCATAGTTTGGCTATTGTCTGCTTTTAACACCAGTAACTTGGGCCATTGATTTACAACATGGTTCATACTTTATAAGCCACTTCGGTTAAATTTCGTCAAGTTTTCCCTCATCGCAATTCGCACAACCCAAACGAAGGTTGCAATACAATCACCACCACAAGTACGAAACCCCCAAAACATAGAAGACTAGCAGCACGAAAACCTTCGATTATCCCTTTGTATATAAAATAAATCTTCCGACTTGTTACAAATTGGGGATTTTGGTCGACGTAAGGTGGTTTTGGTTTTAATTCATCAAAGAATTCAATGGCACTGAGAGCACCTGTTGCAGGGTTAAGTATCGCTTCAACAACATCAGCTTCATTACAGGATTCTTCTACCAGAATTGGATTTTGCAAGATTCCAACTAACAGGACATCGTTCTTTGGTTCTGGAGGTAACTTACTGATTAATATACTCAGGACCCATTTCAAAATTTATGAGTTTTTAACATGATTCATCCTTTTTTATTGTTATAACTTCTACAAATTTCATTAGTTAAACTTTCTGTTGTGTCAAGCATAAACCCTTAATCTTCTAGATTTGTGCGTTTTCTCAATGATGTTGATAAGGTTACTCGGATTGAAGTGAATAAGTTAGTAGTTAAACGATGCTAATTGTTCTTATAATCATCCCACCTTTGTGGATGAGTTTTCAAAGTTAACAGTGTCTTTCAAGATTGCCATAACAAACAATAACTTAAAGCACATTGCTATTCCTTTCATTTAGTCAACATAATCAATGATGAAAGATAAGGAATTTGTAGAGGTAAGTAAATATGTGAAAAATGATGAAAAAGTCCTTTTAATGGTTTTACATTTGTGTTGCAGTTGGATCCCTAAAGGTTAGAGTACAAATAGATCACCCTAGAAATACAAGATGTTATGGAATTCGCATGAATCTTTTTGATCGTTTTGCACGAGTTGTCAAGGTTAGGTTATTATTTGGATATTCATCATGTCATATAGTTTTTTTTTTTTTTTTGGTTTTAAATTGTTATTTTTGATCTGTTAGTCCTATGCAAATGCACTGGTTAGCACCTTTGAAGATCCAGAAAAGATCTTAGAGCAAGCTGTTCTTGAAATGAATGATGATCTAATAAAGATGCGTCAAGCTACAGCTCAAGTACACTTTCATTTTTTATTTATTTATATATATTTATTTACTTTTGGATATGAAACTAATTTCATGATTTTGGTTGTGAAGGTTTTGGCATCTCAAAAGAGGTTGGAGAACAAATATAAAGCTGCTGAGCAAGCTTCTGAAGACTGGTGAGTCACCATAGACTTTTTTTTTATAAATGTTTTTTTAATAAAAAAAAAAGAATTAAATTTGTAGGTACAAAAGAGCACAACTTGCTCTTAGTAAGGGAGATGAAGATCTTGCACGTGAAGCTTTAAAGAGGCGTAAATCTTATGCTGTAAGACTTCATTTTTTTTTAGATCTATAAATCACTCATAATGATTTTGATATTTTATATAAAAATATATGATTGTATATTTGTATTGTATTATTTTATAGGACAATGCAGCTTCTTTGAGGACTCAACTTGATCAGCAGAAAGGTGTTGTGGATAATCTTGTGAATAACACTCGGGTATATTTTTCACCTCTTTTTAAATATTGTTTCCAAGATCTGAAATTTTTGCTTATTTCCAAATCTATAATACATTTCTCTTAACAGATTCTAGAAAGCAAGATACAAGAGGCTAAGTCAAAGAAAGATACTCTCAAAGCACGTGCACAGTCTGCAAAGTTAGTTTTTTTTTTTTTTTTTTTTTTTTAATAACATTGACATTTTGCTATAACTTGTTGGAGTTAATGTATTTTTTTTTTTTGTATAGAACTGCAACAAAAGTAAGTGAAATGTTGGGGAATGTGAATACAAGCAGTGCTCTTTCAGCATTTGAGAAGATGGAAGAAAAAGGTTCCCTTTCTTTCTATCTTAAAACAAAACAAAAAGACATGAATGCCCTTCTAACTCTTTTTTTTTTTATGTTAGTTATGACCATGGAGTCTCAAGCAGAAGCCCTTAATCAGCTAACAACTGATGATCTTGAAGGAAAGGTATATTTTCTTTTTTTTTATAATATTTAGCTTATTGGATTAAGTCATTCTTTCTGAATTTACCCTTTTGCAGTTTGCAATGCTGGAGAGCTCATCAGTTGATGATGATCTTGCAAGCTTAAAGAAGGAACTATCTGGAACCACAAAGGTATTTATTTTCTCTCCTTTTTTCCTTTTAAACATTAATGAAATGACATTATCACCCTTCATTACAAAATCAGATGAATATGCTTCATTTCGAATTTAATAATATTTTAAGGTAAAATAAACAAACCTTTTCCACCACTTTCTCCAAGATCCATTGCAAGCAAGTCCATCAAGTTATCATTATTTTTCCTTCCGTAAGGGCATTTTTGGGATTTTACAGAAAGGAGAGCTTCCACCAGGGAGAACAACGGTTTCCAACTCAAAAGCAGCATATCCATTTCCGGATCTTGAAATAGAGAATGAGCTGAATCAATTAAGGCAAAGAACCAGAGACCTCTAGAATCAACTTCATATTTTGTTTGGAAAATGGTTACTCAAGCTCAAACTTTATTAAATTCCAATGTTACCCTTTGTCAAAATTATTACAAAATATATACTCGTGTTATTGTGGGACTTTTTGTTTATGTGGATTTTTCATCACTTTATCGAGTTTTATAGTTTATAAATGGACAGAGTTCATATTTTCTATCTATTCACAACAATATTTGTTGTAGCTTACACGTTAAAGGAGGATGCAAATCATGTTTGTATTGGGGTGTTTGGATGTGTTTAATGTTATTCGACACTTTTTTTATTTTTTTAAGATGAAGTCATCAAAATTTGTTGTAAAAAATGTAATATTTAGTTATGATTGTATGAGAATGCAAGGGCAAACATGTCTTTTTCACTATAGTCAAATGTTTTTATAAACTCGTTTGAAATGATTTTGACAAAAGAAAATAAGATGAAATATAAAGATGATGAACTATTGAATTGAAAAAATATCATCATATAGGACATACGTAACTTTGATAAATAGGAAAATATATAAGTATTGGGTTAAAAAGAAATATATTATTATATAGGACATGATATAAATGATGATTATTATTTGTCTTGATTATACATTTAAACAGCATAAAATTGTATTTAATATGTATTAAAATTAACTTAAAACAATTTATGTTAATAGTATATATTTAATTTCTTAATAAGTTTACATCCATATTTTTAGTTAATTAATAATAATAATAATTCAATACTAATATTTTTTATGTCTAAATTTAAGTTATTTTTGTTTTGTTTTGATTTGATTTACTCATACAATAAGTCAATAACTCAAATTACAGGGTCTCTTTTGTAGTTTTCTTATAATTTGAAGGGTAGCCGTCCTCCGATTCCAATTTCCAAGCTACTCACTTTTTCATAAAATCCCCTTTCAATTTCGCCAAATCATCTTCTCCCCCTTTCAATTCTCTTCTTTACAAATGAATTACTCGTTTCAACATGTAATTTACAAAACAAAAGCATTATTCTACATATTCATATTATGCTATGTAATTTTATATTTATAACTAAGTTATTAGCTAGCTTATCAAACATCAATTTTATCAACTAGAAGCTAGTTTTTTTAATTAGTTTACTAAAAACGGTTCAGAAGTCATTCAGATGTTGTATCAAATATTCAAACAACATTCAAACATGTTGAATGTAGACCAATTTAGAGGCGATCTTTGAATGGTGCCATTATTGAGAGGTTATTGAATAGCCCCTTAATGGACCAAAACCATACAAAAACCTTTGCAAAATTACAGAGAAAATATTTTGAGACCAAATTTGTAAAATCAGCAAAAGTTGGAGACCTAAGATGTAATTTAAAATTAAATCCTTCATCGGATTGAACCATGAAATACGCAAAATATAAAAATTGGAAGAATGACAAAAAAAGAAACACCAAGAACTCGAGGAGTCAATTAGTATGCGGTATAAAACTAGTATTTTGAGTTCAAGTTACATTACGAATCATGTAAATCTAAAATCCTCAAAAACTATCTTCTTCAACTGTTAAGAAAGCATCAAATAAAATTAGCAACACGTAGATCAATATCATCCATGAATTTGAACTTGGTCGACTTTGAATGCTCCAGTGCTTCAACGTGGCATACTATGCGATCAGCTTCAGTTATTGTTTAGGAAAAATACTCTTTCTGAATAATCATCTGGTCGCATGTTTAGTTTTTGCCCTGATCCATTGTTATTGTAAAACACACATGAGAATTCAAATGGTAGAAATATATCTTATAAAAGCAAGATCTATCGTTAAAAAGCAGTGGTTATATGCATATATACCTGTAAGATGTTTACTAGACAAATCAGGCACAGTGTTGGTCTTCTCAGGCAGCTTTTCTGCAACGAGATCCGCTCGTTCAACACTGCCACCAGGCCCACCACCACCATCTTCATTAAGTAAATCAGTTTTCGCTTGATCACCACCATCATCTCCACTTCCATTATGGTGAAACATATTTGAAATGAAAGTGTTGATAATCCCACCACCTCGTCCACCGCCACTTTCTCCGTCACCACCATCGTCTCCACCATGCCCTCCACTACTACCGATGCATAAATCTTCGCTTTTCTCTTCAACTACAACATCAGTTACATCACTTTTCATTAAACCACCAACTTCAACTTCTCCTTCTATAACACTTTCATTCTGGTGAAAAACATTTGAAATGAAAGTGTCGATGATCCCACCACCACCACCACTTGCTTCCAATCCTTCATTTACTGGATCTTTATCGCAGTCTCCACCACCATTAACACCAAAAATGCCACTTGGCCTCTTTTCGAGTCTTCCTATATTGATTTCCTCTTCGCCATCTCTTACTCTCTTGTTACTCACTTTTTCATCGAATACTAAATCCGGCAGATCTAACATACTATCTTCCATATATATCTTCTTTTTGGAAACCCAGCAAGTTTTATAATGGTCACTGTTGTTGTACGTTCTCTCGCTTGCCCACACATATATATATATATATATATATATATATATATATATATATATATATATATATATATATATATATATATATATATATATATATATACACAATTTGCTAGCGAAGTATAATTATACAGATCTCGTTTTCATAAAAACTAATTAATAGTATGATATTCTGGTATAAATGATGACTCATTCCTTGAATATATGATATAACTCTGGAATAGCATCTATTGTTAAGTTTTTTCGTAACAAATAATCACAAACTAATCAATTTAATTAAAAGGCTTTAAAAAGCTATATAACATTAGAGCTTTTCTAATGAGCCATCGATTTGTATTAATCGATTTGTATTAAGGACACATATAAAAAATATTAATTATAACAAATATTATCATAATTAAATATAAAATATATTAATTATGAAGGTTATTAATGTATTTTATATTTAATTATGATAATATTTATTATAATTAATGGATTTTACATTAATTATGATAATATTTTTTATACATGTTAGAAAATCCTTAATTGTTTTTATATAAGTTGGTCATTCGTAGTTGGCTACAAATATACAACATTTGTACTAATATATTAATATTATATAAAATATTGTATTAGTTTCAACAAAAAAAACATCTAAATTTACAAGTTTAACCAAGGGCAGACGCAAGATTTTATAGTAGGGGTGACACGAGAAATTTAAGTATTGACATGATAGTAGAAAAAAAAAATCAAAATTTTTTGTACTGTGTAAACGAAGGTCAGGAGCTGCCGGTGTTACTATGAGACACTATATAGAACCGTTACTGAACTCGACTACAAAATTTTTGATGTAAAAACTCTTACAATAATGATTAAGTTTTTCATTAATTTTGTTGTTTTGAAAAAACTGTC
Organism: Lactuca virosa; assembly: GCF_052849685.1. Taxonomy (NCBI): domain Eukaryota; kingdom Viridiplantae; phylum Streptophyta; class Magnoliopsida; order Asterales; family Asteraceae; genus Lactuca; species Lactuca virosa. The sequence continues at coordinate 89,378,925 of NC_136434.1, forward strand.
AATATGGATGTTCGTAAAAAAATATTGAATTATTATGATTACTTAGGCATCTATATGAATTTAATTTATAGAGTTTAGTGTCACATCATCATTTTATTTTTATACAACTTTATCATTTTTTATACATGGATCGAACTCTATAAAATTTAATGAATTTTTAAAACCATTTATTATAAAATCTAATTTAAGAAATTTATTAAAGGATTTTTTTTTCCATTGAACTCTAATGTAGCATCTGACTATTTAGTTTAATCTATTGGCATTTACAATATGTTCCATGAGATTCGAATCGTAGGTTGTTATGGTTTTTTCGCAATGCAATTCTCAAAGAGTATATGATTTACATGTAGACCTTGAAGGGTGAAAGTTTATTTTCATGAAAAGAATATATCACTTGTCCATTTGTCTTGTATAATCATATTGTGTAATATAATACAATGAAACATATATTTCTAGTTTTTATAGGAAACTTTGTTTGTGAAGGGTTTCAAACTATACCCCAAATACTTTTGAGGAAAACAAAAGCTCGTCTCACGTCCTTCCCTTGTTGATTTGTGTGCTATCTTAAACATTTGTCATTTATTATCGTGTGGATATGCAAATGTTTTCACAAAAGTAGCCTTATCCTGGTATATCTCGTTGGAAAGATAATGCACATGCTTGTATTGTATATTGTTAACCTTGAAAATTGAAATGGACAATCGGGTGTGGTTCCATTTAATAAATTACTGAATAATGACAACTGATTGAGGACGTTGATGTCGACATGTCGTTGTTAAAACCGTCGATACCAAAGAATACATGTCAAAACCATAAATCATGTGAGTCGGTAGCTTTGAGAACAATTGTCGATGTGGAAAATACTAAGGTCTAAAATGTAATGTTGTATTTAAAAAAGATGTGAAAATGAGAAGATTGTTATATATAGTTTTTTACATATTAGTTAACATGCATGGATGGCTGTAAATAGATATCTTTTTTTGTTTAATTTCTTCTTCACAGATCAAAAATTTACTAATAAAAATTATAAGCTAAAAAAAAAAAAAAAAAAAAAAAAAAAAAAAAAAAAAAACTACATGCTGAGCACGTCCTATTATAAAGCTAATTTTCTATAAATTATTTGTGTATTTATACCAATAATATTCATGAAAGCTTTGGTCGGTGGAATGGATCATGTCCATTGGGTGGACCACTCACCATCTTGCTTTATATTGTTATTATTATTTTTATTATTAAATATATATATATATATATATATATATATATATATATATATATTGACCGGACCTGAAATACCCATCACGTGAATTTATTTGACCACTCGCTTCTAAGCAGCGGGGCTTTTAAGGCTTGAAACACCCATCACGTGCGAATGAAGTTGCGAAGGAAGGCATGAAGTACATAAGTGGCCGGTGGCTTTATGGATAATTTGATTTAAGGGTAAATAGCAAAAGTATTATTATATGATGTATTAATTTATTTTCCACTGTAAAAAAGTTATATAGAATCGATATTTGATGCTTTGTGCTCCTGATCTTATTTCTAGCGACAAGCTTGTCAAAACACACTGATATTTTATCTAACTTCTAACTTAATAATATATTAATATAAGAATGTAGTTTGAAAATTAATTATTTAATATTAAATAGATCAATGTGTTATAGCGAGTGTGAGTGTGATTTTTTTGTTATTAATTTGAAATATTCATCATATATTTGGATTAAAATTATTGGCTGAAGTTAGGGAAAAGAATAACTGAAAAAGATATTTGAATGTGTTGTTGAAGTATTTATAAATATATTAGGGATCGTTTGGTTCAACATTACAATGATCGTTTGGAAAAGTAAATGAAATGGAATTTAGAATGTTCGATAAAGACAAATGCCAAAATTACAATGACTAAGGTTCCGACAAGGTTTTACAAGGCTTTGATACCATGTATTGAACTAGAATTTTGGAAACGAAAGCTTTGCATTTGATAGTGAGGTTTAAGCCTCAATTTATATACAAAATGATTACTAAAACAAGAAATACATAAAAGTAACTTAGGACACAATAAAACCCTATTTTATTTCTATCTTTGACAGATTCGTGGGACTACTTCAATTTACTTTTTCTATGATTCTTGTTAATCGATCACCACCCATATTAGAGTCATATTTATGAATATATTTATTGCATTCAATGTGAGGTTAAAGCCTCAATATATATACAAAACATTACCTAAAAGAGAAACTAAACAAAATGAGTACTATCAGCACTAAGGAAGCCTTATGCTACATATGTACATAAGATTAAATGAGTCTGATTAATTCTAACACTCCCCTTCAAACATGGGTCTGATTAATTCTAACACTCCCCCTCAAACAGGAGCATAAATGTCAATCATGTTTAGCTTGTTACAAATATAAAAAATTCGATTCCCAGGTAACGCTTTAGTAAAGTTCCAGTTCTAATGTGAGGTGTAGTGATGGTTCCATTTTTAACCTTCTCGCGAGTAAAGTGGCGGTCTACTTCAATGTGTTTGGTTCTTTCATGAAAAACATGATTGTTTGCAATGTGGATAACTGCCTCATTGTCACACCATAAATTCATCGGCTTAGATTGAGGGAAACCAATTTCACCAAGTAAATTTTGCAACCATATTAGTTCACAACTGGTTTGAGCCATAGCCATGTATTCAGATCCCGCACTTGATCAAGAAACAACATTTTGTTTCTTATTCTTCTAAGAAACTAGATTTCCTCCAATAAAAACACGGTACCCAATAGTGGAACGCTTGGTTGTAGGATCACCATCATAGTAGGCAACTGTAAATCCTTCTATAACATGATGGCCATGATTTTGGTATAGAATACCATAGCCCGGTGCACCTTTCAAATATTTCAAATGTGGGCAACAACGTCCCAATGTAAAGTTCTAGGGACTGACATAAATTGGCTTACCACACTCACTGGAAAGACGATATTTGGTCGTGTAATCGTCAGATAGTTCAATTTTCCCACAATTCCTCTATACTTCCAAATTATCAAGAAGATCTTCAACATCTGCTTTTAGCTTTACATTTGGAATCATAGGGGATCCACATGGTTTTGAATCAATCATATTAGAGTCCCTCAATATACCTAAGCAATATTTCTGTTGAGATAAGAAAATTCCTTTCCGAGTGCGAGAGACTTCAATTCCCAGAAAGTATTTTAAGTAGCCTAGATCTTTTGTTTGAAATTGAGAAGTAAGGAAATCTTTTAACTTCTTAATTCCAATTTCATCACTGTCAGTGATGACTGTATCATCAACATATACAACAAGCAAGATACATCCGGACACAGACGAGGTAAAGAATATCGAGTGATCATGAAACATTCCAAAAATACGGTCCAAAAATTTCGTTTTCAAATCATTATCAAAACCATAAATCATCCATACTCATCAATAAATCATGTATCATGTATCACAAATTATCATAATATATGTCACATGTCAAAATATCATATCAAAATATCAGAGTAAAACTCCCAGACTGAAGATTGTGGTGTATGCCATGCGATCATCCCGAGCCCTTCCCTTTGCTAGTGGAAGTACCTGAAACCAAAACTGAAAATCGTAAGCACGAAGCTTAGTGAGCTCCCCCAAACTACCCCATACCAAACACACATAACATGCAACTAAGAGATACGGGCCCCGCCCACACTCATGGAGATACGGGCCCCGCCCACACTCATGGAGATACGGGCCCCGCCCACACTCCGCTGACTGTGAGATACGGGCCCCGCCCACACTCAGCTACTTCGAGATACTGGCCCTGCCCACACTCGGCTACTATGAGATACGGGCCCCGCCCACACTCAACTACTACGAGATATGGGCCCCGCCCACACTTAGCTACTAAACAAACATACAAGTATCACATAGACAACAAGTATAACTAAATCTATCAGTCAGACATATATACATAATCAAGCTAAACTAGAAGATACGGGCCCTGCCCACACTCGGCTACTAAGAGATACGGGCTCCGCCCACACTCATCTACTAACATATCATACTACGGGCCGACCTTGGTGCCTTAGACCTGTTCCTATTGAAGGGAAACTCACCTCGCAAGACTGACTGCTGAAAACTCGAGCGAGGAATCCTTGTCTGCTGCTCCGGCGACTCTCCGGCTATCAATTCCATAACAACACTTAATCAGAATATGCTAATCCTCTCTTAGGGTAAAATGACCATTTTACCCCTGGTCAAAGTCAAGGTCAACTCCCAGTCAACCCAACTCGTCGAGTTATCTCCCAACTCAGCGAGTCCCTGAATGCTTAACCCGTGGTCAACTAAGTCAACTCATCGAGTCCCTTAACAAACTCGTCGAGTCCTTGTTGTCATAACAATCGGGACAACCCGCTTCGACTCGTCGAGTCCTTTTCCCTGGACTCGGCGAGTTCCCCTTTCTGATTGAGCCATCTCAAAGGATTAAGCTCCTACCATTCAGATCTATGTTCCTTTGTTCGTTTGCTCACTGGAAAGGCCATTCTAAGGGTAAAGTTTCCAACTTTACCCGTTCATAACTCTTCTTAAAGGGTTTAGACAAAACCCTAATTCCTTTAGGACATGGATCATGTTCAAAAAGCCTTAGAATCTCAAATCCACTCATACAAACCTAGATCTAGGGTTTATACATATGGTGGACTCATAAAGTTCCGATCTTTCCTTCCATGCATGGTCTTTTAGGGCTAAAAAGGCCATGAACTTGCTTATAATCTTGCATGGGGCTTCCATGGTCATAAAGTTTGCACCTTTATGCCATGGAACCCTTCCTAGATCCAAGATCTGAGATATAAGCCACTTGGGACGTCCCAACCCCAAGGACCAAGGTTCTAGAACCAAAACCTTCATAAAATGGGAACAAATAGATCTAAGAGAAGAATGATCAAGTTGGAAACTTGATTACCAGAAAATGCAGTGAATGAAGTGTAGCTCCTGGATCTACTTCTTCCCCTTTGAACCTTCTATCTTCTTCTCCTTCCACGAGCTTCAAAATGCACAACAACACTAAAAAAATGGCAAGAACAAGCTCCAAATCACTCAAGGTTGATTAGGGTTTCGATAATTGGGTTTGGAGGTGATGGAGGTTGGGGTGGAGGCCAGATACGATGCTTAAATAGGGTGAAAACCCTGAAGATTAGAGTTTCCTCCTGATGGACCTACTCGCCGAGTCCAGGCTCTGACTCGTCGGGTAGACCATTTAAATCATGCGGCCAAGTTGGCATCTACTCGACGAGTGAGGGCTACCAACTCGTCGAGTAGCTCTTACAAAATAAATATTTTAATAAATTAAATGCATACCAGGAATGGGGCGTTACAGATCATATGTGCTTCTCCGTAAGCCAAACTCAGTTACTACCATGTTAAATCGTCCAAACCAAGCACGATGGGACTGCGTTAAACGATACAAGGATTTTTGTAATTTACAGACTTTTCCATACCCCCCCCCCAACCCCCCGAGGAACAAACCCAGGTGGTTGCTCCATATAAACCTCTTCATGTAACTCACCATGTAGAAATGCATTCTTGACATCCAACTGATGAAGCGGCCAATCATATGTGGCAGCTAAGGGAACAAACAAATGAACTGAGGATAACCTAGCAGACTCTTGAGGTTGTGTGGGGACAAATGGGGGAGATACCTCAGGCAGATGTAGGTCAGGAGTAGAGACGGAGTAGAGACAGTATTGTAACATCCCAATTTTCAAGGCTAAAAATTTTCATTTTTAATTAAGTAAAGTCATTTATCAAACATTGGTAATATTAAATTAATTCATAAAACCATTACGTCGTGTCTCAAAAACATATCATCAGATAATAATAATATTAATAATCATCATAGTACAATCCCAGAAACTCAAGGCGGAAATCATGCATGAGTGTGATGTGCCACTACCGCGCCGGCCCCTTCCCATTCGCTGAAGAGGTACCTAAAACAAAACTGTAAACTGTAAGCACGAAGCTTAGTGAGTTCCCCCATCATACCACATACCATACAACCACATACATACATGCTGCCAGGCATATCTGGGTGCCCGACCTACCCCTTCGGTCCTCTCGACCGGTGACCTTGCCTAGCATATCTGGGTGTTGGCCTACCCCTTCGGTCCTCTCGACCGGTGACCTTGCGTAGTATATCTGGGTGCTGGCCTACCCCTTCGGTCCTCTCGACCGGTCTATCACATACAGTCACGTAATCATAATCTAGCATAACTGGGTATTAAACTACCCCTTCGGCCCTATCGGCCGGTAACTCGGGGACTATCTCCCCCTACTACTACCATCATCACGTAACATCATATCATGCTAGTACAGAAAACATAACAGGTAACAGCAAACCTAGATGAATATCACAAAGACAATCATCTAACATACAACTCCTACTAGTGGGTCGGCATTGTGGCCGTAGACCCACTACTACTGGAAGGTAACTCACCTCGTAAAGTTGAGTGTCGAATCTCACGAAAAGTAACCTCTAATAGCTGCTCCGATGACTCCTAGCTATCATAATAATAATAATACTCAATCAGAATCCACAACACTGCTCAGGGTAAAATGACCATTTTACCCCTCGGTCCAATTGGAACATACATAAGTTCCAAATTCTAGCTTATGAAGTCCAGCCCTCATATGGCCTAATAAGGGCTCCCTAAGGGCCTACTAATTGCCCAATTTCTGAATTGGGCCTTAACCCCCAAATGGGCCCAAAAGTTCAAGTCCTAATATAATGGTTCCAAGGGGTCCAATTGTGGCCCAATAGGCCTAATACCCTAAATTCAGATTCCCAAGTCCAGAATTATACTTCCCAGCGGGCCACTAGGCCAGAAAGTCCAGGCCCATTTCCTTAAGGCCCCAAAGCCCAAACACACTCATTCTGCATGCGTACTTGGCATGTACGCCCAGCGTACCCTGGCCTTGACCAGATCGGGGAGTTGACCCAGTACGCCCAACGTACTGGCCAACTTCTTTGGGACTTCATCCATGACTTAATCAGTTAAGTCTTTATGTCCAAAATACAGATCCAGGTCCTTTAAGACCTCCTAGACCATAAAGTCACAAACTTTATGTGCTTGCATGCAAGGTTGGGGTCAAAACATGATTTTGGTCCTTTTAACAAACTTTAAGACCCAATAACACTTGCATGGTTGTGGCTTAACCATCAAGGTCCGATTTTTATGGTTCTTAGTGCCTCTAAGAGTCCAAAAGGACAGTTCTTATGCTTTGGAACCAACAATACTCAAACACTTCCAACAATGGGGTCAAAAAGGACATAAAAACCCCCAAATAAACAAATCTAAGCATACAATGGTTAAGTATGGAGCTTGATTCCTCAAAGGTGTCAGAAATGGTGTCAAACCTCTGGATCTACAAGCTCTTGGTGGATCCTTGCTTCTTCTTCAAGCTCTTTTCTTATTTTCTCACTAAAACAACACCAAAAGCACTCTCAAATGGCTTCTAGAACACAAAGGCACACAAAGGGAGCTAGGGTTTTCGTGGTGGCTGGGTAAGAGTGAAGGGAGGCTGAACAAACAGGAGTTATGTTCTTTATATATCGAGTAAACCCTAAATTTTAGGGTTTAATAAGTTGCATGCGTACGCTGGGCGTACTCCTGGTACACTGGGCGTACGCACCTGGCCTCCGCGGTTCATTCTCACGAGTACGCTGGGCGTACATGGCTGTGTACGCCCCACATACGTCACTTCCTCAGTCCACTAATAAGGCCCAAAGGTCAAAGCCCAAAACAAACCATTCCATTCTTCAACTTAAAATGTTTAATAATACCTGGAAAATCCTGGATGCTACAAATCTCCCCCACTTGAATTAGACTTCGTCCTCGAAGTCCATTGTCGCTGCTGGAAATAACTCAGGGTAGTGCCCTCTCATCTCATCCTCTGGCTCCCAGGTCCATTCTGATCCCTTGCGGTGGTGCCACTGCACCTTCACCAGCTCTACTTCCTTGTTCCTCAGCGCCTCCGTCTTTCTATCAAGGATCGCCACTGGCCGCTCGATGTAGTTCAGGCTATCATCCACCTAAGTATCCTCGAGAGGTACCACTGCGGAGTCGTCTACCAAGAATTTCCGCAGCTGGGAGACGTGAAAAGTGCTATGAATCTGACTGAGTTCGGCTGGCAGGTCCAGCCTATACGCCACCTTGCCCACCCGGGCGTCGACCCTGAAAGGTCCAATGTACCTGGGGCCCAACTTGCCCCGCTTCCTGAATCGGATGACGCCCTTCCAAGGCGACACCTTCAGGAGGACCATATCCCCGACCTGGAACTCCAGGTTCGATCTGCACTTGTCGGCGTAACTTTTCTGCCGACTCTGAGCAGTCTGAAGCCTGCTCCTAACCTGTTGAATCCTCTCTGTCGTCTTGAGCACCACTTCAGTGCTCCCCATGACCCTCTGTCCGACTTCGCCCCAACATATCGGGGTCCTGCACTTCCTCCCGTATAATATCTCGAAGGGAGGATGATCGATACTCGCGTGATAGTTGTTGTTGTAGGAGAACTCAGCTAATGGAAGGTAGGTATCCCAGCTACCACCAAAGTCTAGGACGCAGGCCCGCATCATATCCTCTAAAGTCTGGATGGTCCGCTCACTCTGACCATCCGTTTGCGGGTGGAATGCTGTGCTGAAGTGCGAACGAGTACCCAACTCGTCGTGAAACTTCTTCCAGAACTTGGAAGTAAATCCCACATCTCGGTCCGAAATCACCGAAACTGGCACTCTGTGCCGAGCTACTACCTCTCGGATGTAGATATCGGCCAATTTCTCGGCCGAGATACTCTCCTGGATCGGTATAAAGTGGGCACTCTTGATCAACCGATCCACGATGACCCAAATCGAATCCACTCCCCGTGTAGTCCTGGGAAGCTTGGTGATGAAATCCATAGTAATATCTTCCCATTTCCACATGGGAATGTCTAACGGCTGCATCTTGTCGTGTGGCCTCTGGTGCTTGGCCTTGACCTTCCTGTAGGTCAAGCATCGCTCTACGTACCAGGAGACGTCTCACTTCATGCAGGGCCACCAGTAATCGGTTCGAAGATCCCTATACATCTTTGTCGCCCCGAGATGAATCGAGAATCGGGATTTGTGCGCCTCCTCCATCAGAACCTGGCGCACACCCCCATGATAGGGAACCCACACCCTGCGGTGTAGTATCAATAACCCACGTATATCATAGTCGAAGGAGGAAATCTGTCCCACAATACGCTCGCTCTTCTGATGTTCCTCCTTCATAGCCTCCTGCTGGGCCTCTCGGATCTGCTCCAAAAGAGGAGTCACAACCATCATCCTCATGCAGATGTCTCTGATCGGCGCGGCCTTACGGCTAAGCGCGTCGGCCACGACATTGGCCTACCCCGGGTGGTAAAGGATCTCGCAATCGTAATCCTTCACCACATCTAACCACCGACGCTGCCTCATGTTCAGATTCGGATGATCCATGAGGTACCTCAAACTCTTGTGGTCCGTGTAGATGGTACAACGGACCCCATAGAGGTAGTGTCGCCAAATCTTGAGGGCGAAGACGACCACCCCCAACTCCAAATCATGTGTCGGGTAGTTCGCTTCATGAGGCTTCAACTGCCTCGAAGCGTAAGCGATAACGTGCCCTCTCTGCATCAATACCGCGCCCAATCCTAAGATGGATGCATCACAATATACCATAAAATCCTCCACGCCCTCGGGCAGGGCGAGGATCGGCGCCTCGCACAGTCTCTGTCTCAACGTCTCAAATGTTGCCTGCTGCTCAGGCCCCCAGCAAAAGACAACGACTTTCTTCGTCAGTTGGGTCAAGGGTACGACTATTTTGGAGAAGTCCTGAATGAATCTCCGGTAATAGCCTGCCAGTCCGAGGAAACTCCGAATCTCAGATGGAGACTTCAGAACCTCCCATCTCATCACGGCCTCTACTTTGGCCGGGTCAACCAATATCCCGTTCTGGTTGACAAGGTGTCCAAGAAACTGCACCTCGTGCAACCGGAACTCGCACTTGGAGAACTTGGCATACAAGCTCTCCCTCCTCAGGGTATCTAACACCTCTCGCAAGTGCTCCTCGTGCTTCTCCTGCGTCTTGGAGTAAACCAAGATGTCATTAATAGAAACCATCACAGACCGATCCAGCATCGGTCTGCACACGCGGTTCATGAGGTCAATGAATGCAGCAGGAGCATTGGTGAGCCCGAAGGGCATCACCACGAACTCGTAGTGGCCATAGCGAGTCCGGAAAGCAGTCTTCTGTATATCCTTATCCCCGATCCTCATCTGATGGTAACCTGACCGCAAGTCTATCTTGGAAAACCAAGATGCTCCCTGAAGCTGGTCAAACAAGTCATCTATCCTCGGGAGTGGGTAACAGTTCTTCACCGTTACCTTGTTCAGCTCCCGGTAATCTATGCACATGCAATGCGACCCGTCCTTCTTCTTGACAAACAAGATCGGGGCTCCCCAGGGCGAACTACTTGGCCTGATAAATCCCTTGTCTAACAGCTCCTGCAGCTGTTAGACAAATCCTGCATCTCGGGAGGAGCCAACCGATATGGTGCCTTGGCTATCGGAGCCGCACCAGGGACTAGGTCGATCCTGAACTCCACCTGTCGCTCCGGAGGTATCCCCGACAGCTCCTCTGGGAATACATCCGCATAATCTCGCACCACCGGAACATCACTCACCATCGACTTACCCGCCTCCCGGGGTATCCATAACATAGGCGACATACCCAGCACAACCCTGCTGAAGATAGCGCCTAGCCCTCGCTGCTGAACATAGCGCTGGTCCGCGTTATGGCCTCTTGCCCTGAATCACCAGCTCTCCCCCACTCGAGGTCCTGATCTGAACCAACTGATGCGTGCAGTCGATCACTGTCTCGTTGGGGCTCAACCAATCCATGCCTATAATCACCTTGTTCCCACGCAACGGAATGGGAACCAAGTCTACCAGGTAGCGCTCCTCATATAACCGCAAAACGCAATCTCTGAAAACCGCTGACGCTCGCACTGATCGATCATCCGCAATCTCGACCTATAGAGGGAAATCCAACATGCCCGAAGACTCAAGGAACCTCTTTCTAAGCGCAAGAGAGACAAATGATCGGGTAGCACCCGAATCAAACAACACCTGAACTGGGATACCGTTCACATGGAACGATCCTAAACAAGACATATCATATGGCACATCAATATCATAAGCAACATAAAATAAAAGCTAGGGAGAAGAAATCATACCCGTCACCACATCGGGTGCGGCGCGTGCCTCCTCGGTAGTCAACTGGAAGGCTCGGCTCCTCACCACTGGAGCCTCTGTCTTGCCCTGCCGGCCGTCAGTAATCCGCAGGGTCGCTGGAGCTGGCGCCTTCACTGGCGTTGCTGCTGTCAACTGAGGGCAATTGGCCTTTTTATGGCCTCGCTGGTTGTAGTGGAAACACAGCAACTCTGATGTCTGGAAAGTGGGCGCAGGGGCGGTACAATCCCTACTGAAGTGCCCCGTCTTGCCGCACTTGTAGCAGCTCGACGATCCAAACCGACAAACCCCCTCATGAGTGCCGCACTTTCCACAGTGGACCCGGCCCTGCTGGCCCTTCGACCTAGAGTCGGATCCCTTGGGCTTCTTTCCCGAAGCTCCAATAACCTGTCCCTCCTCCGCCTTCCTCTTCCTAATGTGCTCTAAGTCAATCTCCCTCTCCCTTGCCCTGGCAATCATGGAGTCCAGGGTCGGGCAAGCTGAGTAGCTGACATGCTCCTGGATATCAGCTCGTAACATATCATGATAGCGGGTTTTCCTCATCTCCTCGTCTCCCGCATACTGGGGCACCAACAATGCCCTCTCCCGGAACTTGGCGGTAATCTCCGCCACTGACTCAGTCGTCTGCCTCATATCGAGAAACTCCCTGGACAGCTGCTAAAGCTCCACAGCTGGCGCGAACTCAGCCCTGAACCGGGCTACGAAATCTGACCAAGTCATAGCCTCGATAGCCGAGGCTCCCAGAGAGTCACCAACCGACTCCCACCAATCCCTAGCACGATCTCTCAAACATCCTGCGACATATCGCACCTTCGACCCCTCGGGGCAGAAGCTCGTCAGCTGTGCAGACTCAATGTCTGCAATCCATCTCCTGGCTGCGATGGGGTCCTTAGCCCCATGGAAATCTTGCGCACCACTGCTCCTGAAGTCCTTGAAGGCTAGTGTGCGCGATCCTGACTGGCTGGATGCCATATCGCTCATGAATGCCCTGAGGCGATCCTCCATCAACTCAATGATCCCTTCCTTGATCGACCCGAAAATCACCGGGGTCGACTCAAGGATACCTCTCGTGATCTCTGAAGCAATGAACTCACGTAGTCCCTCATCAACCGGCTCGGTACCTGCTCTCGAACCTGATCCTGAACCGGATCCTGACCCTGAACCTCCTCCTTCGTGCCGTGTGATCATCACCATTCTGAAACATAACACATAACTGTCAGAATCATACATAAACCTTGGGAGGTTTCATACACCCTACAAGTTTCCTGGTTCCATCTTGGCCCTCCTCGATTCGAGTACAGATCCTCTGCTTTCAGTAGTACGGGCCCATACTACCTTCCACATCTATCCGTACTTTCCTCAAGGATTGCTTTGACTTCACCAAGTCCCTTCTACTACTCCTGCTCTCTTGCTAATCCCATCCTAGGCTTACCCTAGGGTAACTCTCCGACCTACTCTCCACCATCAGCTGCATAAGGAACCCCTGTTACATTCACCTAACTAGCTTGCGAATACCATTACATATTACAAAGACCAGATAATTCTTCGAATGAAAGGTCCTACCCCACAACGGTTGGACTCAAACAAGAGTTGCGTAGTAGGGCTAGACCTAACCTTCTGGAATTATTTCGTCCTCGCAACATGTAACTTAACGTATTCGCTTACTAGTTAGCTAAAGATAACTAGGATTCCCAAAGCACAAAGCAACAACATTCGGGCATTGAGTATCCAATCCAATCATACTCTACCAAAGCTATCATGTAACTGACTAACCAGTAACATCTTGCAGCTCAAAAACACATATAGCAGGCATATCAGGCATCTTCCTAGATCCTTAGCCCTAATCTAGCATGCATTTTTCATACATATACAGTAGGCATATAAGGCATCCTTCCTAGATCCTCTAGCTCTAATCTAGCATGCAGTTCTCATAATCATATCGTATCATAACATAACATGTATGGGTATCTTGGGGAAAACTTACTTGAGCTCGGCCGGTCGTGCACATCACACATCTTGTTCTTTTTCAAAGTTCCTTTTTCTCTTTTCAAACTCTTTTCATAAAAAAATGTTTTTCTTTTTGAAAAATTTCATACCAAGTCCTCAGTTTGAGTTCAGACACACCCAAGAGTGTATCCGAATCCCTCACACTAAGGCTCTGATACCAACTTGTAACATCCCAATTTTCAAGGCTAAAAATTTCATTTTTAATTAAGTAAAGTCATTTATCAAACATTGCTAATATTAAATTAATTCATAAAACCATTACGTCGTGTCTCAAAAACATATCATCGGATAATAATAATATTAATAATCATCAGAGTACAATCCCAGAAACTCAAGGCGGAAATCATGCATGAGTGTGATGTATCGCTACCGCGCCGGCTCCTTCCCTTTCGTTGAAGAGGTACCTGAAACAAAACTGTAAACTGTAAGCACGAAGCTTAGTGAGTTCCCCCATCACACCATATACCATACAACCATATACATACATGCTGCCAGGCATATCTGGGTGCCCGACCTACCCCTTCGGTCCTCTCGACCGGTGACCTTGCCTAGCATATATGGGTGTTGGCCTACCCCTTAGGTCCTCTCGACCGGTCTATCACATACAGTCACGTAATCATAATCTAGCATAGCTGGGTATTAAACTACCCATTCGGCCCTATCGGCCGGTAACTCGGGGACTATCTCCCCCTACTACTACCATCATCACGTAACATCATATCATGCTAGTACAGAAAACATAACAGGTAACAACAAACCTAGATGAATATCACAAAGACAATCATCTAACATACAACTCCTACTAGTGGGCCGGCATTGTGGCCGTAGACCCACCACTACTGGAAGGTAACTCACCTCGTAAAGCTGAGTGTCGAATCTCACGAAAAGTAACCTCTAACAGCTGCTCTGATGACTCCTAGCTATCATAATAATAATAATACTCAATCAGAATCCACAACACTGCTCAAGGTAAAATGACCATTTTACCCCTCGGTCCAATTGGAACATACATAAGTTCCAAATTCTAGCTTATGAAGTCCAACCCTCATATGGCCTAATAAGGGCTCCCTAAGGGCCCACTAATTGCCCAATTTCTGAATTGGGCCTTAACCCCCAAATGGGCCCAAAAGTTCAAGTCCTAATATAATGGTTCCAAGGGGTCCATTTGTGGCCCAATAGGCCCAATACCCTAAATTCAGATTCCTAAGTCCAGAATTATACTTCCCAGCGAGCCACTGGGCCCAAAAGTCTAGGCCTATTTCCTTAAGGCCCAAAGCCCAAAACACTCATTCTGCATGCGTACGCACGGCGTACTTGGCATGTACGCCCAGCGTGCGCTGGCCTTGACCAGATCGGGGAGTTGACCCAGTACGCGCGACGTACCAGGGAGTACGCCCAACGTACTGGCCGGCTTCTTTGGGACTTCATCCATGACTTAATCAGTTAAGTCTTTACGTCCAAAATACAAATCCAGGTCCTTTAAGACCTCCTAGACCATAAAGTCACAAACTTTATGTGCTTGCATGCAAGGTTGGGGTCAAAACATGATTTTGGTCCTTTTAACAAACTTTAAGACCCAATAACACTTGCATGGTTGTGGCTTAACCATCAAGGTCCGATTTTTATGGTTCTTAGTGCCTCTAAGATCCCAAAAGGACAGTTCTTATGCTCTGGAACCAACAATACTCAAACACTTCCAACAATGGGGTCAAAAAGGACATAAAAACCCCCCAAATAAACAAATCTAAGCATACAATGGTCAAGTATGGAGCTTGATACCTCAAAGGAGTCAGAAATGGTGTCAAACCTCTGGATCTACAAGCTCTTGGTGGATCCTTGCTTCTTCTTCAAGCTCATTTCTTCTTTTCTCACTAAAACAATACCAAAAGCACTCTCAAATGGCTTCTAGAACACAAAGGCACACAAAGGGAGCTAGGGTTTTCGTGGTGGCTGGGTAAGAGTGAAGGGAGGCTGAAAAAACAGGAGTTATGTTCTTTATATAGGGAGTAAACCCTAAATTTTAGGGTTTAATGAGATGCATGCGTACGTTGGGCGTACTCCTGGTACGATGGGCGTACGCACCTGGCCTCCGCGGTTCATTCTCACGAGTACGTTGGGCGTACATGGCTGTGTACGCCCTGCGTACGTCACTTCCTCAGTCCACTAATAAGGCCCAAAGGTCAAAAACCCAAAACAAACCATTCCATTCTTCAACTTAAAATGTTTAATAATATCTGGAAAATCCCGGATGCTACAAGTATAAACTAACAAATCATCATTATTATATTGATTTAATACAGATACAAGGAAGAAAGGTAGATTCTCATGAAATGTAACATCTCGAGAGATAATATATCGATTAAGGGTAGGAGCGAAACACTTATACCCTTTTTGGAGTCGAGAGTAACCAAGAAAAACACATTTGAGAGACTTTGGATCCAACTTAATTATATGTGGGCGAGTGTCACGAACAAAACAAGTACTACCAAAAATATTTCGATCAATGGGAAACAATGCTTTTGTAGGGAACAAGGTTGAGATTGGAATGCCACCATCCAAAACAACTGAAGGCATACGATTGATGAGAAAACGGGCAGTCGAGATAGCATCAGCCTAAAATGGTTTAGGAACAACCATTTGAATATATTTATGAATTCAATGTGAGGTTAAAGCCTCATTACATATACAAAACATTACGTAAAAGAGAAACTAGACAAAATGAGTAATATCATCACTAAGGAAACCCTATGCTACATATGAACATAAGATTAAATGGGCCTAATTAATTCTAGCAACCCACAAAAAAGAATTTCAGATTTCAAAAGGGTTTCGAAAATGTTATCATTTATCATCTTTATTATTAGTTTCAGTTATGGAAGGCTTATATATCGGAAGAAAATAATAATAAGAAGAGTAAATTACACAAATTGTCCCTTGAGTAGGTGCCAAAATGCACGTTTAGTCCCTATTTTCAAAAATTAACTTAGACCATCCATTGTTTGGTTTAAACTTGCACGTTTCATACCTAATATGCGGTTTTGTTGCGATTTTAGTCCGTACCTAATCTGGAATGACCATTATGCCCTTTGTGGAGTTCTTTTCCAATTAGTTTAATGTTAATATTATTATTATTAATTTAAAAAATAGAAAATTAAATATGCCCCCAACGCTCGATGTTGTTAAAGATGAACTCGGTATCTCAAACCCCTACCCACTCCACCCTAGAAATACCACCACTGACGAACCACCTTGAAGTCAAAATCCGGCCACCCGACCACCACCTAGCACCACCTTGAAATACCTACTATACCACCACCGTCTCTTTCTCACTGTATCTCTTACCCCCTTTCTTCTTTGCAGCAACATCATCACATGCACCATCACTAACGACAACCCTCCGTTCTTAGGGTGGGTTGATGAATGCGAATTAGACACCCGAAGGTGATACTATTCATCCACCAAAGGTGTCGATCGGAGTCTTCTTTCTTCTCATGCAACTCATGGGTTCCGATTTACATGTTTAGGGTTTAGTTAGAGTTCATTTGCAGGTTTAGGGTTTATTTAGGCTTGATTTCAGGTGTTTATTTGGCAAATTTGTGATGGTCTGATGATGATTGAAGGTCGATTGAACAGGTGGTGATGATGATTTTTAATGAATGGTTTATGGCAGTGATTGTGGTTGGTTTTGTGCGGGTAAGTGGTAAGGGTCGATGATGGTGGTCGATGGTGTGTGGATGAGGAATGAAAACTGTGTAATGGTGGCGAATGGTTGGCTGTGATGGAGGGAAAAGGTTTATCGTCATGGTGGTAAAGATAATGTGTATAAGGGTGGTAAATGGTGTTGTAGGGGTGAAGAAGACGATATCCCCCTTCCCTCAATCAATCCCTCTTCTTTTTCATTATATGGTGGTGAACGTGTGATGTATGCTGAAGTTGAACAATCTAGAGCTCAAATCGAGGGATTTCATGACCGATTTTGATTTTAGGCTTGGGGAATGTATACGGTGGTGGACTGTTAAAAAAAAAAGATGAGGAATGGAGGATAAAAGGAGGTGGAACCCACAAATATTTAATATAATTATATAAATAAATTAAAAGGCCTTATAAATAAATTAAAAACATTAAAAGAAATTGGTAGGGGCGATATAGTCATTTTAGGTCTTGAGGGATCAAACATGTAAGTTTAAACAAAATGAGGAACGGTCCGAGCTAATTTTTTAAAATAAGGACTAAACATGATTTTTGTATGCACGAGAGACGATTGGTGTAATTTACCCTAATAAGAATAAAGGTTTTTATATATAAACTAGAAAGGTTACCCCCGCTACGCGGGGGCCAAAAGCTTTCAATGTTGTTTCCGAATTGATAAATATGACAGACATAGAAAGTGCAATGATGAAAAGTCTGGGCTTTGCCCCGGATAAAAAATGTAAAAGTTTTGACTGCAAGGACCAGAAGTGTGAAAATGGCTAAAGAATTAAAGGGGTAGGAATTAGCAACTTTTTAGAAAATGGATCAAAGTTGTCAAACCGTTAAAGTTTTGTGGCCAAACTTTAAATATTAAAAGGTTCCAAAAAAGTGTAAAAATATTGATTGCAATGACCAAAAGTGTCAAAATGGGTAAAGAACAATGACCAAAGTTGCCAAAAAACATCCAAATTTAGTATTACTAACTTCCAACAATAATATAGGGACCAATTCTGCCAAAAAAATGGGAAGTTGAATGGAACACAAACAAAAGGACATGAATAAATTAATTAAAGAAGTATAGGGACTGGATATGTAAATCAAGGGACCAAACTTGGACAAAGTATCACAAATTTACTATTCCTTTCTTCCACAACTTTAATATATATATAATAATTCATGTAGGGAGAAGGAATTTTCAAACCGTCCATCTTTTCCTTGCGCATGATAATACTATCAGGTAATCGATTGCACTTGTTTAAGAAAAAGGAGACTTTTTCTTTCGAGACAAACTCAAATACCATAAAAGAAAAAGAAAAGTTGAACACAAATAGGGTTCATCTCATGTAACATCTAGAAAAACTTACAACATAATTATCATGGACACACTCTACCCAAAAACAATTCTTTAAGAAAAAAACACAAACACAAGAGCTCATTGATCATCATCTTCTTCTTCTTCGTCTTCATTGTCAGGAACAGGAACTATACTTTTTGGTTGTTGGGCCCGCTTCATTGCTTCTATTTTTTTCTTTCCACTTTGCACCCGTCTTCTGAATTTCCCCTCAGCTTCCGATTCCACCTTTTTCATTACCTTATCGAACCCTGGAATTGTTACCTCCAAAAACTCACACATCAGCTCCGTGAATTGCTGGTATGAGTCAACTAACTCCTGCAATTGCCAAACAAAAACACCCAAGTAACAAATTGTTACTGTTACTGATACTGATTCTGTTGTGCAAATGCAATTGCCATACCTCGACATCTTCATTCCATTCCTCAATGTAAGGAGGCCAGGTTCTAAATATACCAAGAGGTTCGCGATACCATTCACCACCATATGTTATCTGATCCATCGCTTGTTCTACACTTAAAACTTCCCATGGCCTCAACCCTGGAATTGCTTTTTGCAGCTGTTTCCTGTAGGAAACCATAATTTGTTAACAGGACAAGACAGGACAAAACAAACAGACAACCTTGTACTACATCTAGATACTGACACGGAAACTGATGTCAATGAGACAAAAACAGTATTATTACCTCATATCTTTGGGAATGTATTTGTTAGGCATATGGTCTTGTTCCAAAATCGATGTGAGTTCGGATCCACTAGCCCAAAGAAACAAAGCATGACTAGGAATTCTCACACCAGGCCAAATCCCATCATTAGCTTCTAAAACAGCCAAATCCCTTTTCTTGCTTTCATATGCTTCATCTTGCAGCTGTTTCCTGCTTTTTTTCTCAAACCCTTTTAGCGGGACCCACGGAGGGATACCCTTTTGTAGTTTGTGAATAAAAGCTGTCGCTGCAGCACCTAATCTCACTGAAATTGAAACAAGCTGTTTATATGCTCAAAGAGCCAACTTTATATCTGCATTTTAAGAAGCAAGATTACAAAGTACACAAATACGAACCTTCCCAAGTGGCAATTGCACGCTCCATACCATAAATCATGCCGATTGGGACCCACTCGTCCATGTCATCACCCCAAATGAAAGTATATTTATCGATGATTCCAGCTCCCCAAGCTGTTTTTAGCTGTATCAACTCACAAGGTCCCCTTGTTCGACCTATTCGATCTTTGTAGAAAAATCCACCAGACCTCATGATAACTAGAACAATCCACAATAGCACATTATCACTTTCAAGTGTAACTATCAGATTCGTATAGCAAATTGGGAAAAGTTTTGATAAAAAGAATTCAGCATTATAAGAAACAAGTGAAACTTACAATCATAATATCTCTTCTCCAGCCTCTTGTACCCAATAGCTTGAGCAACATCAATTGGTCGGCCGGGAGGATACGGCCGTTGCCGGAATCCCCATAACCCGAAGAAGAATTGCTTTGCAAAATCCCAAAACTTGTCATCGGACTCCTTCCTAGTCTTTATAGCTTTCCTTGGCATTGGCCGGCCGTCGGGTCCGATGACATGCGGAATCGACTGCCAATACTTCTTATCCTCACTTCTATATGGTTTCGAATTCTCTTTAAGCTCCATTTCATTAATCTCATCCATAACCTCCTCTGCTCGGGCTAAAAAACGAACAACTGGACTCTCACGAAATTCCTTCAACCATCTCTCGTTCTCTTCAATCTCTTCTTGGGTTGGATTCTCTTTCTTTTCCCAAATTGGGTCTTCGTTTAGAATCCTCTCAACTTCTGGGGTGTGACGGTAATCGGGCCGATTTTCTGACTCCCAGTAGAACTGTTCAAGCAATCTCTTGTAGTATCCTGGTTTGGGTCTTTGGGAATCGGGTTCGGTTTTTTTCTTGAATGGGTTGGAAATAGAGAGAGCGGCAAAGGGTGAAGAGAATGGATCGGATTGAGGTTGGTGTTTGAACGGGTTTATGGAATCTGCAAAAGCGTGAATGTTTATAGATTGTAGAGGGTTTGGTGGCTTCTTGAACCAATTTTCCCCAAAGGGGTTAAAGTTAATTGACGCCATTGAGTAGCGAAAGGAATTCAGTGACAGAAGTGGCGAAAAGGGTAGAAATTTTAAAGCAGATGAAGAAGATAGAAGGCGGAGTGACTAGTGAGTCGTTTGTTTTGGGGGAAATGAAAAGTGAATGGGTCATCCGTGGGTTGCTGTGCTGTCTTCTTGTTCTCATGTTTCGTGGACTATTTTATTTGAGCTCTTTCTGTTTAAGCCCAATAATAAAACCTAACAAATTCAGTCCATTTAAAACTAAATAAACTTGTTTGATTTCTCATTTTGTGGGCTTTTACTCTTGTGAGGCCCAATTTGGCGCCCTTAAGCACATTCTTCGTTATGTTTTGTTGAACCTTTGACATCGGCCTCAAGATTCACACGTATACTTCTACATATCTCATTGTCTATTCAAATGCCGACTAAGGCATTTGTCCGACCATAAGACAATACACTTCAGGCTATCACGTTTTCCTCGATAGTAATCTTTTCTCATGGTCATACAAGGGATAAATGAAATTGTCATATTTGGATGTTTGTTATGCAATCTCCTGTGGGTGCTCCACTCCTTGTTCCCCAAATCTATTATTGTCTACTATGAAAAAGTTAGCATGTTTTACATGTCCTCTAACCCGGTACAATATCAACGTACCAAACATATCAAAATCAACACTCATTTAATCCGTTATCATTGGGCAAGGTTTGAGTCCTTCATCATTCATTTCTTACTATGCAAACATCTTCACTAAAAGTTTTCCATCATCGTTGTAATACCTCAAGTGTCTTGTCAGGTGGAGGTACACCTGAGATGGTGAGGGATTTGGATGCAATGTGAGATTCTTGGATTGACCATCATTATAGTTGTGGGATCATCAGGTTATTGATGAATTGCAAGGAAGTCAAGTACGAATTTAAGGTTGTTGGTACAATCTCCGGATTGGGAGTGGGTGAAATTCACGATCGGTATATTCTGGGTATTTCTTCTGCATGGTTGAGTGGTGTTCCTAGTCAGGAATTAGGGACTGGTACGTCAAATGAATGATCAGCAGTCTTAGGAAATAATTTTTTGGGGTTTTTAATTGATTGGTTCCAGCCTTCGAGAAGTTTCCTGCTTTGAGGGGTTGACGCTGTGATTTGAGGTCTTCTAGTTGGGAAGATTAAGGTAGTTGTTTCAGTTCTCCAGCAGAGCAATTGGGTTTCTTTCATTGGCTGAGGGCAGGGTGTTAAGGTTCATTCTTTCGGAGGGGTAAGTGATTTATGCTAAAATGGGGTTTGAATGGCAAGATTGGAAGGCGGTCATCTGTATGGGATGAATCTTCCGACTTAAACGAAATTTGGGAAGTGCATGTAGGATCGATTAGGACGGCAGAGGAAGTATTAAGGAATGATTTCGAGGACGAAATCTAATTTAAGTGGGGGAGAGTTGTAACACCCTGTTTCGATTCGTTTCTTAATTTGGGACCATGACCAGAAGATCAATTATCAATGAGGTACGCGGGGGGTACTCACCATATGGGCTTTTGGGCCATTTTTTGGGGGTACTCACCCCCCCCCCCGTGGGCATGCTAGGTTGGTACGCGGGGGGTACTCACCATATGGGCTTTTGGGTCATTTTTGGGACTTGGGTCTTTTGGGATTTGGGCCATGAGTTGTTGGGTCAGATGTGGGAAGGGTAAAATAGTCTTTTACCCATTGATATGTTAGAGCATGAATTGGACCTTAGACTATGGGAAATTTCTTTAATTGTTGATTAGGGATAATTTAGATGTGTTCAGTATGAGGAGCCCGGTAGCAGCAACGCGTGTGGTTCAGTTACTCTAGACTGAGGTGAGTTTGCTCACTATACTGTAGGATATTAGGGTTGTATTGGCTTGTTGTTATTGTGACTCTTGATGTATGCATGTATGCTTGTTTGATATATGTATGTGGGGTGAAATAGACTCGTACGGTTGAAAAATACCGATTGAGTTGAAATAGACTCGGGGGTGAAATAGACCCGATACAGCCTTGAGATGACATATGAGTTGGAATAGACTCGGTGGTGAAATAGACCCGATACAACCTTGAGCTTACGTATATGTATGGTATACGGTATTTTGGGGAACTCACTAAGCTTTGTGCTTAAGGTTTCATATTTATGGTTTCAGGTACTTCCGGTTCGAAAGGGAAGGGCCCGACGTGACTTCACAACATCCCCTAGAGTTTATTTTGCATATTATTAATCGTGATTTTTTTACTGTGATGTTTAAATACTATTTTTCCACATCTAATTATTTTGGGAATGGAATGTTATATGAATTAGTGTTATTAAAATGAAATTTTTACTCGAAATTTTTGGGACGTTACAGCATCAAGTGGTTAAGTTCAAGGACCTTTTTGATTATTTACACACACGACAGAACAGTTCAAAGAGACCGAGTCTACTGGTCTGCTAGTAAAATAAATATGTATCTTAAGGGAAAGTTTAAAGGGTAACACCTACCTATCCTATGCATGATTCAACTACTAAATTTTATCTAGGTAGCTTAAAAATGTTTGATCAATTTTCATTCATGTGGAAGATTATTGGAAAATTGGTTTTAACCAATTTATAAAAATGGGGTTTCTTTATTTTTTAACACAAAATTCGAACCCTAAACCATTATCAAAATGAATAAATGGTTCTATGTTTGTGTTCTCCTCCATGATACCTTCGTTTTGGTATATCACACATCCAAAATGGATTTAAGATGAATGAGAAATTAATCCTTTAAATAAAGGTGTTAGAAGAAGTAATAAATAAGTTTAATATGTTTTAGTTCATCGTACATGGGTGGGAGAATGAAAAGAAAGTGGATGTATAAGTACAAAGGCTTCTAAGCTTTGTATGACTTAAACGTGTGTGCTAGAGTGCATCATGTGGTTAAGTTCAAGGACCTTTTTTGCAATATCTCTTTCTTTTTTCGTAAGTGAAAACTACGACATAATTACCATATTAATCATCGATTTTCAGTTACAATGCTTGGGATTAATTGTCATCAATTACACATTAATCCTATATTTATTTTACATGTTTCATGTATAAATAGAGGTTGTGAGTGAATAATTGAAAGACATGACAAATGAAACTCTAGATTTCTTCTTCTGCAATTTCTACTTCGTTTTTTTGTTGCTTCATGATAAAATCTAGGACTAATTTAGGTTCGGGTGATCTCGGAGTATCACTTTAAGCTATTGTATCCTGGAAAACAAAACATTCGGTAGCGGACGAATTTGTTTTAAGGACACTGTGTTAAATACGTGTCTCTACATTTTCTATTTTCTTGTTTGATTTGGTATATTTTTCATAATATTATTCCTATAATATTAAAACAAATTCGTTTGTACAAAACGAACTGGAAAAAATACATTTTTTGGTGTTTTTTACTGCTCAATTTTCAAAGAAAATAAAGAAAAAAAATTCTTTGTTGATTCTTCATCAAAAAATTTCTCAATCATATTTTGAGAAATTGTTTTATAATATACAATTTTGCGTCAGATTTCAGAATGCTGATTTTAGAATTTAGAATCAGATTTTATGCATTAGAAGTTTTTGCTTCGGATTTTATGCAACAAATTTCTGATTTCAGCATCAATTTTTCATCAGATTTACGCATCAGATATCATCAGAGTTTATATCAGAATTTAGTATCAGTTTTCTGATTCTGATTTTCTAGATCATATTTTCTACATCAGATATTACATCAAAAAATACATTAGGTTTTATATCAGACACTGCAATAGTTTATTCATCAAAATTTCCTATTTCAGAAGTTTAGTATCAGATATACATCAGAAATGTGTATCAGTTTTGTATCAGAAATCAGTTTTCTAAGAAAACAACATTCTGAAACCAGTTAAGCATCATATTTGTATCAAACTTGTGTATTAGTTTTCTATCAGAAATCAATTTTACATCTATTTTCCAGAAATTATAACATTAGTTTATGAAATTAGAATTTAAGCATCAGATTTGGCATCATAAATTTCTGCATTAGAATTCAGATTTTCAGATTTGCAGATCCATATTTAAAAATTGTCATTGGCATAGTTTGCTACATATTTGCTTAGGTTTTTGCTGGAAAACAACAACTTTTAGTTATTTTCCTATAAAACAACTTCCGTCACTGCAAAATCAGAAAATTGACAAAAACAACTTGATTTACTAAAAATCAAATTTAATTTTTAAAAAAACATATCTTATTTTCGTATTTTAGATTTCAGAATTTTTAGTTATAGCAATTTTAGTTTCAGAAGTTCAGAAAATTTCGGTTTCAGTCTAGAATTTCAGAATCAAAATTTCAGCCTTTAGAGTTTCAGAAACTGGTTTTCTGATTTGAGAATTGCTGAAATATATTTCTGAAATAGATTATAGATTTTGACAATAGTTTTGGCTATTTTATAATATGTTGAGTTATGTCCGAGCAAGAGGTATAAATATTTTCTGAAAATAGTAATCCTAAACACTTACATTTGGTGTATAAATAATTTCAGAATTGTCACCATTCAGAGTAGATTGATTTCTGAAGTGAACTATATTAATGCTAACTCCATTGAGTGGTGGATTGATACGGGTGCTACCCGTCATGTGTGCTCAAAGAAGAAGTGGTTCAAGAATGTTAAAGTTGTGCATATTTTCTGTTTCTGTCCGTGTTGAGAGGCAGAAAGTTATGTGAAAATTGTGATTCTAGATACTTAAATTTGGTGTTTAATATTTCAGAAATAGTATCACCTAGAAAAGGGCTAATACTTAATGATATGTTGCATGTTCTAGAGATTAAGAAGAACTTAGTCTTTGGATGGTTGTTGAAGAATCATGTAATTTGCTTAGTGTATGAGTCACATAAGTTTGTATTAACCAAAAAGGGTATGTTTATAGGCAAGGGATATGCGGATGGTGGAATGCTTAAATTCCATGTAATGTCTAATATGCCTAATATCAATGACATGAATAATCCATCTGCTTACTTTCTTAAGTCTTCTAATATGTAGCATGCTAGACTTTGACATGTTAATTTTGACACATTAAGGTGGTTAGTCAAATTTGAACACATCCCATACATCCATATAGACTCAAAATATAAATGAAACACTTATGTTGAATCAAAGTTAACACAACAATCATTCAAGTCCATTTCAAGGCCAAGTCCATTGAAAGGACAACTGAACCCTTGGATCAATTCACACAGATGTGTGTACAATGGAATCAAATTCATTTAAATGTGGAAATAAGTACTTTATCACTTTTATTGATGATAGCACTAAATTGTGTTATGTCTATTTACTTAAAAGTAAAGATGAAACGATAGCAAATTTTAAAATGTATAAAAGTGTAGTTGAGACTTAACTCAAAAAGAAAATATACCCTAATAAATAAGAATGATTTTGCCACATGTCCTTCTCTTATTCAATTGGCCACATGTCATTTTGTCATAATTTTGAGATATATTTATTTTCCACTTGTCATTTATTTCAATTTTCATTTCCAATATATCATTAATTTAGTTTCTATAAATTAAACCTACTATAATGACTATTAATTTCAAAATTGAAATTTGAAATTTGAAATTTTAATTTCAAATTCAAATAAATTTACATTTTAAACCTTATTATTTAACATAATGTTATAATTAACCCGTTTAGTATATGAGCCTGACTACTAAACACATAATTTTAATTTAATTATTTTTTGCATGTTTTTTTCTCGTAATTTTCACTTATTTTAGATTTCAAATATAAATAAAATTATCATGTAATCGTTCCTATTTAACATTTTGTTTTAATCAACCCGTATAGTATACGGGTCTCACAACCAGTTAAAGTAATAAAAAGTTATCGTGGAGGTGAATATGTATCAACATTTGAGGATTGTTGCGCAATTCATGGTATTAGACATAATCTGACTACATCTTATTCTCCGCAACAAAATGACATCATAGAAAGAAAAAATCATACCTTAGAGGAAATGATGACTATCATGGTTTTAATTTATAGGTTGTCACCATCAATGTGGGGGGAAGTTATGTTCCCAATTAATCATGGTATTAGACATAATCTGACCACATCTTATTCTGCACAACAAAATGGCATCATAGAAAGGAAAAATCATACCTAAGAGGAAATGATGACTATCATGATCTTAATTTATGGGTTGCCACCATCAATGTGGGGGGAAGTTATGTTCCCAAATAATTACCTTTTGGATACGGCACCCTAAAAAGAAAACGGATATAACACCATAAGAGTTATGGTTGGGTATAAAATCATCTTACAAATACCTTCGAGTGGGGGTGTCTTGCAAAGGTTGTTATACCTAACCCCAAACTTGTAAAGATTGGACCTAATATTGTTGATTTCATATTTATTGATTATGCACAAAAAATAGTGGTTATCGTTTTCTTTTTACACAACTCTAAATATCCTATATTTACAAAGACACAATAACTGAGTCAAGAAACACACCGTTCTTTAAAATTTGTGTTTTTGTGTCTTAATAAAACTAACATAAGTGCTCCCAAAACAATTGTTTATAAAGAATTCTCTCATGAAGAAGAATTGGAGGAATAAATTTAGCCTCAACGGAGTAAAAGGGCACAAGTTTAGAAATCATTTGGAGATGATTCTTACACTTATACGGTTGAAAGAGAGCCTAAAACTGTCAAATAGACAGTCAAATCCTCATAAAGACCTCAATAGAAAAGAGGCAACTAAAATTTAAATGGATTCTATCTCGAAAATCACACATGGGAGCTAGTGGATTTACCTCCAGGATGCAAACAACTAAGATATAAATGGATTTTCAAGAGGAAAATGAAAGCAGATAGATCCACAGAACATGATAACCGGTTTGAACACAATTACATGTGGTTCAATGAAAATATGTACCAATTCCTTGTTTGGAAATTTAGAATCAAATGATATGTCTATACCCGAAGAGCTATTTCTATTAAATCCAATAATATTCATCAAAACAAGATAAATGTTTTAAAGAATATTAAGACATTCAACACGAAGTTGAAAGGACTATGAATGAAAATATGAGTATTATAAATTTAGAAATATGTGATATTTTCTAAGAAGATCATCATGGATTAAGTTGTAAAAAATAATAATGGTTCTATTGTTTGAGCTAGTGATTTTTAGAAAGAATGAAATCATTAGTTTAGTGGATTTCCTAATGAGAAGTAAGAGCTGATGACATATTTGAAAAATATGTTTGGATTACAAACATAAGAATGCATTGATTAATTTCATTTGTACGCTCTTATAATTATATGTGGTTGTAACTTCTTGAAATTTGGAAGTATATCATTCTAATATGAAACTAAAACTTCTAAACACAAATTTAGAAGTATAATATACATGGAACTGCCTAGCAGTTATCTTACCCGACAGGAAGAAACAAAATGTGTAGATTGTAAAGTCTTTATATGACTTAAAGCAAGTTTTGAAATAGTGGTATCAAAATATTGACTATGTCATTCAACATGAATGGATGTGATGAAATAAATCCATTTAAATGTAACTTTAAAGTGCTATTCCAATTTGTGACATACTAAGATCTTTGAGATAGGGTGCCTTGAGAATTTTACGTGTAAATGGTCATAGCAAGAAATTGCATGGAAAAATACGATATTTGCAAGAAGACACATGCATGGTATATTCATAATTACATCTGACCAATGCTATTGTGAAATCACAAATACATGTAGTATATATGCTTATCGTATTATGTTGAGAAAATTATATAAGTTATTCAATAGTGGTAACTATGGTATAGTGATAACCATATTGATAATGGTCAACATTTGTTGGAAAATATAGAATAGTAAATTTAGAAGTTTATCCAAGTTTGGACAACGAACTTAAGGGATCTACAAGTTCTTAGGAGACGTCCCAAATATGAGCTACTATATCCTATATTTGTACATAGTGATGTAAACAATGGTGAGTCTAGATGTATTCGTCAAATACATAACACCATTCAACAACGACTCTCAAGATGAATTATTTTTAATGACTACATAAAGTCAAAATAAGATTATGGATCCGTTAACAAAATGCTTGAAATGAGAGGTCATTACGAGGAATGAGACTAAAACCCATGAATTAATAAGTTATTACGAAGGAAAACCCAACCTAGTTGACTAGAGATCCCAAGATCTAGGTTCAGTTGCATATAACATTTACGAATCATAGTGGGGGTTAACCCCAATCCATTTCTAAAATAAACAGTGATGCGGGTTAAGCTTATAGTTGTTGATGATAAATTGCAAAATCATCACAAATTAGCTTTTAATGATTATTATAGAATCACCTAGATGAGAGATAAGTGGGGTCGCTTCAGATGGAATTGTATGGGCACATTCCTAAGAGCTCTTACATAACCAAACAAGTGTCCATGACCATAACGGACACATTAACTAGGTCAGGGAGAATCATATAAGACACATATTGATTATTTACACACACACGACAGAACAGTTCAAGGAGATCGAGTCTACTGGTCCGCTAATAAAATAAATATGTATCTAAAGGCAAAGTTCAAGGGTAACACCTACCTATCCTATGCATGATTCAACTACTAAATTTTATCTAGGTAGCTTGAAAATGTTTGATCAATTTTCATTTATGTGGAAGATTGTTGGAAATTGGTTTTAACCAATTTATAAAAATGGGGTTTCCCATTTTTAACACAAAATTTGAACCCTAAACCATTATCAAAATGAATTAATGGTTCTATCTTTGTGTTTTCCTCCGTGATACCTTCGTTTTGGTATATCACACATCCAAAATGGATATAAGATGAATGAGAAATTAATCCTTACAGTAAAAGTGTTGGAAAAGTAATAAATTTTTTTAATATGTTTAGTTCATCGTACATAGGTGGGAGAATGAAAAGAAAGTGGATGTATAAGTACAAAGGCTTCTAAGCTTTGTATGACTTAAACTTGTGTGCTAGAGTGCATCATGTAGGTAAGTTAAATGACCTTTTTTGCAATATCTCTTTCTTTTTTCATAAGTGAAAACTAAGACATAATTACCATATGAATCATTGATTTTCTGTTACAATACTTGTGATTAATTGTCATCAATTGCACATTAATCCTATATTTATGTTACATGTTTCATGTATAAATAAGGGGTGTGGGTGAATAATTGAAAGACACGAAAAATGAAACTCTAGACTTATTCTTCTCCAATTTCTGTTTCGTTTTCTTGTTGTTTCATGATACTATCTAGGACTAATTTAGGTTCGGGTGATCTCAAATAATCACTTTAAGCTGTTGTATCATGGGAAACAAACACCCGACAACGGACGAATTTGTTTTAAGGATATTTTTTTAAACACATGTCTCAGCCTTTTCTATTTTCTTGTTTGATTTCGTACATTTCCGTAGTATTATTCCTACAAGATTTACTTGTTAAGTCTCCATTATCGTCTTCAACACTAAGTCACCATAAACCCCTTTACAACCCTACAACGATAAACACTTCAAACTAGCATTTCTCTCCAAGTTCTTAAAAATTCTAATTATATCTTGTGGTCGTAAACTCCGATATTCATATATCCCTAATCTTATTACACTTTGATTAGTGTTAATCATCTGAAGATCGCTATCAGTCCATCCCTCCTTATCTTCGTTCTTCTTCCCCCAAATGTAATCGATTTTAGGGTTACAGTTGCTTGAATTTGAAGAGCCGAAATTGTAACGTCCGCGTTTCCACTAGGAATTAATAAGATGATGTAATGGTTAGAGTCAACAATGTAACCTATTTGATGTAATAAAAGAGAATTATTCGAGTATTATGTGATGTATGTACAATATACGTGCTTATAACGATATAATAAAATAAGAATAAAATACGCATCTAAAATAGAATAATAATTAGACCTAATGTCCTTGAATAAAGTTGAAGTAGTCGTGACAAGGATTTCGGGGATATAAGGAACGTTCCAATCCGACTTATAACGAAGAAGTTATGACCCGTTGAAGTTTCACGATTAAACCGACACGACTTTGCGTATCGTAAGAAGTAAATTTTTGATAAATTACTTTTTAGCCTAAGTGGTCTAAACGAAAGTCGTAGTAATCGTCAAACCGAGAGCATGCATATAAAGACGTCTAAATCTGACTTCGTTAGAGGAAGTTATGATTTTTCTAAGATTTAGCATAGCGGTATACATCTTAGAAATCGAATTTTAGATCGCTCGATTTTTAGCCGAAACAATCTAAACAAGAATTCAAGATATCGTTAATAGGAGTTCAACGATAAAAAGACAGTTGAAAACGGACATCGGATGAAAAAATTATGATTTTTTAACGAACTTTAACAGTCTAAATCTATTAAAATATAACTTTAAAAATAAAGTCAAAATTAGCCGACGAAGTCTAAACGAAAATTGTAGATCTCGTCGATAGCTTCGCGCGGATATAAAAAACGTCAAATACCGAGTTCGTATGAACAAGTTATAATTTATAATAGCATATTTACATATTAAAATAAAGTATAAATCACACACACACACATAGATATATATATATATATATATATATATATATATATATATAATATTTATACATCATTAAAAAGGTATCGACGATGTGGTCGTTATAAGACTAATATTGAATTCTTTCGACATTAGTTTAATATAAATATCGTTAAATATATTAAAAGTAGTATTATAAATGGGAGCTTGGTCGTTTAAATAACTATAAGGTCGTTTAAATAGCTATAAGTGGTGGTTTTTGAAAATTTAATTACTATAAATATGAGACTCTAGGCTCTCATATTTCTTGCATCATTCTCTTGATTTAAGAGTCTTTCTGTTCTTATCCACGAGCATTTAGGTCCCTCGTGATTCGACTTCTCTTTATGTAGTTTTAATATATTAAGGTGACAGCTGAAGCGCTACAACAATCTTTTTAGAAGAAAGATTCAACGACAAAGTTCTGACCACGGAGTTCTAAGTTTTCGCTAGAAACACTGTAAGTTGAGCTACACCTACTATGTTTTAAGTGTAACTTATGTTTAAATTCATTATCATTATTATGAACCTATAAACAAGATTTATCAGTGATTCCAAGTCATCATATTGATTGGTCTACTTACGGGGATGATGACAAGGCTAGATTTAGTGAGGTGTTTAAACTGGGTTTTCCAAACAGTATACTATGTATGCCTAACGGACCCTACCTCTGATATGATCTTATCAGTGATTCCAAGTCGTTATACTGATTGGTCTACTTATGGGGATGATGACAAGGCTAGATTTAGTGAGGTGTTTAAAGTGGGTTTTCCAAACAGTATAATATGTATGCCAAACGGACCCTACCTCCGATATGATCTTATCTGGTTATCCCTTATCAGCTATAGATCAGTAGACTTTGAATTAATGATGAATCTAGACTAATAATTAGTCGCAATAAATATTAGACTAAGACTTAGTGATAATGATACTAGGTTATGTCAAAGGAAAAGACAGTTGCTAAAAGCGAAGCGTTGTCTGAATTTTGAGTCGTCACTTTACCAAGTGAGTGCATTGTTACTTTCATCATACACATAGATATGAAGTATTTAAGATAAATTACATGTTATATGTGTCTATTATCTATGTTCCTGATATCTATACTAGATGAACGATTTATATATGTTTTACTTGATTTAAACTGTATATGTATTTATACCTATAAATATGTTGTGTAAAGATGCATGGGTAGATGAAAGATGATATAGACAATGAAAGATGAAATAGACGATGAGAGGCTTTGACTTTAAAGATGATCCATTCGTCTAGCGGAGTATAGATGACGGCCACAGACTATTCTAGATAGTCCAGTGGAATGCTAGCAGGCTCGCAACATGTAGGTGTTTTTGAACTAAGTGTTCACCAGGTGTACTCCATCCCCCCTCCCCCTGGTTTCCTTATTAGCATATATTGCTAAGGAATCCCCTAAGCATTATTGTCTATTCCGAAGATAATCCTTAGGACAGGTCCCTTGAACTAGATGTTTTAGGGATAGAGAGTGAGGATAACGAGAACGAGTAATTTGGTTGAATGATTTGATGAAAATAAAGAATTTAATTATTGTGGGTTGAAAACTTTATGTGCTCACCAGATTCCCAAGCCTGAATCACTCAGTTTCTTGTATTACAGGTAGTGGAACAAGAGCACAGGTGTGATGATCACATGATAAATTTATGGATTATAGGTCAGTAGAATAATAGATGTTTGTAAGACCTGGACAATTTTTGTTTATGCTTATGTAATGTATTGACGATGACATCCCAACGTTTTTAATATAATTAAAATACATTTCTTCAGAAATTCTTTGATACTATCTTTATCATATTTTGGGAACAAATTCCGCAACATTATTCTTCAAAAGGATACTCTGATTTTTAAATAAAGCATAAACAAATCGGTCTTTTTCTGGTCGTGAAATTGGGGATGCCACCTAAATTCCTTGGCCCACCGTGATTTCAAGCAGGTTTTCTTCTTCCCTTGTTTTTCAAGCAGGTTTTCGAGAGGTTTACTTCTCGTAGACTCCGATTTTGTTTTAGAACCCACCAGAATTCCTTAGCACACCGCGATTTCAATCGGACGCTAGTTAGGTCGAGAGATTTGACCGTCATGTTCCACCCTAGAGCGTTGACAACCCTACATGCCCTGGAAGAGCTCATAAGGTATATTCGTAGCGCTTGGCTCTCGATCGGGTGTGAATTCAACAACTTTTAAGGTATTGTTTTTATTGTGTTCGCTACTCCATAAATGAACTTCCATCGACCTGTTTATCGCGAGTACTGTTGTTCTCGCGAGTACTGCTGATATCAATGGGGTGGCAGTGATTGAGCTCGAATCGAAAATGGTTACGAGCTACAATGTCGAATTTGTTTCGATCATTTTCGAGAGCTCTTATGCTCCTTTTGATCCGATTGAATCTTCACTCTTCTTTTGTTGGAATCGAAGAAGATGGGAAGTGGGGGAGAGAACGTAGGCCCCGTCTTGGGGGGATTCTTTTTTATTTTTACTTCTAATTTCCATTTGGTATAAAAATTAAACCTAAATGATTACATGACATTTATTTGATCTATGTGGCCTACAAACAACCGGCTTACCCGGTTGTTTCTTCAAAAATAGTGTTTTAAAAAATTTGAAATTGGACTTTATTGCCTTTCAATAAAAAAAAAATTAGTAACCTTTTAAAACAAAGCATTAAACCTAAACTAAAACCAACCCAATATTGGTTTTCACATCCATTATTTTTTATTATTTGATTTTTTTTTTTTGGAATGGCAAATACCAAGCGGAAGCCCTTCCGCCTTTTACAGCTGAAGCCCGGGTTTGAGCTCCTTTACAGGGCAAACCCTCACCCTTTTTAATGGGATTCCAAAAGAAAATTCCCCATGAGTGGCCACCAACGGAAGTCGAACTCCTCACCTTGCCCCTCAACGGTTATAATTTCATTCTGTAGTCCCAATTAATTATAAACCGCTACACATTGTGTTTCAAGTTTCAACCATATAGCTACTGCTTATCAGATTTTATGATTGATTTATGTTTTGTTATTAACTTGACACGTTGTCAAACAAAAAAAAAGAGATATAAAAAATTGCAATATAGTTTAAATAATCATGCGTCTATAATATATTTTGTATTTTAGTTATTGTATTAGATCACAATTTGATAGTGAAACAAGTTGTAATGCATCTGCCATGGGCAAAAGTTGATTAAAATGTGGTCCTAAAATTAACAAAAAAAAGTATGCCTCTATTGTTCAAATAAATTTGTATGGAAACATTGCACTACAATGTTCGTCTCCAATTCCTCCATTAAAATCAGTTTTCACTTTTCACAAAGAATAAATTGTTTTTTCTAGATTCCTCC
Source organism: Lactuca virosa (assembly GCF_052849685.1). Classification (NCBI taxonomy): domain Eukaryota; kingdom Viridiplantae; phylum Streptophyta; class Magnoliopsida; order Asterales; family Asteraceae; genus Lactuca; species Lactuca virosa. The sequence continues at coordinate 89,413,237 of NC_136434.1, forward strand.
ATTCTTACAAATAACACACATTAAATACAAAATGTTTTAAACCCTTCCAAAAAGTTAGGCAAATCGGTGATCAAAATTGAATCTTGAATTGTTAAAAGGCAACAAACACATGATTATACACCACATGAGCTCTGTTTTATGTAAAGATTTTACTTTTTCACAATCTTTTGCGCCAAACCTTTGAGTTTTTCCTTTTATTTCCTACAAAAGAGTCAACAAGAATGAAAGGGAAGTGAGTGAACATATGAGGTTTCTTAAATTAAGGGTTCGATTATGCATTTTGTGGGCAATCGTTTTTTTCTAATTAGAGAATTAGCGACGTGGTAGGCTGATGGAGGTCATACCATACTTTTGTGTTACCATTTTATTTTATTTTTTTCATATCCTACAAAACTGGTGGGTGTTATACCACACCTTACCACACCCACCACATTACACATTTTATGCATGACCAGGTCCATGACGTAAACCTGAGCATTTGGACCGGCTCGGCTATTTGGTCGGACCTGTTTTGCAGAAATTGGTGAACCTTGGACCGGACCTATTAAGGTTTACCAAGTCCAAGTCTGATTCCCGGTCTAGTCCGGTCCGAAGATCCAAATACTCACCCTTACCGTAAATTGATAAATAATTGTTTTCTAAAAGTATCATCTTTTGTTGCAAAACTCTATTTTCTTTTTCTTTAGATCCATACTAGGTATAAGACTCATGTATTACATGAGTTAATTTAAAAATAAAATTAAATATGAAAATTCTAAACATTTGAAAAAGTTTAAATTTATAAGAAAAATTAGAAAAATATGGAATTATTAAAATTAAATTGTTTTTTTCTCTTTTAAATTTAAACAAGTAATTTAGATAAATAAACATATGAAACTAATGAATTTTTTATTTAGAAATGTTAAAATTATGAGGAAAATAAATTATTGAAATTGATATGCATTTATTATTACATTTATTATAATTATTACATTTAAATATTATGTGGAATTTAATAGAATGGAAAAACCATTAAATGCCATGTGGAAAAAAAATTTAATTAAAAATAACCACAAAATAACATGTGGCCAAATCAATGAGAGTATGACATGTGACAAAAATATTTTCATTTATTAAAATAGATATTATATTTTATATTATCACAAATACAGTATAATTATAAAAATAATCTATATTAATAAATTAATTTCAGAGTTTTGGATTTCAAATCAGAAAAATATTCTCACGAAAACATAGAAATATCATTTCTTTTTCTAGATAAAATTACACAAATGAGGTTTAGAAAAGAGACCATAGATGGTACTTATGAGAATTTTGTTATACTATTGTCTTTGAATTTGAAAAACCTTTGCACCATAAATCTTTATGAGTAACATTGTCAACGTTAAGAGTTAAGTATTTGTAAAAAGACCGATATATCTTTCATATTTTTCTTGTCTTTTTTAATAATTTATAACTAAAAAGAAATATAAAAAATGTCTGGTCCATCCATCCTTCCACTCTCTCTCCATTGTTGAACATGGAACATATCTTTCTCCATTAAAGATCACAGATAAGAACCATCGAATCTTATATTATAGACAAAAATTAATCTGTCTAACAAAAACCATATTTTTTAATTGATGATTTGGTTCAGACAAGAGTTATTATTTTTTATTACAGACACAAATTAAATTTCTTCCACAGACAAAAATAATCTCTCTCTCTCTCTCTCTCTCTCTATATATATATATATATATATATATATATATATATATATATATATATATATATATATATATATATGAAAATGATCAAATGAAAACACCTAAAAGGTTGAGAACGCGAGAACAAATCTGGTACATTAAATATTTAAAATCTAAGGCTGTCATTAATCATTAATTTAAACATAATATTAAATGATTTTAAATTGTTTTTTAATTAAAAAAAATATAAAAGGGTATTCAAGTAATTTTATGATGTCATCCATTTTGAATATATCAGGTAAGTTTGACAATTAAAAGAAACCGTTCCTATGTTTTAGTAATCACAGCTAACTTCTTATCTTTGGGAGGATTCGATCGTATCTGCAATGCAAAATATTGTCACAGCTAAATATTTATACGACAATCGATTACTACTGTTCATCCGTAAAGATATTTGTGCATTCAGAAGTCCGTAAAGGGTTGAAGGTGGAGGAATGTCGTCGACCATCAACCGAAGTGGAAGAAGTAAGCTTTCTAATCTTATTTGAATGTCGATTAAGTGGAAAACGGGTGTAGTAGTGGGTTTAGTTCTTCTTAATGTTTACATTTTAACGATTCTTAAAACCCTAGAATTAGGTTTTTTCGTTTTTTCTTTATATCATCTATTATGAACTGTAGTGACTCAAAATCGTCGATAATTGTTGATTTAAAGTTTGTATTTTATGAATAAAACGATATTGTATGTGAATGTTTAAACGAAAATGGTAATCGTAGATGAGTTTCAATGTTACGGTAGTCTGATATGGAATGTATTTAAGAGTAATCGTTTATGATTGTGATTGAAAGTTTTATGATGTAGATACATGTGTAGTCGTAGTCGACTACTTTGAACTTAAGTACGGTTATGAAAACCCAAAAATTAGGGTTTTTTTTACTTTTTTTTTTCCAGAGTCGTCTTGTTGAATGTCAAAGTAAGTAGATTATCAGTACCACAAGAGGAGTAATTGATATTAGTATTCGATTTTGAATGGTGTTTAAGAGCAAAAGAATAAGGAAGGGTATAAATGTCTTCACTATTGATTATTTGTAAAATATGATTGTTTGTGGTACAGAATTACCTTTCTAGTATTAATCCTTGTTGTGGGTTGTATATTGTTTAAATTGTTAAAGGCATATTCGGTTGTGAATGGGTACTTTATTGAGTATGTATGTGTTTTTGATCCTGTACATACATGATGTAGTAAGTAATGAATAATGGTGTAGGAGTCCCTAATGGTTTTTGTGACTAAATTATTTACACTGTTTGTTAAGTGATGATTTTTGTAGACATTACTTTGTTGTTGGGTATGTGTTTGATTGAGTTTGTGTTTACTAGGGATAATGTATGATTATTTTAGTTGTTGATGATTCAATTCTGAATTATAAATGAATAAGGTATTTTAATTCTACTATTAGGTAGAAAGAAAAGCGAGAGGATATTACTAAAGACGACATTTAGCAAATTCACTAATGAAGAATCCAATCCATTGCTTATTGATATTGAAGATGAAGACAATCAAGGAAACGAAACAGGAAACCCTCTGAAATCTCTTCAACATGGTTGTTTTTCAATACAACAAAAATATGACGACACAAAATGCCAGTACGTATAAAGTGATTGCATGAACATTTAACTTCTTTTTCAGGCAACTTTAGTTCAACCTATATTGTATAATAAAAATAATGTATGTTAGTAATGGTTGAATTAACATATTAGTTGGTGGTTATTGCATAATATTGAAACAAGTATATGTAATTTAAAAATAATGATATAATATACTTGTATGATCACTAATGAATAACATTTCAACAATAAATATAACCTTGCATTTTATCTTCAACTGTTTGCTCTTATCTGTTTGTGTAATCATAACAACTTGCCACCCATCAATCATTTCAACGCTGTCAATAGAACAGTACCAGGCTGCTTTAAATATTTCCTTTTTGACCTCATAGAAAACGGTTTTAGTGTAAACCGCAACTGCATGTTCTAGTAATCCACTTGGAAGCGTCATTTCATGCTTTGCATTTTTTGTATCATGTTCTAGTTTCTGTTGACCATTTCGTTGCTTTCCAATTGCGGTGTCGTAGTTCATCATGAAATAGATAAGCAAATTACCAGAGTTAGAGTATTTATTAAAAAATGAGTTGACACTTTCAGACCTTGAAGTAGTTTTCATCAGACCATGTAGTGGCATGTCTTTAAAATAGGCTGGAATCCAAAGCTTTCGATCCTTGTACATGTCTTTGAACCATCTTTTGTCTTGTAGTTTGAATTTTCTCATAAGCAATTTCCACCTTGATTCAAAGACTTTAGGCTCGCTGTAGACATTCCAAACAAGCTTAGTAAAACGCTTTCGAAAATCAGTGTTTTTCAGAAAATCCGCTGAAACCTAAAAAAAACATTAGAATTTTATAAGCTTATCTATGAATAAACAATATCTATGCTAATCATTTTTAAAAATACATAAACTGTTTAAATCATTGCTGAATAAAACATGTTCTGTGTTAACTATGAATAAAATATACACACCTTAGCTTGTAGTTTTTTCATAATGTGCCACATACATAAGCGGTGATTAGAATTAGGAAATATTGCTTCAACGGCCTGTAGAATTGCTGGATCTTGGTCTATTAACACTAATTGAGGGTGTTTTCCATGTGCTTTCAAAAAAGCTTCAAGCAACCAATGATAAGATTATATTGACTCGTTGCTTAACAAACCTGCTCCAATGTTTATTGAACGTTTGTGGTTATCAATGGCTGTAAAAGGCACAAAAATCATTCCATACCTGTATTAAAAAGTTAATTAAAAACAAATTCAACAGTTATTATAAACTCAAAAAACAGCAATATTCATATTTAAAGAAAAAAAAAATAGAAAACTATAAGAGCATACTTATTTGTTCGGAATGTAGCATCAAATGAGATCACATCTCCAAACTCCTTGTAATATAACTTATCGGTTTCATCCGCCCAAAACATTGCGTTTAACACACTATCAACACATTTATACTCAAATGTGTAGTTAGGTAACTCATCTTTCCTCATGTTTATTTTGTCAACAACCAACTGTGCATCCTTGTCACCTATAATGTTTCCCATCTTCCTTCTAAATTTTTTATAATCAATTGCTTTAGGGCCAACGTTTTCATAACCTCCTTGCAAACTAGCTTGTGACTTATGTGCCTTTGTTGCACCAATGTTAGATGTTGAAGAACGCACTATAAAGTATAAACTCCTTGTCTTTATAACTAAGTCGTCGTGCACGTTTGGAATACCCTCTTTCTTCTTTAGTTACTAGGGGGTGGTTGTGCTTCTCTTCAAACTCATATATTTTACAAGCATTAGTTCGCATATGTAACCTTTCAAACTTTATCAATGCCTTGCAGTCCGTGATTCTGAAGTTTGAGTTTCATTTATTCATTCCAGTTCCGTCAGGATCCAAAGTGTCAGTTGATCTGTTAGGTATTTTACCCATTTTGTTGCACACTACATACCTTTTTTTAATGGTTTTGTCACCAAACCTCGTTACTGTATTTAACCTGACACCAAAACCTGCTTTATCTGCATATAATTTATACATTTCAACCGCCTCCTCTAATGATTGATAAGTAGCATCTACATCTGGCATAAATTCTTTAGGAACAATAGGTTTCCACAACTTGGTTTTCCCACCAGGCGAGTCAACAACATTACTATTGAATGATTCCTCTTCAGAATCAGTTCGATTTGTACCTGTTTTTTTAGACAACAAAAAACAATAATGCAACATGAGAGACATAATATAAATTTAGATCAATTACGTATTCATAAACTAAACAATTTTCTAATCAGAATCAACATGTGTGAAACAATAATCAAAATTGAAGTGTTTACTCATTTTAAAATATACAGAACTATGTCAAAAGATTTAAATCATTATCATATATGATTGTTACGCATAATCACCAATGCTTATCAAACTTAAGCAACATTGTATTAAACTTACGAAACAATGTACAACAATTTGTGATATACACCAACATTAACTAATTAATACATAAAACGTATATGATTAATCGTATACAAATATGTACTGAATAAATGACACGTCTTATTCATCATATACATAAATTCAATGCTGATTGTAATACACGGACTGTATTTAAAAGATGTTGATATTGTTACCTTCACTAGCATTATCAGATAATTGAATTCTTCCGCTGTATTGATCATCCGAATGATAGAAATCGTCTTCATGATATTGATTATTGTCGAATGCTTCGTCGCCATAATGATCATCATGTTCGGTAATCATCGCTACCGTAAACAAAACAGTCCAACATCGAAAATTTGGGTTAACAAATTCCTACGTTGTTATCTTCAACCATAATCGATGTTACAGATACAATTGTCGATTGACTAAATCACGAATCGTATATTGGAAACCGTATCTTCAATTCAACGATAACTATGGAATATCCCTTAATTATAGGTAAATAATAATGGATAATATATTGATTATTAATTGTATTATATTAATTAAAAATTATATTAAATACAAATTTACTTAAATACCCTAATAAAATGATTGGCTGATAAGTGTTCTCGCGTTCTCAACCTTTTAGGTGTTCTCAATTGATCCTACTCCTATATATATATATATATATATATATATATATATATATATATATATATATAGAGAGAGAGAGAGAGAGAGAGAGAGAGAGAGAGAGATAGGTTCAGGTATTATAACTAAGTATTGTATTATTGTATGCATGATTGTGGACCAATCAAAATTAATAGGAAAAACAATAATTAAATAAATCAATAAGGGTAACTAGGTAATTTGAGAAATAACTTCCACAAATACTCCCTGTGATTTTGCTAGTTACGTTTGATTTTAACCCATTTCCCCCCTTTTAATGGCGGAGACGGAATCCTACCCCCGATCGACCCAACAAACTTTGATCTCATCGTCGTCGGCACCGGTCTGCCTGAATCCATCATCGCCGCCGCAGCCTCCGCAGCCGGAAAAACTGTTCTCCATCTTGATCATAACCCCTTATACAACTCCCACTACTCTTCCCTTACTATCTAAGACCTCACATCCTTCCTCTGCTCTCAATCCGAAATCCCTAAAACCAATCTCCCCCAATCGGATGACACCACTACTCTCGAGTTATCAGATCTGGTACTAATCTCGATTCATCTCGATTCAGGTTCCTCATTCCCGATTCAGATCTCAATGCTCAAGATGTGCAGGTTCCTCATTCCCGATTCAGGTTCCTCGTCGATGGCGGCAGTGCTGGCCACCAGAGAGGAAAACGACGATCTTTCTGATTTTTCCCTATTGATCTACGGTAAGTATTTCGTTTTTTTGGGTTTTAATCGAGATGAAGAACGATTTCAGAAGCTATTTTTGTGTTCCAAATCGCGATTTTCTTTGTATTTTAACCATTTTCCTGCATGAATGTGAACAATCTCAGTAAAGGTCATCTTCTACTTTCATTTATCCATTTACTAATTTTCATTCTAATCATATGAGCATATGTTCCTTTTAATCTGAGTATATTCTATAACTATTCTTTCTTATGTTTCCAATATAACAAGTTTCTGTTCATTGTATGATTTGACAAACCTCTGTGTGTGCATATATCATTACTTAACCATTGAATTTTATGTTTTCTTAATTTCATATGTTCAATTACATTCAACAGTTTTTGTTCATGGAGCCCACACTGACAAGTTGAAAGTCAAAGGACCAGTCAAAATGCCAACCAAAGTTCTGCACATCAAATCTGCATTGTCTTGTGTTGAAGGTACACTCATTCTGTGCTAATTTTTGGCAAATACAAACTTAAATTACATATTAGGAAAAAAAGTTACACTGATATGATTTAATCTAGTAGGCTATACATGTATGTTTCTTTTTGATTTAACATAGAAAGATCAAATACGCCTGATTTATTATCATTTTTTATTAGAGAAGACAGGGTTCAAGGACTTTTAGCACATTAACGATTTTGACAAGGAAACAATATTAACAATCTTGGATAGAGCCAAAGAAGTGAAAGCATTGCTAAAATCAGGCGAAAGGACGTATCTACCCTTCAAAGTGTCAGGTTCTTTTCTTAGATTATTGCTTTCAGGATATAATATCCTTGTACGTTTTTTGGTAATGCTTAGATCTTTTAGTTTCAAATCTTATTACTTGCTGCTGTTTAATTTCAGAGGAATCGAGTAAGGAGCAAGTTGGAAGAAATTAATCATATTTGCACTGCTACAGATGGTGGCGAATTCCGATTCTGTGGGAATTAAATCTCGATATTGCCTTTGTGATTTGTGTATTTTCTACGATTGTAGTTCTATCGGGATAGAATCACGAATTCCAATTCTACTGGAATGGAATCTTGAATTCTGATTCTGTCAGAATAGAATATTGAAGATGAACATTGTATGGAATGAAGATGAACAATGACCACCGATCTTCCAAAAAGAATGAATTATTCTACCAGAATAATATACAATATAATGAAAAAAAAATGTACTAGTATATTCTGGTAGAATGATTTATATATTGTGTTTTTTTGTTATTAATAAGTGTAACATTTTCATAGAATAGTATATATATATTTTTTCTTTTCTAAGAATGTAATGAATTTTTTTTAACTTGTATCCAAAATTTTGTTATTCTTCAAGAAGTTCATTAAATCAAAATATATATTATGTCAGAATGTGTATTCTTGTATGGTTTAATCATATTTGTTATTTTTCAATATATTGATAAAAATATTCCGTCATAATTTTCGAATTAGGAGAATTATCATACATACAATCAGATTTTTAAAATTAATAGAATCTATTTTCCTTAAAATATGCAATTTTCCTTTTTTAAATTTATGTTAATTGACTAAAATACCCTTAGAATGAAATTAGATGGTATTTTTTTATTATATTTAATTTAATAATATGTATTATTCTCTTTCCAAAATTAAGTAAAATGATTGGCCCACAATTATGCATACAATAACACAATACTTAGTTTGAATAGAATAACTATATATATATATATATATATATATATATATATATATATATATATATATATGAACATGAAACCATTACTAGGTACATCCCTTTTTCTAAGATAAAACAAAAATTACCATTGTTTCCTTTTTGTTCAAACAAAAACCATATATTAATGTTTTGGTTCAAAATATATATTTATTTCTTGTTCACAAGTTGTTTATCAGATCCAGAGATAAAAAGAAGGAAGGAGATAGAAGACTGATGAAGATGAAGATAACCCATACGAAGTTAAACCTAGAGCTTGAAGTGAAGTTGAAATAGAACCCAGATGAAATCGAAACCTTAACAAAATCACATATATTCAAACGAAAATCATATTTTTTATTGAATCCCAAATATGATCTTCAATGGCGTTGATTGTTTTTCCTTTCTTGTTCTTCCATGAAACCAATTTTTCTTCTTTTCATTGCAAACTAACAAGTTAAAGACATAGAACGAATAGGGTTTCGTATTATTATCAAATAAAAAGTACAAATACAACAGAAGGGAACAACATAATTTATAAACTAGCTAATTAGGATTTCCTAGCTAATGGGTCGATATAAAACCCAATATAAAATAAAGCCCAAAATCTTATTAGGCTAACATCCCCCTCGAACTCACAATGTAAAAGCAATAAGCATTGAGAGTTTGTGTGACAGAAAATGAAATCGAGGAGTAGTCACTGGCTTCGTAAGAATATCAACACTCTGCAAAGTGGAAGGAACATAAGGAAGGGAGATAATGCCCTTCTAGAGATGATGACTTGTGAAATGACAATCAATCTCATTGTGTTTTGTGCGCTCATGAAACACTTAATTCTTGGCAATCATTATCGCACTATCGTTGTCACAATACAAAGGGGTATGGTGAGAGATGTGAATACCCATATGTGCAAGAAGCCATCTCAACCAAATAATCTGACAAGTGGCAATAACTATGGCTCGATACTCAGATTCTGTAGAAGACCGCGATATAACATCTTGTTTCTTACTCTTCCATGATATCAACGAATCTCCAAGAAAAACACAATACCCAGTAGTGGACTTACGATCATAAATATCACTATCGCAATTAGCATCACTATAGGCACACAGATCAAGAGAGGATGTAGATGGAAACACATAGGTGTGGAACTGAGTACCATGAAAATATATCAAAATACAAAGAACAACTCCCCAATGAATAGTAGAAGGAGCAGTGACAAACTGACTAACCACGTGAACTGCATGAGCAATATACGATCTAGTGACAGTGAGGTAAACCAAACTCCCTGAAATGGTACAATAAAGGCTTGGATCTGATAGGGGAACACCATCAGTTGGAGAATAATTTGCATTACTCTCTATAGGTATAGCAACTGTCCGATTATCCGTGAGTCGTGCTTGTTCAAACAAATCTAAAAAAATACTTTGTTTGAGATAAAAGATAACCATTTGGAGATTGTGCAACTTCAATCCCCAAGAAATAACACATCAAGCCTAAGTCTTTCATAGCAAAACAGTGAGCCAAATCACTCTTTAAAGACTCTATACCATCATGATCATCACCAATAATAATCATGTCATCAACATATAAGGAAAGAATAATCCGACCTGTACTCGTACACCGAACAAATTGAGCCGAATCATGATTACTTGGTCGAAAACCAATCGAAGTAATCACCGTAGAAAATTTCTCAAACCAAGCACAAGGGGGCTTGTTTGAAACCATATAGTGCCTTCCAAAGTCGACAAATTTCACCTAGTTGGTGAGTAATACCTGGGGGAGAAGTCATTTATACTTCCTCATGAATAATCACCATTCAAGAACGTATTCTTGACATCCATCTGACAAATATTCCGTTGGCGAATGGAGGAAATTGCAATCAAGGTGCGAACAGTTGTCATTTTTGCAACAGGAGCAAAGGTTTCCTCATAATTCATACCAAACTTCTGCGCGTACCCTTTTACAACAAGTATGTCTTTATAATGCTCAAGGGATCCATCAGACTTTTTTTGATTTTATATACCCAACGACAACCAACCGTGTGCTTTCCAGGCCGAAGCGAAGCCAAAACCCATGTATGAGTATGATAAAGAGTTGTAAGTTCCTCAATTATAACAGTCTGCCAAAGGGGATCAGATACGACCTCTTTATAGGATGTTGGATCAGAGAGACGATGTACATAAGCAATAAAGGAGCCAAAAACTGGTGAGTAAGAGGAATAGACAAAGTCATGAAGCTTTGTGGACTTCTTATTACGATAAGGCCTAGATGGTGGGGAATCCTGATGAGTTGCAAGCAAAGGATCAACGACAGGTGGTGGATCAGTAGGTGGTGGATCAGTGGCATGTGGTGGATCATCAATGTCAATGCTAAACGAATCAATAGTACGAAGCTCCTCTCAAGTTGCATCATGTGACTGAACAAGAATGCTATAGAACAAAATGTTCTCTAAAAATGTGACATTGCGAGAAACATACAATTTTTGATTCGACAGATTATAACACAGATAACCTTTCTGAGCAATATTGTATCCTAAAAATACACAAAGGGTGGATTTTAAAGACAACTTATCTCTTTTTACATGAGGTTTTAAGACAAAACAGGTACACCCAAACACTCGTAATGAAGAATAATCTGGAAGTTGCTCAAACAACATTTCATAAGGAGACTTCCCCGAAGTGTGAGCACTAGGAATGTGATTAATAGCATAAGTAGTGGTAAAAATAGCCCCTAAAATATATTAGGAACTTGAGCAGATAGTAGCAAGGATCTTGTAATTTCTAGGAGATGTCGATGTTTTCTTTCTGCAACATTATTCTGCTGAAGGGTGTCTGTACATGATGACTGATGCACAGTACCATCAGATGTCAATAAGTATTTAAAATCATTGGAGGTAAATTCCTCTCTAAAATCACAACAAAAACATTTTATGACAACAGAGTGTTGAGTCTTGACAAGGGCTCTGAAGTCACTATATATGGTGAAAAAGTCAGACTTGCGCTTCATAAAATAAACTCACGTGTAATGAGTGTAATCATCAATGAATGAAACATGATACTTAGATCCCGATTTAGAGATGACGGGGGATGTGCCCCACACATTATAATGCACAATATCAAAGGGAGCAATAGAACGAGTGACACTTTTATTAAACGGTAAAGCAGAAAATTTTTCCAGTTTACAACCACAACAATAAAAAATATCATCAGTTTACAAAGAACCTAACACACCAGTGGAAACTAAAAACTGTAAAGGTGACACTAACACATGTCCCAAAATAGAATGCCAAAGATAAAAATCAGACAATAAAGGACTCAAACGAAAAGACAACAAATGCATACTAGAAGCAGCAACATCAGTAACATGTAGCTGCTCCAAAACATAAAGCTCCCTAAGTCTACGACCTATCCCAATCACACTCTGAAACCGAATGTCCTACACACAACACAACGAATCAAAAAAGAAGACCCAACAACCAGACTTACACAACTTACTGACCGAAGCATGATTCAAAGCAAGTATGGGAATATAATACATATTTGTTAAAGATATATAAAGAGTGACAATAGAACCAACACCATCTATTGAATTGGGTGTAGCACTAGCAAACAAAAAAGAGATAGGTGAACGAGGTAATATCGAAGCAAAAGATGACAAATGTTGTGCCATGTGATGAGATGCAACAGAATCAATATCCACAAGGATGAAGGAATACCTGAAGTGTTGGATAAAGACAAAACAGAACGAGACATGGAAGCTGACATGACAGTTGGATTGGCATCAATGAACTGACTGAATTGATCAACAATATGTGGATTCAAGGCTGATGGTGGTGTAAAATCTGTCTCATTCTCAACTGAAGGTGCAACAACAACATATTGTGGTAGCCTAAAAGGTGGAAACAGGGGACGTAACTGTCTAGAAGACCGTTCTATTGTGAAGGATGAGACTGTGCATATGATCTAGTTTGTTGTTGTTGTTGATTTCCCTTGCTTAGCATCAAAGGATAATTTTCATTCCAATGGTTCTTCTTCTTACAGAAAGCGCACTCATCAAATGTGACTTTGGGACTAGTTTGGTTTGAAGACTGAGGTTGTTGTAGAACAAAAAAAATAGCAGGAGTGGCTGTCTTAGGACCTTTGTCAACATAGGACTTGATACAACTTTCTTCAGCAATCAACTCGTGAACAGCCGAGGCAACAGTTGGAAGAGGTGTAACACCTGGTTTTTCGAATCAAGTCGATTTAGGGTTTCAAGGAGTCGAGGCTTGGTTTTTGGGAAAAACCAAGGCTCACAACATGACCATTGAAGGGTCACGATGTGAGAAGGATTTGATGAAGATTCTAATTTAAGATGAGATCACGAAGTGAGCATTAAGAGCTCATGACGTGAGGTACGTTGTAGCGCAAACCTACAATCCTTTAGGGTTTCCATCGTATTTAAACCCCATAAACTTCATTTTAGGGTTCCAAACCAGCCTCCTTCGTCCCTAAACTCAGTAAAAACCTAACCCTAGACTCTCATTGTGTTTCTTGAGCTTTTGGTAGTGTTTTGGAGGTTTGAAGAAGAATTGATCATCATGGAAGCATAGTTGCAGCTTGGAAGCTTCATTTGCAACCTTAAGCCACACTTCTGGACCAATGTGAGTAATAAAGATCCAAGCTTTATGTTCCTTGTTATATCTAAGGTTTTATGCATATTTATCCAATATCTTAAGAGTTAGAGTGTTGGGACTCCATAAAGTTGGCAACTTTATGGGTCCTTAGGGTCCCTAGATGCTTATATGTCATGGATATGAAGTTTAGAGGATGTTTGAGTACATGCTTGAGAATGTATCATCTTTTTTTTCCATGAATGACCTAGTTTGAGCTCATATCTTTTATTGGACATACAATACCTTAAAGCATCGATTTTTATGATCTTAGGAGTGTTAGGAAGCCTCCTGGAAAAGATAGATGAGTGGCTTAACGGATTAAGAGGTTTTTGGATCAAAATGGCGTACAGACAGATCTCATGACGTGAGATGGATGCATGTCACATCGTGAGGATTGCAAGACCCAAATAGTTTTTCCTATAGTGACTCACAACGTGAAGCCATAGATGGTCACGTTGTGAAGGCCTGCTGACCGTTGACTTTCGTTGACCGTTTGACTTTTTGATCAAGTTTGACTTTGGGTCAAACTTGAGGATTTTGGGCTATTGATTGAGATTCTATCTGGTAGGGGTGTTCGCGGTTTGGTTTGAAACCGTGAAACTGGCCAAACCGGTCATTAGTTTGGTTTTATGGTTTATATTTTTCTTTACGGTTTGGCTTGCGGTTTCGAACTTTTCAAACCGTAATGAACGGTTCGGCTTAGTGTTTGTAAGATTTCAAACCGTATAAAAAATCGGACCGGACCGTAAGATATATATATATATATATATATATATATATATATATATGATGGGTTTAGAGCAAAAGAACAATCCTATGTGCTCATGCAAAACCCTAAAGCTTGGATCTAGGTTTCTCTATAGTACATGCAATTCATCCAAGACTTGAAACCTAATCTAGCATACTATAAAAATTAAAATCTAGAAGATAACAAGTTTAGATGATACCTTTCAATAGTTGCAAGAATCCTTTGATCTTCAAGAAGCTTAGTGTCACAAGTGTAACACCTCTAATGGCTCACAAACACCACAAGAAAGAGGATGATCTAGAAGAGAGAAGGAGAGAGGGTAGATTTCAGCTATAGTAACCTTAGGGTTTCTTGGTGTAGCCGAAACTGAAGCCCTGGGGTCCTTTAAATAGCCGAGCTGCTAGGGTTTCAGCCAAAACCCTAATTGGATAACTTAGGCCCTAAGAAGCTTGAGAACCTTCTGGAATAAGGCCTCCTTGGCGGAAGTTAGAGTGGGCTTCCACTCCTAATTTCGTCCCCCTCATATCCAGGAAGATCCACAGCCCAAAATCAATTATCACACAATTGACAGTTCCAGTCTCCTTTATTTAATTAATCTCTTTTAGCCACAAAATTAATTCTTAATTAATTATTGACTAATATTAATTAAACTATATGATTTCTCCTTTAATATATTATTCATATAATATATTAATAAACCATAATAACCTCTCTCTCTATATATATAAATCATCCTGTCAAGTTGCTTTGGTGAAGGCAACCCAAAAGGACCATGCACAACCGGGTCAAGTACATACCAAATATAGTTATGGGCTTAGACACTAATCCAACAATCTCCCATTTGGATAAGTCTAGTAACTATAAATTCAAGTACGACTTCAGGATCCCATTTGCAATCGTAGCTCTCAAAGACGCTGTCAAACTCTGATCTTATCAGTAACCTGTCCTTTAGATAAGGGATCGTATAGTCCTCCGTTCTAGATATCATGCGGACAACTACATGGAACATAGTCATACTTATTGTCCATCAGTTTGTTTCTCGATCTCTGATTCATCTGACATAGAACTTAATTGAACACATCAATTCAGTCCTGACCGGGCCCAACACATAAGTCAAACCAAATCATCGAGGGGCCCAGATATCGCTTTTACCCTCTTAGGATAAAAGGAACAAATAAACTTCGACTTATATGCATTTACTATTCACTCATCGAATCATACACAACAATGTGTTTTATAACATCAAGTTACTGATGCGTTTACGCATTATCAATGCACAACCAACTTGCAAACAATAAACCATATATCTAGGTTTAAAGACTATATGATATTATCGTCTTGCGATCACTCGTGATAAATTCCATGAAGTGATGCCAGCAAACATGGGTTTAATCCAATGCTCAAATCTTATTCATAAGCACTCATGAACGTTGCAGCAAACCTTTGCTATGTCTAATACACTTTAGATAGTCTACAACCAAATTCATGACAGTCGTCCTTCATACCTTCTTCCAAAGTATAAGCGACTGTGGACTGTTCGAATAATCTTATTATTCAAGAAGTCAAAACATGCAAAGTGAAACAATAGGTAAATGATTAACATAAGACAATACCTTTACTCATAAATAATACTCCTTTATTTAATCATCAAATGTTAATTACAATTTATCTATTACACATTTCTAAGCTATCTAATCTAAACTAATATCGTCCCTCAGCCCAATGCTCCTAGCGTGCTGCATGTGCTTGACCCTACTCAGTCCCTTCGTAAGGGTATCTGCTGGGTTATCCTATGATGATACCCTCTTCACTACGAGGAGTCCCTCTTCCACCCGATTTCGAATAAAATGATATTTCCCGTCGATATGTCGAGATCTGCCATGATCCCTCGGTTCCTTGGTCAAGGCAACCGTACCTTCGTTATCACAGAAAATTTCCATAGGCTCCTTTACGGTTAGAAAAACTCCAAGGTCTCCGATGAAGTTCTTCAACCATATTGCCTCCTTTGGCGCTTCGCTCGCTGCTATGTATTCTGTATTCTGATTCGCACGTTGAATCAGCTACGGTTTCCTGCTTGGAACTTTTCCAAGTCGCTGCTCCTCCATTTAGGGTAAAGACCCAGCCCGACTGCGAACGGTAGTTGTCTCGGTCGGTTTGAAAATTGGCGTCACTATACCCTCTCACCCTTAAGTCATCACTCCCACCGAGGACTAGAAACCATTCCTTGGTCCTCCGAAGGTACTTAAGAATATTCTTGACTGCGGTCCAATGTGCTCTGCCAGGGTTTCCTTGATATCTGTTGACCATGCTTAAGGCGAAGGCCACATCAGGGCGAGTGCAAGTCATAGCATACATGATCGAACCAATTGCAGAAGCGTAAGGTACTCGACTCATCTCTGCTATCTCGACTTCGGTACTCGGACTTTGAGTCTTACTTAACTTGGCATTACTTTGGATCAGTAACTCCCTTTTCTTGGAATTCTCCATACTAAAACGCTTTAGTACTTTGTCCAAGTAAGTATTCTGACTAAGTCCTATTAGTATCTTACTTCTGTTTCTCACTATCCTTATTCCTAAAATATAGGCAGCCTCTCCGAGGTCCTTCATAGCGAAACACTTCCCAAGCCAGGACTTAACCTCCTGCAGGGTCGGGATGTCGTTTCCTATGAATAGTATGTCATCGACATACAATACGAGCAAGCTAACTATACTCCCACTGGCTTTGACATATACACATGAATCCTCCTCGCTTCACAGGAAGCCAAACTCTTTGACTTTCTCGTCAAAACAAAGATTCCATCTGCGAGATGCTTGTTTCAATCTATAAATGGATTTCTCAAGCTTACACACTCTATTGGGATGCTTCGCATCGACAAAACCCTCTGGCTGACTCATGTAAACATCCTCAGCCAACTTCCCATTAAGGAAAGCGGTTTTGACGTCCATCTGCCATATTTCATAGTCATGAAACGCAACAATGGCTAGCATCACCCTGATAGACTTTATCTTCGCAATTGGTTAGAAGGTCTCATCATAGTCAACTCCGGGAGTTTGAGTAAATCCTTTCGCAACCAATCGTGCCTTATAAGTGTGTACCTTCCCATCCATGTCGGTCTTCTTCTTGAAGATCCACTTGCACCCGACCGTCTTACGACCTGGCACATTGTCAACCAAATTCCAAACTTGGTTGTCATATATGGACTGAATCTCGCTGTCCATAGCCCCTTTCCATTTCCCAGACTCCGGGCCTGCCATGGCTTCCTTGTAGCTGTTAGGTTCATCCAAATTTATTAGTGTACTATCACTAATAAACGTATCACCCTCACTTGTTATATGAAAACCATACAACACAGGTAGAACACTAACCCTACTAGAACGTCTAAGAGGTAGGGACTTGTCAATTGGTTCAACAGGAGTTTCCTCCTCAAGTTTAGCGCCAGTTTCAGAGGTTCCTTCATCGTTCGGTTCTTGAAGCTCTTCAAGATCGATTTGCCTCCCACTGTCCCTTTGGCTTATGAGTTCTCGCTCTCGGAAAACTCCTCTCCTCGCAACGAAGACAACATTGTCACTCGGTCTATAGAAGAGATATCCAAAGGACTTCTGCGGGTAGCCGATGAAAATACACCGCTCAGTACGAGGTTCGAGCTTGTCGTGAGTCTCTCGTCTTACGAAAGCCTCGCAACCCCAAACCGTGATATGTGCCAACGAGGGAGATTTCCCTGTCCACATCTCGTGAGGTGTTTTGACAACCTTCTTTGTAGAGACTAAGTTAAGGATATGGGCGACAGTCTCTAAGGCATACCTCCAGAATGAGATAGGTAGTGAAGCACGACTCATCATGGAACGAACCATGTTGAGCAAGGTTCGATTGCGCCTCTCAGCCACACCATTCAACTGTGGTGTCCTAGGTGGCTTCAATTGCGAAAGTATTCCGCATTCCTTGAGGTAGTCGTGGAATTCAAGACTTAGGTACTCTCCACCTCGATCGGATCGAAGCATCTTGATTTTCCTGCCCAACTGATTCTCCACTTCCTGCTTAAACTCTTTGAACTTTTCAAAGGTTTCTGACTTGTGCTTGATTAAGTAGATATACCTATATCTGTTATAATCATCGGTGAAAGTCACATAGAAGCGGCTTGCATCCCTTATGGTGGATCTAAAGGGCCCAAACACATCAGTGTGTATATGATCCAATAAACCCTCACCCCTTTCACAAGTACCAGTGAAGGGTGACTTGGTCATCTTTCTAAGCAAACAAGACTCGCACACGTCATCGTCCCTAAGGTCGAATGACTCCAACACTCCATCCTTTTGGAGTTGGGCTATGCATTTCTTGTTGACATGTAAAAGACGACATGCCACAAGCATGCTTTGTCCAAACTATTGGAATAATCACTACACAACACATCATTTCCTAAATTGTCTACAACCATCAAGTTTCATATATTCCATTACAAGGCAATGCTTCAAAATAGAAAACACCATTAAGATAAGCATTAATAGAACCCTTTTCATTATCAAATGAATATATAAATCCTTGTCTATACAAACCATGAAAAGAAATGATGTTTCTTGCCATATCTGGCGAATAGCAACAGTTATTCAAATCAAGTCCTAATCCATTACTAAGCACTACAGAGTAAACTCCAATCTTGGTGACAGGCGACGATCTTCTCTTCCCCATGATCAAGTGTTAGATGTCGTTTTATGCATCTTATAGGGTAGTTTTCATTAGTATTTAGCATCATATTTTGTACATTTTCATGTCATTTATTTAAATAATGTTCAGCTCATGTCTTTCGTTAGAATTCCCGTACTGCTCATGTTTTTATGTCAATTTCAGATAGTTCGAGTGGAGCCGTGCTTTGGGAGCAGTTGGAAGCGCGTTTGGAGCTTAAAATGGAGCTTGGAACTTATGCAGTATGTTGCGGAATGCTTGCAAGATTCTTTGGTCAAGAAACATTCGATCGAATTGATCACGCGAAGATAGAATCTACAATATAAAGTTAAAGGATGTTGTTGGCAGCTTTGACCCCCTGTCAGTATTTTAACCATATCTCGAGAACCATAACTCCGATTGATGCGATTCAAAATGATCTGAAAAGCAGACGAAATTTCGGACGACTTAGGTACAACATGCGATCGCAGGTTTCCTTCATGCGATCGCATGGGGCCTTTTTGCGATCGCAGGTTAGGTCGCAGCATGGATTCGAGGTTTTTTAGTGCCCAAAATTCATCCGGGAGTGAAAACTCAATACCTGCGATCGCAGGTTGGCTAAAAAGTGTCAAAATAGCATCCTACTTCATTAAAAAGGCACGAGACGCGTTTTCTTCAAAACCTGCGATCGCAGGTTGTCTACATGCGATCGCATGTGCTCCTTTTTTGCTGCTGGACGTATAAATAGACTCTGATAGCATTCCGGTAACCTAAGTTGGCGATTCCAGAGGTACCAGATGACGAAAATACGATTTTAGAGGCGTTTCTTCTCCGATTTCAACGATTTCTGAAGATCTGAAGACTGTGGATCATCTTCTTCAAGTAGATTAGTAAGATTAGTTGTTTGATGTCTATTTTCATTTGTTTTTATCAGATTTTAGCGATGTCTAGCTAAAACCTTAGTTTTCAGTTCTGCAAAGACAAGTACTTTTCATGTGATTGATCATTAGATCTGGTTTTTGATTTGTGTTTCTATCTAGATTCTTCAGTTTTGTTCTTAATGAATGTTTGATTTTGATTCTTGTTAGTCTGATCACCTAGCTAGGGTTTTATCATTCCAGTTAATCAGTTATAGAATACGTAATTGTTCTTGTCAACTGGTAAAAGTAACAAGTAATAAATCGGTTCCGTGTTTGGGATTTGACTTTATTATAAACTGAAAAATCATATCTTTACGCTTCCGAGCTTGTGAGAAGTATTGGGTATTGCTGGGAATTTTACATAGAATTTAATGCAATTTTTCTGATTTAATTAAGAGCTTGTTTAATTGAACCGTAAAAAGTTAGGGTTAATTGAAGAGCTTGTTTTGATTAACTAATTTTGGTAAAAGAGAAATTACTAGAGCTTGTTAGTTTTTCTCAGTACCAGCTTAGATAGAACGCATCTCAAATAATTAGATCTGGTTTAGTTGCATGATTAGGAAAGTCGCAGCAGAGCTGAAATCGTTTTTAATATTGATTTTCGTTTAATTTTAATATCACTGCATTTTTAGTTTTTTAGTTTTTAATTAAAAACCCCCCCTTTTATATTCTGTTTCTTGACCAGATGTGCCTGATGCAAAAAGGCATTGACTTTTAGGTTGTGTCCCTGAGGATTCAACCCTGCTTCCCTATGCTATCTTTTTAGTGCAACCAGCAGTGATAATTTACTTGTTTAATACGCGCGCGACAACGTGTTAACATCAAGTTTATCTTCCCATGCTCCACATCCCTATTTCTTCTTAGGCCCTGCAAATCAGAACAAATGTGAAAACCACATCCTGTATCAAGTACCCAAGAAATAGCATGTGATGAATCATTAGATTGAATAATGTATATACCTGCGAAGGACGGCTTGATCTTCCCATCCTTGATATCTTGTAAGTACTTCGGGCAGCTTTGTTTCCAATGCCCTACGTCGTGGCAGTGATAGCACTCTGCATCCTTTGGGTTTGAGGTGGGTGCAGCGGGACCAGCCTTGGTTCCACTAGAAGAGGTGCCATCTCGGGACTTTCCCTTATGGTTGCTCTTTGAAGGGGCCTTCCTCTTCTTACCCTTCCCTTGCCCGATAGCCAAAACTGGGGCAGCAATAGGAGTTGATGCAACAGATTTATCCTTGAGGTTGCTCTCAGCAGTCCTCAACAACCCTTGAAGCTTGCTCAACATGACCTCCTCTTAGTTCATGTGGTAGGTCATGCGGAACTGGTTGTAGCACAGAGGTAAGGAGTGAAGAATTATGTCTTTGCCAGCTCCTCATTGAAGTCCATATTTAACTTCTGCAGGCGATCAACATATCTTTGCATCTTCTGGAAATGAGCAGCGACAGACTCTCCGTCCCTTATCTTGGTAGTGATCACCGAAGTGATGATCTCGTACCTCTCCTGCCTCACGCTTTGATGGTACCTATCCATCAAATCTTGATGCATCTCATAGGGGTAGAAGTCCTCGTAGGACTTTTAGATTTCTGAAGTCATGGTAGCGAGCATGATGCAATGGACTTTCGTGGCATCACGCTCGTGAGTTTCATAAGCAGCAATCTCATCGGGAGTAGAAGTTTCGAGGTTTATGTCCTTCAGCTCCTTGTCGAGGACATATTCCTTGTCCTCGTAGCGGGTAACCATCCTTATGTTGAGGATCCAATCATTGAAATTGTTTCCGTTGAAGGTTACCCTCCCACACAAGTTCATGAGTGAGAATGAGCCTAAAGAGTTCGAGCTTGAATCGTTGTTGTTGTTCGAGTTCGACATCTGAAAAGGAAAATAGACAAAGTTTGATTAGATAAGAATCCCCAATTAAACACCCAAATGAGAAATTAGGGCTAGGATCCAACAACATTATTTACAACTTAAAAGAGGGATGACGTAATTTAAATTGCAAATAATTTGAAGGTAAGTGAATGACGATTCACTAATTTCCGCCATGAAAAACGAAAACAATTAAGTTTTAAATGTATTGAAAATTCCTAGATCTTTTGAGATTCATTGAACTTTTCAATGGCATGTTTAAATCTCGATATGCCCCTCAAGTTTGTGACTGGAATACCGAGGATCACAAACAGGGTGTGAATAACCATGCAAATATACATGGTGCCCCCAATGTTACAGTCACCTAATCGATGTGCCGGTTAACCACACACGCTCCATCGATCTATGACAAACATTGAGTCACCCTTTGCCACCTTTGCTTAGAGCCAAATTAATGTGCCAGTTAACCACACACGCTCCACTAACGTCTTAGCAAGGGTGCAAAGTGTAATTTCATGGAATAGAATCAAATTCACATTTTGCCTAAAGTAACTAAGATTGGGAATTTTGTAAAAACATTTAGTTACTATATATATATATATATATATATATATATATATCATTATACTTTAAATGAGGAAAGAGTTGCCCTATCCTACCCGTTCGGCTAACGACCCTCCACCAATCAAGGAAGCGGTGGGTGAGAGTGGACACCCATTAAACGACCATTTTATAGGCCATAACCTTATACCCCCATTATAGATCGGTTTCGTGAATGAGGCCTACTAACGGTAAGACTAGCATTTATGTTATACATATATAATAATTATTCTTATAATATTATAATAGTATAGGGTGAATTTTAAACTTGTAAAATTCTAGGGTTTGGAATTTAATTATTTCAAAATTAAACTTTTAATCCAAAAATTTTAATTCCAAAACTTGAGGGCAAGTTTTGAAACATTTCAAAACTATCTAGATCAAAATTTAAATAATTAATTAAAAAATTAATTTTGGTGATTATCTAATTTTGACCTAATCCAATTTCACGTAATATAATTGACCAAATAATTCAAATAATCAATATTTATCGTATAAGGAAATAATTATTCAATTAATTTGACATTATCTTTTATTTTGGCATGGATAATCATACAATATCAATAAAATTTGTATTTTATTAATCAAAAACGATTTGGTAATTATCCCACAACAAAATAGGCATGAAATCCCGAACTTCCCTCAGTCTGACAGCCTGACTCGCCGAGTCCCCTTATAGACTCATCGAGTTCATCTGACTCGGCGAGCCCACTTTGGGACTCGACGAGTCTGTCAGGCAGAAGACCAAAAAACCGATTTTTCAAGCATGAATGACATTCAAAACATCAAATACAATAGAAACCAATCAAATCTCTGATACCACTGATGGGTTTAGAGCAAAAGAACAATCTTATGTGCTCATGCAAAACCCTAAAGCTTGGATCTAGGTTTCTCTATTGTACATGCAAGTCATCCAAGACTTGAAACCTAATCTAGCATACTATTAAAATTGAAATCTAGAAGATAACCAGTTTAGATGATACCTTTTAATAGTTGCAAGAATCCTTTGTTCTTCAAGAAGCTTAGTGTCACAAGTGTAACACCTCTAATGGCTCACAAACACCACAAGAAAGAGGATGATCTAGAAGAGAGAAGGAGAGAGGGTAGATTTCAGCTATAGTAACCTTAGGGTTTCTTGGTGTAGCCGAAACTGAAGCCCTGGGGTCCTTTAAATAGCCGAGCTGCTAGGGTTTCAGCCAAAACCCTAATTGGATAACTTAGGCCCTAAGAAGCTTGAGAACCTTCTGGAATAAGGCCTCCTTGGCCGAAGTTAGAGTGGGCTTCCACTCCTAATTTCGTCCCCCTCATATCCAGGAAGATCCACAGCCCAAAATCAATTATCACACAATTGACAGTTCCAGTCTCCTTTATTTAATTAATCTCTTTTAGCCACAAAATTAATTCTTAATTAATTATTGACTAATATTAATTAAACTATATGATTTCTCCTTTAATATATTATTCATATAATATATTAATAAACCATAATAACCTCTCTCTCTATATATATAAATCATCATGTCAAGTTGCTTTGGTGAAGGCAACCCAAAAGGACCATGCACAGCCGGGTCAAGTACATACCACATATAGTTACGGACTTAGACACTAATCCAACAATATATATATATATATATATATATATATATATATATATATATATATATATATATATATATATATATATATATATATATAATATTGTATTTTTATTGTATTATATGTTAATTTTTATATAAAAATAATAAAATTTAAAACCCACATTTTATTAGCCCAACAGTAGTTTCTTTTGTGTAATGTAGTGTAAATGAAGCCCAACAACTGAGAGTCCTCCTTTCCAAACTCCAAGCAATCGTTTGATTCGTTTCCACTATCCACTGGCCCTAAACCTAATCGCAAAGCCGCAAAATCACAAAGCAGAGTCTCGTCTCGACTGTGGTAGTTCTTCTGTATACTCTCTATCGTTACCGACGCCGACGATATCACCCTTCCGACTACACTTCCTCCGTCTGCAGCAGCTCCGTCTAGCCATCTACGCATCATCCTCCATTCAAGGAGGGACCAGCGAAGGAAAAATCACTTCTCTTCCAAGTAAACCTCGACATTTTTACTAATCTATCTTCTCTCATCATTTCCTTTTGTAATCGTCACTGCATTTGCAAATTTATGTTGTGATTCAGTTTACCTTTTGCTAATTTTTACGGCCTCTAACGTCTACCGATATAACTGGAATACCGTCTGGGGTTCTCGAATTCGTGTTGCTTACCAGGTTTAGTTATCTCACTTTGGAAAATTTTTGATTTTTCGTTATCTTCTGTAATCCATGGTGTATGTTTTTATACATTCAGACACATTGATTGATTTTATGCTTTATAAAACAATATATCACATCATTGAAGAAGCACAAACACTAATGAACTTTTATTTTATCTGAATCATATCATCGCATACATCTTTTGTATGTTACTGATTTACCGATCATTTATGTAGGGCACAACTGATCTTCATTTTATGTTCTTGCAGTTGAAACTGATTTACAATCAGGAGCTCAATACAAGTATGAGGTGCGTATATATTATCTTTACTCAATTAAGTTTATAAAATCTTTGCATAAAAATTTCATATTTCTTATTATCAAATTCACATCAATCTTGCAATCTTTTTGTTTCCACTTACTTTGGATTATATTAGTGGCTTCATGTGCTGCACTTGTCATCCAGTTCTTAGCAGTTAACTTAGGGGTTGTTACTGGTATTCCATTTTTACCATTTTCCATTTTAAATCTTTCTTCCCCTTATAAATCTTTCACATCAATCTCTTAGTTATTATTTCTAACAAAGTATAGTGCAGTTTTTTTTTATTAAATTAGTCTAATGGATTCGATTAAAATGGGCCTAAAAAGCCCAAACCGTGAAACAAAACCAGAGCCAACCATTAGTAACGGTTTGGTTTGGTTCGGTTTTAAATTTTCAACGGTTCGGCTTCGGTTTTTGCTTGACAAAAACCGTTACTAACGGTTTGGTTACGGTTTGACCTAAAAACCGAAAAAACCAGACCGTGAACACCCCTACTATCTGGTTCTGGTGTTAGTGGATTCGCGGGAGCAAGCAGTGCTGAAAATGGGTCATATCACAATGTTCAGAGTTCTTCGATTCTGGTGAGTTTCGTCTTACTGTACCCGTGGGTCGAGGGCACCAATGTCGGCCCACTAGTTTTGGTTATCTGTTAGTAGAAGGATACCTTAGGGACTGTACATAGTCATGTAGGATAGACTGAGGACTTTTGATCAAAGCTCTCTTACCTGTTCCTTGTCTGGTTGTGGTTCTACAGTAGGATAACTTGTCCGGGTGACTATCTCACCTCTGAGTATATACGACCATGTATTCCTTGGATTGTTGATATTTAGTATGCTGCTATGTTGTAGTGATATTTTGTATCTGTGTTTTGGTATTGAGTATGCTGCTATTCTATAGTGATGTAACATCCATAAAATTCAAGCCAATTTAAAACTTTTTAAATCATTTAAAAGAATTCAGTTATTACAATTTGTTTTTAAAATAGTTTAAATCAGAGTTCCCAGAAATCATAATCATCAATCGAGGAAGTGTACGGTCACGCCTTCGCATTCCCGCGGTCATCCGCTGAACCTGAAACAAATAACTGAAAATGTAAGCTCGAAGGCCTAGTGAGTTACCCCAAAATACCAACGCCATACGAATATAACCATATCAAATACAAATACAGCATGCATAATGAGCCAACAGTCTGACTGGACCGAATCCCGGTCCTCAGTCTATCTGGATCGCTCTTCGAGCCATCATCACGTCTGGACCGCCCTCTTCAGGGCCTTCAGCCTATCCGGATCGCTCGCTGGGCCTTCGGCCTGACTAGATTTGCCCAAACCGGGCCTGCAGTCTACCCGTTTCGCGCAGGGTGTCTTGGCCTACTGCACACAGCAAGACCTGCCTCAACCCTTTCCCCAAACCAACAAACATGTGCACACACATATAAACAAGTAAACATGCAGATCTAACAGATCACTAATCATGGAAACCATCCTATAACCAGGATACCGATCTAGCTGATCATGAACATAACAACCATCCTATAATCAGGATACTGATCTAACCGATCTCTAACATAGCAACCATCCTATAACCAGGATACTGATCTAACCGATCTCTAACATAGCAACCATCCTATAACCACGATATATATCATAAAGCATAACGTGTAATAAACCCGGATACAAATCCGAAAAGGGCCGACATTGGTGCCTTAGACCCTGTTGATATAGTGAGGATAACTCACCTCGCAATGCCGATCTGAACTGAAGAACCGAACTCCCGAACCGTTATCTCATCGAAAATCCCGAACTTATGTAGCTTCTAGGGCACAAACCAACTTCATATCTACAAGATTTATCTTCTTCTCCAACTCCTTGATGCAACACCTTCTTCTTAAAACACTCAAGAAACACTCAAAAAGCTCAAACACTCAAGGAAATGGCTAGGGTTTGGGGAAAACGACTCTAAGCAGTGGAGGCTGGGGTAAGGGAGGGTCTTGTGCTCATAATGTTGCGTATATAGTCCTCAAACCCTAAATATTAGGGTTTCCTTCTTCCATGAGTACGCCCAGCGTACACAAGTGTACGCCCAACGTACACAAGTGTACGCCCAACGTACTAGGGCACGCCTAGTACGCTCAGCGTACCCTTATGTACGCGCATCGTACTCCTCCTGATCCTAATAATTGCAATTTAGCCCTTAGACTTTCATGGCTTCACCCTTCTATCCCCAGGGACTATAAATGACAAATCTTGGGATGTTACAATTCTCCCCCACTTAAACTAGGCTTCGTCCTCGAAACCTGCTGCGGCGAACCATTCACGATAATGCTCCCACATCTTGGACTCGGGCTCCCAATACTACTCGGATCGTTTCCGATGTTGCCACTGGTTTCCGTACAAAGTTCAAGTGCTCTCCGACCTGAACATCACCCAGCGATACAACCACCTACTCATCCAATATGCACCCTTTTCAGCTGCCAAACGTGAAAAGCGATGTGAATCCAACCAGACCTTTTCAAAAGGTCTAACCTACATGCCACTTTGCCAACCTGACAAATTCCTGATGATTTAAAGTATCGGAAACCCAACTTTCCCTCTTCCTGAGGTGAACCCTTTGTGCTGACAGGATAAAGTGTCCTTCAGCTCCCAAAATATCATACATAATCAATCAACTAATAAACACAACACTCATGCCTGGCCCAATCAGCCTCGGGCTGGAATACCAAGCATATCAGGTCCAATCAACCATAGGGTCCGGTCCTCCTCAGGATGGAATACCCTAGATTGGAATACCTCTATGATCATAACTCGGGTCTACTCATAACTTGAGATCCAAGGATCTATCCTTGCGTCTCATCCACCATCCTCTGATTCGTCACAACCGAGTGCAACTCCCCCGAATCTCAACAATACATCCAAATCCGAATGCGCTCCTACCAAAGACATAACCAACACAATCTCTATGCCCACATCCTATGACTGGAATACCCTTACATGGTCCTCAGCATAGGTCTGGATTGCATCTGAGCCCACAGCATGAGTCTGTTATGCCCTCTCCGGCCCTCAGCTCATGACCAGAATGCTCCCGATAACCTATCGACACCGTTGTCGTCACTTCAGATGTCCAGCACTCCATCCTGGAGGTATTCACCTCCTCCATTGCCCAATAAGGCCTAATCAATGTACTTTACAACACCAACAAGTGTCACAGTGCTGAAACCTCACCCTACACTATCCACTTGCAGAACAAGTTACTACCCCATAACACATATACACTCAGAACCCGATCATATAACTAACAAAACCCATACAAAGTCTTCAGCATACTCCATCAGCATGTTCAATACTTGGGGACAGACCTACTGATTGCTATAGCATAGCAACATACTCAATACCAGCACATAGATCTACTAACACATACAGAGTCTTCAGCATGACCGGACCACCTCACCAGGCCTTCAGTCTATCTGGACCACTCTCAGAACCTTCAGCATGTCTGGACCGTCACTCTGGGCCTTCAGCCTGTCTGGACCGTTCTCCGAGCCTTCGGCCTGACTGGTACGGCCCACCGGCCTTCAGTCTATCCGGACCGCTCTAAACTGTTGAGCACCTCCCTGGACCGCCCCTCCTGGTGATCTCTCACATGCAGACTGTTCTCACCCACTTGGGGTTCCGAACTCCTGATCCATTCCCTAGACTCCAACCCCGGCCTAACCCTAGGCCTCATGTCGATCATCCACCCTCTCAGAAATTCGTGGTCTGTTCCCTGACCCGCGTGTCTACCATATACGCTAAATAACCTGCACACCCGTGCTGAAAGCACTGCCGAGCCCTGGCAGCTAACAAAACCTTCCATCTATTAATCCAAAAACCCTCAAAGTCGAGCACACCCTTGACCAAAAACTCGAACTGAACTCAATACATAACTAGAACTCCAACCTGCTTCCCCAACTTCTGCTATCAAGCACCAAGAAGACGTGTTTCTTATGCTGAGGAGTTTTATCGAACCCCCAACCAACACAACCCTCAAACCAAGCAGCCACTGGGGCCTCCCTTCTCCCTGTCGGGTTGTGAAACTCATCCCCGTTTCAAAACCTTTCCCGCTTCTGCATCCCGCGGTAACTATCCCCCACTTATATTCGGCTAAGCCTCCACAATACATGAAAATTGGAGGATTCCTAATCCTTCTCACTTCCAAAAGATTGATCCAATGACAACCAACTCTTTCTAACTAGCGCTCTATACTAGCCAATCCTAATTGATCACACACTTCTAAGAACCAAAAGAACACTTCCTGAATCCCAGAGAACCCGACAGTCACTAATGCTTGAGTGACCCCACACTCACGTCCTGAAGACCAAAAGATAGATGCTCCAACTAATACCTCGGCGACGGGCTACTTCCCCTAGTGCTTTCGTCCGTCAATCACGAACGGTTGCTAAAACCACTGAATATTGACAATGTTGTATAACCATCCTGTGGAACCCTATTCGCACACCTCCCACATAATACCCGTTTTCCAAAGGTGCTCCAAACAAGTTTCCCGCTCTCGAGCTCTAGAAATCATTTCATTCAGGGTTCACACCCTGACTCACCCACCTGCTCAAACGTCCACAGCTGAACTGCAGTAGCTGAAGCAACCTCTGCCCTAAACCGGGATACAAACTACTCCCAAGACATAGTCTACAATCCCAAAAGTGCAATAGGCCGCATAATCAATCCTTACCGCCTGATACAAGAGATCCAAGGCAAACCGGACCTCACAAAATACTTATGCCACATCGACCCACCTGCGTTCACCGGCGCTGAAATAATGTCGCCAATCCCTGCAACCAATCGACCCCGAGCTAGAATACAACCTGATCCTGGGGTCACAAGCCTGCTCACTCCTTCGAGCTCGAAAAAAAACTGAAAGGGCACAATCCTTGCCCTATAAAATGACAGTCCAATCCATCAGTTAACCTTTCCACTTCCAGCTGCAAAAAACACAGCTGAACATAATCAACACTCCTTTCCGGAGTCCCCACGAATCACATTCCGGCCTCGAGCAAACCCCTGAGCCTTAAATCTAGAAACTCATGTGATATCCTCTTCCGCTCAACCCGCGGAATGCAACGAGTACAGAATATCTCCCTGATCTCAAGTAACCGCAGTCCTCTGCTCATCAGAATATGTCCCAGAAACAAGTCCCGATACTGGAAAGCTCGACCAACTCCTCCCCCTGCCATCATTACAGCTGTTGCGGCTGCATCGCGCTCGTAGAAATACTCAACCATGGAGGTCTTAATAGACCTAAACATTTTCGGCAACTGTCCCCGGACAATCTTGATCACCTCCTCCCGGATGATATCACTGACACGATCCTCTGAAAATGCTGGCCTATCATGGTTGCCAACTCCCGATCCTAACCTGGATCCAGTCTGAAGACGTCTCAGATAATCCATAACAGGGAACCAACTCCCAACTAAACCCTAGGGGTTGTGACTTCTTTTCTACACGTATGGGTCCTGTGCTTTCAGTAGTACGGGCCCATACTACCTTCCACACCTACCCATATTTGTCTAAAGTATCACCACAACACCCCAACAATATACATAAACATAGCGAGTGCTCCATCCTCACTCCTAGAGGAATGCTAAATATCTCATAACTGGCCTACCGACCTCGCACAATCCACCCATCCACCAACTGCCACACGACCCTCCATTGGTGCTAGTTAACTATTCCATGAATACAATCATATACCGCATGGCTTAAACAATCTTAGACTAAAAGATTTAATCCCAAAACGGTTGGACTCAGACAAGAGCTGCGCAAC
Organism: Lactuca virosa; assembly: GCF_052849685.1. Taxonomy (NCBI): domain Eukaryota; kingdom Viridiplantae; phylum Streptophyta; class Magnoliopsida; order Asterales; family Asteraceae; genus Lactuca; species Lactuca virosa. The sequence continues at coordinate 89,443,827 of NC_136434.1, forward strand.
AGGACCAAATCCCTTACCCTAAGACCATTTAACCCATGTAGCATGTGACTTGGAGTATTCACCCAATAGTTAATTCACACGCGAAAGAGTCATACAACAATCAATGAGGTACTCTACATAAGATAAGACATCAAAGATCAGACAATTCTATCATACGGTTCGTGAGGATCCCTATCTTATCACTAGCATGTTGTTCTAACATATCACATAATCAATAACTGCATGGTATTTTGGGGTCACCTTATTGGCTCCGGCTGATCGTACACTTCACATCCTCTTTTACTTATTTTGAAAACCATTTAAAAATCATTTCGAAAATCTTTTTCCTTAGTTTGAGACTGGATTCACACGAGTGTTTCTCCAATTCACTCAAACCAAGGCTCTGATACCAACTTGTAACATCCATAAAATTCAAGCCAATTTAAAACTTTTTAAATCATTTAAAAGCATTAAGTTATTACAATTTGTTTTTAAAATAGTTTAAACATCAGAGTTCCCAGAAATCATAATCATCAATCGAGGAAGTGTATGGTCACGCCTTCGCCTTCCCACGGTCATCCGCTGAACCTGAAACAAATAACTGAAAATGTAAGCTCGAAGGCTTAGTGAGTAACCCCCAAAATACCAACGTCATATGAATATAACCATATCAAATACAAATACAACATGCATAATGAGCCAACAGTCTGACTGGACCGAATCCCGATCCTTAGTCTATCTGGATCGCTCTTCGAGCCATCAGCACGTTTGGACCGCCCTCTTCGGGGCCTTCAGCCTATCCGGACCGCTCGCTGGGCCTTCGGCCTGACTAGATTTGCCCAGCCCGGGCCTGCAGTCTACCCGGTTTGCCCAGGGTGTCTTGGCCTACTGCACACAGCAGGAGCTGCCTCAACCCTTTCCCCAAACCAACAAACATGTGCACTCACATATAAACAAGTAAACATGTAGATCTAACAGATCACTAATCATGGCAACCATCCTATAACCAGGATACTGATCTAACTGATCACGGACATAACAACCATCCTATAACCAGGATACTGATCTAACCGATCTCTAACATAGCAACCATCCTATAACCAGGATATATATCATAAAGCATAACGTGTAATAAACCCGAATACAATCCGAAAAGGGCCTGCATTGGTGCCTTACACCCTGTTGATATAGTGAGGATAACTCACCTCACAATGCCGATATGAACTGAAGAACCGAATTCCCGAACCGCTATCTCTCCGGAAATCCCAAACTTCTGGAGCTTCAAGGGCACAAACCAACTTCATATCTACAAGCTTGATCTTCTTCTCCAACTCCTTGATGTAACACCTTCTTCTTAAAACACTCAAGAAACACTCAAAAAGCTCAAACACTCAAGGAAATGGCTAGGGTTTGGGGAAAACGACTCTAAGCAGTGGAGGCTGGGGTAAGGGAGGGTCTTGTGCTCATAATGTTGCTTATATAGTCCCCAAACCCTAAATATTAGGGTTTCCTTCTGCCTTGAGTACGCCCAACATACACAAGTGTACGCCCATCGTGTTGGGTTTTGAGCATTCTAACACTCCTATGGTGTACATGCAACCCTAGAAACCTTAGATCTATGTTTTACTAAGATACATGTAAATTTGATTTTACAAGGTTCATAACCTAACTATCATGACATGGGGAACTTTGAAACATAAAAGCTAGTAGAAGAACATACATTTTTGTTGCTTGGATTCCTTGAGAACCTTGTGAGCCTAGCACCTCAAGTGTGATGCCTCAAATGTCTCACACAACACCACAACACTTGGAATATTCACTTATCACTCAAAATCGGCTAGCCCTCTTGTTCTTCACTTAGTGGCCGATTTTTCTTACCATAGGGCTTCTTATATAGTGTGCCACATGTAGGGTTACTCCATGTAAACCCTAATGTGCATGGCTTTTCATATTCCATGATCCATGGGTTTATAACCTCCATGGACTATCCATGGAGAACCTTATGGGTTTTAGCCCAATTCATATAAACCATGGATCATTAGCCCACTATACAAGAATGGATGATTTACACAATCAACCCCATATGTTTAATTAGTCTCCTTTTGATCGCTTAATTAATTCTAAATTAATTCTAGATCAATACTAATTAAATAATATTATTAATATATTAGAACTTATAATATATTAATAAACCTTAAGTGTCCTTTCTCTCATTTGGTCTATCCAAGTATTGCAATGCCATGCAACCCAAATGGACCATGCCAACCGGGTTAAGTACATACCAGAAATAGTTATGGACTTAGACACCTTATCCAACAGTCTCCCACTTGGATAAGTCTAATAACTATAACTGCAAGTATGACTTCAGGAACCGATCAACAATCGTAGCTTTTTCAAGGTCTCGCGGAACTGAGATGATGATGATACGCCATTTAAGATAAGTGATCATATAATCCTCTGTTCTAGATATCGGCCGGGCAAATACATGGAACAATGTCTTACTTATTGTCCAGCAGTTTGTTTCCCGATTTCCGATTTGTTTGACATAGAACTTAATCGAACACATCAATTTAGTTCTGACCGGGCCCGGTACACAGGTCACAACAAAATCATCGAGGGGCCAGATATCACTTCTAATCCAAGAAGGAATAGATAAACTTCGACTCATATGCTTGTTCTACTACTTGTTGAATTATACACAAAGGCACGTTTTATAACATCAAGTTATCAATGCGTTTTCGTACAATCAATGTATAACCAACTCATAGTCAACAACTCATATCTATAGGTTTGAATACTTATATGATATTACCGTCTCACGATCACTCGAGATAAATTCCATGAAGTGATACCAGTGAGCGTGGGTTAAATCCAATACTCAGAACTTATGAGCACTCATGAGTGTTGTAGAAACTCTTGCTATACCCAACATCTTAGACATCTACAAGTCAACTCATGACAGTCTTGATTCATATCTACTTCCAACATACGACTGACTGTGGAGAATTTGAATAATATGATATACCATAACATAATTATTCTGGAAGTCAAAACATGCAAAATGAAATGATAGTAAACGATTGACAGAAGATAGCAACACTTTACTTATAAATAAACAACAACTTTTATTTATCATCAAATTTCAATTACACTTTACAAATTTCAAAGCTATTTAACTACTAAAACTAATATCATCCTTCAGCCCTATGCGCCTCGCATGCTGGAGATGCTTAACCCTACCCAGTCCCTTCGTGAGGGGATCTGTTGGGTTCTCATCCGATGATACCCTCTTTGCCACGAGGAGTCCTTCTTCTATTCGATGTCTGATGAAATGGTATTTTCTGTCGATGTGTCTGGATCTCCCATGATCCCTTGGTTCCTTGGCTAAGGCAACTGCACTTTCACTATCACAGAAAATCTCCATAGGCTCCTTTATAGCTGGTACAACCCCAAGGTCTCCAATGAAGTTCTTTAGCCATATAGCCTCCTTTGCTGCCTCGCTTGCCGCTATATACTCTGATTCGCAAGTTGAATCAGCCACTGTTTCTTGCTTGGAACTTTTCCAAAAAATTGCTCCTCCGTTTAAGGTAAAGACCCAGCCTGACTGAAAGCGGAATTTATCCCTATCATTCTGAAAGCTAGCATCACTATACCCTACTACTCTCAAGTCATCACTCCCACTGAGGGTAAGGACCCAGTCCTTAGTCATCCGCAAGTACTTGAGAATGTTCTTTACCACAGTCCAGTGAGCCTTTCCAGGGTTCCCCTGATATTTGCTGACCATGCTCAACGTAAAGGCCACATCAGGACGAGTACAAGTCATAGCATACATGATCGAGCCTACAGCGGAAGCATACGGTACTCGACTCATCTCAGCTATCTCAGCCTCTGTACTCGGGCTCTGAGTCTTACTCAATTTGGCGTTACTCTGGATCAATAACTCTTCTATCTTGGAATTCTGCATGCTGAACCTATTCAGCACCTTATCTAAGTAGGTACTCTGACTAAGTCCAATTAGTCTTTTACTCCTGTCTCTCAAAATCCTTATCCCTAGGATATAGGCAGCTTCTCCAAGGTCCTTCATAGCGAAACACTTCCCAAGCCAGGACTTCACTTCCTGCAGAGTTGGGATGTCATTTCCTATGAGTAGTATGTCATCCACATACGATACCAAAAAGCTAACTATACTCCCACTAGCCTTGACATATACACAGGACTCATCTTCGCTACTCGAAAAGCCAAACTCTTTGACTTTCTCATCGAAACAAAGATTCCATCTGCGAGGTGCTTGTTTCAATCCATGGATGGATTTCTTAAGCTTACACACTCTATTAGGGTACTCAATGCTGACAAAACCCTCTGGCTGACTCATGAAAACATCCTCAGCCAACTTTCCATTAAGGAAAGCGGTTTTGACATCCATTTTCCATATTTCATAGTCATGAAATGCAGCAATGGCTAGCATAACCCTAATAGAATTAATCTTTGCTACTAGTGAAAAGGTCTCATCATAATCAACTCCCGGAGTTTGAGAAAAGCCCTTTGCAACCAGTCGCGCCTTATAAGTGTGTACATTACCATCCATGTCGGTCTTCTTCTTGAAGATCCATTTGCACCTAACTGTCTTACGACATGGTACATTGTCAACCAAGTTCCAAACTTAATTGTCATACATGGACTGTATCTCGCTGTCCATAGCCTCTTTCCATTTAGGAGCCTCAGGGCCTGCCATGGCTTCCGAGTAGCTGCTAGGTTCATCCAGACTTACCAGTGTGCTATCACTGATAAGTGTATCACCTTCCACAGTAATTTGGAAACCATAGTAATGCTCAGGTGCATTCCTAACTCTCGTGGAACGTCTCAGAGGTACAGACTATTCTGTCGGCTCAACAGGAGTTTCCTTCTCAGGTTGATTGCTAGGGTTTGAGGTTCCTTCACCACTTGACTCTTGAATTTCTTCAAGGTCAATTTGCCTCCCACTGTTTCCTTGGCTTATGAATTCTCTCACGCGAAAGAATCCTCTCCTTGCTACAAAGACCACATTATCACTGGGTCTGTAGAAGAGGTAACCAAAGGAATTATGTGGGTAGCCGATGAAAATACACCTCTCACTTCGAGGTTCGAGCTTATCGTGAGTCTCGCGCCTCACGAAAGCCTCGCAACCCCAAATGTTGATGTGGTCTAGATTGGGAACTTTTCCATTCCACATCTCATGAGGTGTTTTGGCAACCTTCTTTGTAGGGACTAGATTAAGGATATAGGTGGCAGTCTCTAAGGCATACCCCCAAAATGAGATTGATAGCGAAGCTCGACTCATCATGGAACGAACCATATCCAGCAAGGTTCGATTGCGCCTCTCAGCCACACCATTAAGATGTGGTGTCCTGGGAGGTGTCAATTGTGAGACAATCCCACATTCCTTAAGATAGTCAAGGAACTCTGTACTAAGATACTCACCACCTCGATCGGATCGAAGCATCTTAATGTTCCTGCCCAACTGATTCTCCACTTCCTGTTTAAACTCCTTGAACTTTTCAAAGGTTTCTGACTTATGCTTGATTAAGTAGACATATCCATATCTACTATAATCATCAGTAAAAGTCACATAGAAGTGGTTAGCATCCCTTGTGCCGGTTCTGAAGGGTCCACACACATCAGTATGTATGAGATCCAACAAACCCTCACCCCTAGCACAAGAACCAGTAAAGGGTGACTTTGTCATTTTCCCAAGTAAACAAGATTCACAACTATCATCCGACTTTAGGTCAAATGACTCCAAGACTCCATCCTTTTGGAGTTGGCCTATGCGTTTCTTGCTTACATGTCCAAGACGACAATGCCATAATGATGCTTTATCCAAGCTAGTGGAAGAATCGATACACAACACATTATTTCCTAGGTTATCTACAACCGACACAGTTTCATACACACCATCACAAGGTAATGCTTTAAAATAAATAAATTTTTTAAAGAAAGCATTAATACCACCACATTCATTATCAAACGAAAAGGTAAAACCTTGATTGTCCAAACCATGAAAGGAAATAATATTTCTCGCCATTTCAGACGAGTAACAACATTTATTCAAATCTAATGTAAACCCATTACTTAGCAACAAAGAATAAACTCCAATCTTGGTGACAGGTGAATACCACAACCTGTATCAAGGACCCAAGAATTAGAATAGGGTGAGTTATTAGACAATATAGTGTATATACCTGCATGGTTGGGTTTTACTTTCCGATCCTTAACATCTTGCAGGTACTTTGGGCAGTTTCGCTTCCAGTGCGACTTTTCACGACAATAGAAGCATTCAGCCTCTTTAGGGTTAGCAGAAGGAGTGACAGAACCTTTCTTGGTTCCACTTGAAGAGGAGCCATCAAGGGACTTTCCCTTAGTACCCTTCGAAGGGCTCTTCCTCTTCTTTCCTTTGCCTTTCCCGATTACCAAGACAGGGGCCGCGGTAGGAGTAGGAGTGGTAACAACCGATTTACCCTTAAGACCACTTTCGGCGGTCTTCAAGAGTCCTTGAAGTTTGCTGAGTGTAACTTCCTCCTTGTTTATGTGGTATGTCATTCGGAATTGATCATAACACAAAGGTAAGGAGTGCAAAATGATATCAATTGCCAACTCCTCGGGGAAGTTCACATTCAGTTTCAACAAACGGTCCACATACCTTTGTATTTTCTGCATGTGGCCCGTGATGGATTCACCATCCTTCATCCGGGTTGTTATCATGGAGGAGATGATTTCATACCGCTCTTGACGAGCACTCTGATGGTAGCGGTCCATCAAGTCCTGGTGCATCTCAAAAGGGTAATAGTCCTCATAGGACTTTTGGAGCTCGGCTGTCATTGTGGCCAACATGAGACATGCCACCTTAGTGGCATCTCTCTCATGTGTCTGGTATTCAGCGGTCTCCTCAATAGTAGCAGATGACTCATCAAGTTCCTTATGCTCCTTGTCGAGGACATATTCCTTGTCCTCATACCGAGTGACCATCCTGATGTTCCTGATCCAATCCATAAAGTTGGATCCATCAAAGATGACTCTCCCATAAAGGTTCATGAGAGATAAGGAGTCGGTAGGGTTTGAGCCAGAAGCAGCATTGTTGGAAGACATATGAAAAGAAGAAAGACAAGTTTAGATTAGATATCAAGATAGTCCTTAATAAGACACCCAAATGTAATATTAAGGCTAGGACCCAACACAATATTTTATAACTTAGAAGAGGGATGTCGTAATCCAAGCTATAAAATATTTGAAGGTAGGAGAATGACGATTCACCAATTTCCACCATGAAAAACGAAATAAATTATTAGGTTTTAATTGGTTTTGAAACTCCTAGATTCTTTGAGATTCATTGAACTTTTCAATGGCATGTTTCAATCTCGAGTGTGCCCTTCAAGTTTTGTGACTGGGATGCCGAGGATCAAAAAAACAAGGTGTGAAGTAACCATGCAAATTACTTGGTACTCTTAATGTTTATCACTCAATCGATGTGCCGGTTAACCACACGCGCTCCACCGACCTATGATAAACCTTAATCCACCCTTTGCCTACCTTGTTAAGTCCAGGTTAGTGTGTCGGTTAACCACACACGCTCCACTAACGACTTAATCAAAGTGCAAAATGTAATTTCATGGGTTAGCACCTTATTCACATTTTCCTAAAGTAACTAAGATTGGGAATTTATAAAAGCATTTAGTTACTTTATAATCATCATACTTTTAATGAGGATTAAAGTCATTGTCCTACCCGTTCGGCTAACGACCCTCCACCAGTCAAGAAAGCGGTGGGTGAGAGTGGACACCAATTAAGCTGCCATTTTATAGGCAACAACCTTATACCCCCTATAGACCGGCTTCGTGAATGAGGCCTGCTAACGGTAAAACGACTTGTTCTTATACATATATATAATTAAGTTATAATTTTATAAAGTATAAGGGTTGAATTTTAACTTTTAAAATTCTAAGGGTTGGAACTGAAGTTTTTAAAGCGACTTTACATGTTCCAAAACTTGAGGGCAAGTTTTGTAACTTTCAAAACTTTTCATCTTTCATAACTTATGAGTTAATGGTTTATTAATATGAGAGACTTTTCATTTTATGTAACCTATGTGTTTCTTTAATGGACTTTAAAAGAGTGACTTTTGCTAATCCATAACTTGAGGACAAATTATGGATTCCATTAAAACACATAATGATCAAGAATTAAACTAACAAGCAAGTTGCAAATAATTCTTATGATCTTCTAAACTCATAAGTGTATGAATATTCATATCAACAATTTCAAGAATCATAAATAAACCATACAAGACTTGAAATTTTGATAATAGCCATTGAAAATGGATTAGCATAACCATTACACCATCTAAAACAAGTTTTATAAGACCAAAACAGTTTAGGGTAATGTTTCTAGTCCATTTCCAGCAACAAAACTCGAAAATATGCACTCTGGGCATTCTACTCGTCGAGTGCATGAACCTAATCGACGAGTAGGATGATTTTAGGCATGGACTCGTCGAGTCCCCCCATGGACTCGGCGAGTTCACTCATCAGATTGCATATTTTTCGACTTTTTTCAACAATTTGCATCAAGTATCAAGAAAACAAGCCTAGGCTCTGATACCACTGTTGGGTTTTGAGCATTCTAACACTCCTATGGTGTACATGCAACCCTAGAAACCTTAGATCTATGTTTTACTAAGATACATGCAAATTAGATTTTACAAGGTTTTTAACCTAACTAGCATGGCATGGGGAACTTTGAAACATAAAAGCTAGTAGAATAACATACCTTTTGTTGCTTGGATTCCTTGAGAACCTTGTGAGCCTAGCACCTCAAGTGTGATGCCTCAAATGTCTCACACAACACCACAACACTTGGAATAACCTTAAAAGAAGTTCACTTATCACTCAAAATCGGCTAGCCCTCTTGTTCTTCACTTAGTGGCCGATTTTGCTTACCATAGGGCTTCTTATATAGTGTGCCACATGTAGGGTTACTCCATGTAAACCCTAATGTGCATGGCTTTTCATATTCCATGATCCATGGGTTTATAACCTCCATGGACTATCCATGGAGCACCTTATGGGTTTTAGCCCAATTCATATAAACCATGGATAATTAGCCCACTATACAAGAATGGATTATTTACACAATCAACCCCATATATTTGATTAGTCTCCTTTTGATCACTTAATTAATTCCAAATTAATTCTTGATCAATACTAATTAAATAATATTATTAATATATTAGAACTTATAATATATTAATAAACCTTAAGTGTCCTTTCTCTCATTTGGTCTATCCAAGTATTGCAATGCCATGCAATCCAAATGGACCATGCCAACCGGGTCAAGTACATACCATAAATAGTTATGGACTTAGACACCTTATCCAACACAGTGTACTAGGGCACGCCTAGTACGCTCAACGTACCCTTATGTACGTGCAGCGTACTCCTCCTGATCCCAGTAATTGCAATTTAGCCCTTAGACTTTCATGGCTTCACCCTTCTATCCCCAGGGACTATAAATGACAAATCTTGGGATGTTACAAGTGATATGTTAGATCTGTGTTATGGTATCGAGTATGTTGTTATGATTTAGTGATCTGTCTCTTGGTATTGCATATGTTGCTTTGCTGTAATAATCTGTAGAACTGTATGTTATCTGTGCTTGTTGGTCATCACTTATGGAGTGCCCTTAGGGATTATCTGTGGTCATGTAGGATAGCCTGAGAACTCTTGGTCTAGGCTATCTTGCCTGTTCCTTGTTTGGTTGTGGCTCTATAGTAGGATCATCTGCTCGGGTGGCTATCTTATCTCTGGTTACTTATGGTTACGCATTCTATGGAGGTTAGCTGGTAGCAGGACTGTACGATGTGAGAGGATTAGTAGGTGGTAGTGAGTTGTATTATTTTTGTTTGCATGTATTATGTGCCTACTTGATCATGATTTTTTATATGTTGACATGTGTTTCAGTTTGGGTTGAGGCGGTCCTGCTTTGTGCTATAGGCCAAGATACTCTGTGCGGTCTGGCTGTAAGCCGAAGACACTGAGGCTCGGGAGGAGCGGTTGGGGTTGAGGCGGACCAGTGTAGATTGAAGGCCAAGAGACCATGGCGTCCCTGATAGACCGTAATAGTGTCATATTTATACATATTTCTAGGCAATACATTAATACATTTTAAGTTATAGTTTAGTTAATTGCGAAGATATTTGGTACTTATAATGTTTAAATTATATTTTGCAGCCAAAAGTGGACATTCTCGAAGAAAATGATTGAAACCGACAAAATTTGGATACTTGGAGGACTGGAGCTGAAAAAGATACAAAAAGGATGTTGCTGGACAACTTCACCCCTCGTCAATATTTTGACCATATCTCATGACTCGTAACTCCGATTGTCGAGATTCAAAATGATCTGAAAACTAAACAAAATTTCGGACGGATGTTGTTTTCATGCCAAATGCTAATTCCCAGTTCTCACGACGTGAGGAGTATAATTTCACGACGTGAGATTGATTCTTCTAGAAGATAGCTACGCGGAATGCAGTTTCCTTGCCGAACACGAATTCTACTGAGATCATGACGTGAGACACTAATTCTCACAACGTGAGATGCGATTTTTAGAAACTATAAATATCCCTTAGCATATCGACTTTGGGGAGGTTGGATCTGATTTCATGGATTTATAATCGAGCTTAGAGGTCAGAAAAGTGCGAAAAACACGCTTTGGAAGGAGAGATTGTTTGAAGATCGAGAATTTGAAGATTAAAACACTACATTCGGTTTGCGTTAATTTAATCATGTTAAGTTCTTATGAACTTATGTGTTTACTTTCAGATATGAGTAGCGAAATTAGTAGACTTTCGTTTAGTTAGATGAAACCTTAATATTATGTGCTAGTTTTCTTATTTTATGGATTATATGAATTTGGTTTATGCATGTGTTTGATTATCATTACCTAACATGTTAAAGTATGCATCTTTGTTGCTTTAATTCAAGTTAAGTGTAGTTTAGTGACCATTAAATTGCATGAACTTGTTTACATAGTAGTTTAGTGACCATTAAATTGCTAGAGCTAGGATTAACCTAATCTTAGTTAAGTAATAAAGGTAACATCTTTAGCTGTGTTAGAGAACATAATTGTGACCATAATTGTGTTTGATTAATTGTCTTTACCATAGATGATTATCTAGATATATCTTACATAGCCCAATTATCATTAATAACTAATTCTGTGTTTGCTAATGTAAGACCTTACGTAGTAGTTCATGAATTGGTAAAAATATTAGTAGATTTGACCAAATTGATAATTACATATAAATTGGTAACCAACTTTATTAATCCATAAATAAGAGGTACCCATAGGAAAAAGGTGGATTCGAAACTAAACGAAAGTGTTTTTAATATATTGATTACAACTGTTTTTGTTGAGTGTTTAAGTTTGTCTGAACTTGCAAAATCTGATAAAAAAACCAATTAGTTAATTAAATCTGTTCCCTGTGATCGACACCCGACTTACCTAAACTATTCTATAATGCGACTAGGTACACTGCCTAGGTGCATTTTAGCTAGTTAAGTTCGTTGGCTTATAAATTTAAAACTAGTAGGTACTTTTGCACACATCAGACTGCAAGCCTGAGAGGCGTACCTGTCAGGCCAAAGGCCCAGAGAACGGTCGAGATAGGCTGAAGGCCCGGTGAGGCGTTCCCGTCAGGCTGAAGGCTCTATACATATGTTATTTGTTAAACTTTGTGTATTTGTTTTTAAATTTATGTATTTGTTAAACTTTATGTTTTCAGATTTTATATATAAATTTGAAAACTTTCATATCACAATATGATTATTAGGCTAGCACAAATAATATATCTTTTGTGTTATGAGCATGATTTATTATAAAATAAAATGTTGTTTGAAAAGTAATAAACATGGTAAAAAAAACTTGTTTCCATTTTATTGTTTAATACAACCAAACAAGAGAAACGATTAATAGAAACGTTTCTTAGATGCATTCTTTGTTGATTTTGGTAACATAATTTCATTCCTTAACAATATTCGTAACAAAACATCAACGATTAATTTACTCCAAAGCAAAATAGCTACGAAATTGATTTTGGTAGCAAATTTCCGTAGCAACATAACTATGAATTATAATTACTTAGCAAAAATGCTACCGAATTTAGTTTTGTAACAAAAATTATTACAAAATAGCAATGAACATTTACTCCATAGCAAATCATCCATGAAACTGATTTTTGTAGCTAATATCTATTGCTGAATAGCTACAAAATATTAACTCCTAACAAAATTCGTAACAAAAGTTGCAATGGATATTGGCTCCGTAGTCAAAATTCAATGAGTTTTATTGTCGTGGCAAATTTTCATAGCTAAATAGCTATGAATTTCAACTCCTTAGCAAATTTGCTATGTAATTTAATTTCATAACAAAATTCCTAACAACTTAGCTAGGATTTTTTTTTTCCATAGCAAAACAAGCAACATAAATAAAATTCCGCAGCATAATTCCGGAGGTAAATAGCTAGGAATGATACTTCCATAGCAAAGCAACTATGTAATTGTTTTTCGTTGAAAAATTCTGTTGCATATTAACCACGATAATTAATTTCATAGCAGCAGTACAACGGAAAGTGTTTTCGAAAAAAATTCCGTTGGAAAATTGCTACGAAAGTTGTTTCCATAGAAATATCAGTAGTATAATACCAACGGATATGAAGTCGGTAGCATTTTCCCTAGCAAGTCCAATGCTCGCTACTGGAAATAAATTCCGTAGACAATGTGGTAGCAACCTTGCTATGGAACGACATTCCATAGCACGATCCATTGCAGATTAACAATGAAAATACGTTCCATAGCGCCCTTCCCTAGTAAAAATCGTGTTTTTCTTGTAGTGTGAGGATTACTTAGGTAACATTGACTAATTTAAGAAATATAGTTTCTAAGTTCATAGATGAACTGATTATCCTATTTACTGAACTTTTGCAACTTGGATTCTTCCCCTTTCTTTTCTATTGTTCATAGAGTGCGACATCAAAACCCGACTCCTGGAGCATAAATGTTTGATGATATCATTGACATGACTAAACAGTAAATTATGGTGATGTTAGTGATTTAGGTGAGGATTGTAGTCCAGTAAATCTTCAAGGCAACATTAGATGAACACGATATTCTAATTTCACCTATAAAATCGGTAATTTTCCACATCATCATTTTTTTTTCTCTGGATTCTTCATTCTTTCTTGATGTCAAAGCAATCATCTTTATTTACAGGTGAAAATAAAAATGATCCATTGGCAGTGTATGCGGGGGATATCATGATTGTAAGTCTTTCTAAGCTTGTTTCTTAACTGCTAGCTTTTGTTCCTTTTATGTTATTCTGGATGCAATAAGTTGTTTTTCTTAATATTGTTTCTGGCTTTTTTGTTTTCATTTGTGAAATTGCAGGTGAATGTCAATTTGGTTGGATTTCCTGCATTGGTTTTGTCATGTGGATTTGTCCAAAATGCCCTTCCTATTGGTGTTCAAATGATTGGGGTTGCTTTTGATGAGGTGGGAATATTTTCTTGATAACAATAATTTTCATATTCACATTGTAACGTCTCATTTTTAATTAAGGTAAAACTTCACATTTATAGAAACCAAGTTAATAAAAACCATTTGTTCCAAAATACATTTATTTAAAAATCAGAGTAACATAGTAAACGCGGAATCTCCATTGCTGCTGATGAATGTGTACAGTTACGCCTTCGCTTTCCCACGATCATGACTCACTGGTACCTGAAAAACATTTAATCCACCACTATAAGCCAAAACTTAGTGAGTTCCCCCAAAATACCACACACCACAATATACATACAATGAATATACATACAATACATGCACACCGTGCCCACAACATGAAGACTAGATTACCCCCGGGCCCACAACATGAAGAATGGATTGCCCGGGCCCACAACATGAAAACTAGATTTCCCCCATGCCCACAACACGAAGACTGGATTGCCCCTGACCCCACAACTTAAGACTGGTTTACCCCCACCCGACCCAAAGCTTAAGACCGGATTGCTCCTGGGTTTGTTGGCCTACAACATAAAGCAGGACCGCTGTAACCCACCCCACCACAATATGTAGACATATAAAACAAGTAATTAACCAAGTAATCACATAAAAACACTTAAATATCCACCCTAGTCTACTTGTCTAACAGCTCACTACCGCAATACCCGGCCTCATACAGTACAACACCACTACTGACAGATCTCTAAGGAATGCATAACTATATGTAACCAGATGTGAGATAGACATTCGAACATGAGATCCCACTCTAGAGCCACAACCAAACAAGGAACATGCAAGAAGCCTAGATCAAGAGTTCTTAGGCTATGTATTGCAGTGCATATCCTTGTATGTTAGGATATAAGAGTAGTAGTATGTTGGTTGGAGTACCAGTAGGTTGGTGATCGTCTAGTGGAGGAAACTCACCTGAGTCGGAGACACAAGAAACACAACAACATGCTTACTCTCTATACTGATTTCTCCCATGAACCAACTAGCACCAAAACACGTTAGAACCTTAATCAATAACTCAATTCCTTCAAGTTTGACCCAAATTCAAACTGGTCAAAAAGTCAACAATCAACGACTCCCCACAACGTGGCAAGCTCTTGGTCACGTCGTGGCCAGCTAAAGATAAAATAGTAGAGCATCTAGGAATCGTTACAACGTGGCAGGCCTTTGGCCACGTCGTGAGATCTGGCAGATTGCCAACTTTTCCATTAAGTGCATAATCCCTTAAGATCAAAGCCCAAAATCTCAGATCTACACTTTCATACTGACTTAATAGATAAAGTTTCCAACTTTACCCATTAGAACTTCATATTAAGGCTAGATCTAACAGTATAAGTCCATTAAGTCCTTAATGAGGCTATAAATTGAGCATGGACACAAGATACACCAATCATGGTCCTTTTTCTTATTTCGTAGAAGTCTAATGACCTAGAGAAGCCATTACAAGCTCTGGAGTTTTTCAAACTCCAAGTGCATCCAAGGAAAGTACCAAAATCATACAAAAAGGATCCAAACTTGCATCAAGAAGAACATAAGTCAAGATGAGAGCTTTATAACTTCAAACACTCAAAATTTTGAAGAATATAGTGGATCAGAGTTCCCTCCTTGGTCCCTTGGACCAAGATGGACTTCTCCTTTCTCAAGCTTTACCCAAAATCCAAAGATTAAGCTCTAAATCAAGAAATCAAGCCTTCATAGCTTCATGGAGGCTAGGGTTTTGTTTGTAAGGGATGGAGGTTGAGGAGGATGCCCTGAAACTTGAGTTTAGGGGCTTAAATATGGAGGAAACCCTAAAATATCATGGGCTTGGGTTGCAACAACTGCCACGTCGTGGAAAACATCAGATATGCGATTCATCCATTTCACATGCCACGTCGTGGTGCTCCTTTCACCACGTCATGTCATAATATTTTTCCCAAAAACTTTACCTTTGACCCATCAAGACCTTTAACCGACCTGTTCCGGGAAATGGGTGTTACACACATGTTACATGTCATGGGCCTAATAAACATGGAATTGTATTTCTTATTACATCGTTATACTTTGATGTACAACGATATGTTTTTCTTATGACTAGACATAGAACTTTTGTTGTAAGTATACATCAACACACATGAAGTGGGTGGCAATGTGGTGGATACTTAGGATAGAGAAGAATGTTAATTGCACCGTTGAAGCCTATAGTTTTCTATGCAGTCAAACCCGACTTAATGGTGTTAATAATGAATCCTCTCATTAGATTCGGTCATGTCTATATGTATTTGAATTACTTATTATTATTATTATGATTATTATTATTATTATTATTATTATATAGCCACTAACCAAAGAAAATCCATTTTTTTTAAATCTAAACATATGACAGACAATTTCATACAAGTATTTACCGCTATGCTATTAGAATATGTCTATTTATACTGCATACTTGCATTTATCTCTCTTTTTATGCATTTCAATTGATAAAAGCTAATAAAAGTTGAACATTTATGGTAAAACCATGGACACCACAATTATTGTTGACATGATGAGTATGAAGTGTATGTCATGTTCCTAGTAGGAAGTCGGAGAAAGCCCACTTATACGTTAAAATGAAATAAGTTTACTTATAAATATCTATATTTATAAATATATATGACCATATTTCTATTTCCTTACTCTTGAAGGGTTTGATGGTGTTTCAGGTAAGTTCTGTCCGAGGAACTGTTAGGATTATAGAACTTGCAAGACCTAGTTATTGTTTGAAAAGGAAATCAACTATTTATAATCTTCTATTTTCTTTAGCGAGTCATTTCTGAAATGTGATTTTCAGTACTTGATCACTGTTTTGTTTAACAAATCACAATTAGGTAAGTTCACAATGCAATTGATAGGTTTTCTTGGGGGATTTCGGCAATAAGATATTATATTCAGATTCCAACTATTTTGCCTGCTATGTTCGACAATTAAAAGTATGTGGATTGAGGGGTGTGGCTATCTTTTTTTTAATAACACTTCGAATGGAGGATGCATTTTAATTGGCAAAAATAAAAATTCAATTGTAAAGTGGTTTTTATATATAGAATTGTACCTTGTGTTACTCTCTCTCTCTCTAATTAATTGCATCTTACTTTCATTGTTTCTGTCTTTTTCAGATTCTTGAGACAAATGAAAATATTATTATATGTTCGGTAAACATTGGGTTGTTTTCATTTGTGACCAGACTAGACGTCAAATGGTCGACCTCATTTTGGACTTGAGTAGTCAATTCTTTTTTGGCTGGTTGTATGACTATCTTTCGAGTAAAATTTATCATTTATAAATTGTCAATGCTATTTAGTTGAATCATGTGTTCATGTACATTTGTAAAAAATTACAACTTTTCATTTCTAATTCTTATTGATTTCGTTTTTTCTAGCATGATTTTTTTATAATTGTTTAGATGTAGTAAATTATTTGTGAAAAAAAACTAATCTCTCTCTTTTTTTTTAATAAATTGCATCTTACTTTCATTGTTTCTGTCTTTTTCAGATTCTTGAGACAAATGGAAATATTATTATATGTTCGGTAAGCATTGGGTTGTTTTCATTTGTGCTAGGCTAGAAGTCAAATGGTCGACCTCATTTTTGACTTGAGTAGTCAATTATTTTTTGGCTGGTTGTATGACTATCTTTCGAGTAAAATTTATCATTTATAAATTGTCAAAGCTATTTAGTTTAATCATGTGTTCATGTATATTTGTAAAAAATTCCAACTTTTCATTTTTAATTCTTATTGATTTTGTTTTTGCTAGCATGATTTTTTTTTATAATTGTTTAGATGTAAACTATTCGCATCCGTCGCTTAACACGGATAACGGCTAGTATATACCTTCTATAAACAGAAATTAGTGTATTTTAGATATCATTTTATCCTACTCTTTTGAGAAACAAGTTGAAAAGTAAATGAGGGTAACCACTCAACTACCAAATCATACTTTTAATTTAATGTTATGGACATAAAATTTCTAGCTCATCAATGCATCCTTATAAAAATGTATATAATTTTTGAATTATAAACTATTATTATTACATATGGAACGTAACTATTTAAGATTATATAAAAACCATAAATAAATGCATAACAAAAGCGTTATAAACATCAGGGCGCGTATTAAATATGCGACATAACTATTCTTTAATACTATAGTAAGTTATAAAGTGCTATAAAAGTTATGGCGCGTATTTAAAACTCCGCGTCAAACTTCAAAAGTTACAAATCCCATTAGCCCTTGAAAGAAATTTACCCACAAAAATGACCACATTAACACAACTGTGGAATAAATATTTATACACTGCCTATAAAAGTTGCAAATTGTATTGTACTTTTATTTCCATATCCAGAAAAGGGTTTGGCCCAAGAAAGTAAAATATGTAAGAAAGTGATACCCACTTGTATAAAAAGATGAGATCGGATACCCATTTCTTGTATACAAACAGTGTCAAAAACATCAAAGAAAAGCAATGGCTTCTTGGCATAAGATGGTAGTGTTGATCTTCTTGATGGCAATGGCAAAATCATATGGTGTTGAAGATAAAGTGAAGGTCTCATTATACTATGAATCTTTATGCCCATATTGTGCAAACTTCATTGTGAATCAACTGGGTAAAGCTTTGTATGAAGGAAACCTCGTCTCCATTGTAGATCTTAGGATGATACCTTGGGGTAATACTCAATTTGCTCCTAACAATGCTTGGATTTGCCAGGTAAAGTACAACCTTTATTGCAAGAAGTACTCGTCACTGTGTTGTTGTTAATGCTTTGGATCTTTCGATTTATATATGTTGGAAAATGAAATATCTTGTATGTCGTGTCATAATTACTGCTTGTGTTTTGTGTGATACACACGGTATAGTTCTAATTTAATTGTTATTGCAGAGAAATAGTTGAATACATTTATTAAGTGGTTTGAAGAGTTGAAGTTATAAGATATTGTTAAAGCGATAAAAGTTTTTTACGTTTATTTGTGTTTTTTATAAATAATTATTCTGTGAAATTCCACTGATCATGTATTCATGTTACTTATTTTGCAGCATGGCCCTGATGAATGTTTGATTGATATGGTGGAGGCTTGTGCAATCGACTTGTTGCCTCACTCGGTATGATTTAAGCTCTCTTTTTTTATTTCATTGTTTATATAATTTATGGGTCTCAAGAAAATACATGCATATCAATAAAATGATCGAATACAATGTTGGAATGAAGAATATATTGTATCATTACTTTTTTGAGTTTTTTCATCCGCATTTTAACGCTAAAAATCTGTGAATATATTCATTTTCATGCACAAATCTTTTTATTTTTTCATGACTAAAATTCTTGTCATTAAAAGATATTTAAAGCATCTACTACATGTGATTATATATTCCAAATAATTATCTAGTAAATAGTAACCAAATATTTATATGAACATAAAAAGAAATATTCCATTTGACAATTATTTGATATATGATTTAAAGAAAGGGTTTTATAATGTGTTCAAATATATAAATTAAAGTCAAATAATTATCTAATGTTTCAAAATGAGTCAATTATTTTAGATATGGTTAAATACATAAATATATTTGACACACTTTAAGCTAATTCGAACGGCTTATGTGCATTTTAGACCATATGCCTTTTTTATTCACCACATTCAACATTGAAAACTTTTGACAAATTTTAATGCCAAAATTACTTTGTATGAAATAGATGAAGATTAAAGTATGTTACTATTATATATAAAAGTCATTAAATTGTCGAAAATGCTAAATGACCCCGTTGTTAGTATGAACATTTAGTCCTCTTTGGCAAATAAGCTAGCTTATTATAATTTGTTGTTTGGTAAAATCACAAAACTAATTTATTTTAACTTATGAACTAGCTTATAAGTCAGCTTTGATAAACTAATTTGAGATAGTTTTTGACAAAGATTAT
Organism: Lactuca virosa; assembly: GCF_052849685.1. Lineage (NCBI taxonomy): Eukaryota > Viridiplantae > Streptophyta > Magnoliopsida > Asterales > Asteraceae > Lactuca > Lactuca virosa. Next base: position 89,463,334 of record NC_136434.1, read on the forward strand.
GGAGTTTTTTCATAAATATTTTAAATATGTCCTTAATTTTATTTATTTATTTATTTTTTTTTAGTTATACATGTAAATGTCTATTTATGTCATTTTACATTGCAATTTAGCTTATAAACTACTGTTTACAAGTCAATATTAATTCATAAGCTAGCTAATTAACTACCACCTATTTTTCAGCTAAAAACTAGTTTTTCAGCTAATTTGTCAAATATGGTCTTAACCCTCATAAACCACACCCTTGACTTTGACTTGAATGTCTATAATTTAAATGTGAGACCTCGTTTATACACTTATACTTGTTTCATAAATGAATTTTGTATATAGGGACTATGGTTTGAAATGATCAAGTGTATTGAAGAATTGAATTTGCAAGGAAAACATGGTGAATGGAAATCTTGTATGAATTCACTCAAAATTCACCCACAACCCATCACGGATTGTTACCAAAGTAGAAAAGGTGTTGATGTAAGTACTTCCATTCCCATGCTTCACCATTTTACTTTGTGCGTTACCTTTTAAACTTTTAACTTCAACATGTGACTTTGAATGCATTTTCCAACATTTAAAAAATATGGACAAAATAGTACTTAAAAATGATTAACAATAGCTAGTATCATATTGTTTATTTATTTATGTATTATATATTTTTCTTTTATGTTTTGTTACCATTATGTATAAGTTTTTTTTTAATCAAAATAATATTTAGTTATAACATTGTACTTCTAATCTTTTTTGTTATGACATTATATTTTGAGAAATCTATATAATCATATAGATACAAGTTAGTTTCCGTTTGGATGACTTTGCTATATTTGGATATATTTTTTAAAATTTAGTGTTGTAATAAGAAAAAAAAAACAAATTAAAATATTATGCACTTTTGGTAATTTCAATAGATTATACACGATAATTGGTTTGGAAATGTACTTTTAATGTTTTGAAAAACTCTAATCACTTAAACAACTACAATTTAGGCGATATTGTTTGTCTAGTGTCAAACAATATAAATAAATAAATATTGTACTAGTAATCAAAGAGTCTTTGGCCTAGCGGATTCTCAAATGAAAAGTCATGGGTTCAAATCTCATTAGGAGACATATTTGGTTTTTAGGAATATGTTAGTTTGCCGGTTCTAAAAAAATTAACTATTGAACTAGAATCAATTTGCACTCTAGATATCGGTGGTTAATTAGAATTGAAATTACAAATCATCTACTAATATCATACAATACAATACATTCATGTTTTGATCATGTGATGCCAGCTTGAACTAAAATTTGCTGATGAGACAAACCATCTCAACCCTCCTCACAGATTTGTCCCATGGCTTCTTGTCAATGATAAACCACTTCAAGAGGTCTCTCTCTCTCTCTCTCTCTCTCTCTCTCTCTCTCTCTCTCTCTCTCTCTCTCTCTCTCTCTCCTTGAATTCTATAAAGTGTAATAGATTGTCACATCACTATTTCAGTTTTCATACAAATTTATCATTTAATACAATACGTTGAACTCTACATTCAATTGAACATATTTTAGAAATTAAGAAAAATGTTAGTAATTTTTTTCCCATTGAAAGTTCAATACTTCAATGTTCATTGAACTTCAAATCTATTGAGTGCTCACTTGGCATCATATTATGATTGAGATTAATCCATTAAATGTCAATTATATATTTCACCTCATTCAACCATTCATTAAATTGAATTGTGGATGTTCTTGACAATACTCTCGTTATGAGAGAGTGCTTATTTGATGATACTTGAAATACATGGATCTAATACAACATACAAAAAAAGGGTCCCAAGCTAAGCCATTAAATTACTATGAAAATGTATAATGCTAGAGTCATATAATAGCATGTCGAAGACTATGTAATTATCAATCAAATTTATTAAACAAGTAAATGTGATCATGCATGATAGTATGATATAGTATACTAACATAAGTAGAAATGATACTACAGGACTACCAGAATTTTGTTGCATACATCTGCAATGCATACAGGGGTCAAAACAAACCGAAAGCTTGTGAGCAACATGTACTCGAGACAAATGCTTTCAAAGAGGCAAATTCCAGCCATCATGTTTGCTATTCTGGTGAAATCGAGCAATCCCTTCCATTCGACTATAACTTGTAATGCATAATATTATAAGTATCAATTAGTGGTTTATATTTATAAATTTTAGTTGTGAAAGATAATTAACCAATTGGATTTCAAATGTTATGGACAATATGCATGCATCGTATTTGAAAATTGAGTTAAATGATAACTACCAACCGTTTATTCTTGTTATCGGACATTCATGTAGATTTTTGTGGGATTAGTTCACAAAATACTGTGACATCAAAAGATGTCCAACGTAAGTGTACCCCAACTGTCCCAACAACTGTGAAAGCTGAATTATCAAGAAGTCTAATTAGCCCATTTTGAGTAGAAGCCCATGATCTATAAGATGTTATAATTAGGGGTGGCAACTCTCGACCCAACCCGAAAATAGACGGGTTTGAATTGAAAATTTTGACCCGCCAACCCACCAACCCGTTTATTTCATGGGTAGGGTTGGGTTATCTGTTTGGGTTCGCGGGTCAACCCGCCAACTCGTGTATATATATATATATATATATATATATATATATATATATATATATATATATATATATATGATCTATTTAATTATTAATGAAATTTTATTTCCATCCGTATTCGTAATATTCTGTATCATTATATTCCTTCCTTATTTGTATGTGACTATCTGCATTTGTGGTTCGTTAATCAGAAAAAATACATGTCGTTATTTTCACGAGTCACGAACGAAGAACACATCCACTTTCTATGAATGTTTTCATTAATTCATTTTTATTTGGATGTTATTTAATTTATGAATTTATGTTGAAAACCCTTTTTTTATGTTACTTACTTTAATCATTTTATGAATTTATGTTGAAAAAACCTCATTTTTTAAAATGTGTTGTTTATTTATTAAACATGTTATATGGGTTGGGTTTGACCCATTAACTTGTGAACCCGCAAACCCATATACTTAAACGGGTTATATGGGTTGGGTTGGGTTGAGGTTTCCAACCCACCAACCCGTGACCCGCCAACCCGTCAACCCATATATTATATGGGTTGGGTTGAGTTTATGTTTTCTGACCCGCCAACCCGAACCCAACCCAATTGCCAGGCCTAGTTATAATGTTTTAAAATGTCAGTGGAGGATTCCAAAACGTTTTAGAAGAGACATGGAGATTCTTAAACGTCCTAGAAGACATGGAAGATTCTAAAATGTCATAGAAGGCTTGACTAGAATTTTCTAGGCCTTCATAGAAACATATGTAGCCTTGTAGACATTTCTATAGTATTATATTGAACATTCTAGAAAAAAACTTGTATATACTAAGTTATTAGAAAAATCTAGAACCTTTTACTAAAGAAGTGGAAGGCTACAAAATAGGTAAGGAGCTCATTTGCTCCAACAATCCAAGAAATCAAAGAGTAGTAGTCTCTAAAAAAGTGAACTAAAAGAGTGAAGTCCTAAATTAATAATGTGGTGTGAGTCCTTAAACACTTGGCCTTAAAATTGAAATTTCCTCTTGAGTGGTCATAATAAAAAGTATTGTTTCTTATTAAAGAGTTGGGTTCAACACGTGTTTGGAAATCAAAGAGTAGTAGTCTCTAAAAAAGTGAACTAAAAGAGTGAAGTCCTAAATTAACAATGTGGTGTGAGTCCTTAAACACTTGGCCTTGAAATTGAAATTTCCTCTTGAGTGGTCATAACAAAAAGTATTGTTTCTTATTAAAGAGTTCGGTTCAACACATGTTTGTGTTTCCCACAAAAAGAATTGTTTTCACATAATATTTTCCTCATGTTAGATAAAGAAGATTATGAAAAGTAATACAATAAGTGAGTCAGTTGAATTGGTTAAGGGGTTAAACAATATTACAATTTTAATACAATATTTTTAAATTAAAGAATTTAAGAGGCTCTATGCATTAGAGCTATAATTTAGATGATCACAAACATTTGTTTTATTTTAGCAAATACGATTATAAATAAAACATAACTCAAATAGATGTATATTGTAAAACGGTATAATTTTGAACCTCACTATGCGTTTGTAACCATATATGAGTATACTAGAAGGTGATGTAGTGTTATGAGGTTAATAACTTGTGCTTGCACTTGACTATCATGTTGCCAAGGAGCTAAGTAAGTAAGTCTAAAAGAGGGTTGGAAGGGAATTTTAAAGCACCTGAAAAGATAATTAAGGCTAAGTATACACGGCATGACTTCTAACATTTCAAGAATGCAATAGTAATGTATATTGAGCATATGATTGTATCCTCCCTTTTAGTTGATATTTACCCGTAGACACCTCAGCCCTTTTCTCTGTTGTATCCGTTTTTGTTAATTATATAATTTTATAAATATATAACACTCATAACATTAATTTTATCCATCTTACCTCAAATGATACTTCTCTCATTGCTTTTCAAGAACTATTACCAAATATTATGTCAAAATTCATGTAACTGGAGGGTCCGTTCTCGGAAGATGAAATTAAATTCGTTGTTTGGAGTTGTGGTATACAGAAGTCCCCAGGACTCGATAGGTTCACCATTGATTTTTCCAAAAAAAAAAAATAGAACTTAATTGGTGGAGACATAGTTGATGCAATAAAAGAATTTGAGTCGTCGATGTAATGTAACTTTTGTAATGTCAATTCCGAAATATCATGACCCTTTGTATGTTTACAAGTTTCTCCCGATTAGTCTTATATGTGTAATCTATAAAATAATAGAAAAAGCTCTTGCAAATCGGCTAATGATGGTTTTTGGATCAGTGGTGAATAGTGTTCAAAGGGCCTTAATGAAAAGTAAATATATCTTTGGTGGTCTGTAAATCATAACGAAGTTCTTTCATGGAGTAAAAAGAACTTTGGTCTTGAAGATAGATATAGAGAAAGCGTTCGACTGCATGAATTCAGGGTATCTTGATAATACCTTCAAGGTAATGGGTTTCGAAGAAAAATGGAGAAGATGGATTCAAACTTGTCTAAAGTTGGATATTAGGTATGTTTTGGTTAACGAATCCCCAATGTGTAAGTTCAAAACGACTATGGGTCTATGGCAAGAAACCCTTTATCTCAATTCCCACACATATTGGTGATGGAGAGGTTCCATGTGGCTTTAACTAGAATGATTAATCAAGTTATTATAGAAGGGGGATTAATCAAGGTATTATAGAAGGGGGATCTGTTGGTGATAAAGTAAAAATATTGTACATCTTTTTACGTTGGCGATGCTATTCTAATTAGGAAATGGTCGATAAATTTTTTGAAGTCTTTTGTGAGAATTTTGAAGGCATTTTACATGGTTTCTCGCCTTAATTAAATCTTGAAAAAAATTGTGTATATGTGGTCGATGTCGATTTTATGGAAGTTGAACATATGGCAGGCATTATTAATTTTAAAGCTTTTTGTTTTCATTCATTTTTCTTTGGTGTTCCTGTGGGACATACTATAAACAAGAAAGAGGTGTGGCAACCTTTGGTTACTAAAATTCAAAAAAAAAAAAAAAAGATGGAAAGACAAAGATGTGTTCAATGGGGGTCGGTTGACTCTAATTAGATATATTATTGGAAGTACAAGGTTGTATTGGTTCTCACTCTATAAAACCACTATAGTTGTCATTAAAACTCTAGAAGGAAGGGCAAAATGGGAAAGATTGGCAATCCTATGGAAGTAATGGTGTTTCTTTTTATGAGAAGGGCCAAAACATCAAAAGTAACATTAGTAATAAAAAAGGAAGTGGTACTGGGGTGTTTTTGAGTAACAAGGGTAATATGGAAAGTTTTTCGGTTAAGAATTTTCATCAGGTGACTAATTCAAAGGCGGATATAAGGCATAAAGCTCAAAATAATTATGTTTATGTTCCTAAATCGGGGATGGATTTAAAAGTTAGTTCCAATTTTGATAAGATTCATCAAAATGAAAAAGGAGCTGATCCAGTGATTCCGTTCTCTAATAATCAATTTGATGCTTTGAATGATCTTGAGGATGATGATCGGTTCAGTTATTTAAAGGAAGGAGTTGGTGTGGTTGATTTGTCTTATTTGGATGATGTGGAACAAATGCAAGTTACCGAAGGTATCTCAGAGTATGATGCCAAAGTGGATGCTAATTCCCAATGATGGTCAACTTTGGGTTTTGGAATATTAGGGGGATGAACCAATCCCCTAAACAAAAAGATATTAAAGATGTTATTAATTTCAATAGTTTGAGTTTGTTTGTTGTTCTTGAATCTCAAGTCAATTATAATAAGCTTAAAGAGAATTGTGATAAGATTTTTAGTTCTTGGAAGTGGATTGTGAATAGGGGTATTTCTGGAAATACTTCTCGCATAATAATTGGATGGAATCCCAAATTTTTTGATGTTAACTTGATTGAGTATAATGATCAAGTTCTGCATTGCAAAGTTATTTTCCCTGAGAATAAGAAGGTTATTTTTTGTTCTTTTGTGTATGCTGCTAACAAATACACTAAAAGAAGAATGTTGTGGTCTTCTTTGGAATATCATAACATATTAGTCAAAAATGATCCTTCGGTTATTGTGGTGATTTTAATGTCACGTTAAAACTCAATGAAAGTACGGCTGGCACTTCGAGATTCACCAGAGGCATGGTTGAATTTCTTGAGTTTGTTAACAAAATTAAGATCCAAGATGTTAACTGTAATGGGATAAATTTTACTTGGAGCCAAAATCCAAGAGGAGAATATGGTCTGTTGAAGAAGCTTGATCGCATGATGGGTAATTATAGCTTAACTGAAGCCTTTCCTTCTATATTTGCGTCTTTCCATCCTTATAGACTATCAGACCATTGTCCTGTTATTGTGAAAGTGCCTTCGAAGTTAAAGTTCAAAGTTTTACCTTTTAAATTTCCAAATGTCCTTACTCTTTCTTCTGAGTTGAAGGTTCTGATTGAAGAGCAATGGAATTGTGAAATACGAGGTTATAAAATGTTCCAGTTTACTCAAAAACTCAAAATGCTAAAAAAACGAATTCGTAAACTGTTAAGGGAGCAAGGGCATTTTTCAGAGAAGGTTGATCATTTTCGCAAAGAGCTTGAGGCTATTCAATCTGATTTGGATCTGGATTCGTTTAATCCTCAACTTCGTGAACTGGAGGCTATGTTTATTAGAGAGTATAAAAAGGCTTATGATGAGGAGGAAAGATTTATAAGACAGAAGGCCAGAGTTCATTGGCTTAGAGAGGGTGGCTGTAACTCTAAATATTTTCATAAAATTGTCAAAGGGAAAAGAAATAAAAACAGAATTGAAACTATTTTAAACAGTGAAGGGGTTTGGGTTGAAGAAGAAGAAGTGTATAAAGAATTTGTTGATTATTTCAGTGATTTTCTCGAAATTGAGTTTCCTTGTGGGGAGATTTTACAGCCGAATTCTCTATTTGTTAAAAAGCTTGATCTTTCTCAGGCGGTTGAGATGGTTCAAATTGTCACCAATGAAGAAATTAAAAATGCCATGTTTGACATAGATGATGACAAGGCCCCTGGTCCGGATGGTTATTCTGCTAAAATTTTCAAATCCATGTGGTCCATCATTGGTGAAGACTTCTGTCAAGCTGTTAAAGAGTTTTTTGTGAATGGGGCGATTCTCAAAGAGATTAATGCTACAGCCATTGCTTTGGTTCCCAAAATCGATACGCGTGGAAAGATGAGTGACTACAGGTGGTGGGATATTTACCCGACAATACACGGGCTTGAGTACGTCATCCTACTACTTTGGGGTTGGTTGTTTCATTTTTTATAATAATAACAATCACTTGTTGATCTTTTGGGTTTTCCTTAAGATTTTTGATGTCCGGTTTATCCCGGATATCATTGGATTTTTATCATTTGATGTGGAAATTAAGGGATCTAATTCAATTTATTTTGGATTTAGGTTTGTTGTATATTCTTTGAATATCTTTATAATAAAAGGAATTGACGACAAATGGTTTAGCATTTTTCATTCTAAAATTGCTTTGCATGTCGATTTTATCCCGACTTTCTTAAGGTATTTTCCTTTTGAAGTGGTTCTCATTTTAATGCAAATGGGTTTTATCCCCATTATTCGTAGTTTTCTTCCTAGGAAACTAGGAATCTCCACGTTTGTGGTTGCCACTCCTATTTCCATTAGCAAGTGGTGGGATATTCACCCGACAATACACAGGCTCGAGTACGTCATCCTTAGACTGTACTACTTTTGGGTTGGTTATTTCCTTTTTTCTGATAAAAATAACCACTTTTGATCTTTTGGTTTTACCTTAAAACTTTTGCCAATCGGTTCATCCCGGTTATCATTGGAATTTATTCCTTTGATGTGGATATTGAAGGCTCTAATTGCAATTTTTTTGGAATTAACCTTCAGGGGTATTTCTGGAAATACCTTAATAAAAAAGGAATTGATGGGATTTATTTCTTTGGTTCGACTCCAAGGAAGATATTTGTTCGGTTTTATATTTTTGACCATAAAAATTTTGGCATTTTTTTCCCCAAGGGTTCAAATCCCGAAGATAGTTGGTTTACCTTTCAAGGGTATTTTTGGAATTTTTCCAATCAAATTCGAATTGATAGTATTTATTTCTTTGGTTCGACTCCAAAGAAGATAGTTGGTTGGTTTAATATTTTTGACCTTAAAAATATTGGTTCTCATTTGCTCAAGGGTTCGAATTTTGCTAATAGTTGGTCCAAAAAAAGATTCAATGCTTTTCAAAAGTTGGCTACTTTGGAGATTGGTTGGATACTTGCTTGGTTGCTTATTTGAAGACTCTTTGGGGTAAATTTGTCAAATATGTTGATGGAGCTAATTTGAAGATCATTTGGAAGATTAGAAGTTTTTGTGATTTTCCCGGATTTTGCATTTTTCTTTCATGGCGCTTGAAGTTCATTTTTTGTTGAAAGAAGATGTTGAAAGGGAGATTAATGCTTTTGGATCTAAAGATAGTTTCGGTCAACTTGGGGGCTTGTTGTATAAATGTATTGTTATTTTGAGGTTGTGGTTGTCTTCGGTCAAGAATGGATTGGGTTTTAATAGAAGATTTTTGAAGAACAAAGGGGAGGATTTCAAGAACTCTAAAGTTCAAAGGAAGTTGGTTGCTGTTTTTGGAATTAGTTTGGATTGGATTGTTTCGGAAGTTCGTGAAGATTTGATGGTGTTGGCCGATGATTCTCACAATTTGGAAGTCCTTTGGTTGCCTTGTGACATTAGATTTATTTTTCATGCCATGGAGTATTTTTTCGAGTATGAGGCCAAAATTTTATTTTTGCTTTACTTGAATTTGAAGTACATCTTGAAGATTCAAGATATGGAAGATTCTTGGAGATTAAAGATTGTGGCTCATGGGCTCATTGATTTTTTATTAGTGAGCTACTTTTGGTTTCACTCCATTCCTTGGAATTGAATTTGGGCTTGAATTAGTTGGTGGTGTTTAGATAGGTCTCTTTGTAATTTTTAATTTCTCTAGTTGGTAGCTTGTTTTAGTTTGTTAGTTAGGTTTGTTTTCTTATCTTGTAGTTAGTTTTTTTGGGTGGTTGCCCTCCTTCCTTTGTATTGTTTTTTTTCTTTTAATAAAATTTGCCAAGGGGTTTCCCCTTTTATCCAAAAAAAACTCTCGAAGGAATTTATAAGACTTTTTTTTATAAGGATATTACAACAATCGAAAAATGTTGTGGATTAAGTGGAATAGAGTTAGGAGAGACAAGGCAGATTACATGTGGGTATCTTGTTTGCTATAAATAAAGATTTTCTATTTAAATGGTGTTGGAAATTTCAAACAAGTAGAAACATTAGGAAGTTAGTCATCAATGATATACACGGATCTACCAGGGCGTTTCAAGGCTAATAAAATGTAATGAGTGCACTACTAGAAAACTAAGTAATTACCTACAACAATATTGGTAGGAAATCCGTAGGAACAAGGGGTTACCTACAGATTTCCTACAAAAAACGAGTTGTAGGCAAAACCCTCGTGGGTAATTTTTTCCTACAAATTAGCTACAAACCTTCCTACGCATTTCCTACGGAATATTCTGTTACAAATTTAACTACGGAATACGTTAACTACGGAGTACCTACAGATTACCTACGGATTATTTACCTACGAAACACCTACAAAATACATACGGATTATTTTCCTACAGAATACCTACAAACTGATTTTTCCTACAGGATACCTACAAACTTATTTTCCTACAGAATGCCTACCAACTACTCTTCCTACAGAATACCTACCAACATCTTTTCCTACGGAATACCTACCAACCGCTTTTGCTACAGATTACCTACAGACTTTATTGTATTTTATTTCCTACAAAATACCTACAGAATATTTATTTCCTACAAATTTTATATGATTTTTTACCGGTTTTTATTGCTATATTAAATTTATAATACCTACAACTTAGTCAAAAATCTATTGCTATATTAAATTTATAATTTAAAAAATATCCAAAATTTCTGCTAAAAAAACCAAAAATATAATTAAAATAATAGTCAAATATCATTACATTCATTAACATTAAAATAGTCATTAACATACCATTCATACATTCAAATACTCAAAATACCATTACAACACCATGACAAAAGCTAAGAACTAGTTAATAACATAACATTGATCAAGTGTTTTAAAACAAAAACTAAGAACTACCTGGTGGATTACCGGACGGATTGATTTGTTTCAAAAAGTCCGTCAATTGTCATTGCACTTGCAATTCCATTTCATTTCGCATTTGTTGCATTTGCAAATCCATTTGACTTTGCTTTTCATCCTTGGCTTGTTGCATGTTTGACACTTGTTGTCACAACTCATTTACCTAAAAATAGCAAGACAAACACATGCAGTTAGTAATTGTAATTCAACTTTAAACCATGATAGCAATGTACTTTATTTTTAATTCAATATAAGAACACACTACTCATAATAACAATGTACATTGTTTTTAATATCCATAATAATAACTTTTAATATGCATAATAATAACATACTATATTTTTATCCATTATATCATTGTACTTTACATTTCAAATCCATAATATCAATGTATTTAAATTATTATCAATAACAATAACTTAATTTACCTAATATCAATAATAGCAACATACTATAAGTTTCACCCATTATAGCATTATGTTTTACCTAATTTAATAATAGCAACATAGTATCATTTTCAACCATAATTGCAATGCACTTGACCTAATATTAATAATGGCAAAATATTATATGTGTTGTTTTCAAAAAAAAAATATATTAAAAAGTTGATGTCAAAATATTAAATCAACTAGCAAAATAATATAAAAAATTACTCCTAGAAATGTTTGTTGAAATTTTGAGTCACCGTTGTAAAAATTTGAAGCTATGTCCCATTAGATTTCCTTTTACCCTTTGAAGTCCTATTATTTATATTTTAAAAAAAGTAGCAAACTAGCAGCGGCATTGTGATTGTTAAAAAACAATACCATTAACCCTATATTTTTAACTATTTTTCTTTTATTATAAAAAACACCTAATACACAAAGTGTCTCTCTGTCTCTAATGCACGTAGCTGTTCATTTTATTTAATATGAAACAATTTTTGCTGTCATATCTCTCCCTGTTTCCTCTGTTTTCGATGAAGCCTTAGCTACAGTTCCAAATGCTAATTTTTTAAAACAACATACACAATCACAAACTAACCGACCCAAATTATTTTTCATGCACCATTTTACTTGTGCTCGAAGTGTTTACTTTATTTATTTCATCATTTATTAATTTCATGATCGTTTAAGTATAACAAATTATCAAATTGGACAGTGAGTTTGTAAAAAAGTTGAAAACAGGAACATGAAAGTTCTTTTAACTCCATTTGCATTTATCCTTTTTCTTTTATCCCCATTTGCATTTATCCTTTTTCTTTTAACTCCATTTGCATTTATCCTTTTTTCTCTATGCAATACACAAATTGAAGACAAGAACATGAAAGTTTTAATCACTAATTGAAATGAAACTGCTAGGTTCTATTTACTCCATTTGTATTTATCCTTTTTCTATCCCCATTTGTAGACACTTGTATGCTCTCTATGTAATACAAATAAGCCTTTTTTATAGATGAAAAATTGAAAACTGAACAATTATTGGGATATTTATGAAAACAGCAAACTGCAAAAATGGTCCTGTGCAAATTACCCAGAGACAGAAAATTACTAGATAATCCTTATCTAGCAGATTTAAAAGCTAAAATACCCAAGTTGCCCTTTCACTACCAAACATGCCTTTTATTTGCTGGTATTCCCATGATTAATACCCCTTTCCTATCATGCAAGACTAGAATAATTGATGTTTTTGGTCAAAACTCCTTGCAATATGTTGATGCAATAGTATGTTTATTGTTTAGTATTGACCAAACACCAAAATAAACCAACATTTAAAATATACAAGATATGCAACCTTAATTGAAGATAAAATTTCATCCATAGAACTTATTTAACAGAGAATTGATGCAACAGTATGTTTACAACACACACAAACTAGATTTCTGAAAATTTGAAATCTTGTGAAATGTGAGCAAACTGAAATCGAAATACATACCTGGGGTGTCGCCGATGGTGGTGTGGGGCAGCGATGGTGGTGGTATGGTGCAGCGACGGTGGTAGTACGGGGCAGCGTCGGCGGTGGTGTACGAAAACGATGGTTGGAGGGCAAACCTGCAACAGTTTGGTCAATGTGGGTCGTCGATCGATCGTTTGGAAATCGCAGAAGTTGAATTGGTTACCTGAAAATGTTGCCGATGTAGGTATCAGTCGAGAATCACCGGCGCATGTGTGCTGCAGCAGGGTTCGGAAATCGCCGGTGTAAGCTAGGGTTTTGTTTGGGTAAGTTTGATCGACGAGCCAGATGCACAATCAGTGAAGCGGGAATTTGGGTTTTAGGAGGCGTGGCGCGTAGCAATTCTGAAGGTATAAGGAAATCGTAGGAATTTTGTAGGTATCAACAAATTGGCAAATTGATGTATTATAATTAAATATTCTTTTTTTTTATCAAACCATCAGAAATTATTACTACCATTGAAATATAATTTGAATATTATGAGCTATGTTTTTTTTTTCAATATAATTAATATAGTGTATACATATTCTTTTTTTTTTAATTATATATCTTACCCTTTTGATTCATTATAAAAATATAACTTCAATCGAGTAATTGAATATAATATCATCAATATAGTATTTACTAAAATTTAAATTTATTAAACTTTAATATTTACTATAAAATTTGTAAATATATAAAAAACAAATCACATTTAATTTGGAAAATATATTTGCTTTGTTTACACCAAGTTATACATAACATAAACTTACATACAAACGTATAACTCGGCGAAAACAAAACAATCAAAATATAATTATGTTGTGAAAAAAAATAAAACGACATTTGACCTTTAAAAAATAGAAAAAAAAAGACCGTAGGTAATCTGTAGGTAAATACCTACGGATTACCTACAGATAAATGTAATTTGTAGGTAATCCGTAGGTATTTACCTACAGATTACTTACGGCTTTTTTATTTTTCTATTTTTCAATGGTCAAATATCGTTTTTTTTTTGTTTCATTTTTTTCACAATTTCATAATACTTTCATTGCTTTGTTTAAACCAAGTTATATATAACATAAGCTTACATACAAACGTATACATCATTACAACCCACTACTATATACATAATAAACAAAAAGCTATCTATGTTTGTTCTTAAGCTACAATTAACATCATTAAACAAATACATGATATACTAAACATAATACATACATACATATGGTGTGTATGTAAATGTATGTACTTATTTGTATGTGTGTATAGAAAATAACTTCGATTTATATAAAAAAAAGTTCTAAATGAGTAATGGGTTCTAATGGTGCCTACGTTTGTATGTAAGTTTATGTGATGTATAACTCGATGAAAACAAAGCAATCAAAGTATAATTAAGTTGTGAAAAAAATAAAACGAAAAAACGACATTTAACCCTTAAAAAATAGAAAAATAAGAAAAGACCGTAGGTATTCTGTAGGTAAATACCTACGGATTACCTACAGATAAAGGTAATCAGTAGGTAATCCGTAGGTATTTACCTACAGATTACCTACAGTTTTTTTTATTTTTCTATTTTTCAAGGGTCAACTATCGTTTTTTTCGTTTTATTTTTTTCACAACTTCATTATACTTTGATTGCTTTGTTTTAACAAAGTTATATATAACATAAGCTTACATACAAACGTATGCATCATCAGAACCCACTACTATATACATAATAAACAAAAAACTATCTATGTTTGTTCTTAAGCTACAATTAACATCATTAAACAAATACATGATATACTAAACATAACACATACATACGTATGGTGTGTATGTAAATGTGTGTACTTATTTGTATTTGTGTACAGAAAATAAATTCGATTTATATAAAAAAATAGTTATAAATGAGTAATGGATTCTAATGGTGCATACGTTTGTATGTAAGTTTATGTTAGGTATAACTCGGTGAAAACAAAGCAATCAAAGTATAATTAAGTTGTGAAAAAAATAAAACGAAAAAAACGACATTTAACCGTTAAAAAAATACAAAAATAAGAAAAGCCCGTAGGTAATCTGTAGGTAAATACCTACGGATTACCTACAGATAAAGGTAATCCGTAGGTATTTACCTACAGATTACCTACAGTTTTTTTTATTTTTCTATTTTTCAATGCTCAAATGTCGTTTTTTTTTCGTTTCATTTTTTTCACAACTTCATTATACTTTCATTTCTTTGTTTTAACCAAGTTATGTATAACATAAGCTTACATACAAACGTATGCATCATTAGAACTCACTACTATATAAATAATAAACAAAAAACTATCTATGTTTGTTCTTAAGCTACAATTAACATCATTAAACAAATACATGATATACTAAACATAATACATACATACATATGGTGTGTATGTAAATGTATGTACTTATTTGTATTTGTGTATAGAAAATAAATTCGATTTATATAAAAAAAATAGATATAAATGAGTAATGGGTTCTAATGGTGCATACGTTTGTATGTAAGTTTATGTTATGTATAACTCGTTGAAAACAAAGCAATCAAAGTATAATTAAGTTGTGAAAAAAATAAAACGAAAAAAACAACATTTAACCCTTAAAAAATAGAAAAATAAGAAAAGACCGTAGGTATTTTGTAGGTAAATACCTACGGATTACCTACAGATAAAGGTAATCCGTAGGTATTTACCTACAGATTACCTACGGTTTTTTTTATTTTTCTATTTTTCAATGGTCAAATGTCGTTTTTTTTAATTGTTTGTGTTTTGAACATGTAAAAACAAAATGATAAAAAAAAGTTTTAAGACTCAAATAATGAAACATAATAATAATAATAATAATAATGGAAATAATAATAATAATAACAATAAAAATAATAATAATAATAATATAATTCTATTTCGCAGCTATTTTGTAGCTATTCTGTAGTTATTCTCTTCCGTCGGTAGTCCGTAGCTATTGTGTAGCGAATTACCTACGGAATACCTACGGATTTAGTTTTGTCGCTATTCCGCAACAATTTTGTAGCTAATTATTAACGGAATACCTACGGATTTTCGTCTGTAACTGTTCGGTAGCTATTTTGTAGCTATTCCGTTACTAAATTAGGGCATCTCATTTCGTAGGTATTCCGTAGGTATTGTGTAGGTTATTACCTACGAAAATTTTCCGTGGCTATTTTTCTGTAGCAAAAGCCTTTGTTTTCTAGTAGTCTGGAAACAAAATTTGCAGGCATATCGGAAGGAATACACTCGGGTTCATTTTCCAAGGATATGTGAAGCTTGCCTTTGGAAAAAGATGATTCATATATATTTGCGTCTTGTTAAATATTTAATATTAGATTATAACTCATGTATTATACGATTTACAAAATAGAATAACATAAAGACTATACAAAACCATAATCATTAATCATAAATTTACAAACAGTTATTTTTAATTAATATCTAAAATAGTTTCAAAACATCATTGATATTCTTTAACTCGAGATTAATTATAAAATCAGCGTACTGTACAATTAAATATAAAATTTAATAGATTGAAAAAAACCAAAAGAAACATACATGGTAATATCATTGTTTATTTAAAATCCTAAAATAAGGTAATGTAAGAAATATACATGAATGCAAAATGAAAAAACAAATTATAACTAAAAATGATGAATAAATATGTATTACAATAATAAATAAAAGATGTTATAAACAAACAAAAAAATATATTATTTCTTTATAAATTTCAAAACACTTTTTTATATGAAACATAGGAAGCATTTGTAAGTCTATCATTCTTATCTAAAAATAACAATTTTAATCTTTCTCTGCTTTAAACTTTAAATATAACAATATACAAATGATCATGTGTGAGGTTCAATAGATAACCATTATTAACAAGAAATCACGAAATCAACTGTAAGCATTGAAAATCATAATGATCAACGGCCAAAGGAATGGATGTACACTTGTACATTGGATACACATACACCAACTTATACCATAAAACTCACATATTTACCAAAAAAAACTCACATCTTTTTTCGTTTATAATTTTTCTATGCCATGTTTTTATCGAAAAAAAACCGAATATACCGTTGTTCAAGATTTTTCGTTCTCTTTCTATAGAGATCCATATTGATATATAAAAAACAATTGTTTTTTTCGAAAAAAACTTACTTCGTTTTTTGTTTTTTATTTTCAATATTTAAGTTTATTTTTATCCAAATAAAACTAATTATACCAAAAATCTTAATTTTTTGTTCTCTATTAATAAACATCATCATCGATTAAAAAAAACCTCGATCATTTCAAATTTATTGTGAATGTATTATGTAAATATTTCAATTTTAACATTTATAATGTGAATCTGATTTACTATTTCAACTCTTTAATCATTCACAAATTTAGTGAAATTTACATATGAATCGAAATATATTTCTATATAGTTTTATAATATTTTAATGTTTTGATTACTCGTAAATTAGTTTTATAAAATCAACAAATGAATTTATTCACATTGTGAATCTGAACTGTATATAATTTAGTTTTTAGAATTCACAATGTGAATCTGACTTACTATTATTTACACTGTAAATCTGAGCAGATTCACAATGTGAATCTGAACTGAAATTTCGATTTTTTTTAAAAACATCAATATGAATATATGTTTAAAGAGTACCAAAAAATATGAATTTTGATATATTTATTAATTTTTTTTGATAAAAAATAAACCTTAACTTTTCAAAAAACAAAGAAAATAAACTGAGTTTATTTTTGAAAAAAATTTCATTTTTTATATTTCAATATGGATCTCTATGGAAAGAGGACGAAAAATCATGAACCACGGTATATTCATTTTTTTTTTATAAAAACGTGGTCTAAAAATAATTAACCTAAAAAAAGGAAGATAGTTTTGTTATAATCTGATGCATGTGCGTCCATTTTAAAACTCTACAACCCTTCATTTTGCTGTTGATCACTTTAAATTCTGACGTTTTGGATTGATTCCTTGGTTTTTTGTTTAATAATGGTTCTCTATTGAACCTTTCCATATATATATATATATATATATATATATATATATATATATATATATATATATATAATGTAAGTTCAAATGAGAATAAAAAAAGATTAAGAACGCTAAGAACCCTTTATATTTATGGATTTATTTTAAGCTTTATATTTATGGATTTTCAAATACATGTTTATAGATATTAAAAAGGGTAATTTTGTTGTTAAAAATAAAAAGTGGTACTATTATAATCATCAACAACTCTTAGTCTGATTCATAAACAAAAATGATAGGTCTAATCTGACATCTATAAACTTAACTACTTATTCTCTATCAACATATAGAAACTTTAACCCCTTTTCTCTCTTTAGCATAAATTCGGCAACCATATTTTTTGGCTACCATTAGCTCGTCGTGACCTGCCATTGCCGCCTAACACCACCTCTACATTTGCTTTTTATTCAATCTCCTGTGAAAACCCCCTCATTTTCTGTATCCTTCGATTTCTCTCCCATTTCTCTCTTCCTCTCATATCTCCGACGAACTCTATCGGATCTGATACAAATATGATGTGTTTTAAGTAGATCTAAGTCGTCATCTTCCACATCCACTCCTAACTGGTGTCTTCCTCCACTGCAAAAAACCCTAGTTTCCGCTCATCTAAAAAGTCTACTAGATTGAGCACATTTTGGCGAGATCGACAAAGTTCCAACAAGAATCAGTTGAAAATCGCCATATCTACCGCCTAAAACTACCTCTACATCTGTTTTTCTGTGAACTCTGAAAACGTCATGTCTACTGCCGGCGCAACCTCTGCGTCCGCCAATGTCCGCTCCACCGCTGCTAAGTACCATCTTAGTCATCCCTCTACCATCCATTGCTTTTCCATCACTTCACACCATCGGAAAACCCACCAATTGCCTTCAGCCTCTCACTTCGGCCTCTCATATCTAAATTTTTTCGGTGAAATTGATAGATCAAGAAGTCGCTACCTCTGTCGCCGCCTATGTTCGCTCCACATTCGCTACCTACCTTCATTCTCACCTCGCTCCACTGTCCACCAATCTACTACCGCCTCAGACCGCCGAAAAATTCACCAACTGCCTTCAACCTCTCAGATCTACAGTTTTCCGATGAAGTTTACAAATCAAAAAGTTGAAAAAATAAAAGACCGGAAGTTATTTGAGTGGATCGGTCTCATGAAAGCATGTTGGGATCTAAACCGCAATCTATACAAGTGATATTTTCAAACAAATATTTTGTATTCAATGGTGGTAACTGGAAACTCTATCAAATCAAACTTTGAAGAAAATGTACATCTACAGCCTTATCTATTTTTTTTTATTATATATGTATCAGTGACAAAAGAAATTAGCATGTCTCCCTAGCCATAATGATGAAAGTAGGTGGTAGTGTGTAAAACCTATTACACGGTGGGCATAAAAAGTAGTAAGAGTTGGATACATGATAATATTTGATAGTTTCATTTTATTTACTTCTTTTTATAGTTTATTTTAGCATATTTCATTCATAATTTAGTTAATTTCCATGCATATTTTCCTTTTTGTTATTTTATGACTATTTCCGGTTCTTTATAGTCTTTGATTATGATTGTAGATTTTTAGAAGACTAACATGGAGCAGAGATGTTCGGGATTGTGGGATTCAAATGAGCGTTGAGGATAATAAAGAATCATGGGCTTGAGAAGATCAAAAGAAAATATGGGCTAGTTTGGAGGCATTTTATGGGTAATCAATATGGGCATGATCTTAAAAGAGGATGGAAAACAACATTTTGAAATTGCAGAATTGATTGTTCGATTGAGTATCAGGCTTTGGAGGATTTGGAAAAGACAAATTGGGCTCAAATTGAAGAAAACTTGAAGATTTATGAGCTATAATCTAATGAAGAAGAAGTGGATCAGTGGGCTAAATCAGTGCAGCCCCAACAAATGGAAATGGCCCGCTCTCATTCAGTTCACGCGGCCTGCACAAGAATACCATGCGGCCCGCGTGAGTTCCTGTAAGGATATTTTCATGATTTTATTTTTGGCTTCTATTTGAGGAAGTTTGGTAGGATTCTTTTGCGACTTTTTGCACATCCAAAAATTGGTGATTTCTTAGGAGTTTTGGGAGCTTTTGGAGCACTTGAAGAACATCAAAAACACCATATTTTGCTCTTGATTCTTGCTACATGTTGGGTACTTTTAACCTTTATTTTGTTTTCTTGAGTTTGGCCATGCTAGGCTAAACTAATCTTGGTTGAATTTGGTGAAATCACTTGAATGTTGAAGAACTCCATGAACTTGTTCTTGAATCTTTATGAGAATGTTTTATGTTTCTTGCTACTTGTATGTTTTTATTCATGAGTTTAAATGTATTTGTAGTGATTAGTTGGCTAATTTCTTGATTAAGTAATGGATCTCAAATTAGCAAGCAACAAGTGGTTCTTGTATTAGTTTTCACTTCACACAATCATAAAAACATTTTCTCCAACATGGAAGTGAAAGCATTTAACTCCTCTTGGATTAGTGACTTTTTGGTTCATAATGCTAGTAATTTTCACTAATTACATGCTTAATGAAAATTGTGGCTTTAACTAAGGAAATTGTTATGAGCTTCTCTAGCTATTTTAATAACTAAGAAAAGTCTAGGTAATCTCAAGTTTCTTGGGTTGCTATAGCCAAGTTAGAGATTTAAAGCAAGTATTGCACCATTGGATTCTAAGGATATATTCATCAATTGTTCAAGTGGGGAAACCTTAAGTCAAACATCTTTCTCTTATTGATTTTATATCAAACTCTTGTTTTTGTTGAATTGTCTATTTAAATCTTAGTTTAATTCTAGTTTTATTTCAAGTATTTCAAAAGGCCAAAACCCTAATTTTTATTTTTTATTGTCATTTTACAAGTATTTTTGCAAAGAGGTTTTCATAGAGTTATAAAATTGAACCAATCTCCATGGATACGATCTCTTTACCACTATACACTATTTTAGTGTAAAAGATTTAGGGTTATTAATTGTGTTGACCTCGACAACCACCAATATTATAACTAGAGGTTATACATGGGTTGAATGGGGCAGATGTGTGTTCATTCTGTTATTGTTCATTTTTGTAGATATTATATTCTTTTAGGTCAATATTAGGCTATCCAGAGTGGAGAAAGCTCCACGTGTGAGCTGCAGATGTGGAGGCTCTCTCCACGCGTGAACACCGCCCCCGACTTTGGTGGGTTGGCCGTGGTGTGGCGACGAGGACGGAAAAGGACGGAAGAACTGATTGGTTGGCCAACGTTTCAACCATTTGAGCATTTAATAAAAACAAAATTATTTTTTTTAATTTAATTTCTCTCAATATATACATTCATTTTACATATATTTTTTAAAACAAAACCCACAAACTCTTTCAAATCAAACACACACATTCAACAAAAAAAAATGGATGACGATTTTGATGACGAGTTGGTATTGCACACGCTATTGTCCGCGGCACAAGACATGGTTCATGAGAGAGACGAAAGTTCACACAGCGAGAAGAAGCATAGAAAATGGATCAACCGGGATCGAAAGGCGGCAAATGAACTTTTGGTACGTGATTATTTTGCCCCTAATAGTTTATATGATCTATCGAAATTTGAAGAACGTTTTCGTATTACTAGAAATTTATTCTTACGTATAGCTAGAGATTTGGAACGTAATTATGAGTTTTTCCGATTAAGATGAGATGCTAGAGGTAAACGTGGTTTTACTACAATACAAAAATGTACGGTCGTTCTTAGACAATTGAGATATGGCATAGCCGCAGACGCCTCTGATGAGTATTTGAAAATGTCTGAGAGGACGTGTCGATACTGTACATATATTTTATGTGAGTATGTTATAGAGCTTTACCTTGACATATACTTGCGACATCCGACTAAAAGTGATGTAACATCCCAAATTTCAAGACCAAAAATTTTGTTTTTAATTAAGTAACTTATAAAATATTTTAATGAAAAACATCAACGATTCATATCATTTCATAAAACCTTAGTCACGTGTCTCAAAACCATAACATAAATAGTAATAATGTCATAGTACAATCCCATGGATCTCAAAGTGCGGAAATCATATGTGTGCGATACGCTGCTACCGTGCCGGCTCCTTCCCCTTCGCTGAAGAGATACCTGAAACAAAACTGAAAACTGTAAGCACGAAGCTTAGTGAGTTCCCCTATCATACCACATACCATACTATAAACATACTGTGACATCCCCATTTTCACGGCGAGAAAAGACCGATTTTGTTTATGCTTTATAAAAATTAGAGTACTTCTTTTGATAAAAATGTTGCGGAATTTGTTCCCAGTAAAACATGATAAATACGTTATCAAAGCATTTCCGAATAAATGTATTTTTATTCATTTTAAAACATTTGGGATGTCATCGTCAATACAGAAACATAAGCATAAACATAACTTACATTCATTATCACTAGTGATCTACACCTCTTTAATCTCTCGGTGTAATGTAACTTCATATCGACACCTGTGATAGAAATAAGCTGGAGTGGGTCAGGTTGGGAAACCTGGTGAGTACATAGGTTTTTCAACCCACAATAATATAACTATTATGTTTAAACATCAAACAATCAACGCAATTACCCATCCCCATTATCTTCTTTACGCTTAAGGATCTACCCTAAGAATCAACTATTCCTCCTTCATTCATTCCTAAGGATCATCCTAAGGAATCAGAACGAAGTCCATCGTCACCGGGATTTAGGCACTAAGTCTGCATAGTCGCCAGGATTTATACAACAGACACTAAGTCCGCATAGTCGCCAGGGTTTAGGCACTAAGTCTGCATAGTCGCCAGGGTTTATACAACAAACACTAAGTCCGCATAGTCGCTAGGGTTTTGGCACTAAGTCTGCATAGTCGCCAGGGTTTATACAACAGGCACTAAGTCCGCATAGTCGCCAAGGTTTTGGCACCAAGTCTGCATGATCGCCAAGGTTTAGGCACCAAGTCTGCATGATCGCCAGGGTTTAGAGTACACCGGGTGAACACATCGTTCACAAAACCTATAGGTTGTGAGCCTACTAGTGTTCCACTTGACTGTCTAGAATAATTCGTGGTTGTCATCCATACTCTGCTAGATGACGGGGCCATCATTTGGGAAAGGCTTCTCACATCGTCCACCTCTCACACTCACCTCGTGGTCTTTAACACCTCTCAACTCATCATCTAACTCATATTACATCTATTACATCCACCCATGTTTTACCCAACATATTATTGTAGATATATATATATATATATATATATATATATATATATATATATATGTATGTATATATATATATATATGTATATATATATATATACAGTTTAAATCATTTAAAACATGTATAAAATCGTTCATCAAGCACAGACAGCAAGTACTCAGATAATATGCACACATAGCACGTAGCTTATATAAAATACTTCATATCTATGTGTAAGATGAAAGTAACTATGTACTCACTTGAAAAGGTGGTGATTCCGAACTCAGACAGCGCTTCGCTTCTTAAAAAAATAATTTCCTTCGACGAAACCTAGTATTATTACCACTAGAGTTTAGTCTATTATTCGCCGAGACTAATTAATAGTCTAGCTATTATTACTATTATATAAGCGTTAAACAATACTTATATAACCCATAATAATAGCCCAAGTACTTATTATAAGTTCCTAATAACGTTACTATAATTAAATAAAAGCTATATTAAAAATAGCGTAGGCGTAGCTCACTTACAGCGGGTTTTATAGAAAACCGGGCTTTGCTTGGAGCAGCGTTCCGGAGCCGAAAAGCTCTTCTTCTCGGAGTCGTCGAACACTCCGGGGCTTCCGCCTCGTGCTAGGGAGGTTCCCTAGGCTTTTCGGGGGGTTTCGGGGCTAGAGAGAGGTTCTAGAGAGAGTAAAGAGAAGAAAGAATGGGAAAGGTGTGAAGAAAATGAGGGTGGGAGAGGTTCTATTTATAGGGTGAAAAATGGCTGAACTTGGTGCCACATGTCACCATCTAGTGGCAAGACTTGGGGAGAAAGCAATGGCCAAGATTGTGCCACATCACCCATTTTCGCACAGCACACTTCCGACTTCTAAAATCCGTAACTTTCACATACAACCTCCGTTTTTGACGTTCTTTATATCCACGCGTAGGTAAAAATAAGATATACAACTTTCATTTTGACTCCATCGGCTAATTCTCGACCGATCTTAAATTTAACAGTACGAGGAGATTATACTGTTAAATGTTCGCGTAAAATTCATAACTTCTACATACGGACTCTGTTTTCGTCTGTCTTTTTACCGTTGAGTTCCTATTAATGAGATCTTCAATTCTCATTTAGGTCGCGTAGGCCAAAAACCGCTCGATCTAAAATTCGAGTTTCGGGTTGTGCACTGCTAAGCCAAATCTTAGAAAATTCATAACTTCCTCATACGAAGTCAGATTTGGGCGTTCTTTTTTTTTATGTTCTCGGTTTAACGTATACTAAAACTTTTGTTTAGATTTATAAGGCTAAAAAGTCCTCCATCGTAAATTCACTATTTACGTCTCCCGGTGTCGTGCCAGTTTTGCCATAAAACATCGACAGACCATAACTTCTTCGTTATAACTCGAATTTCAACGTTCTTTATATGTACGGAACCCTTGAGACGTATTCTACAACTTGATTAAGATTATTTATTCTAAATAATCTTTTGTCAAAAAGTCATTTTCGACCCCTATTATCTCTAAATTGACTAGCCCGGATCTACAGGCGTTACAATTATCTCCCCTTAGGATGATTACATCCCGGAATCATCAACGAAATAGGGCTCAGATGATGACTCCATACGTTATCTCTTCATCCTAAGTAATAACCATAACTTTGATGTTTCTTCGAACGAATATCTAACTCTAAGACTTCCTGATTGCAGGCGGTGCTCGATCTTGCACTTGCTCCCTATCTCACGTTAGACTCCAAATTATGACCTTCAAGTCACAATCGCGATCCTTACTGGAGACTGCTTCTTCTTCTTAACAAACCTAAGATAAGTTATTTTATTACTAAAATGGAACGATGTGTCATATTCCAATGACCTATCATCGTATGCTGCAATGCTTAGACTCGGGTCTCTTAGAGTCTTCCAGAACAGACTATACTTTCCTTCATGTTCTAATCTCATCTTAAAAGGTAGCATTTCTAGCTACAAGCAACTTTTTGCGATACCTCTACTGATCGTTTTTTATTTCAATCTTCCATTTTAAGTCAGATGCTACATCGAACTTGATTCTCTGAACCACATAACATACTCAGCGTAGTTGGACTCAATTTGATATGACCACTAGGGTCGGAATAACAGTCATCTTCTTAGTCATTACCGAAACGATGGTAACAACATACTTGAATAAAACAAAATCGATTACTAGCTCCTTGGTAACCTTGTGACTTTCCCTGATCCAAGTGTGAGTCCTGTGCTTCCGGTAGTATAGGCCTCTACTACCATTCACACCTACTCATACTTATCCCAAGTATTGTCTCATAGTTTTTCCAAGTCATTATCACAAAAAAACAATTTTAACACATACAAATGTGTCCAAACAATCATATAATTTTCCCTAGACTCTACTAGGACTTATTCCATGCATATCTTCAATCATCAATTCTGCTTTAACTCGGTTGGTGATGGAAATTTCAGACGATGGGATAACTTCATGAATTATACAAAAAATCTTTCTTTCTGCTAATCGAAAGTGTACTTCTCCCGTACTAGACGTATTATTTCTTAGATGTATTCTAAAGGCAAGATATCACTCTTACGATATCTTATGATAGGTACTACTCAGTATCGTAAGTCTTCTCATTTCCTCCATTTACTCAATTCACTACGAGTCTTCACCATGATGTTTTGCACACCAAAGCAGTCGTTTGGTGTATCGAGACGAGAATATAGATAGAGGAAGGTTTATATGTGTATTCCTCCTTATTACTTCAAAAAAATTATATGCCAGTTCTAATATCGTAATTAAACGTTTAGAAATCTGAACACATAAAATTTCCAGATCCAGTTGGCAACAAACCATAGATCCGATCAAACGATAGCATAAAGCATCACAAATTATTAAGCACATAAAAGCAATTTAGACATCTTCCCTAAATGAGCTAGTGCCCGTGTCTATTCAGGTGTACTTCCTAAAATATATTAGACACACTCCTCACGATCATCACTTAGTATTCTAATTTTAAGTCTAGAAATAAATCCTTATTCCTAGTTCGCTTAAACTAATGCTCTGATACCAACTGTGACATCCCCAATTTCATGGCCAGAAAAGACCGATTTTGTTTATGCTTTATAAAAATTAGAGTACTTCTTTTGATAAAAATGTTGCGGAATTTGTGATGGGTTTTAAGCATAAGAACAATCCTATGTGCTCATACAAACCCTAATGCTTGGATCTAGGTTTCTCTATTGTACATGCAATGAATCCAAGACTTACAAACCCTAATCTAGCATACATAATATCAAATTAACATGTAACATCAGATCTAGATGTTTACCTCTTCAAATAGTAGCTTGAATCTTCTTCTCTTGAGCTTAGAATCACAATTGTAATTCCTCTAATGGATCACAAACACCACACAAGCAAGAAGGCAACTTTGAGATAGAGGAGGATGCTAATTTTCGGCCTAGGGTTTTTCTCTTGGGAACATATGACAACCCGAAACTTCTATCTTGTACCTTAGTCAAATTCTATCAATGTTAAACTCGTTTCAGCTATCTTTAGCATTGTTTTGAGCCTGTTTGGATGATCTAAAGCCTTGTACAACCAAAGTTTGAACTAGGGATGGGTTGGTTTAAGATTTAGGGTTGCAAATAGGCCAAACACTCCATCAAAAGGAGTGTGTGGCCGCACATATGAGTGTGTGGCCGCACACCCGAGTGTATGGCCGCACACATGAGTGTGTGGCCGCACACCCGAGTGTATGGCCGCACACATGAGTGTGTGGCCGCACACCCGAGTATATGGCCGCACACACGAGTGTGTGGCCGCACACCCATCCTCCAGCCGCACACTCATCCCTATTTATATAGGGTGACCCCTTCACTCATTCCTTTCATTTGGCTACACTCTACTTTCTCTCTCTAAGAACTTCATCCAAGAACGCTCTCAAGGCCTCAAAAACGTGAGTTTTCCATCACCTAGCTTATCATACATGAAGGACCCATTGATCTAAGCCCTTAACCATCAAAGTTCATCATGTTCTTTATCACATGAAGGTGTACGGCCGCACACCTTCATAAGGTGGCCGTACACACCTTAAAGCTCTCCAAAGTGAAGAGTTTGGCCTTCATTCACTAGTAGGACTTGGTATTAGCATTAGAACATCTAAAAATCGACATTTCAGGCACAAATGAGGAGTGTACGGCCACACACACCCTCTGTACGGCCGCACACTCCTGTGTGCAACCGCACACACAGCCTGGCCGCATACCCTGGCCGCACACACATGACACACCCTAATGACCATACACCTCCTTTGTTTGATCACATAAGGTCCCGACAAGCATTTCCAAGTCCTTAGAGTGGTTTCCCGTCATGTTTTGTCATGGAATACCTAAATCTAATACATATATGTGCTATTATATGTTACTAGGATCCACTTGAGTGCGAAACCTCAATTGACACTCAACACTCGTAACCGATCATCCGCTCGAATCATCTGTCAAACAGTGAGTTCATACCCCTATATTTTCCGTGTTTTTAATGTTTTTAGGGGGGGAATACAAGCCAAACGCTAAGTATTTTGTTAAGTTTTAAACTTATTAATGCAGTCCAACGTTTTCCACGTTTAATAACATATTCGGATATTTTATCTCTTTCTGTAATATGTTGAACATAAGGGAAACTTCTATTTTGGAAATCCAACTTCATAGCTTTCAGAAAGGTTTTTACAAAGAACTTTCCATATCAACTCTAATAAACTATAATGGGTATAGTTTGGGATAACCCTCTAGGCAGTCTCTACTTAATCGTATTTCATAAATGAATATATATAAACTATGGCAGATTTAGTTTATGTTATATGTTTCTCAGAAGTATAAAGTACATTTATTCAAGGATAATTACTGTTTTATACTGATTTCTCGCTAGTAAACTAGATTATACAGAATTGTGAGGCGCTACTTCAATACGGTACCCTTAGGTGTATAGTGATAAATCCTTTTAGTATAACCAGAGTACCCTGGAGGGAGAGCGTGAGATTTGTGAATAGATCTATTCGGGACTGACAATCCCACACCAGAACTGCTAGCTACAGTTAGGCGGGCACGCCTGTGGTGAACAAATGTCATTTAGCTTAACGCCTGAAGAACGTTATAAAGGTCTCTCGGTCATATCAAGTATGGTTATACGACTCGCAAATAAGTATAAACTAACCTTGTTTACGGACTCTACTCTTCACTTGTTTTATTTTGATTAATAAAACTACTTTCATGTATATACCGATAGTAATCATGGGTTTTCAAAACTTACATCTCTACCTCTAGTACGGATAACCTGTTTTTAGGGAAAATATAGGATTTTCCCAAGATAACACTGGCATTTCTAAAACTGATGGTTTATTTTCTACTAATGGACACTCTTTCAAAACCGCTTTTCATAAGAAAATATAGGATTTTCTTGAGGAACACTTTTCAAAAGGATTCAAAGAACATTTTCCACCAAAACCAAAATGCTTATGAACTCACCAGCTTTACGCTGATACTCTTTCAAAACTGCTTGTATTCTCAGGGAATTAGTAAACAGGTACTTCCAGGAGCTCGGAGAAGTCGAAGTGTTAGAGTCGCGTCTTTCTATTTTGCTTTTGATATGAACAAAACTATGTATTAAAACAATGTAAACCTCTTTCGTATATGTATTAAATGTCTGGTTGTGTTTACTATGCTTGCTATGATACAATTGTTGTGATACTACGCATGACGTCCTCCACCCCAGAACAATTCCGCCATCACGGTTTCGGGGTGTGACAGATTGGTATCAGAGCCCTTGTTTATAGCGAACTAAGTATACCGAACCTTACATGGTATACAACTAAATACTAAGGGGCCTAAGTGCTCTAAACTAAAAGTATACTTTCAGAAATACAAGTATTTTTATAAAATTATATAAGCATACCCGAGTATCAGAATCCGTGTCGTAAGCAGAACAAAACAAAAGTATTTGGATGCTGGACATCGCGGTTAAACCTGGGCAGTTATGTAATCAAGTCTAGGGTGAATATAGCCTGATCAACTATATTTAGTCGAGACATGACCAATATGTTCTTAGGAGTGACTGTGGTGTTGCAGCAAGCCTAAAACTTACGTAGATACCAGAAGAGTCCTAGAGCCAAACATAAGGATTAAAATACTATAGGAGTATTTTAGGATGCTATAACAACCAAGCCGGAAACTTACCCAAGAGTCCAATCTTCAAGAATTAATAATGTAGCTATAATACATTGGACGTATTATTAGATTCGATGCCTATTAACTATTCCTTTACCATCACCTCGCATAGATAGCATGGCTGGATTCCACCTCCCTGGCGACCCGTACTTTCCTAACCAAGGAGATGAGGGATGGATCGAACCAGAGCCAGAAGGAAACCATGAAATCCCTTTTGACGATGGCATTGCCGAACCATTTCCTGAAGAGACTGACTCGGAACCAGAAGTCGAGAACTTACCCCCAGTGGCCCCAATACCAAATCTCAACCCTCAGCTCGTACTCGAAGGCCCAACGCCTATGTGGGTCGGAAGCCTGGATAGGTGGAGTCACGAACACGGCCAACCCCTCCCGTATAATGGGGATCGCCACTTCTATAATGGGGACGGAGGAGGCTCCGCAGATAGAGCCCTTCCAATCATAGTCCGCCAAGTGGCCCGCAATGTCGAAATGAACGTGGCGGCCATTCACCGAACTGTGGAACTCGAGGCGGACTTGGATGCCAACACAAACCGTATTCGCAGTTTCGAGGCTACTCATGGGAGGATTTTGAGAGACTATGAAGTCCAGCACCGAGATCTAGTTGCATCTCGAGCTGAAGTTGTAGAGCTCCGTGCACGCCAATCACTATACGAGAGCCGCCTGCTTGACGTGGAGCTCCAGCTAGCTAACTTAAGGTTCCGCCTGAGGAGTGGCCGTCGCCAGTAGGAAATATTCTACTTGTCCTTCCTCTTGGTTAAAGGAATAGCTTTCCTATTTAAGTTCTAAGTAGCTCCTTTCTCTGTAGGCATTCTTGTCTTGCAAGTACCGATTCACTAGTTCTTTATGTTGACAAATTGTTCCTCTAATGGTACGTTGTAGACCTACTCCTAGGTCAAAACTTTCCAAACTCTGTGTAATCTTAATATCATCAATGGTAGCAACTATCATATTTCAGTTAAAGATTTTCATCGTCAAAAGTATACCTTGGAGCAGTAGCATTCAAATTGAGCAACCTTAACAAAGTCCTATCAATGTTTTGTCCTCAAAACATGAATCATAATATGTGCTTAGACGATTATTCCTTTTCCCCATCAATTTCATATCAGTCTCCATGAAAAGCTTCAATGTCCTAATCGACATAGGATGAATGAGTCTCCCATCGTGCTGATGACCTTTGCTTCGAGAAAGCGATTCGTCTCAATCTTCCTTCTGACATGAGTCCTCACTAGTTTTAGTGATAAGTCTGTTCGAACCCTAGTATTATTTCATGCGTCGAAGCCTAAGAGCATTTACGGAAAGAATGCTACGCATTTATGGCTCATGTTGCCAATGAGACGCAATAAGTTAAAGACCTCGAGAGCATCTTCGAAGTCTGCAACTTTCCCACTGTCTTCCCCAAAGGCGTTCCAGGGATTTCTTCCGAGTGCCAAGTTGAATCTCGTATCGACTTGATCCTCAGAACTACCTTTATAACCAAATCTCGAAGAGCCGATGAAAATGTGAGAGTTACTCAGCCAGCCCAAGGAGCTGAGCAACCAGGAGTTCGTAAACTTATTTTATGTGAACTTTGTGTGTTCAAATCTGTTCTATCCTTGCTAAGACCATATCATGGGGATGTGGGCCGAGTCAATGAGAGTCAGATAGCAAAACGGGAAATCTCAATGCATAGATAAACATTTAGGATACATCCAGGGGCAACCATTGTTGCTCATAAATTTCTTTTCTTGACATGTAGCAGATCATGCCTCCGAAGGAACGTACCCAACCCACCAATAAGACACCAGTCCTTCAGGTGGACTCAGCTACGTTCCAAGCTACTGTCACGGCAGCCGTAGCAGCCGCCCTAGCTGTTCTTAACGCTAACAACCCAAGTGGGAATGGGAACAATTTCCACATCTCGAACTGTAGCAACACCTCAGGAAACCAACAAGGGCTTTTCCAGGAGGACACTCCGACTCCCAAACCTAAGAGCGCCAAACGAAAATTTTGGAACAAGAGAGAGCGCAAGTTGTGTCAGAAACTTGCCAAGAGACAACAACCCGTGATAGCTCCTACAGCCACAACATCCGCCAAACCAGTGCCAACGCCAGTGCGACGATATGCTGGAAAACTTCCAAATTGCGAGGAATGCAACTTCCACCACGTAGGAGAATGCCACGAACTTCGATGTAAGAACTACAACAGGCAAGGACACACCGCTCGTTACTGCAGAGCACTAGCACCGTCAAACGCCTCGATTTCTGGTGAAAAGATGGGTCAGGTTTGCTACAAGTGTGGCGAACCCGGACATTTCAAAAGAAATTGTCCAGGGGCCGAGGATGGCCAGGAAGCTCGCTTCGCAAAGACCCCGACTGAGCACATCACTTCCACTACCGACGCGAGCATAATTCAAGTGTGCGGTACATGTGGCGAAATGGGACACTTCACAACAGACTGCCCAACAGAAAGGAACAATGAGGAAACCGGAGGAGTCTGACCTCAGTGAAGGAGGAAGCATCGAAGGACTCTGCCTTGTTTTGGTACGTTTTCAAAAACCTCAATGACTAATTCATAATCCTAATTTCTTTCTCGTCCAAATTTAATCACGACGTACTCTTAGAAGTTGATGCCCTAAGGGGTAAAAAAAATATGGTAGCCTAGTGTATACATTAGAGTCAGTTGTGTTTATACATGACTTGTATGCGCCAAGAAATCATAGGAAAGTCTAGTGAGAATCATTTCATCGAGAGTTCATGGTTTCAAAACATCGGGACCCTCGCACTAGTAATAGTACCTACCGAGTCCAATATCAAACGCTGAAAACACCAGAGACGTTCATCTAGGGATACCAATGTGCTAGCAAAACGATCCTCCCGGACTAACTTAACGCGCGATTCTACGACACCATCCTGTCTAGTTTCGACCGAGTCTATGTTATACCAAACCCTTTTGTCTTAAATCGTTCGAATCGCGAAACTCCCGTCGCTCGTGATGACAAACTAGATGCGAACTTTGAAAAATTCATGTCTCTTTGAAATCCGAAAGTATTCATGCGAAGAGTATCATCCACCAAGAAATGGACGAGATAAGAGAACAATCCAGAAAATTGAAGATGCGTCGTGAGACACTCATCTATCCTTAATTGAACCTTTTTGCAAACAACGACGACCTTTCCAGTAGCAAGGTTGCGCCGTTCGAAGCCCTCTGCAGCCATAAGTACAGACCCCATCTGCGCTAGGCTGAGGTGGGCAACACACAGCTAGACAAGAGTCAAGTCCACAATATCACTCTCGCAAGTCATCATCCGAGAGACGGCAGAAAGGATCGTACGAAAGGGCTACGCCGATGAGAGACAAAAACCCTTGAAATTCCAAGTTGGTGACCGTGTCCTTTTAAAGGTCTCACCCTGGAAAGGCCTGATACGCTTCGGAAAGCGTAGAAAGCTAAATCCAAGATACGTTGGACCGTCTGAGATCCTAGCTAGGATCGGTCTCATAGCGTACAAACTCCAGTTACCTCGAGCGCTTAGCAGCATCCATCCCGTCTCTCTTGTGTCGAACCAAATAAGTGTCCGTCCGATGAGACACCTACGAATTCCCCTCGACAACCTCGAGTTAGACGAGAGTCCACTGAGCTCACAGATCGAGAAGTCAAGAGAACGAAATAACGTCACATCCCGATAGCGGATGTCCACTGGAACGTCAAACAGGAACTTGGATTCACTTGAGAGCACAAGAGTTCCATGAACCTTAGGTACCTCCATCTTTTCCAAGTCTATGAGTTATACCTCTATTCTTGAATTTCAGGACGAAATTCCCTCTAACGGGGGGATGATGTGACAACCCGAAACTTCTATCTTGTACCTTAGTCAAATTCTATCAATGTTAAACTTGTTTCAGCTATCTTTAGCATTGTTTTGAGCCTGTTTGGATGATCTAAAGCCTTGTACAACCAAAGTTTGAATTAGGGATGGGTTGGTTTAAGATTTAGGGTTGCAAATAGGCCAAACACTCCATCAAAAGGAGTGTGTGGCCGCCCACATGAGTGTGTGGCCGCACACCCGAGTGTATGGCCACACACATGAGTGTGTGGCCGCACACCCGAGTGTATGGCCGCACACATGAGTGTGTGGCCGCACACCCGAGTGTATGGCCGCACACACAAGTGTGTGGTCGCACACACGAGTGTGTGGCCGCACACCCATCCTCCAGCCGCACACTCATCCCTATTTATATAGGGTGACCCATTCACTCATTCCTTTCATTTGGCTGCACTCTACTTTCTCTCTCTAAGAACTTCATCCAAGAACGCTCTCAAGGCCTAAAAAACGTGAGTTTTCCATCACCTAGCTTATCATACATGAAGGACCCATTGATCTAAGCCCTTAACCATCAAAGTTCATCATGTTCTTCATCACATGAAGGTGTACGGCCGCACACCTTCATAAGGTGGCCGTACACACCTTAAAGCTCTCCAAAGTGAAGAGTTTGGCCTTCATTCACTAGTAGCACTTGGTATTAGCACTAGAACATCTAAAAATCGACATTTCGGGCATAAATGAGGAGTGTACGGCCGCACACTCCTGTGTACGGCCGCACACACCCTATGTACGGCCGTACACTCCTGTATGCAACCGCACACACAGCCTGGCCACATACCCTGGCCGCACACACATGACACACCCTAATGACCATACACCTCCTTTGTTTGATCACATAAGGTCCCGACAAGCATTTACAAGTCCTTAGAGTGGTTTCCCGTCATGTTTTGTCATGGAATACCTAAATCTAATACATATATGTGCTATTATATGTTACTAGGATCCACTTGAGTGCGAAAGCTCAATTGACACTCAACACTCGTAACCGATCATCCGCTTGAATCATCCGTCAAACAGTGAGTTCATACCCCTATATTTTCCGTGTTTTTAATGTTTTTAGGGGGGAATACAAGCCAAACGCTAAGTATTTTGTTAAGTTTTAAACTTATTAATGCAGTCCAACGTTTTCCACGTTTAATAACATATTCGGATATTTTATCTCTTTCTGTAATATGTTGAACATAAGGGAAACTTCTATTTTGGAAATCCAACTTCATAGCTTTCAGAAAGGTTTTTACAAAGAACTTTCCATATCAACTCTAATAAACTATAATGGGTATAGTTTGGGATAACCCTCTAGGCAGTCTCTACTTAATCGTATTTCATAAATGAATA
Source organism: Lactuca virosa (assembly GCF_052849685.1). NCBI lineage: Eukaryota > Viridiplantae > Streptophyta > Magnoliopsida > Asterales > Asteraceae > Lactuca > Lactuca virosa. Next base: position 89,497,637 of record NC_136434.1, read on the forward strand.
TATATAAACTATGGCAGATTTAGTTTATGTTATATGTTTCTCAGAAGTATAAAGTACATTTATTCAAGGATAATTACTGTTTTATACTGATTTCTCGCTAGTAAACTAGATTATACAGAATTGTGAGGCGCTACTTCAATACGGTACCCTTAGGTGTATAGTGATAAATCCTTTTAGTATAACCAGAGTACCCTGGAGGGAGAGCGTGAGATTTGTGAATAGATCTATTCGGGACTGACAATCCCACACCAGAACTGCTAGCTACAGTTAGGCGGGCACGCCTGTGGTGAACAAATGTCATTTAGCTTAACGCCTGAAGAACGTTATAAAGGTCTCTCGGTCATATCAAGTATGGTTATACGACTCGCAAATAAGTATAAACTAACCTTGTTTACGGACTCTACTCTTCACTTGTTTTATTTTGATTAATAAAACTACTTTCATGTATATACCGATAGTAATCATGGGTTTTCAAAACTTACATCTCTACCTCTAGTACGGATAACCTGTTTTTAGGGAAAATATAGGATTTTCCCAAGATAACACTGCATTTCTAAAACTGATGGTTTATTTTCTACTAATGGACACTCTTTCAAAACCGCTTTTCATAAGAAAATATAGGATTTTCTTGAGGAACACTTTTCAAAAGGATTCAAAGAACATTTTCCACCAAAACCAAAATGTTTATGAACTCACCAGCTTTATGCTGATACTCTTTCAAAACTACTTGTATTCTCAGGGAATTAGTAAACAGGTACTTCCAGGAGCTCGGAGAAGTCGAAGTGTTAGAGTCGTGTCTTTCTATTTTGCTTTTGATATGAACAAAACTATGTATTAAAACAATGTAAACCTCTTTCATATATGTATTAAATGTCTGGTTGTGTTTACTATGCTTGCTATGATACAATTGTTGTGATACTACGCATGACGTCCTCCACCCCAAAACGATTCCGCCATCACGGTTTCGGGGTGTGACAGATTGGTATCAGAGCCCTTGTTTATAGCGAACTAAGTATACCGAACCTTACATGGTATACAACTATAAATACTAAGGGGCCTAAGTGCTCTAAACTAAAAGTATACTTTCAGAAATACAAGTATTTTTATAAAAGTATATAAGCCCCTTTATTTAATTAATCTCTTTTAGTCCATTAGGTTTCCCAGCCTTAGTCCATTAGGTTTCCCAGCCTAAAACTCAACTATCACACATTTGACAGTTTATGCCCCTTTATTTAATTAATCTCTTTTAGTCACCAAATTAATTCCTAATTAAGGTATGACTAATACTAATTAAATAAATATGATTTCTCCTTTAATATATTATTCTTATAATATATTAATAAACCATAATATCATCTCTCTTTCCTTAAATTACCTTGTCAAGTTGCTTTGGTGAAGGCAACCCAAAAGGATCATGCACAATCGGGTCAAGTACATACCAAATATAGTTACGGGCTTAGACACTAATCCAATAGTCTCCCACTTGGATAAGTCTAGTAACTATATCTTACATACGACTTCAGGATCCGGTTGGCAATCGTAGCTCTTATATGCTTCTGTCAACTCTGATCAAAATCCTATCCTTCAGATAAGGGATCGTATAATCCTCTGTTCTAGATATCATGCTGACAATACTTATTGTCCAACATTTTGTTTCTCGATCTCTGATTCGTTCGACATAGAATTCAGTTGAACACATCAACCTCATCCTGACCGGGCCCGGCACATAAGTCAAACCAAATCATCAAATGGCCAAGATATCGCTTTTATACTCTTAGAATAAAAGGAACAAAAAACTTCGACTTATATGCTTTTATTATCTACTAGCTAAGTTACACACAATAATACGTTTTATAACATCAAGTTACTGATGCGTTTTCGTATTATCAATGTATAATCAACTAGCAAACAATAACCATATCTCTAGGTTTAAAGATTATATGATATTATCATCTTGCGATCACTTGTGATATCTTTCATGAAGTGATACTAGCAAGTGCGGGTTTATTCCAATGCTCAAAACATATTTCATAAGCACTCATAAACTTTGTAGCAAACCTTTGCTATGTCTGAAACCTTTTAGACAATCTACAAACAAATTTATAACAATCTTCTTTCATATCTACTTCCAACATATGAGTGATTGTGGACTGTTCGAACAATCTTATTATTCAGGAAGTCAAAACATGCAAAATCGAAACAATAGATAAATAATCAACACAAGATAGTAACTTTCTTATAAATAACACACCTTTATTTAATCATCAAATGTTGAATACAAAATTATCCATTACAAGTTTCCTACCTATCTAATCTAAACTAATATCGTCCTTTAGCCCAACGCTCCTAGCGTGCTTCAAATGCTTGACCCTACTCAGTCCCTTCGTAAGGGGATCTGCTGGGTTATCTTCTGACGATACCCTCTTCACAACGAGGAGTCCCTCTTCTACCCGATGTCTAATAAAATGGTATTTCCTGTCGATATGTCGAGATCTGCCATGATCCCTTGGTTCCTTGGTCAAGGCAACCGCTCCTTCATTATCACAGAAAATTTCCATGGGCTCCTTTATGGATGGCATAACTCCAAGGTCTCCTATGAAGTTCTTCAACCATATAGCCTCCTTCGACGCTTCTCTTGCCGCAATGTACTCTGATTCGCACGTTGAATCAGCTACGGTCTCTTTCTTGGAACTTTTCCAAGTCACTGCTCCTCCATTCAGGGTAAAGACTTAGCCTGACTGCGATCGGTAATTATCCCGATCCGTCTGAAAGCTAGCATCACTGTACCCTCGCACCCTTAAGTCATCACTCCCACCGAGGACTAGAAACCATTCATTGGTCCTTCGTAGGTACTTAAGAATATTCTTGACAGCAATCCAATGTGCTCTACCAGGGTTCCCTTGATATCTGCTGACCATGCTCAAAGCGAAGGCCACATCAGGGCGAGTACAGGTCATAGCGTACATAATCGAGCCAACTGCGGAAGCGTAAGGTACTCGACTCATATCAGCTATCTCTGCCTCTGTACTCGGGCTCTGAGTCTTACTCAGTTTGGTATTGCATTGGATTGGCAACTCCCCTTTCTTGGAATTTTCCATACTAAAACGTTTTAGTACCTTTTCCAAGTATGTATCCTGACTGAGTCCTATCAGTCTCTTGCTTCTGTCTCTCACTATCCTTATTCCCAGAATATACGAAGCCTCTCCGAGGTCCTTCATAGCGAAACACTTCCCAAGCCAGGAATTGACCTCCTGCAAGGTTGGGATGTCGTTTCCTATGAGCAGTATGTCATCGACATACAATACGAGGAAGCTCACTATACTCCCACTGGCCTTGACATACACACATGACTCATCTTCGCTTCGCAGAAAGCCAAACTCTTTGACCTTCTCGTCAAAACAAAGATTCCATCTGCGAGACGCTTGCTTTAATCCATAAATGGATTTTTCAAGCTTGCACACCCTATTGGGATGCTTCGCATCGACAAAACCCTCTGGCTGATTCATGTAAACATCCTCAACCAACTTCCCATTTAGGAAAGCGGTTTTTACGTCCATCTGCCAAATTTCATAATCATGAAACGCAGCTATTGCGAGCATTACCCTAATAGACTTTATTTTAGCAACTGGCGAGAAGGTCTCATCATAGTCAACTCCAGGAGTTTGAGTAAAGCCCTTCGCGACCAATCGCGCTTTATAAGTGTGCACTTTCCCATCCATGTCTGTCTTCTTCTTGAAGATCCACTTGCACCCGACTGTCTTACGACCTGGTACATTATCAACCAAATTCCAAACTTGGTTGTCATACATGGACTGAATCTCACTGTCCATTGCCTCTTTCCATTTAGCAGACTATGGGCCTGCCATGGCTTCCTTATAGCTATTAGGTTCGTCCAGATTTACTAGTGTACTATCACTAATAAACGTATCCCCGTCAGTAGTAATATGGAAACCATAAAACTGGGGTGGAACACTAACTCTATCCGAACGTCTAAGAGGTAAGGATCGGTCAATTGGATCAACAGGAGTTTCTTCCTCAGGTTGCATGCCAGTGTCAGAGGTTCCTTCATCTCCTGACTCTGGAAGCTCTTCAAGGTCAATCTGACTCCCACTGTCTCCTTGACTTATGAGTTCTCTCTCTCTGAAAACCCCTCTCCTAGCAACAAAGACAACATTGCCACTTGGTCTATAGAAGAGATAGCCAAAAGACTTCTGTGGATAGCCGATGAAATAACACTTCTCACTACGAGGTTCTAGCTTGTCGTGAGTCTCTCGTCTTATGAAAGCTTCACAACCCCAAACCTTGATATGTGCTAACGAGGGAGCTTTCCATGTCCACATCTCGTGAGGTGTTTTGGCAACCTTCTTGGTGGGAACTAAGTTAAGGATATGGGCGGCAGTCTCTAAGGCATACCCCCAGAATGAGATTGGTAACGAAGCACAACTCATCATAGAACGAACAATGTCCAACAAGGTTCGATTACGTCTCTCAGCCACACCATTCAATTGTGGCGTTCTAGGAGGGGTCAATTGCGAAACTATTCCACATTCTTTTAGATAGTCGTGAAACTCAAGACTTAGGTACTCTCCTCCTCGATCAGATCGAAGCATCTTGATTTTCCTGCCCAACTGATTCTCCACTTCATTCTTGAACTCTTTAAACTTTTCAAAGGTTTCTGACTTCTGCTTGATTAAGTAGATATATCCATATCTGTTATAATCATCTGTAAAAGTCACATAGAAGCGACAAGCGTCCCTTGTGGTGGATCTAAAGGGTCCACATACATCAGTATGTATGAGATCCAATACACCCTCACCCCTTTCACATGTGCCAGTAAAGGGTGACTTGGTCATCTTCCCAAGTAAACAAGACTCACACACGTCATCGTCCCTAAGGTCAAATGACTCCAAGACTCCATCCTTTTGGAGTTGGGCTATGCGTTTCTTGTTAACATGGCCAAGGCGACAATGCCACAAGCATGCTTTGTCCAAACTTGTGGACGAATCAATATTCAAAACATCATTTCCTAAATTATCTATAATTAACACAGATTCATAAATCCCATTACAAGGTAATTCATTGAAATAAAAAACACCATTCAAATAAGCATTAATAGAACCATTACTATTATCAAACGAATATCTGAAACCTTGTCTAAAAAATCCATGAAAAGAAATGATGTTCCTTGCCATATATGGCGAATAGCAACAATTATTTAAATCTAGCCCTAACCCATTACTCAACACTAAGGAATAAACTCCGATCTTGGTTACTGGTGAAGACTTCTTGTTTCCCATGATCAAGTTTATCCTTCCATGCTCCACTTCCCTACTTTTTATTAGCCCCTGCAAATCAGAACAAATATGGTAACCACATCCAGTATCAAGGACCCATGAAGTAGCAAGTGATGAGTTATTAGATTTAATTAAATACATACCTGCAAATGTGGGCTTTATCTTCCCATCCTTAATATCCTGCAGATATTTAAGGCAACTTCGTTTCCAGTGGCCCTTCTGATGGCAATAGAAGCACTCTGCTTCCTTGGGGTTAGAAGAGGGCTTAACAGAACCTGCTTTGGTCCTACTAGAAGAGGAACCATCTTGGGTCTTACCCTTATGGTGGCTCTTAGAAGGATCCTTCCTCTTCTTTCCCTTTCCTTGGCCAATTGCCAACACAGGAGCAGCTACAGTAGAGGATGATGCAATAGATTTGTCCTTGAGGTTGCTCTCAGTTGTCCTCAGGAGCCCTTGAAGTTTACTCAGGGTGACCTCTTCTTTGTTCATATGGTAGGTCATTCTGAACTGGTTGTAGCAGGAAGGCAAGGAGTGGAGGATGATGTCGATAGCCAAATCCTCATCAAACTTAACATTAAGTTTGAGAAGACGATCAACATACCTTTGCATTCTTTGCAAATGAGTAGTTAGGGATTCTCCACTCCCCATCCTAGCGGTGATCATGTTGGTAATGATCTCAGAGCGCTCTTGCCTCGCGCTTTGGTGGTACCTGTCCAGCAAATCTTGATGCATCTCATATGGATACATGTCCTCATATGACTTTTGGAGTTCGAGGTTCATGGTGGCCAGCATGATGCAATGAACTTTCGTAGCATCACACCCGTGGGCCTCAAAGGCGGCCATCTCTTCAGGAGTAGCTTCTTCTGGGTTGATCTTTTCTAGTTTCTCATCGAGGACATATTCTTTGTCCTCGTAGCGAGTTATCATGCGAATGTATCTCATCCACTCGTTGAAGTTCGACCCATCAAATGTCACCTTTTGACACAGGTTCATCAACGAGCATGACCCAGAAGTGTTGTTGTTTGCGTTTGCGTTAGACATCTGAAATAGAAAGAAACAAAGTTTGATTAGAAATGAATCCCCAATTAAACACCCAAATGAGAAATTAGGGCTAGGATCCAACAACCTTATTTACAACTTAGAAAAGGGATGCCGTAATCTAAAAGTAAATAATTTGAAGGTAAGTGAATGACGATTCACAAATTTTCACCATGAAAAACGAAAAGGGATTAAGTTTTAAATGTATTTGAAAATTCCTAGATTTCTTTTGAGATTCATTGAACATTTCAATGGCATGTTTAAATCTCGATATGCACTTCAAATTTGCGACTGGGATGCCGAGGATCGTAAACAAGTTGTGAAAATAACCATGCGAATCAACATGGTGCACCCAATGTCTCTATCACCTAATCAATGTGCCGGTTAGCCACACACGCTCCATTGATCTATGATAAACATCGAGCCACCCTTTGTCACCAATGTCAATCCCAAATTAGTGTGCCGGTTAGCCACGCACGCTCCACTAACGTTTGACAGGGGTACAAAGTGTAATTCCATGGAATAACATCATTTTCACATTTTACCCTAAAGTAACTAAGATTGAGAATTTATAAAACAATGTAGTTACTTTAATATTTCCATTATACTTATAATGAGGAATTAAGTGCCCTATCCTATCTGTTCGGCTAACGACCCTCCACCAGTCAAGCAAGCGGTGGGTGTGAGTGTACACCCATTAAGCGCCATTTTATAGGCAGCAACCTTATACCCACCTTATAGACTGGCTTCGTGAATGAGGCCTACTAGCGATAAGACTAGCTTATTCTTATACACACATATATATATATATATATATATATATATATATATATATTAATCTTGTAATAGATAAAGTATAAGATTGAATTTTAAACTTGTAAAATTCTAAGGGTTGAAATTTAAAGTTTTCAAAATTAAACTTTTAATCAAAAATTAAATTTCAAAACTTGAGGGCAAGTTTTTGAACTTTTCAAAACACAAGGGATCAAATAACAAATAATATAAATCAAACAATTAATTTAGTGATTATCTATATTTGACCTAATTCAATTTCTTGCAAGACAAGTTACCCAATTAATTCAAATAATCAATTTTAATCATATAAGGAATTTATTATCTAATCAATTGGTAAATATCTTTTGTTTTTGGCAAGGATAGTCTCACAAAATCATTAAAATTCGAATTTTATCAGTAAAAACAGATTAGGCAACTATTCCATAGCAAAAACAGCAAGAAATCCCGATATTGCCTCTGTCAGACGATCCGACTCGCCGAGTCACTCATGGACTCGCCGAGTTGGGCCGACTCGCCGAGTCCATGAAGTGACTCGCCGAGTCCAGTCGAACAGAAGCCAGAAAAAACGATTTTCAGCATGTTAAACACACAAAGCATCCATACAACAGAAACCAATCAAGGCTCTGATACCACTGATGGGTTTTAAGCATAAGAACAATCCTATGTGCTCATACAAACCCTAATGCTTGGATCTAGGTTTCTCTATTGTACATGCAATGAATCCAAGACTTACAAACCCTAATCTAGCATACATAATATCAAATTAACATGTAACATCAGATCTAGATGTTTACCTCTTCAAATAGTAGCTTGAATCTTCTTCTCTTGAGCTTAGAATCACAATTGTAATTCCTCTAATGGATCACAAACACCACACAAGCAAGAAGGCAACTTTGAGAGAGAGGAGGATGCTAATTTTCGGCCTAGGGTTTTTCTCTTGGGAATAAGTGGCCGAAAATTGCATGCAAGGGTCTCTTATTATACTATAGGCTGCTAGGGTTTCAATCTAAACCCTAATGGATAGCTTAGCCACCAAGCAGCCCAAGGAACCTTCTGGAATAGGGCCCTTGGATGAAAATATGATGATCCCTCATCATAATTTCGTTCCCCCCTTAGTCCATTAGGTTCCCCAACCCAAAACTCAACTATCACACATTTGACAGTTTATGCCCCTTTATTTAATTAATCTCTTTTAGTCACCAAATTAGTTCCTAATTAATTTATGACTAATACTAATTAAATAAATATGATTTCTCCTTTAATATATTATTCTTATAATATATTAATAAACCATAATATCCTCTCTCTTTCCTTAAATTACCTTGTCAAGTTGCTTTGGTGAAGGCAACCCAAAAGGACCATGCACAACCGGGTCAAGTACATACCAAATATAGTTACGGGCTTAGACACTAATCCAACAATTTGTTCCCAGTAAAACATGATAAATACGTTATCAAAGCATTTCCGAATAAATGTATTTTTATTCATTTTAAAACATTTGGGATGTCATCGTCAATACAGAAACATAAGCATAAACAGAACTTACATTCATTATCACTAGTGATCTACACCTCTTTAATCTCTCAGTGTAATGTAACTTCATATCGACACCTGTGATAGAAATAAGCTGGAGTGGGTCAGGTTGGGAAACCTGGTGAGTACATAGGGTTTTCAACCCACAATAATATAATTATTATGTTTAAACATCAAACAATCAACGCAATTACCTATCCCCATTATCTTCTTTACTCTTAAGGATCTACCCTAAGAATCAACTATTCCTCGTTCATTCATTCCTAAGGATCATCCTAAGGAATCATAACGAAGTCCATCTTCACCGGGATTTAGGCACTAAGTCTGCATAGTCGCCAGGATTTATACAACAGACACTAAGTCCGCATAGTCGCCAGGGTTTATACAACAGGCACTAAGTCTGCATAGTCGCTAGGGTTTTGGCACTAAGTCTGCATAGTCGCCAAGGTTTATACAACAGGCACTAAGTCCGCATAATCGCCAAGGTTTTGGCACTAAGTTTGCATAGTCGCCAGGGTTTATACAATAGACACTAAGTCCGCATAGTCGCCAAGGTTTTGGCACCAAGTCTGCATGATCGCCAAGGTTTAGGCACCAAGTCTGCATGATCTCCAGGGTTTAGAGTACACCGGGTGAACACATCGTTCACAACAACTACAGGTTGCGAGCCTGCTAGTGTTCCACTGGACTGTCTAGAATAGTCTGTGGTTGTCATCCATACTCTGCTAGATGACGGGGCCATCATTCGAGAAAGGCTTCTCACATCGTCCACCTCTCACACTCACCTCGTGGTCTATAACACCTCTCAACTCATCATCCAACTCATATTCCATCTATTACATCTACCCATGTTTTTACCCAACATATTATCGTATATATATATATATATATATATATATACACACACACAGAGTTTAAATCATTTAAAACATGTATAAAATCGTTCATCAAGCATAAACAGCAAGTACTCAGATAATATGCACACATAGCACGTAGCTTATATAAAATACTTCATATCTATGTGTAAGATGAAAGTAACTATGTACTCACTTGAAAAGGTGGTGATTCCGAACTCAGACAGCGCTTCGCTTCTTAAAAAAATAATTTCCTTCGACGAAACCTAGTATTATTACCACTAGAGTTTAGTCTATTATTCGCCGAGACTAATTAATAGTCTAGCTATTATTACTATTATATAAGCGTTAAACAATACTTATATAACCCATAATAATAGCCCAAGTACTTATTATAAGTTCCTAATAACGTTACTATAATTAAATAAAAGCTATATTAAAAATAGCGTAGGCGTAGCTCACTTACAGCGGGTTTTATAGAAAACCGGGCTTTGCTTGGAGCAGCGTTCCGGAGCCGAAAAGCTCTTCTTCTCGGAGTCGTCGAACACTCCGGGGCTTCCGCCTCGTGCTAGGGAGGTTCCCTAGGCTTTTCGGGGGGTTTCGGGGCTAGAGAGAGGTTCTAGAGAGAGTAAAGAGAAGAAAGAATGGGAAAGGTGTGAAGAAAATGAGGGTGGGAGAGGTTCTATTTATAGGGTGAAAAATGGCTGAACTTGGTGCCACATGTCACCATCTAGTGGCAAGACTTGGGGAGAAAGCAATGGCCAAGATTGTGCCACATCACCCATTTTCGCACAGCACACTTCCGACTTCTAAAATCCGTAACTTTCACATACAACCTCCGTTTTTGACGTTCTTTATATCCACGCGTAGGTAAAAATAAGATATACAACTTTCATTTTGACTCCATCGGCTAATTCTCGACCGATCTTAAATTTAACAGTACGAGGAGATTATACTGTTAAATGTTCGCGTAAAATTCATAACTTCTACATACGGACTCTGTTTTCGTCTGTCTTTTTACCGTTGAGTTCCTATTAATGAGATCTTCAATTCTCATTTAGGTCGCGTAGGCCAAAAACCGCTCGATCTAAAATTCGAGTTTCGGGTTGTGCACTGCTAAGCCAAATCTTAGAAAATTCATAACTTCCTCATACGAAGTCAGATTTGGGCGTTCTTTTTTTGTATGTTCTCGGTTTAACGTATACTAAAGCTTTTGTTAAGATTTCTAAGGCTAAAAAGTCCTCCATCATAAATCCACTATTTACGTCTCCCGGTGTCGTGCCGGTTTTGCCATAAAACTTCGACGGACCATAACTTCTTCGTTATAACTCGGATTTCAACGTTCTTTATATGTACGGAACGGAACCCTTGAGACGTATTCTACAACTTGGTTAAGATTATTTATTCTAAATAATCTTTTGTCAAAAAGTCATTTTCGACCCCTATTATCTCTAAATTGACTAGCCCGGATCTATGGGCGTTACACATACTGTCAGACATATATGGGTGTCCGACCTACCCTGCTAGGCATACCGGGGTGCCTAACCTACCCCTGTCAGACATATCGGGGTGTCCGACCTACCCCTCCGGTTTATCTCAACCGGTTACGGGTACTATATCACCCCTACTACTTCCACATAATAACATAACATAATCATATTGTCTAGCATAGCTGGGGTACTATACTACCCCTTAGGACCTATCAACCGGTAACTGGGGACTATTCCCCTTACTACCACTATCACATAACATCATATTATACTAGCATGTAAAAAACATCAGATAGTGGCAAACCCAAGTAATTATCACATAGAAAACTACTCGACAAACAATCCCTACTAGTGGGCCGACATTGTGGCCGTAGACCCACTTCTACTGGAAGGTAACTCACCTCGATGTCGTAAACTGTTTGAACTGTCCTTGCTGCCGATATCAACACCTCTCAGATCCTACACATAACAATCTTCCTTTAATTACCAAATCCTGTTCAACTCAGATCAAAGTCAAGGTCAACACCTTGGTCAAAGTCAACATCCAGTTGACTCAACTTGTCGAGTTGGCCCCACATCTCGTCGAGTTCCGAAATCATGAAAACGCCAAGACTTTGACCCTACTCGTCGAGCCTTACAAGGGCTTGTCGAGTTCTCTTTTAAACAAAGTCGGGACCTTCGACAACTGACTCGCCGAGTTCATCCTTGAACTCGTCGACCTCATCTTCATCCGAGTTAAGGTGTTTAGTCCTTGAATCGCCAAGTTCATCCTTGAACTCGTCGAGTTCAACTTCATCTGGTTGGGATATTGCCTTGAACTCGCCGAGTTCATCCTTGAACTCGTCGAGTACGTTGATCTTCAGGTCCATAATGAACCCAACTGGTTGAGTCTTCTTCCAACTCAACACACTAACCGATATCAGAAGGGGTTTTAGGAGAAATGCGACCTGACTCGCCGAGTCACATAACCGACTCGCCGAGTCCCCCTATGTCTAAAACTATTCAGTCGATTTCAGATGGTCCTAATGCATTCAAAACATAGATATGACCTCCTAGGGTCCATATTACACGTAAAGTTACGAACTTGACGTTCATGCATGGGGTTTTTGGCTCAAAAGGATCTAAAATGAGGTTTATATGATGCATGGAACTCCCATGGCCATAAAGTTGGCACCTTTATGCCATGGGAACCCTCAATGGTTCCAAATCTGAAGTCATACCCCTTAAGAACCACAAAATCCTGAATATGGCTCTACTAAAGCTTAGAAAAGGTGGAAACTTGCCCTAACTAGAGATCTAAGAGATAAATGGTCAAGGTTTGAGCCTTTTACCTTGAATAAGCTGGAAATGAAGCAAAACCTCTGGATCTACTTGCTTCTTCTGGAACCCCCAAGCTTCCACTTCTTTCTTCAAGCTTCAAACAACCAAAAAACACACAAAAATGACTCAAGAACACTCCAAATGCTTTAGGGTTTGGAGTTAGGGCTTTTCTGGACTGTGAGAGGCGATGGAGGCTGAAGTGGGATAAGATAATGTGTTTAAATAAGGTTCAAACCCTAAATATTAGGGTTTCATCCAGGCAGTCCTACTCGTCGAGTCGGGGTCCCGACTCGTCGAGTAGATTACTTAAAACCTGTGTCCATAATCCAGTCTACTCGACGAGTTGGCCCTCCAACTCGTCGAGTCCCTATGTAAAAATGCAAATACTTATATTTAAAATACGTACCGGGAACCGGGCGTTACAAGTGATGTCGAACAGTTGTATGCCGCGCATCAAGCTAAACATGGGTTTCCACGGATGCTTGGTAGTATTTATTGTACACATTGGGAATGGGCAAATTGTCCCAATGCGTGGCGTGGTTCGTTCACGCGAGGTGATCATGGGGTCCCGACTGTTATATTAATATTAGAGGCGATTGTTTCACATGACCTATGGTTTTGGCATGCATTCTTTGGTATGGCGGGGTCCAACAATGACCTGAATGTGTTTTAAGTGTCTCCGTTATTTAAAAATATTTTGCATGGTAAAGCACCAGACATGTCATACGTTGTGAATGGAAATGAATATAAGTATGGGTATTACCTATGTGATGGGATATATCCAGAGTATGCTACAAATGTCAAGTCATATTCATTTCCAGCCGATGAAAAATGAAAATTATTCAAGTTAGCACAGGATCTGCACAGAAGGATGTGGAACGAGCGTTGAGTCCTAAAACAAAAGTGGCACATAATCAAACATCCAACACGAACATTGGATATAGCAAAACCGACGACGGTGTTGACTGCTTGTATTATTTTACATAACATGATAATAGAAGAAGAGGGCAGAGCTATTTGTTCATATACCGGGAACGATATACTTAATCCACCTGTAGTAATACAAGTTGGCAGCCCGACATACTTCTCTAGGGTATTGGAAATACAAAATCGTGAAACACATCACAATCTACGTCACAGTTTGACCGGGCACATATGGGAAAGACGATTCCAATGGGAAATGACGATGAAGCCGAAGAGGATGAGGGCGATGACGGCGAGGCAGACGTGGACGGTGACGACGAGGAGGATGTTGACGGTGACGACGACGAGTAGTGTTTGTCTATGATTTTTATGTTTTAAATTTTTATGTTTTTTAAGTAGTGTAATGTTTTATTTGTTATGTTTTATTTCTATTTTAGTAAATTAGGTTTTAAATTTATATGTTTTTAATTAATGAAATGTGGATTTATTTTTTTGTTTTTTCAAAAAATGTATTTATGTAATAAATTATGTTTTTTATTTAATATAATGTTACAAAAATAAAAAAAATAAGGAATATTGTGTAGTGATAACCATTTCCAATGTCTAGTGAGTTGGTGGTGAAGCTGACATGACACAGAGGTTGCAACACTTTTTGGGTGGGTTGGTGGTAACCACTCCTCATAGCCTTATAATATAAATGTATAATTTCAAGTTGGACAGATTGTTTTTTAGGAGTGTGCATGTGGTTTATTATAAGTACCCAAAGATGTCCTTAATCATATGGTTCAGTTTTTACTTTTGTTAGTTTGTGTGTAACGATATTGGTGAGTGGTAGTAAAGAAGAAAATAAATATATGTAGAGTATAATAAATATAACCAAGTGGAAGACCTTAATATATAAATATTTTAATCATTTTATTTGTTGTTTTCTTTGTTTTATTTTGCATCATCTTTGCATATATGTTCTTGGAGCTGTGGGTTTTTTTATTCTTTAACTGTGTGAAGGAGGTTATGTGAGTAAAAGATTAAAAAAAATGCCTGGGAAAAGAATAGAATATTACACACAATTTAATAATATATTGGTATGTTAAATATTGACAGTAATAACTTGAATTAAATAGAAATATAAGATTTTAAATTGTGAATACTATAAATGTGAAGAGTGTCCGATTAAACTTTGAATGAGTGTGTTATTAAATTGTGAATACTGTAAATTTGATCTATTTTTTTGTATAAGTGATTTTTTTTGTTAAAATATGAATGATAAATGTTTAAATGTGTTGTATAATATTTTTGCGAATAGTGTAAATTAAACTGTGAATTAATGTCTAAACATGCGTATTAAACTGTGAATACTGTAAATTTGATATGTGAATATATATATATATATATATATATATATATATATATATATATATATATATATATATATATATATATATATATTGAATAGTGTAAATTAAAATTTGAATGATAATCATGAAATGCTCTATGGAATTGTGAATTTATATGGTGAATACAAGGTGTTTGAAATACTTCAACAAAATCAATTATATTTTTACGATGTAAATACTGTGAATGAGACTCCTAAACTACTTTATTAAACGGTGAATTAAATTCTTGAAATGTAAGTTTTAAGTTGGATATGGTCGTAAATGTATATTTTTGTTTACTAAACTCTGAATTTATTATGTTAAGCTAAGATTTTTGTATTTAAACGGTGAATTAAAGTCCTGAAATGTAAGTTTTAAGTTGGATATGGTCGTAAAGTCTTTTTGTGTATTTAACTGTGAAATTATTGTCTTATGCTGTAAATTTTGTATATTAAGCCGTGATTTTTGTATTTTAAACTGTGAGTTAACTGCATTCAGTTATGTATTTTCTATTTAAACTGTGAATTGATTATATTGAGATGTGAATTTTGTGTAGTAAACTATGATTTTTGTGTTATAAATTGTAATTTGACTGCATTAAGTTGTGAATTTTCTATTTAAACTGTGAATTGACTGTGACTTTTAATGAATTTTATATTAAATTATGAACGATTTATATATTAATATTTGTATTAATTTCTTGTGAATATATTTATTTTTTTGTTGTATAAATATGTAAAAATGTATTAGTTTTTATAATTATTTTGCATTAAACTCCAAATAAGTGAATTAATTGGTTTATTACATTGTGAATATAGTATTTAAGCTGTTAATCAATAATTATATATATATATATATATATATATATATATATATATATATATATAGGCTAAGGTTATTTTGTTTTTACTAACTATTGTGTGCCAGAATGCACAGATCTAGACGACCGGATGAAATAGAATCAAAGATCATGATCTGAGGGTTTATGATATTGGAATAGGATAACGCGTACCATATAATCACATAAATTTCAGCATAGGGCATTTTAGTCGGTTAACCTATATTAAAAAAGGAAATTTTCGAATTTTTAAGGATAATTAATTCCTTTACTTTTAAAAATCTGAATATTTTAAATTAATTCAAATTTAAAAATCCGATTTAATCTGTCAGAATGATAGAATGCTAACCATAAACTAGTACCGGTTTCAGTTTTTATTCTGTCAGAATGACAGAATAAAACCATAAACTAGTAAATATAATTTCTATTTTATTCTGTCAGAATGACATAATGCCAACCATAAACACTAAATACATTCTGAAAGAATACACAAAATCGATTTTTGAACTAATAATATACCAAATAATTACATTGTATGATTGTGATTCATTGAATAATAACAACATTATGAAAGAATAACAAGTGTAATTCTTAAAAAATAGCAACATTCTTAAACAGTGAGTGTGATCATTCTTTGATTCATTCTTCACGCCTTTCCCATCAGGTCTTTAAGCCATTTCTATCACAAATATATTGCCAAATATTTTGTAGTGATACACTTGTAACAACTGCACATTAAACATATAAATAATTAACTACTATTCTATTAGAATACAACAATAATATTCTTACAGAATAAACTATTCTTGCAGAATGGTTTTGAATATTCTTAAAGAATTTGTATTATCAAGAATATACCCAACGAACAAAACATTTGAAATATAAATGCATGAAAAGATCATGTTAACACAAAAGGTGACTAACAAAAAAACAATTAGAATATATAAACCATCTTCGGCTCACAAGTTTTTTGTTGTGAAAAATGACGATCTATGAAAGCACCAGGATGAAGACTCCCTGTATGTATTCCAAATGCATTATATTTCTATTTAGTTTCTCTTTACGTATAAAAAATCATGTTACAAGAAAAAAAAAAAAAACCAAATATCCAAACCACATGGAACACAGTAAGGGGACAATAAGTAGGAAGAAGACCCTCCAAGGGTAAAAAGGTCCGAATAGATAGTATCTATCCCACCAGGTGTAAAAAACCACCTTTGTTTGCACCTACAACTTGTGTAAATTATTGCAACAGAAAATTATTCCATGTGTTTGCATTCTAATATGAAAAAAAAAATCCCCAGCTTAACCCTTTTTCATGCAAATTCCGACAGAATGCCAGCTTAACGCTTTTCATCAAAGACTAATGACATGTACCACTACCAACTAGAATAATTCTTAAACAGTGAATTTGACACATTCTTTTTTGAACAATATAACCAATTCTTAAAGAATGGTGAAAAATATGTTATGTACTCTTATAGATATAATATGTTTCTTTATTTAAAAAATAAAAAAGAAGAGTTCATTGAGGCATTTCATCGAACGGTGTATGAGCATACAAAATATGCTAATTTAGTAAGAACCAAAATTATCGTTTCTTTTTCTAACTTTGGAAATTCAGGGGGACTTTGCCCTACTTTGAATTCAAAGTTTTCCACTAGCAGATGGATTCAACTTACAATATAAGAAAAATGGTTGCTTTCAAAGGATTTTTCAACACCAAATTAAGTCATCGACAATTGCAACAAAAAAAATTCAGTTACACATCATAACAAGAGAACAAAGACCAGATAGGGAGAAGAGAGACATTACAATGGATTTAGAATCCCTCTCCTGTACTCTTCCATCATGGTTAGGGGGGATCGGTGGTGGTCAGAATAAGAAGACCGGACTTGAAAATCGGCAAATTGGGGTTTTCTTCATTGACTAAGTCGACGGTGGGTTGTAAGGAGGACTAGATCTCGCCAGGCTGAAGAACTGGGCGACTGCTACTGGTGGTTTCTACCGGCAGCAAACAGTTTCCGGTCATCTTCAATTAAACAGTCGGTCTCAGGGGGAATCGGTGGTGGTGTTTTTGGGTCTGTAGAAGAAGAAGAAGAAGCGGTGGATCAGAAACAATGGTGAGTACGATTTAGGGCTAAATGTTCTAAATTTATATTTGCTTCTTGCGTGATATCAGGAATATTGATTATCTACCATAATTAACTATGCAAAGATTAGTATAATACTCTTAAATGATTTATTTAATTATTTATTTTTTCCTAAATTCCTATTAGTGCATTCATACACACTATAGTTGCTAGAAACATTTGAACCTATCTCTGTTTCTCTCTCTCTCTCTCTCTCTCTCTCTATATATATATATATATATATATATATATATATATATATATATATATATATATATATAACTGACAGAATGCCAACCATAAACTAGTAAATACATTCTGAAAGAATACACAAAATCGATTCTTGAACTAATAATATACCAAATAATTACATTGTATGATTGTGATTCATTGAATAATAACAACATTCTGAAAGAATAACAAGTGTAATTCTTAAAAAATAACAACATTCTTAAACAGTGAGTGTGATCATTCTTTGATTCATTCTTCACGCCTTTCCCATCAGGTCTTTAAGCCATTTCTATCACAAATATATTGCCAAATATTTTGTAGTGATACACTTGTAACAACTGCACATTAAACATATAAATAATTAACTACTATTCTATTAGAATACAACAATAATATTCTTACAGAATAAACTATTCTTGCAGAATGGTTTTGAATATTCTTAAAGAATTTGTATTATCAAGAATATACCCAACGAACAAAACATTTGAAATATAAATGCATGAAAAGATCATGTTAACACAAAAGGTGACTAACAAAAAAAACAATTAGAATATATAAACCATCTTCGGCTCACAAGTTTTTTGTTGTGAAAAATGACGATCTATGAAAGCACCAGGATGAAGACTCCCTGTATGTATTCCAAATGCATTATATTCCTATTTAGTTTCTCTTTACGTATAAAAAATCCTGTTACAAGAAAAAAAAACCAAATATCCAAACCACATGGAACACAGTAAAGGGACAATAAGTAGGAAGAAGACCCTCCAAGGGTAAAAAGGTCCAAATAGATAGTATCTATCCCACCAGGTGTAAAAAACCACCTTTGTTTGCACCTACAACTTGTGTAAATTATTGCAACAGAAAAGTATTCCATGTGTTTGCATTCTAATATGAAAAAAAAATCCCCAGCTTAACCCTTTTTCATGCAAATTCCGACAGAATGCCAGCTTAACGCTTTTCATCAAAGACTAATGACATGTACCACTACCAGTTAGAATAATTCTTAAACAATGAATTTGACACATTCTTTTTTGAACGATATAACCAATTCTTAAAGAATGGTGAACAATATGTTATGTACTCTTATAGATATAATATGTTTCTTTATTTAAAAAAATAAAAAAGAAGAGTTCATTGAGGCATTTCATCGAACGGTGTATGAGCATACAAAATACGCTAATTTAGTAAGAAAAAAAATTATCGTTTCTTTTTCTAACTTTGGAAATTCAGGGGGACTTTGCCCTACTTTGAATTCAAAGTTTTCCAATAGTTGATGGATTCAACTTACAATATAAGAAAAATGGTTGCTTTCAAAGGATTTTTCAACACCACATTAAGTCATCGACAATTGCAACAAAAAAAATTCAGTTACGCATTATAACAAGAGAACAAAGACCAAATAGGGAGAAGAGAGACATTACAATGGATTTAGAACCCCTCTCCTGTACTCTTCCATCATGGTTAGGGGGAATCGGTGGTGGTCAGAATGAGAAGACCGGACTTGAAAATCGGCAAATTGGGGTTTTCTTCATTGACTAAGTCGATGGTGGGTTGTAAGGAGGACTAGATCTCGTCAGGCTGAAGAACTGGGCGACTGCTACCGTTGGTTTCCACCGGCAGCAAACAGTTTCCGACCATCTTCAATTAAACAGTCGGTCTCAGGGGGAATCAGTGGTGATGTTTTTGGGTTTGTTCATAATTGACAAGTAGTTTGCAAACTAAGGAATTGAAAAGTTTGTTTTATACAATATAAATGTTGGATTTGTTCAAAATATCCTTAATAAAAACATTTTAAAAAAATGGTTTTAAGATTCTTAACCTTTTTGGGTTCTCATTTGAATCGTTATATATATATATATATATATATATATATATATATATATATATATATATATATATATATATATATATATATATATATATATATATATATAATTAGAAATTTTGTGTTTTGGACCGATATGTTACAACTCATTAAAATGAATACGTTTTTTGGGTTTGATATGATACAACTCGTAAAAATGAATATGTTTCCGTTTCTTGTGCCTTTTGGACCGATCAAACATTGAATGTTTATACTTTATAACATTTGTTTGAAGGATTGTAACTCATTGAATATAACACAAAAACAGCAAAACTATAGTCTAAATTCATCTACAAACTCTAAATTACACGTCGTAAAAAACCACATGTCAATCCCGAATGGGATATGTTTGTTTAAAAATTTTCACAGAATACAAAAGTTTAAACTTCTTGCTTCAAAGCTGAAATATTTCAGCTTTGATATCTCATTTTTTAAGGATTGTAATTCATCGAATATAACACCAAAACAACTAAATTATAGTCTAAAATCATCTACAAACTCTAAGTTATACATTGGAGAAAATCGCATGTCAATCCGACTTCAAACGAAGGAGATATGTTTGTTTAAAAAATTTCATTGAATACAAAAGTTTAACTTTCTTGCTGAAAAGCTGAAATATTTCAGCTTTGATATCCCATCTTTGAAGAATTGTAACTCATTGAATATAGCACCAAAAACAACAAAATTATAGTCGAAAATCATCTACAAACTCTAAATTACACGTTAGAAAAAACTGCATGTCAATCAGACTTAAAACGAATGAGATATACTTGTTTAAAGAATTTTACATAATACATAAGTTTAAATTTCTTGCTGAAAAGCAGAAATATTTCAGCTTTGAAGGATTATAACTCACTGAATATTACACCAAAATTATAGTCTAAAATCATCTACAAACTATAAATTACATGTTGGAAAAACCGTATGTCAATCCGACTTAAAACGAATGAGATATGTTTGTTTAAAGAATTTCATAGAATGCAATTTTTTTTAAAAATAAGTTGGTCCGAAACCGGTTTTTACCCGGAACCGGTAAAAAAACCGGACCGGTTTTGCTGAAATCCTAGCACCGAGAACCGGCCCGGGGGTTAAAAAAAACAGTCCCGTTCGGTTTGGTCCACAGGTCCAAATGCTCATCCTTACTTATAATCGACATAGAAGGTCGGCTTGGTCTGCTCTCTATTCGGATAACGCAAGAGATTGTAACCATCTAGGTAACCAAATTGATGTGGTGAGAAACTATTTCACAAAAACAATAATATTAATAACCATTACAATAATGTGATCAAATCAATTAAACTATGTTGCTAGGGGTAGTGAAACGAAGGAACACAAATTCTCGTTCTATAGTTAAATGAATGAACTGAACGATAATCTCGTTCATTCGTTTATGTTCGTGAACATATATTTATTTGAATAAAATAATAATCATAGAACATATATTATATAATTGTATATGAACGAATATAGTGATATTATGCATGCATTATTTAACTATCAAGCCAATATGTAAGCATTTTCTTAATGGTTTCAGGGAAATTTCAATGATATATAAATACACATTATAAATTGCAATTATAAATAATGGAGGCCTGATAACATTATCAATTATTTAGTAAGTTTTTAGTTTTTAGTAAGGCCATTTAGAGTTTGGAAATCGAGGCATGTGTGTTCCAATCTATAAACATTTACAGTTAAGGGATTAAACTTCGCGGAAAACTGAAGTTTTTTATAATCTTTTACCGTGTTTAGTCCAAAAACATAAGTTTTTAAGCATATCATTTTAATAAAGCTCCTTCTCCCATCTAATTTGTCGTTTTTAAGCATGCATAAATTTTAAATTAACTAATATATTGACATCTATTATCACGAATTTCTCTAATATTCATTTTGAATTTGTATATTTAATGTAATAAATAAACTAGTTGCTCCTTGATAATGCAAGATGAAAAATAAGTATATTTCAATACATAAATCAATAATCTCTAAATATTATTAAAAGATAAACCTTATGACATCATCTAAAACAATCAAGACCGTTGATTGTGTTTTCTTTATAGGTTTTACACCCTTAGATCAATTTGCTTACGTCACCTTGATCAAACAAAAGTCAACCCGTTTGTTTTGAAGCCTTACGCGGTTCCTTAATGATTTTAAAGTTTCCAAAATCAAATTTCGTTACCAATATTAATTTTCATCCGTTATATTAGGAAATTAAATACAGGAATTGAATGAGAATGATACTTGATTTCTTTCCAAACTACAACTGCAAAATTGGTTCCTTATTAATGTAAACCTTAAATTTAGGCTCTATTTTCATTTAAAAATTCTTTCCAAATATATTATATGTTGAAATATCGGAAACTATTAATTTCAAACTTCAAAAATTTCGGATATGATAAAATTTCGGATATTATCATGAACCAATATATTTTCAAGCATGATATCTTCTATTTTAAGTTTAAATGAGATTTCAATTGATTACCTGTTAATTTTCATCATATTGACTTGTATATAGATTTCAAACCTTTTTAATAATCGATTTACAGAAACATTCTGTCATAATTCTTCCGCAGAAAACAAAACAAAAAAACTTCAACCTTCCCATCAGTTTGATTAGTCGAATAAGTATATGTACTTCTTCCTTAAATCCTTTTAATCTCTTTTAACCTGTAAGTCTGACACTATTTTCGAATTTATATGTTTTTACTCATTCGTATGGTTCTTTGTTAAATACTTATAATTTGAATGTATAATGTTGTTTCTGAATTTATATTTTTTTTATGTTGTGTTTGTTTCTTGTTTCCATCTTTTTAATCTGTAACTATGATTCTATTTTCGAAAACAGTAAACCCAATGTTAAACTTGGATGTTATAAATAATGAAATTATGATGTTACATGTGTGTATACCTTTGTAAAAAAATCAATGTTAAACTTTGTTACTTTTGTACTAAATGGGTATATAATGATAATCAAGTTTTTTTTGTTCTTTTATCTGTTTAGCATCAAAGCAACAAGAAAACATTGTTTTTTTAATTCATCTTGAATAACCATTTAATAGCTATATGTAAAAGATACGGATACTCAGCAATTAAGACCACAAATCTTATGCAAACGTCTTCAGACGTCTTGAAGTAAGCATTCATTTTTCCATTATTTTATCATTATCATAAAATAAAAAGACATCCACGTGTGTTTAAATTATTTAATCCGTCTCATAATAACAAGTATGTTGTGTGCCAATTCTATATTTTGACATTTTCAATAAGTCACGGGCAATGTCTAAATTGAACAAACATAATTGTTTTTATATTTATTGGTTAGAGTTTCTTTATATTTAATATTGTGGAGGGTTTTATATGGTTCATTTTGAAGAAACATAAATAAGTTGCTATTTTTTGAAATAAACAGTTCTATTTCACAATATAACCATAAAATAACAATGTATTTTAAAAGTACATTGTCAAATGTTGGATTATACTTGCGTAGACCCATTTTCATGCATGATCGGCTATATGTAGTTGTTTACCGTGTCACAAGTAAAAAATGTGTGAAGGTACTCATATGTGACGAGGAAGGTCGTTTAACTAATAAAACAAAAAAATATTGTCTATAAAGAGGTCCTTCAACGACTATATATATTTATTGATTTCAATGTATTTTCTACACATTTCAATAATACCAATAACCCTGCTTTTTTATAACTATTCTGCAATATCTATATAAATTTGTATTTTATTTATGCGTTCCTCCGCGTTGAACGCGGGTCATAATCTAGTTTAATATTAGAAGAAAGATAAGGACGTCATATACAACAATCACATGTAAACAAATTGGGAGAAACCAAAGATAAGCCTAATAAAGCACTACATGTCAAACCACTCACCTTCATATTCATAATAAACAAGTTAGGCTATATCAAGAAAGAATTTGAAAAAAACCAAACTGTTCATATGGTAAACAAGTGTCATCTCCTAATAGCTAGGTTATACAGTTTTTTTAAGATAAGGATGCAGCCACAATATCATTCAACCTATAAGAGAGGAAGACCACAAAATGACTTCTTTACGAAATTTACTTCCTTCAAATCGAATCTTTATAAACCCCACTTTTAACCTTTCTATTGACATTTGAAAGTAGTAGAAATGGAATTGGCACAAATAGTCAAGGAATAATAGAAGGAGAAAAATTAGGTTACCATACAATAAGGCATTATCAAATGAAGATATTATATTTTAAAGGAGAAATTTGAGAACCAAGACAAAATGCCTAAAATGTTATATACAATAAGCATATCTACAACATTTATCAAAAGAAAGAAAGAGGTCTCATGCATACAGGTGTTTGTGGATCATTTAGTATACAACATATATGTATAAACGTACCTTTTTTATGGGATAAAAACAATCCCATGACTTGAATATCTAAAACGGATTGGAAAAATCAAAGACATGCCTAATAAAACACGCCAATCACTTTCATATTCATAAAATAAATATGGAGATACCAAGAAAGAGTTTTCTGGAATCCAAACTGTTCATATGGTAGACACGTGTCATCTCCTAATAAGCCAAATAATTATTCAAACAATATAAAAGACCAAATGAAGAATCTGTGGGGTCCACGGACAATTTTCAGCCACAATGTCATTCAACTTTCAATAGTAACCATTGAAATAGAAATTAATAATTTATCTAATCTTGATTAAGAATTTAGAGGAAACCAAAAGTTACTTGTTTAGAAGTTTACTTCCTTCAAATTCCCATTTCTAAAAACCCCAATTTTAACTTTTCTGTTGACTTTTTTAATATAAAAGAACTCTCATCATCATCACTCAAGAGGACACACACATCTATCTCTCTTTCTCTCTTTAGCACCATAGCTTTAGATCATTATAGAAACATAAACATGATGCAATCAGAACTTCTCCTTCATCCCTCTTGGGCAACTCACTCTTATATTCACTCGATTCCTCAACACTCCTCACTGATTCCATCTTTCTCCAATAATGAATTTTTAGGTTATGATCACATGGAGAGTTTTGATGATGTTTTCAGATGGTTGTGTGATGATGATGATCAACAGATGGAATCAGAGATTCCAATCGATAAATCCACCGAAAACGGCCCAACCCACTCCATGACCTCGAGTGAGTCATATGATTCAGAAGCCATGGAAATGGAATCCGAAACAGGAATCCAAAATTTACTCACAGCATACGCAGAAGCCATGGGATTACAACAGAGAAAGCTGGCTGAAGTGATTCAGAAATGTATAAGTGAAAAAGTCAACCCCAATGGTCAAACCCTTGAACGTTTAGCACTTAACTTGTTCCCATGTTCTGAGAATGAAAAAGAGTATCTAAAACAAGAATCTATTAGAAACTTCAACACAGCATTCAGAGGATTCTATGAGATCTTTCCCTATGGAAGATTTGCTCATTTCACAGCAAATTCAGCAATCCTTGAAGCTGTTCCAAACCATGTTGACTCGGTTCAGATAGTTGACTTTGACATGGGTGAAGGAAGTCAATGGCCTGTGGTCATACAAGTCATGGCACAAAGAAGAAAATCATTGACTATTACAAGTGTGAAGCTAGAAGATGATAACTCAGGATTATTTGAAGAGACCAAGATGCATCTGTTAAACTATGCAGGAAGTTTTGGTCTAAATTTGAAAGTAGAAGAAAAGGAATTGGGTCAAATAGTCAACGGGAATGAATTTATGGCTTTCAATTGTATGGTTGGGCTTCCACATATGGGAAGGACAAGGAGAAGAACTCAAGTTATTGATTTTCTGAAGGTAGCAAAACAGTTATTGGTGAAAACCCAAGGAATTATAACCTTTGGGGATGGAGAATACAGTGACAGAATGGAAAATTACCCAACCTACCCTTCGTTCTTCGATGGGAATTTGTCACATTATAAAGCATTGTATGAATCAATGGCATTGGGGTTTCCTAGTTATTTAACCCAAGGAAGGGTAGCTATGGAAACCCTTTTCATTGCACCTTTTATATCATCAATGTCTTGGTTACAGAAATGGGAGGAAGGAAGAGAAAACTTGTTTTCCCAAAATGACCTTGGGTTAAAAGGAAGAAGGATGAGTAGAGAAAGCTGGAATGAAGTGAGGGAATTGGTGAAGGAAGGAGAAAGTATGTATAAGGTTAGAGTTGAAGGAGGGAATGAGAATGAAATGGTGTTGGAATGGAATGGAATTCCACTTGTGAGAGTTTCTGCTTGGATGTAGTTAGAGAGATATACAGAACATGCATGCCTAGATAGAATTATAGATATGTACAAAAATTAATTATTTTTTTCATTGAAAAAAATAAATAAATTCACTCATTCTAGCATCAAAATAACAAACTTGAAATAACATATTCCCTCCTTTCATAGAAGTTGTAAGTTTGACTACACATGTAGTTTAAGTAAAAAGCACTGGATCATTTTTAAGTGGTGAATTTTAAAAAAAAAACATAGAAATTGATAGCGCTTCTATTGCAGTATACAAAGTCATAATATGAGTCATTTGGGATTTTGGAATTGATTCTTGTGGGAAAAAGGTTCCAAAATGGTAAAATGTCAACCACATCTTTCAACAATAATGAAATAGAGAGACTGGTGAGGATCAAATTCAGTATCATCCACTAACTTTGGAGACAAGGATGAGCATAAAATCTATTTTACAATGAGAATTTGCCAAAATGAAAACTTTGCGACTAATGTGCACATAATAAAGTTAAAATTTGTTGTAATGAGTAGGTTTCTGACAAAATGATTGATGGGGATATTAACAATTTAATATAAGACTGAAGGGTAAAGCTGATCAGCCTTAAGAAAACTCCAAGGCATGAAGAAAGACAAAAAATGAGGTCCTCAAGTAGGTAAATTAATTCAAATTCTTATTCGTAATATCCAATTTAATGTTTCTCTTGACTTCTATCAACAAATATTGTATATAACCATATCAAGAAATACCCAACCAGTCATCAAAACTCAAAGCAAAAACTTCTATCTACTTAGCTTCAAAATCATCATCAAAAAAATAACAAGATGATGCTTATTCTGAGCTTCTACTTCAAGCTTCTTGGCCAATTTAATCTTATTTTTATTCAAATCTTAATCATTTTGGTCTAAACATGTGTTTTTATGAGATAAATACCATGATTGTTCTTCTTCAATCAATAATAGTACAGCAGAAAACTCATTGTTGGGTTATGATCAGATACAAAACCCTTCAATGGTTGTGTGATGAGAATGAAGAAATAGAGGAGATTCAATTCATCAAATGTTCAGAGAATCAAGGAGGCAAGTATCTTGAAGAAGAACTTTTATGGAAACTTCAAGCAGATGATGACTTAGGGTTTAAATAGACAAAGAGGCAGCTCATTAACTATGCAAGAGATGTTAGTGTAAAGTTGAAGGTAGAATGGTAAATTCCAACTTCTTTAAGAAGTTTACTTCCTTCAAATTCAAACTTTTATAAACCCCACATTTTTAACTTTTTATGTTGACATTTGAAACTAGAAGAAATGGAATTGGCACAAAGAGTCCAAGGAAATATATTTTTTTTCCTATCTAATTATATATACCAATTATCATGAGACATTAGAGGAGCTCCAAACAAGAAACAAGAGACGATTCATAATGAAGATATTATAGTTTAATCGAGAAAACTAAGAACAAGACAAAAGGCCTAAAGATATCATATCAACAAGCATATCCACAAAATTTATAAAAAGAAAGAAAAGCACATAAAACAGTAACTAATTCCAAATTCAAAGAATATAAAACACATTAAACGTTACAATAATATATCATGTCACATCCATAATAAACTAGTAAAACAAGAAAGAGTTTGTAAGAAATCAAACACTGTTCACAATGTCAATATCATTTGAAAATTCACTGAATCAGGCAAAGATACACAAATTATTACTCAATTACCAAAATATCATTCAACCAACGAGTTAATACTCAATTACATGTTCCTTTTTTATTGGATGATAACAATTCCATCATGACTTCTATATATGTTTATCCAGATGAGAGCCTAGAAAAATAATTACATTTAGATACATAAATCCAGAACTGAATGTAATATTTTTTAAAAGATTAAAAAATTAGAAGAATAATAAGGACGACATATACAACAACCATATATAAAAGAGATACGGACAACCAAAAATAGGCCTAATAAAACACGCCAATCACCTTCATATTCATAAAATAACAAATAAAGATATACCAAGAAAGAGTTTGATGAAACCAAACTGTTCACATGGTAAACAAGTGTCATCTTCTAATAGGTCAGACAATTATTCAAACAAAAAAAAGACCATATAAATATTCTGTGGGTTCCACAGACAAAATGAAGCCAAAACATCGTTCAACTTTCAATTTAATACCCAAAAAAATCTATTCTTGATTGAGAATAAAACAATATAATATAATAGAGGAAGACCAGAAATGATAATTTGCTTCAAATTCCTATTTCTATAAAGGAGCACAATCATCATAACTCAAGGAAACACATCTCTCTCTCTTTTTCCTCATAGCTTTAGATCATTATAGAAACAAAAACATGATGCAATCAGAACTTCTGATTCAACCCTCTTGGCCAACTCAATCCTATTTTCACTCAGTTCTAGATCAAGATGTTCTAAACCATGAACACTCTTCACTGATTTCATCTTTGTCCATGAATGAATTTTTGGATTATGATCATATGGAGGGTTTGGATGATGTGTGTAGTTGGTTGTGTGATGATGATGATCAAAAGATGGAATCAGAGATTCCAACCGATAAATCCACGGAAAACAGCAACATATGGAGCCCAACCATCTCCATGACCTCTAGTGAGTCACGTGATTCAGAAGCCATGGAAATGGAATCCGAAACAGGAATCCAAAATTTACTCACAGCATACGCAGAAGCCATGGGATTACAACAGAGAAAGCTGGCTGAAGTGATTCAGAAATGTATAAGTGAAAAAGTCAACCCCAATGGTCAAACCCTTGAACGTTTAGCACTTAACTTGTTCCCATGTTCTGAGAATGAAAAAGAGTATCTAAAACAAGAATCTATTAGAAACTTCAACACAGCATTCAGAGGATTCTATGAGATCTTTCCTTATGGAAGGTTTGCTCATTTCACAGCAAATTCAGCAATCCTTGAAGCTGTTCCAAACCATGTTGACTCGGTTCAGATAGTTGACTTTGACATGGGTGAAGGAAGTCAATGGCCTGTGGTTATACAAGTCATGGCACAAAGAAGAAAATCATTGACTATTACAAGTGTGAAGCTAGAAGATGATAACTCAGGATTATTTGAAGAGACCAAGATGCATCTGTTAAACTATGCAGGAAGTTTTGGTCTAAATTTGAAAGTAGAAGAAAAGGAATTGGGTCAAATAGTCAACGGGAATGAATTTATGGCTTTCAATTGTATGGTTGGGCTTCCACATATGGGAAGGACAAGGAGAAGAACTCAAGTTATTGATTTTCTGAAGGTAGCAAAACAGTTATTGGTGAAAACCCAAGGAATTATAACCTTTGGGGATGGAGAATACAGTGAAAGAATGGAAAATTCCCCAACCTACCCTTCGTTCTTTGATGGGAATTTGTCACACTATAAAGCACTGTATGAATCAATGGAATGGGGTTTTCCTAGTTATTTAAATGAAGGAAGGATAGCAATGGAAACACTTTTCATTGCACCTTTTATATCATCGATATCTTGGTTACAAAAATGGGAGGAAGGAAGAGAAAATGTGTTTTCCCAAAATGACCTTGGGTTAAAAGGAAGAAAGATGAGTAGAGAAAGTTGGAGTGAAGTGAGAGAATTAGTGAAGGAAGGAGAAAGCCCATATGGAATCAGAGTTGAAGGAGAGAATGAGAATGAAATGGTGTTGGAATGGAAAGGGATTCCACTTGTGAGAGTTTCTGTTTGGATGTAGGTAGATAAATCACAAATATACATGCCTTAGATAGAATTATAAATCTGCACAAAATTAATTATTTTTACATAATGAAAAATATCTTCTGTACAAAGATTTCTAATACAAATCAATTGTTTACAACTATCTCACTACTTCCATCCATTTATATATTTACTAATGGCATTTCCCAGTGTATATCAGTTAACACAGTTAAATATACATTTCTAGATTGTGAAAGAGTGATATGATTTTAAAGAAAAAGGTACAAAAATTAGAGGAATGAAAAGGGAAGACAAAAATCATATCTTAAAACAGGGTATTGATCAATGATAAGCCAAAAGGCCTAAGTATATCAGATACAGCAAGAATATCGAAAATATTTATCAAAAGAAAGAGAAAAAAAAACATATTTCAAAACAGAATCTGATTAGCTAATTCCAAATTCTGAGAATGCAAAACACATTAAACTTGATAAAAATATATCATGTCACAACCATCACCTATCACATCCATAATAAAATAGTAAGATTATAACAAAAAAAGAGTTTGTAAGAACCCAAACACTACTCACAATGTCAACATTATATCAACATTCCCTAAATCAGGCAAAGATCACTAATGAAGATTGCAAAAGACAATTGAAATTATTGGGGACCCACAGACAACAAACAGCCACACTATCATTCAACCAACAAGTTAATACTCAATTACCACAATCACTTAATACCAAAAAGATAAGATATATATATTTATCTAGAAATACGTGTGGCTTTTTTATTGGATGAAAGCAATCCCATGACCTCTAGCATCTTTATGAGTTTGATTAGACATGTAATTTAAATAAAACCGTTGGATCATTTTTCAGAGATCAATTTGCAAAAATAGAGCAATCTATAGCTTCTAATGGAGCATATCAAGTCATAATAAAAGCATTTATTTGGGATTTTGGAATTGATTCTTCCGAGAAAAAGGTTCTAAAATGGTGAATTGTCTACCACATCTTTTAACAATAACGAAATAGAGAGAATGATGAGGAACAAAATCAATATCATCCACTACCTTTGATGACAAGGATGAGTATAAAAGCTATTTTAGATTGAAAATTTACCAAAATGGCAAAATGAAAAGTTTGCAATTGATATGGATATACTAAAGTTGAATTTTTTTGAAGTGAGTAGTATTCGGACAAAATGATTGATGGATATATTAACAATTTAATATTAAGATTGATGGGTACAGCTGACCAACCTTAAGAAAACTCCAAGGCATAAAGAAAGACAAATTGAGGCCTCCAAGTAGTTAAATTTATTCAAATTCTTATTCATATATGATATATCCACTTTAACTTTTCTTTTAACTTCTATTAACAAATATGATATATAAACATATCAAGAAACATCCCAACACTCATCAAAACTCAAGCCACAAAGTTCTATCCACTTACCTTCAATATCATCATCAAGAAAATAAAAAAGAAGATGGAGTCTGAGCTTTTACTTCAGACCTCTTGGCCAACTCAATCTTATTTTCATTCAAATCTTGATCATTATGATCCAAACATGGATTTTTATGAGAGTTATTACCATGAATTTTCTTCTTCAATCAATAGCTCCCCAGAAAACTCATTGATTTCATCAGAGCCATATGTCAAATCTCCATTGTTGGGTTATGATCAGATACAAAACCCTTCAATGGTTGACAACATCAACACACTTGATGATGTGTGCCAATGGTTATGTGATGAGAATCAAGAAATAGAAGAGATTCAATCAGAAAAGTCTACTGAAACTGAAAGTGTTCATGTATGGAGTCCAGACCTTTCCATGACATCAGATGATGTCATGGAAACAAGACTGGAGGATCTACTGAAGGCCTATGCAGATGCTATGACAATGGGACAAACAGAGCTTGTGAAAGTGATTGTCAGATGTATAAGTGAAAAAATAAGCCCCATAGGTCCAATCCTTGAACGCATAGCCTACAATTTGTTTAAAAGTGCAGAAAATCAAGGAGATGAGTACCTTAAAGAAGAACTCATGGGAAACTTCAAGTCAGCATTCAGAGCCTTCTATGATATCTTTCCTTATGGGAGGTTTGCCCATTTCACAGCAAATTCAGTCATCCTCAAAGCTGTTCAATCCAATGTAGAATCTGTTCACATAGTTGACTTTGACTTGGGTGAAGGAACTCAATGGCCTCCAGTGATAGAAGCTGTAGCACAACAAAGAAAATCATTGACTTTGACCATTACAAGTGTCAAACTAGAAGAACATGACTTCAATTTTAAAGACACAAAGAGGCAGCTATCTAACTATGCAAGAGATGTTGGTGTAAAGTTGAAGGTAGAAGAAGTCGAATTGGGACAATTGGTAAAAGTAATGGAGGGAAAATTAGACACAGAATTTTTGGCCTTCAACTGTATGATTGGCCTTCCACATATGGTAAGCACAAGGGAAAGAACTCAAGCTATGGGATTCCTAAAATTAGCCAAAGGGATATTAACAAACAGCAAAGGGATCATAACATTTGGTGATGGCGAAAATGGTGGCAAAATGGTAAATTCATCAAACTATACTTCATTCTTTGATGGGAATTTGTCACACTACAAAGCTTTATATGAATCAATGGAATGGGGGATTCCAAGTTACCTCACTGAAGCAAGGATAGCTTTGGAGACTCTTTTTATTGCACCTTCTATATCATCTTTGTCTTGGTTCCAAAAGTGGGAAGAAGGACAAGAAGAAGTTTTTTCTTTGAAGGGTATTGGGTTAAAAGGACAGTTGATGAACATAGAAAGCTGGAATGAAGCCAGGGAATTGGTGAATGAAAGAGAAAGTCCTTATGGAATCGGAATTGGAGGAGACAATGGGAATGAAATGGTGTTGGAGTGGAGAGGAACTCCATTAGTGAAAGTTTCTGCTTGGGTGTAAGTGAAAGATACAGAATCTTGATAGTTAGGCATATATAGATGTGTACAAAAATTAGGTATTTGAAACTTGAAAGTAATATGTGCATTTAATATAGATGATGATGATGATGATGATGATGATATCCTAAACTTGAGATCAGAAACCGCATCTTCTTTACTGATAAACATATTTGGTGTGCAAAATTCAAACGTTATAATCACTTTGATAAAACAAGTCCAAACACCAACTCAGTTTAGATTCTAACAAGACAAGGACATGGCCAATTCATGAAGGAAAAAGCTCAATAACACTGGGCGGAGAAAATGGATAATTGGATATTACCATATACAAACAAAAAGTATGCAAACATAATACACACAAATTAGGGCAAAACTTATACATATACTACCATATACAAACATCAAGTAGGATCAACTGCTTGGAATTATGCACGATAAAGATAATTAATTGATAGACATGAAGAAACGGAAATGAACAAGTAGCATAGTAGATTTCTGTAGTTACAACAATCTCCCATTTCGAATAAAGAATCTAATCAAATGAAAAACAATACACACGAAATACCACTGAGTTAAATTGCTTGAATCCACGTCGAAATTGGAGGATCAGTAAAATTATACAGTGGGAGTGGTAGAAAAAGAAAATAATCAAATCCCTAGACCTATATTGATGTGAAAAATTAAAAACGTCGACAGCAGGATTCGAACCTGCGCAGGCAAAGCCCAACAGATTTCGAGTCTGTCTCCTTAACCACTCGGACATATCGACTCTACGATGAAGGTTAACGTGTATAAAAAATATAAAAACAACTTTCATTTTGTAACTTTTAAGTGGAATAAAAGTCATTAAATAAACACTTTTATGCTATTATTTCCCAAAATATTTGTATTTTTCGGTGCTAAGTTAGTACATTGTTGCCAACCAAACACACTAGGATCATGTAGACATATTTGTAATGCAACAAAAAAATTCATAAACTATTATCAATTGTTCAAACTTAAGAATAAATCATTGCAATAAAATAAAGTTATTTTAATTTAGAAAATTATGAAGCAACTCAGGTTGTTTATTTTATTGGTTTCATAGTTACAAACGATGACAATATTATTATTGATTATGTGACCTTTATTAGCTAAATCAAGTTTATACATTGACCCAACATTTCACTTTCTTTCGGTTAAGTTTCACACGAATAACTCATTCCCATTTAATCATGTATGTCATTTTAATATCATGTGGTATATTGATGACTTGTTGTGTGAGAGATCATGACCAATATTATGTGGTTTGTTGTTCTTTATCGATAGAGTACATGACAACCATATATTATTTTGATTTATCAATAAAAACTAGTGAGCTAGCTATCTATATGTGTTTAGGATGTCTTTCATTAGGTGGTTTTCAAAAAGTTCCAACTTCAAGACAACTTTATGAAATGTTATTGGTGGTCCTCTTAATACCTCTGAAATGCCTTTCCTTATAAACTTAGTGTATTGATTTTGGCCAAGTTCGAATTATGCAATCAAACATCTTGAAATAGATAGTGTCGATTCCTTCAAAAAAAAATTATTAAGAACCATCAAAACAACATATTGACCCAGCATCACAAATTGGTTCAAAAGTAGTAAACCAATATTTATAAAAACACATGTGATAGGTGTAAGCCGAATCAATAACCCAATTATCATCGACACCTCCAATAATGATAGTAAAAACCTCTCTATCAAAATCATTATCACGAGCAAAAGTTTGCAATTGCATACTTTATTTATTCTATAACTTATAAAATGAAGACATCTCATGACCATCTTTCTTGCAATATCAATAAGACTTATCTTTATCTCATGATTGGATTGACTACTTTTTCCCAGAGAATCACGTTCATTATAACAACCCCAAATATATAACCCTTCACCGTGCAAATTGTTTTCCTTGTTTGTAGTTATACCATCTCTCTCATTTTTTTTCTTAATATTAAGCTTCATAAACTCCATGTAAGGTAAGAGTATCATGACTATAAATAATCGTCTCCCTTAGGTTTGAATAAGATTTCAAAATAGATTACAATAGAGTAAAAGGAAGGTCTTTTACTCTTGTTCAGAATGCTTAATTTCCAAAGTTAACAAACTGGACACAATCTCTTTGAAATTAATGATATGGTTAAGTAGATTACCACCTTCTAAAAGTTTATGTAAGAATTTTTTTCCTTTAAATGCATCTTAGTTGTGATATCTTTTATCAAGCATATTGATTCAATATTTGACCTGTAGTTCTTTCATTGAGCACCTTTGGGAAAATATTGTTGTGAAGATGTAACTAGATTTGAATCAGTGCTTTTTGATCCTTCCTTTTTTCGTCGAGAGTTCTAGTAGCTTTAACTTTTCATCCAACAAATCTAAAACACCATTATAGTATGAGCCACAAGGCCTCTCATCTTCATTTGTTAAAGGAAAAATCTAGTGACATGATCCAAAAACAGAATGTCATACTTACTCTAGCTATGAAACAATCTAAACTGTGTAGGAAAAACGATTAAATAGGTTTTTTAAATAGCTTAAAAATCGTTATTTGTAACGCTCATAGATTCGGGCTAGACACTTAAGATATAATAAGTAATAATTGTTCGTCATGCGAGCGATAAATAGATGATTTTGATAGAATATTATTTTGGATAAATATTTTTAACTAAAGTTATAGTATATGTGACAAAGATTTTGTACATATAAAGAACTTTGAAATCCGACTTCGTATGAAAAAGTTATGTTTCTTCGAAGTTTCACGATTAAACTGACACAATTATACGCATTGTAAAAAGTGAATCAGAGTTAAGTTGCTTATTAGCATAAGTAATCTAAATGAAAGTCGTAGTAATCGTAAAAGCGAGGGCATACATATAGAGAACGTCTAAATCTGACTTCATATGAGGAAGTTATGATTTTTCGAAGTTTCAGTGCGGCAGTACGAATACATAAATCGAAATTCAAATCGGTTAATTGTTAGCCGAACAATTTAAACGAGAGTTGAATATCTCGTGATTAGAAGTTTGTCGATATAAAGACAGTCGAGAACGGAGTTCGTATGAAGTAGTTATGAATTTCGTAAAAACTTTAACAATCTAAACCTGTCTAAATATGAATTTTAGTTAGAGCAAGAATTAGTTGTTGAGACCTTAATGAAAGTTGTAGAGCTCTTCGAGAGGATTCCGGGATATAAATAACGTCAAAAACGGAACTCGTATATGAAAGTTATGGTCGTTCAAAGATTTGCGAGAATTTACTTGGACCGATGGCGTGGCAACACCAAGTGGCGCCACGTTGTATGGCCAGGTAGTCTAGGGATGAGCATAGGTGGGTACCCGCCTCATTTGGCGAGAACCGGAACCGGAACCGGCGGTTCCTAGAAAGTTAGAACCGGAACCGCTCTAGGCAGTTCTTAAATGTTTGGAACCAGTCCCAAAACCGGCGGTTCTGGTTCCGGGAGCGGGTAACCCAGTTACATTAATTTTTTTTAACTTTTGTCGATAAAACCGCAATTTAGTTCGATTCAAATCGAATCAATTCAGACCAAAGACGGACAAATCGGACCAATATATTCTAAACCGATCTAAGTAACACACACATATTTATATGAAATACCAATATAAATATAAATATATATATATATATATATATATATATATATATATATATGGTTAGGTTAATTTGTTTCTTATATTTATTGTGTGCTAGAATGCACCAATAGGAATTTAGTAATTAAATAATTATTTAATTAAATAAATATAGATATTAAATAATTTCCATAATTATATGTATATTAAATGATATCCATAATTATAATTCTCTTTTTATGGAAACTAATTAAATCCGTCATTAATGTCAGCAATAACATTCTTTCAGAATGAATTCACATCTAGGTTTTTATGTATGAGTTCGTATTTTGTTTTAGTACTCACTCACTTAAAATACAATAAAGTTGCATGAAATATGAAAAACGAGAGTGTATTATACTAGAATACACTCTCATTCTGCTGGAATACACTCTCATTCTTCTAGATATGAATTCATTTTGAAAGAATATTATTGTTGACATTAATGACGAATTTAATTAGTTTCCATAAAAATGAGTTATAAGTATGGATAGCATTTAATATACATATAATTAATACTAAATTCCTATTGGTGCATTCTAGCACACAATAGATGTGAGAAACCTTTGAACCTACCTCTCTCTCTCTCTCTATATATATATATATATATATATATATATATATATATCAATCGGTTCTGGCGGGTACCCAGCGGGTAGCGATTCCGAAAAAATGAGAACCGGAACCGCTTAAGGCGGTTCCATAACTTTAGGAATCGGAACGGGAACCACTTAAGGCGGTTCTAGTTCCAAAACCGGCAGTTCCGAGGCGGTTCCGGTTCCAAAAGCGGGTACCCGGTTCCGATGCTCATCCCTAAGGTAGCTGCCCTCTCGAAGAGACACGGTGATGTGACGCCACAAGATTGTGACATGTGGCACCACGAAATGGTGACACGTGGCAAAGTTCTAGAAGAAAGGATGCGGTCGAACGGGAGTTGGACACGTGGCAAGCAGCTGGTGGAGACATGTCAGCTTTGAGGCATGGCGCACCCCATTTGTGGCCCTATGTATATCAGTTGAAAACAACCCTTATCCTCACACCTTTCAAGCCAATTCTCGCTGGATCCCTTCCCACTCTTAAGATTCGATTTTTTTTTAGCTTTTAAGATAATTTAATAGAAACTCTGAAGCTCCAGGTGCCCAACAATTAGAGGTCGTGACTTTAATAGTACTACTGGACTAACAATGTAGTCACATAGTAGGGTATTGATAATGAACATAGACTATTCTAGACAATTCGGGTCAAACATGGATATACTTGCAACCTGTAGATATTTATAAGCCATACATGGGTAGGTTTACAACCTATAGGTGTTAGTCGATCATACATGGGCAAGTTTACAACCTGTAGATGTTAATAAATTTTTTGCAGACAGGTCTACGACCTGTAGGCATTGATGAACCGTACACTGACAGGTTTAACTGTATGTGTTACTAAACTATACACGGGCAGGTCCCCGACATGTAGATGTTAAGGAACGACATACTGAAAGGACTACGACCTTTAGGTATGAATAAATTATTCATGAGGGTACTCTGTTCACCCCATGGTTGTCTTATTAACACATAATGCTAAGGAACCCCCGAGGCAATGTTGTCCACTTAGAGATCCTTTAGGATAGATCCCTTGAGATCATCGATTTAGGATCAGGGAGTGAGAATAACGCGAATGGATAATCAGATTATTTGTTTGATGTGAAATAGATAATTAAACTAATTAATTATATTATTGTGGGTTGAAAACCGTATGTGCTCACCAGGCTCCTAAGCATGACCCACTCAGTTTCTTTGTATCACAAGTAGCAGTACAAAGTATATGTTGTTTGGATCTGATGAGAGATTCGAGGAAATATAAGCCATTAGATGTTGTAAGGCCAGTAGTGACTATGTTTATGTGTATGTTTCTTATATCAGTTATGAAATCCCAAGTTTTTAATAATCAATGAAAAACATTTATTCAGATATACTTTTTATGGGACAAATTCTGCAATTATCAATAAACTATGTTTTAAAATAAGCATAAATAAAAAGGTCATTTCTGACCATAAAAATGACGATTTCACATTACTGGGCCCAAAAAGGGTTATTGGGATGCTAATTTGGCTTTGAAAATATAATTTATTTGGCTAGTAAATCGATTATAGTGGTTGTAATAGTATAGTAAAAACAGGTTATTAGGTTGTGAGGGAAAGGGTAAGGGGGAGGATCTCTCTCTCTCTCTCTCTCTCTTTCTCTCTCCTCATGTGATTAGACATTTTTTTCCTTTTTGATTTAAATGCAATGAAAAAATTCTTTTTTTTTAATGTTATCGGCTACAAACATTATATATATATATATATATATATATATATATATATATATATATATATATATATAAGAGAGAGAGAGAGAGAGAGAGAGAGAGAAAGAGAGAAAGAGGTAGGTTCATGTATTCTAACTATCTATTGTGTGGATATAGGAATCACTATAGACCAATCATTTTAAAAACATAAATAAGGATAAAATTATGATCTTACCTATTAATTAATTTTGGTAATTAAATAAATATTTAATTAATTCCTTTAATTTAGGGAAGATAGTTTAAGGATTTAAAACCCTAAATGTTCTTTATTCCTACGCCTCACATCGACCACAGATCATCATCTTCATCTCTTCGTTCTCTTATCGATTGTCTGGGTTTTTAGTTTATCAACCCTAATAAACCACACTCCTACTTACACGTCGTCATCTTTCCTTCTCGATCGGACCATCACATCCGATATCTCCATTTCATCATTATATTTTTGTCGTTCAATCCAATCGACACATAACATTCTCGCAACCACAACACGACAGTGAAGTTGATCGCATACGGTCTCTCTTTTCCCGGCAATTTATGTACCACCAATCCACCTTTGATCTATGTTATATCTTACTCAGTTAGTCCGACTTGACAATTTGGGTTTGCAACCTGGTTCGAGAAAGAAATCCAAGAGAAAGTTTAGAGGGCATGCCGCTAGTTAAGGTGTGAGTTGTGGGTTTGGTATGAGAGGTCAGAAATCAAGGTTCAGGCCTGGTGTTCACAAGGATTTTGAGGGTGGACTGCCTATTTACCATAAACTTCTTAGATTAAGTGGTATTGCATAAGGTAATAAAATTATGCTGTTCTTTTGACTATTCAAGCTTTTGGTATTTGAATTGTGTTCGACCACTGTCTGTTCATTGAAATTCTTAGCTTCAGATACTTGAAGCCTTATTGTTCTTTTTTTGTAATGTGTTATATGATTTATTGGTTTTGACCTTTTGCAAGCTTAAATTATAGTTGATAATGTGATAATGGATTTGTTTGTAGAATCTATACAATGGTATGAAATTATGAATAATGTGAGGTGGGATAATTAAATATTTGAATTTTGTTTTACCTTTTGCTTTCATCAAGATTTTGAAAATAAGAAAAGAAACATCACATTTTTTTGTGTTTGTTTTCCACTAGAAAAGAACAATGATTTTTCCCCAATTGTTTGCGGTTTAAACAAAATTCAAAGAAGGAAGTGAGTTTCATACTAACTAATATACATATATATGGAGGCTTTTGATCAAGCAATTTGATTTCGCTTTTTAATTTTTTTTTATCTGGTGGATCTTTGTTTTTTATACTTTGAGTTTTAGTGTTCTATTATCTGTATACAGTTGCAAGACAAGTGTTTGTGGAAATGCCTAAAAGAGAATATGACCATGTGGTATGCATTCTGTCAAAATGAGGAAGACTAATATTCTTTCAAAATAAGGAATGACAATATTCTTTTGGTTCTCATACAAAATTCTTTGGTTATAACCATGTGGTATACATTATGTCTGAATAAGTTTTAAGGGTATTTAATCATTGGATTTGATAATGTGGATTTTTTTTTTGCAGAGACATGAACATTGCATATATTAGATGATGAAGATAAATATGTTCTCACATAATGGTATTCATACATAATGTAATTTTTATATGATGTTTTCACAGAATGTCATTCTCGTAAGAATGTTTGGAATCAAGTCAACTATGGTGTAACATTCCATTTAAAATAAATAAATTAAATTAAAATAAATAAATAAATAAATAAAATAAAATAAGTAAGTAAGTAAATAAATAATAATAATAATAATAATAATAATAATAATAATAATAATAATAATAATAATAAGCCATAAAGCCTCGAGATATATTTTATATTTTATTTTATTTTAGCCCTGAATCCGTAATAATTTATCAGTGTTAGTGAAACATCCCAAAATACGGACCAAAAATTTCATTTTTCAATCATTAATTAAATCATAAACCATCCAAGATCATAAATAAAATCGTGTGTCATGTATCATAATGTGTCATAAAAACTGTTCCATATAAAAATCTCATAACAAAATATCAGAGTAAAACTCCCAGGCTGAAGACTGTGGTGTGTGCCATGCGATCATCCCGAGCCCTTCCCTTTGCTAGTGGAAGTACCTGAAACCAAAACTGAAAACCGTAAGCACGAAGCTTAGTGAGCTCCCCCAAACTAACACATACCATACAATAACACATATAACAAATATTGGGCCTTGCCCACTGCATCGGGCCCCGCCCGACATCGGACCGAAGTCCGGCATAATTTGGGCCCCGCCCACTGCATCGGGCCCCACCCTGCATCGGACCGAAGTCCGACATAATTTGGGCCCCGCCCACTGCATCAGGCCCCGCCCGGCATCGGACCGAAGTCCGGAATAAACTGAACATAACATGAGCATAAACATATAACATATAACATAAACATATAATTGCTGCATCGGGCTTGCCCGGCATCGGACCGAAGTCCGGAACACATAACACATAACATAAACATGCATGAATCACAAAGACATCAAGCATACATAACTACTTCTCGGGACCACCCCGGCATCGGACCGAAGTCCGGAAACATATAAATTGCATCGGGCTAACCCCCGGCATCAGACCAAAGTCTGGAACTACTAACATCTAAACGGGTCGGCATTGTGGCCGTAGACCCGTTCCTACTGGAAGGAAACTCACCTGGCGTAACTGGCTGCTGAAACACTAAGCGGAAAATATCTGACTGCTGCTCCGGCGACTCTCCGGCTATAATTTCCACAATGACACTTAGTCAGAAACTGAAAACAATCCTTAGGGTAAATTGACCATTTTACCCCTGGCTAAAGTCCACATCCTTGTCAAAGTCAACTTTCCAGTTGACCGGACTCGCCGAGTTGGCCCGCCAACTCCCCGAGTCCCAATCCTTTCATTTATCCCCAACTCGTCTCCACTCGTCGAGTTTAGCAAGAACTCGACGAGTTCTCCTTCAATCATAACATCGGGACAATCTTCATCTGATTCGCCGAGTTCCTCCTGAACTCGTCGAGTTTATCTTCATCATATGATAGTGTCTAGTCTGTGACTCGCCGAGTTGTATGAACAACTCGTCGAGTCCGTCTTCATGAGTTGGGAGATGGCCTTGGACTCGCCGAGTACGTTCCTGCACTCGCCGAGTCCCATGGTTTCCAGATCCATGGCTATGTCCATTTCGTTGAGTCCCTTCCCTGGACTCATCTAAATCCCTTCTAAACTCAACTGGGTTTTCTCCTGAATCATAACAGTTTTGGGAATCAACCCACGACTCGCCGAGTCCCAAGAACGACTCGTTGAGTCTATTCATGTCCAAGCTCATAAGTCGATTTCTGATGTGCAAAACTTAACCAAAAGGTAGATCTGGGCTCCTAAGGCCGATATAACACGTAAAGTCATAAACTTTACGTGCATGCATGAAGCATTTGAGCTTAAAAGCTCAAAATGGGGGTTAATAGCATGCATGGGGGTTCTCATGGCCATAAAGATGGCACCTTTATGCCATGAGGACCCTTCAAGGTCCAGATCTGAAGGTGTATCAACTTGGGACGTCTAAATCCCAAGGATCAAGCTTCAAAGCCCAAAATAGCCATAAGAAGATCTAGGAAATCATAAGTCAAGTGTGAAGCTTTATTACCAGAAAATGAGGAGAAGATGGTGCTGATTCTGGATCTGAAATCTTCTCTTGAAGTCCTCCCTCTTCCTCTTCTTCACCCAACTTCAAACACACAAGATAACTTAAGGAAATGGCACCCAGATACTCACAAAGCTCAAGGGTGGCGGTTTAGGGCTTTCTGGATGTTGAGGGAATGATAAGGGAGGCCACAAGGGTGTTATGTTTCTTTAAATAGGGGACAAACCCTAAAATTAGGGTTTCCATAAGACAGTTCCTACTCGCCGAGTCGGTCTTCCGACTCGTCGAGTAGGTCACTTAGTTCCACGACCCGGAGTCCATCCTACTCGACGAGTTGAGCCTCCAACTCGTCGAGTCCAAGGGTAGAACATGAATTTTGACTTGAATTAAATGCGTACCTGAGACCGGGTGTTACAGTTAGCGTCAAGGAGTTAAATGATATGAATTCCAGAATTTGGGGTCTATATTGTAACATTAGGACTTAAATTGTAATGAAATTCGTGCAGCAAGGCCTGTTCGGTAATTAATGGATTTAAATTGAAAAGGATTTGTGGAGTCATGGGCTAATCTTGTACAAATGGAATGAAGTTTAAAATGGAGACAGGGTTTAAACCCGTCACCACCTTTCCCTCTCCCCTCGTCGCATACACCAAACCCTAACCCTAAAAGCTCCAGCCACCGCCACCTTATCTCTCTTATCTCCAGCGCCGCCATCCCCTTCGTTGAACCACCACCACAACTATCCTACTGTCGGCAACGACTAGCGTTGTAAGGGAAGTTTTCGAGACCGAAACGACTGTGAACGACCGCTACCACAATTTATATTTTAATTTATTTTAGCCCTGGATCCGTAATAATTTATCAGTGTTAGCGCCAAGGAGTTAATTGATGTGATTTCCAGAATTTGGGGTCTATATTGTAACATTAGGACTTAAATTGTAATGAAATTTGTGTAGCAAGGGTTGTTCGGTAATTAATGGATTTAAATTGAAAAGGATTTGTGGAGTCAGGGGCAAATCTTGTACAAATGGAATGAAGTTTAAAATGGAGACGTGGTTTAAACCCGTCACCACCCTTCCCTCTCCCCTCGTCGCATACACCAAACCCTAACCCTAAAAGCTCCAGCCACCGCTACCTTATCTCTCCCATCTCCA
Organism: Lactuca virosa; assembly: GCF_052849685.1. Taxonomy (NCBI): domain Eukaryota; kingdom Viridiplantae; phylum Streptophyta; class Magnoliopsida; order Asterales; family Asteraceae; genus Lactuca; species Lactuca virosa. The sequence goes on from NC_136434.1 coordinate 89,540,997, forward strand.
ACGCTGCCATCCCCTTCGTTGAACCACCACCGCAACTATCCTACTGTCGGCGACGACTAGCGCTGTAAGGGAAGCTTTCGAGACCGAAACGACTGTGAACGACCGCTACCACAATTTATATTTTATTTTATTTTAGCCCTAGATTCGTAACAATGTATCAGTATTAGCGTCAAGGAGTTAAATGATATGATTTCCAAAATTTGGGGTCTATATTGTAACATTAGGACTTAAATTGTAATGAAATTCGTGTAGCAAGGGCTGTTCGGTAATTAATGGATTTAAATTGAAAAGGATTTGTGGAGTCAGGGGTTAATCTTGGAAGTTTAAAATGGAGACACGGTTTAAACCTGTCACCACCCTTCCCTCTCCCCTCGTTGCATACACCAAACCCTAACCCTAAAAGCTCCAACCACCGCCACCTTATCTCTCCCATCTCCAGCGCCGCCATCCCCTTCGTTGAACCACCACCGCAACTATCCTACTGTCGGCGACGACTAGCACTGTAAAGGAAGCTTTCGAGACCGAAACGACTGTGAACGACCGCTACCACAATTTATATTTTATTTTATTTTAGCCCTAGATCCGTAATAATTTATCAGTGTTAGTGTCAAGGAGTTAAATGATATGATTTCCAAAATTTGGGGTCTATATTGTAACATTAGGACTTAAATTGTAATGAAATTCGTGTAGCAAGGGTTGTTCGGTAATTAATGGATTTAAATTGAAAAGGATTTGTGGAGTCAGAGGCTAATCTTGTACAAATGGAATGAAGATTAAAATGGAGACGGGGTTTAAACCCGTAACCACCCTTCCCTCTCCCCTCGTCGCATACACCAAACCCTAACCTTAAAAGCTTCAGCCACCGCCACCTTATCTCTCCCATCTCCAGCGCCGCCATCCCCTTCGTTGAACCACCACCGCAACTATCCTACTGCTGGCGACGACTAGCACTGTAAGGGAAGCTTTCGAGACCGAAACGACTGTGAACGACCGCTACCATAATTCCTCCGCCACTTCTTCTTTTCTGTCGTCATCCGCAGTCGCAACACGGTAGTTGTAGGTACTACTCCGACTGCCCCTCGCCTTCTTTCTGTCCCGTAGAAGCTAGTTGCCACTGCCGCTTCTCGTACGACCCTCCCATCCGCTGCTCCGGTCGTCGTACCACCCCCGAATAGGGCTGCTGTGGACGCATTTGTGTATGTTGTCACACCCCCAAACCGGAATGGCAGAAACGTTCGGGGGTGGAGGACGTCATGTATAGTTTCACAACAATTGCATCATAGTAATCAAAGTAAACACAACCATTACATTAAATGAGTAAAATATTTACATTTGTTTGATACATAGTTTGTATACATCAAAAGTATAGCAAAATATAAAAGACGTGACTCTATACGCTCCGTCTTTTCAAAAGCCCGCAGAAGTACCTGCTACTGATTCCATGAGAATACAAACGATTTTGAAAGAGTATCAACATTAAGCTGGTGAGTTCATAAGCATGTTTTTGTAATGAAAACCTGTTGATGAATCTGTGAAAATGTTTGTATGTTTCCAAGAAAATCCAATAGTTTCTTTAGTAATGAAAAGTAGTCTTAAACCCTAAGACCAATTGTAAGTTCGTTATTGAATTCTGTTTTTATGTATGAAAGTACTTGTATGTATGCCTGGTACCACCAGCTGTATTGTATTGTATTGTTTTGCATGAAATCCTTGGCTACCACCAGTAATGTAAGTAATGTATAGTATGAAAACCCTGGCTAACACCAGTATGTATAGTATGTTCTTTATAAAAACCCTGGCTAGCACCAGTATGTATAGTAGTTTTATTACTTAAAATAAAACCATGAATTGTAATTCCTGAAATCCTCCAGTTGTAGTACGTCGTAGTTCTATTAATGAAAATAAAACTATTGAAGAATGAAATCCCTTAAACAAAAGGTTAGTTTATACTGTTGTGAGTTTGTATAACCATGCTTGATATGACCTAGTGACCCCTACGACGTTCTTCAGGTGTGACATCCCCATTTTTACGGCCAGAAAAGACCGATTTTGTTTATGTTTTATAAAAATCAGAGTACTTCTTTTGATAAAAATGTTGCGGAATTTGTTCCTAGTAAAACATGATAAATACGTTATCAAAGCATTTCCGAAGAAATGTATTTTTATTCATTTTAAAACATTTGGGATGTCATTGTCAATACAGAAACATAAGCATAAACAGAACTTACATTCATTTACACTAGTGATCTACATCTTTTTAATCTGTTAGCGTGATGTAACTTCATATCGACACCCGTGATACAAATAAGCATAAGTAGGTCAGGTTGGGAAACCTGGTGAGTACATAAGGTTTTCAACCCACAATAATTTAATTATTATGTTTAAAGATCAAACAATCAACCCAATTACTCATCCCCATTATCTTCCTTACTCTTAAGGTCTACCCTAAGAGTCATCTATCCTGCATTCATTCATTCTGAAGTCCATTGCTCTCAGGGTTTATATGATAGGTACTAAGTCCATAGCGGCCAATGCTCGTTCGTAAAGCACTAACTCCATAGCTGATAAAGTTCATTCATCGGGTACTAAATCCATAGCTACCAGTGTTTATATAATAGGTACTAAGTCCATAGCTACCAACGTTTATCTAACAGGTACTAAGTCCATAGCTACCAACATTTATCCGATAGGCACTAAGTCCATAGTTGCCGATGTTTTTTTGTTAGACACTAAGTCTATAGCTGCCAACGTTCACTCATATCATCTTTCATCTCTCATCATTCATCTACCCATGTTATCCCAACATATTCGTAGATATAAAATACATATACAGTTTAAATTATTTAAAACATGTATAAAATCGTTCATCCGACATAGGAAGCAAGTATTCAAATAATATGCAGACATAGCACGTAATTTATATAAAATACTTCATATCTATGTGTAAGATGAAAGTAACTATGCACTCACCTGATAAGGTGGTGACTCGGCACTCGGACAGCACTTCGTTACTCTTAAAACAATTTCCTTCGACAAAACAGCGGGTTTTCTCGAAAACCGGGCTCCGCTGGAGCAGCGTTCCCGAGCCAAAAGGCTCTTTTCTCGGGGCTTCGGGAGCCTTGGGGCTTCCTTCGGGTGCTAGGGGGTTTACCTAGGCTTAGGGGGGGGGGGTTTGGGGGCTAGAGAGAGAGTTTAGAGAGAGAGAGAGAAGAGGTTGGAATGGTGTGAAGAATGAGGGAACCCGACACCTCTATTTATAGGCTGGAATCCTGCTCTACTTGTCGAGCAGGAGGTCCTACTCGTCGAGCCCATGGCCAGGTGTCACCATCTGGTGGCTTGCCTTGGGGAGAAATCATTGGCCCATATTCAGCCACGTCACCCGATTTCGCACAACACCCTGCCGACTTCTAAACCCCGTAACTTTCGCATACGAGCTCCGTTTTCGACGTTATTTATATTCACGCGTAGGTAAAAACAATATCTACAACTTTCATTTAGACTCTGTCGGCTAATTCTCGACCGATCTTAAATTTTAACAGTAGGAGGAGATTAGATTGTTAAATGACCGCGAAGAATTCGTAACTCCTTCATACGGACTCCGTTTTCGTCTGTCTTTTTATCATTGAGTTCCTATTAATGATATCTTCAACTCTCATTTAGGTTGCGTAGGCCAAAAACCGCTCGAACTAAAATTCGAGTTTCGGGTCGTGCACTGTTATGCCAAATCTTAGAAAATTCATAACTTCCTCATACGAAGTCAGATTTAGGCGTCCTTTTTTTGTATGTTCTCGGTTTAACGTATACTACAACTTTTGTTTAGATAAATAAGGCTAAAAAGTACTCTATCTTAAATTCACTATTTACGTCTTCCGGTGCCGTGCCAATTTTGCCGAAAAACTTTGACGGGCCATAACTTCTTCGTTATAACTCGGATTTCGGCGTTCTTTATATATACGGAACCCTTGAGACATATTCTACAACTCGGTTAAGATTATTTATTCTAAATAATCTTTTGTCGAAAAGTCGTTTTCGACCCCTATTATCTCTAAATTGACTAGCCCGGATCTACGGGGGTTACATCAGGCGTCAGACGTTATGACATTTGTCACCCCAGGTATGCCTGCCTAACTGTAGCTAGCAGTTTAGGTGTGGGATAGTCAATCCCGAATAGATCTATTCACAAATCTCACGCTCTCCCTCCAGGAGACTCTGGTTATACTATTATAGGATTTTAGTCCGCACCCCGAAGGGGTACAATTGAAGTGATGTCTCACAACCCTGTATTAACTACTTTACGTGTAATGTAATGTTCTCTTGTACTTGAATCTATATGTATGTCTGATAGAGTAAAAATAATTATACTTAAATAATTATTTAGTAAAGTACTCTTGTATTCGAGAAACAGTATTGTATACCATAAACTAGTTTTACCATAGTTTATATGTTCGATATGATGCACAGTTCTTGAATTTGTGAAATGGTGTATTGAACCCCAAACTATACCAATTATAGTTTTGTATGTATGTTTACTCGTATGCCCTGAATTATGTAAATATTTGATGATGCTTCCAGAGTATATCAACAAGGTTTGAATGTATAGCATGTATGATACAGAAAACCTTGCAATTTGTATATTGAAAACTACCCTCATGCTCAGCATGTTACATAAGGGATTTAAAATATCTAAATATTTTAATAAAAAGTATTGATTTCTTGGTTTTGTATCGATTGCAAAGGTTTTTAAATCCGTTTGAAACCATTTTGTATAAAAGCACAAAATTCTAGTATTTTACTTGTATTCTCCCCCCTGAAAACATTAAAAAGTAGTAAAAATGTAAGGGTATGAACTCACAGTTGGTTGTGTGTATGTGCCGGACACGAGACTGGAAATGAGGACCCTCGAGTTGATGCACACGAAATTAGCGGATTCCTAATAATAATTAAACACATAATTGCATTTAAATTATCGAACCCATTAGATAAAGTGTTAGAAAACACTTGCTTTTGGTTAAAGAATGTTACCGAGACTTGATTGAAGTGGGAAGAGTGGGTTTGCAGCAAAGATTGACGATTTAGGGTAGTTTGCGGCCGTGAAAGGTTTTCGGCCGTGAACTATTCTCGGCCGTGAATTGTTCTCTGTCCTTGAAGGGTTTACGGTCTTTGAACGGTTTGCGGCCTATTCTTGGTGTTCTTGGTGAAATATGAAGATTTGAAGGCTTCACGGTCGTGAACTCAAGAATGAAGAATGTGTGATTTGATGAAATGGTGAATGTTTGATGTTCCTAAACAAGTTCCAATGTGGATTGGATGATTTTCGGAGGTTAGATGAGAGAAATCTTGAGTTTTCGGTTGGTGGGTTTAGAGAGAGAAAGTAGTGTTTTCGGCCAAAATCGTAGAAATGAGGGTAAAAATATATATTTATAGGCTGGGTTCACGGTAGGAGGTGGGGTCCCCAGGCCGTGAACGGTTTACGGCCGTGAACGGTTTACGGCCGTAAACGTCGGGATGAACGAGACTCGACTGATTTTTGAAGAAAAACTTGATTTTTCGCACGATTTTAGTCCCGACACTTATATAAATTTAATTTATATAATCTAAGTTGTTTTCAACCCTTACGAGCTTGACAAAGTTTACAAAATAAATAAAATTTGAAATTTTTTTTTAACAGGATTTGACTTCGTTGACTGAAAAAGATTCGGGTTGTCACATATGTGTTTAAGTGTTGATGCCCGTGGTAGGCGTGTTGTTGGCCGGCAAAATCGAGTAGAAAGACCACCATGGCAGCCAACCACAGTAACTGCCGCCCGTGTTGCTCTTTCTGTCGCCACAGCCACCGTGAGTGGTGGTTGTGTGTGTGTGTGTTATGGTGTTTATGTGTGTGTTTAATGGTATGAGATTTTATGAGCGTTTCGTGGCCATAGAATTGAAGGAAACCCACCACCACCACTGTGAGGTGGTGGGTACCACCTCATGCCGTCGTTCTGACGCCACCTACCGCCACCTTGGGTGGCTGTGTGCTTATGTGTATGTGTTTGGACCTAAAAATTTATAACTCCCGCCATAACAATGGTGGTTTCCGCCTCCTGTCGCCGACCACCACTGCCCGAGGTGGCTGTGGGTGGTGCCCGATTTATAAATACACATATATTTATTTAATTAACTAATTATCTAACTTAGGAGTTGGAAACCCTAATTAGGGTTTAGAATGCCCTAATGTCAAGAAACCCGAATCTTGGAGTTGGTCGGGACCCGCATTAAAGCTATTAATTAAACTTAAAATAATACTTAATAATTCTCTACAGTTAACTTAATGCAATATTGGACTTAATGGATTAAGTCCTTAAGGGGTTAAGTGCGGAACACTAACCCTAATTATCATTTTATGTGAAAAACCTTAGAATCGGGGAGCTCTATTTTGGACAATGATCAGGCGCGTATTTTGGGCCATTGATTAGATTATTATTTCACTTGAAAATTTCTAAGTCAAACCTTAATTAGTCATACCCTTAAGTGATTAAGTCCTTAATGGGTTAAGTGTTCTTACTTAACCCTAATCATCATTTTATGTGAAACCCCAATCGTCATTTCATGTGAGGTGGTCACGGTTGCAAGTGACTATGACCTGGGATCAGGTATTGACTCAAGTATCTTCCTATAGGTGTTTGGAAGTGAGTTGAAGCTGGGAGAGTCCTTCATTGCTACAATGGTCATTTACACGCATATCGAGGTGAGTTTCACCTCACTGTACCCATGGGTCGAAGGCACCAATGTCGGCCCACTAGTTTTGATTATCTGCTAGTATAGGGATGCCCTAGGAACTGTATATAGTCATGTAGGATAGACTGAGGACTCTTGATCTATGCTCTCTTACATGTTCCTTATTTGGTTGTGGATCTAGAGTAGGATCACCTGTCCAGGTGACTATCTCACCTCTGAGTATATACGGCCATGCACTCCTTGGATTGTTGATATTTAGTATGCTGTTATGCTATAGTAATCAGATATATCTGTGTTTTGGTATTGAGTATGTTGTTATGGTGTAGTGATCTGTTAGATCTTGGTTTTGGTATCGAGTATGCTGCAGTGATCAATTAGATATGTCTTCTGGTATTGAGTATGTTGCTTTGTGGTAATAAAATGTAGAATTGTATGTTATCTGTGCTTGCTGGTTATCATCTATGGAGTGCCGTTAGGGACTGTCGGTGGTCATATAGGATAGCCTGAGAACTCTTGGTCTAGGCTCTCTTGCCTGTTCCTTGTTTGGTTGTGGCTCTAGAGTATGACCATTTGTTCGGGTGGCTATCTCACATCTGATTACTTATGGTTACACACTCTATGGGGGTTAGCTGGTAGTGGGACTGTATGTTATGAGAGGATTAGTAGGCAGTAGTGAGCTGTATGATTGTTGTTTGCCTGTATTATGTGCCTACTTGATCCTGATTGTTTATATGTCGACATATTGTGTTTGGTTGGGTTGATGCGGTCCTGTTTTGTGCGGTAGGCCAAGATACCCGGTGCGGGCCGACTGTAAGCCGTAGGCACGGAGGCTCGGGAAGAGTGGTAGGTGTGAGGCGGTAGGCCAACAAACCCTGGGTATTCCAGCTCGATGGCTGATTGGACCTGTTGTATATTGGCATTCCAGCCTGAGGTATTCCAACCCGATCGTTGACTGGACCCGGCATGTTTGATTGTATATTTGACCTATTTATATGGTGATATTTTTTGGGGAAACTCACTAAGCTTTGTGCTTACTCAGTTTTTTATGGTTTCAGGTATCATCCGTTATTGCTGGAAGGCGAAGGCGGGACTGTACACACTCATCAGCAACATTCAAGATTCTGCGTTTCTACAATACTCTGATTTTTAATAAATGTAATTCAGAATAAATGGTTTTCTTAATTCGTGGATTAATAAATTGGGAAGTTTTTATCTTAATAAAAATGAAAATTTTTGGTTGTGAAAACGGGATGTTACATCCGGACCACTGAAGAAGATCAAGTGCATTTGTTCGAGAATTGTATATTTAAGCATACTATGATTTTTAAGAATTTATTTCATTTTTATGACACTTTGTTAGAATATGTATAATTGTATTAAAATGTATAAGACTATTATTCTGTAAGAATATGTATGAATCTACATTCAGATGTCCATTAATATATAATGATCTTTATATTTTTCAACTAATGGTTCAAGAATGTTGTCTTTATTCAAGAAGTTCGTTTAATCAAAATATGTATTTTTCCATAAATATGTAACATGACATTCTTATAAAATATCATTCTAACATAATGTCATTCGAATAAAATCGGGTATAATTAAAAATTATGTTAGAATTAAAATTTAATTAATTAAAAAAATCAAAATTTTTAAATGAAGAGAATTAATTATCCCTAAAAATTTGGAATTTTCCTTTTTTAAATTTATCTCATTGATTAAAATACATTTACTGTAAAATTAGATGGTATTTTTCTATTATCTTTAATTCAATAATATGTATTAATCATTTTCTTAAAATAACTAAAATGATTGGTCCACAATCAATCCTACATCCACAAAATAGATAGTTAGAATACAATAACCTAAGCATATATATATATATATATATATATATATATATATATATATATATAATTTGGACCAATTCCCTACATCTATTGTGTGTTCGTAAGCATAAATCTGGACCAATAGATGAATGTAATTAATGATTATGATCTGATGGTCTATGATAGTATAATAGGATAACATGTACAATATAATCACATAAATTTTAACGTAAGGGTATTTTGAACAAATAACTATATTTAAAAAAAGGAAATTTTTAGATTTTTTGGGATAATTAATTCTCCTAATTTTAAAATCTAAATTTTTAAAATTAATTAAATTTTATTTATAACGTAATTTTATATAATAACTGAATTTATTCTAACAGAATGACAACCATAAACTACTAACGATATTTCCGATTTTATTCTTACAAAATATAGCTGCAACTCATATATTTTTTTATAGTTAATATGATTTAAGAATTCTACATATTCTTCATATACATTAAGTGAGAATGAGGGTTACATCCGAACTTAAATACAAATTCATACATATTCTTACAGACTAATAGCCTTATACATTTCAATATAGTTATACATATTCTAACAAAATATCAATAAAAATAAATAAAATTCTTAAAAAATAGCATTCTTAAATATACAATTATTGAACAAATATACTTGATCTTCTTCAATGGTCCAAATAATCCACTTGATTCCAACTATTCTTACGAAAATGTGATGCATTTCCGTAAGAATGTAATTATTCGCAATTATACTTGTTATTGAACTGGATTCCATGTCTTTCTCTTGTATGATCAACATTTGATTGATTTTTCAAGCCATTCTGAAAGATTAACATTCAATACTCGTTAGTATTACTAGTTAAGTAAATATACTTGTTGTTAACAAACATTCTTAAAGATATTCTGACAGAATACATTTATACATTCTATGCTTTAAAATGTTTATACATAAAATACATTCTTCTAGAATATACTATCGTTTGCAATGTTTTCTTTCTTTTCCATATCAGAATGCAAAAAAAATGTTCATGCTAAGAGAATATAAATATTACGTAAAACATATGTTGCTAGTAATTCTAACAAAATACATACCACATGACTAGATTCTTTAGATTCTCTTTCAGGCATTTCAACAAACAAATTCAACAAAGAAGTGCACCACCATGTAAACACATCAACGATTCACTATGGCAAATTATTATATTGTTGCTATTAAAAAATATACCCACAGTAATATATACTGCAAATATTATAGAGAGCTTCAAAGAGTGGTACCTATAGTGATGTAACTTTAGAAGATTAATATTAAATGCTAGTATTTTTGTTTACAAATTTACATATGCATGTTCTTTTTATATTTTTGCATACATGAGATACATAAATTAAAGTAGGATGCTATAGTTTCATAAATGGTCTTTATATAAGACTAAATTTGTCCCAAATTTAAAGTAGTATGGTATTCTGGGTAAAAAGTGAAGGTAAGATGATATGTTTGTTTGAATGTCATTTTTTTAAAAATACAATGTTAATAATGACATAATTTTTGCAGAGTTTAATAAGAATGAAACCAGAAATTATGGAACAATGATGTTACACAAAGAAGTAACACACAAAACAGTATTATAAATATAGATGGATACTTAAACACGATGCGAACATTATTATGTGAGAGTATAAGAAAAAAATCAGAGGAACATGAAGTCAATGGAAAACAAAGAAAAAAGGAAGACCATGAACCAACTAAGCAGATATAGTGACATACACATATACATATATAATGAGATAGGGATAAAAGATTAAGGAAGAAGCGCATACATGTATTTTCCAAATGAAAGCGATTGAAAGGTTCAAGTATTTTTCTTTTCTTTACTTTAGACCATCTCCAACCCACTTCTATTTTTTCCCCAAAAAATAGAGTAAAAAATAAGGTAAATAGTGTTTCATCTCCAACCATATTCCATTTTTTACCCCATCTTTATCCCCAAAAAGTATATTTCATTCTTCCAACTTATATAGATTGTCAAACACACCTCTTCTATTAATATGGTTTTAACAAATATATAATATATATTTTTTTATTACAATAATATTAAACAAATAAGATTATATTCATAACACTTAATTATAAGTTTTTGTAAAATTTGTTACCGTGTTTTAAAATTTCTATATGTATTTAATTTTTTATATGGATTTAATAAACAAAAAAACTTTATATTTATAACTAATTAATATAATTTAATATATAACACAATATTATTAATATTAAATATTACATTTAAATTATAATTAGTAGATAAAAATAAATCAGAAATGTATAAATATATAAAAAGATGGACTAAAACCGACAACTCAAAGTTCATCCCCATTTTGAGAGAAATGAATAGTATAACACCATATTTGGTGTTATACTATTCATTTCCCCCAAAATGGGGTACGGTTGGAGAAGAATGAGGGAAGAAATAGATGAAATAATGGAGAATAAGAGTGGGTTGAAGATGCTCTTAGAGGATTATGAGATAAACACATGTATGAATGGAATACCACACATATATACGTACAATTGGATTGAAATCTGCAGAGGAGATGTGAGGTAAACAATTATGAGTCTTGATATCATGGGATTTTATTCAACAAATTTCGTGAAATGTATAATGAATTCCAAATTTTAAGCATTATGTATAGATTATATGGTTGGTTTTGAATTGCATTTAAAGCTTACCATATTACAATCTTTCTAAACGTAAATTCAAAAAGTCAAATGGATTTAAAATAACCAAGGGTATTAAAATAATTTAACAATGAAAGAAAAATGAATTATGGGAGTGACACGTCATAAAAAGAGTCTTTTATTAAGACAGGATTTATAACATATAAGCATAATGTCATGAATAAGGAATTGTAAGTAATAATTTCACGGGTAAATAATAAAATACATTTAAAATTTCCAGTTGCTATTTTCCATGAAAGTTACTTTTAAGTACATTCGTATTATGGATATAACTTTTTTAAGTACATCAGTAAAAACAAAATAAATTGCCTGATTAATATTAAGAAAATCATGGTTATGTCTTGGAATTTACCCATTTTAATATTTTAATCTGAGTATGGTGGGCACCTTGACCTACTTTAAAGAAAAATCCAAGGAATGCATGAAGGAAGACCAACAGTGTCCTTTTTTAGTAGTTAACTTGCCTTGTTTTATAACGCCGTTTTTTAACTTTTGTGTTGACATTTTTCAACCTAACATGATATATAAAACACATCAAGGAACACCCAAAATCATCACAACTCGACACAAATAACTCTCTCTAAACTTAACTTTGAGATCATCATCAAAACAATAAAAATATGATGTCGTCTCAGCTCCTATTTCAACCTTCTTGGCCACCTCACTCTTCTTTTCATTCGAATCTTCATAATTATGATCCAAAAATAGAAGTTTATGCAGGGGAGCATCACGATTTTTCTTCTTCAATCGCTTACGGGTCTGAAAACTCCTCAACAATTTCATCGGCCAACTTTCCCATGTTATCCTCTGATATGCATAACCCTTCATCGGTAAACATGGAGGGATTGGATGATGTTTGTGGATGGTTGTGTGTTGATGATCAACAGATGGAAGAGATTCCAACCAAAAGGTCTATCGGAGGTGACCATGTATTGAGTCCCAACCAAAGCGACAAATCCAGTGCGTCTTCCGTATGTATACCATCAGAAAATTATCAGTCACCAATGGAACGAACAGATGATTCCATGGAAAGTGAGTCCCAAGCAGGAATACATAATCTACTAATGGCTTATGCAGATGCTATGGGAAAGGGACAGGGAGAACTTGCCACAGTGATAGTGAAATGCATAAGTGAAAAGACCAACACCATTGGGTCACCCCTCGAACGCTTAGCCCTCAATTTGTTCCAGCCAGCAGAAAATCAAGGAGAAGCATACCTTAAACAAGAATCAATAAGAAACTTCAATCCAGCATTCAGAGCCTTCTACGATTATCTTTCCTTATGGTCGGTTTGCTCATTTTACATCGAGCTCAGTCATCCTTCAAGCAGTTCCCACCTATGTTGACTCAGTTCACATAGTTGACTTTGACATAGGCGAAGGAACTCAATGGCCTCCTGTGATTGAAGCCATGGCACGAGCAAAAAGATCATTAACCATCACCAGTATCAAACTAGAAGAGCATGTCTTAGGATTTGAGGAGACGAAGAGGCAACTTCTTAACTATGCAAGAACTTTTTGTCTAAATTTGATGGTAGAAGAGATGGAATTGTCACAAATGGTGAAAGGAACCGAGGGCAGAAATTCTGGAAATAAATTTCTGGCCTTTAACTGTATGGTTGGCCTTCCACATATGGGAAGGACAAGAAGAACAACTCAAGTTTTAGAGTTTATAAATATAGCCAAAGGAATTTTAGTGAAAAACAAAGGCATCATAACCTTTGGAGATGGAGAAGAAAGTGAAAGAATGGGGAATTCCCCAGACTACGCTTCATTCTTTAACAAACATTTGGCACACTACAAAGCGTTGTACGAATCAATGAAATGGGGTTTTCCTAGTTATCTCAATGAAGCAAGGATAGCTATGGAGACTCTTTTTCTTGCGCCTTACGTATCATCTTTCTCTTGGTTCCAAAAATGGAAGGAACAAGGAGAAGACATGGTTTTCCAAGAGGGTTTCGGTTTAAAAGGTGAACGGATGAGCATGGAAAGCCGGAATGAAGCTAGAGAAATGGTAAGGGAAGCAGAAACTCCATACAAGATTAGAGTTGAAGGCGATGATCATAATGAAATGGTGTTGGAATGGAGAGAAATTCCATTAGTTAGAGTTTCGGCTTGGAGACAAATCAAATAAGATGTCGAAAGTTTGATACTTAGTTTGTGATATCTTGACCCACATTCTATGTGAATTCTCAAACTTAAATCCCCTTATAAGTCCTAAGTTGTGGGCTACAAGTAGTTTCAACCATAGTTTTAAGTTGATTTGAAAGTTATTGGTTTTGTGTGCTATGACATGTAGCATCACACAGAGCATTATAGACTTGTAAAAACTAGTATATATACTCTACACATTTGCCTTTTTCATGATTTCAATTTCATTCTAATGTCTTTTTTCTTCGGTTTATGTATAATTTGTTTGAAAACTACCTAACATACATATAACAACCACTAAGAATATTGAAATATATTATTTTCCCATAAACTGATTTATCTCGTTAATTAGATAAATAGGAAATTACATGGACCATATGTAACATCCGGATCCTCAAGGTATGAAATTTTAAGTAAAATATGAGTTTTGGGTGGGTCACGACGTGAGGGAAACATCTTCACGTCGTGACATGGCTGCGAAAAACGAGAAGTCTCATTTAAGTGTCACGACGACGTGACACTATGATGGTCACGACGTGACATCTGATCAGGGGCAAACCCTAATTTTCGGACTTGGACCCTATTTAAAGGAAGTGAGGGGCTAGGGTTTCCTTCACCCTCATCCTCCATCACCTCCTAAGCCCCTTGAAGAAACCCTAATTTTCCCTCCTCCATTTTGAGCTCATGTTGGTGCTTTTGGTTGCTTTTGAAGGAAAAAGAAGGCATTGGTAGTGTTGTGAACGTATTGTCAAGCTTTGGGGACTTCATTTGGGCATCTTTGGCCCTTTGTAAGTGTTCAATACCAAAACTTTATTACTCTAGGTCTCTAGATCTAAGCTTTTGTCCATTTATCTTCAAGTTTGAGCAAGTTGAAATGGTGGGATTCCATAAAGTAGGCAACTTTATGGATCCTTGAGGTCCTTTGAGTGTCATATGGTTTAGATCTAGAATTTGCTAGTGTATCAAACCCATGCATGAGATCCTTGGTGATGTTTCTCCATTTTTGACTTATTTTGAGCTTTAGACTCACAATGGACATGCATGGCTGAAAAGCATCGATCTTTAGGTAGTATTGGACATTAGAAAGCCTTTTGGAAGGAATAAGTGAATGGCTTAATGATTTAAGGGCTGAATCCATTAAGCTATGGAAAACCCATTTTCACGTCGTGACTGTAACATCTAAAATTTTTAGGTATTCATTTTTGACCCTTGGTTTGTGATTGGTTTGCAAAATTGGTCCCCCAATGGCATTTTCGTAAAATTTGGGCGCAACATAGATACGTTGGGTGTACACCTTGGTACGCTAGGTGTACCTAGCCCTGTGCATGTACGCAAGGTGTACGCAGTGTTAGACCAAACCCTAATATTTAGGGTTTGTGTTGTGCACTATTTAAGCACCATTATAACCTCAAAACCTTTCTTCTTATCAACCTCCACTCCTAGAATCGACCAATCTTGCTAACCCTAGCGTATTTTGAATATTTTGATCTTTTGAGTGAGTTGTGAGCTTTCTTGTTTGTGAAGGAGGATCATCAAGGAGGTGACTTTGCTTTCAAGACTTTGGATCCAACACTTTCTCTCCTTTGGCCAAGATTGTATGGAGTAGCAGTGATGGTCGTCAGGAGTGCTCTGATTTGCTTCCATTGCAATCAGACCGGTCATAAAAAGGCCTCTGTCAGGAGTAGCAGTGATGACCGTCAGGCCTGTGCCTTCCACTTTGAGGATCACTAAGGGCCGTCAGGCCAAGACAGAGGCACCAGTAGTGAAGAGCAGGGCTTTTCTGCGGACCACCGATGAGGCCCGTGTAGTGCTGGATGTGGTTATTGGTATGTGTCTTACCCCTATATTTTATTGCCTTCTTTATTTCATGCTCATGTTATGCTTGATTCTATATAGGGGCCTTTTTGGTCAACGGTATGACTGCTCATGTTTTGTTTGATTCGGGGGCTACCTGATCCTTCGTATATCTTGCGCTTAGCAAGAAGTTTTGTGATGCTCTGAGTACATTGGATTCTCAACTGGAGGTAGAGATCGCAGATGACCGAACTGTGAGTGTGTCGAGGATTCACCGTGGTTGTGTCATGAATCTATTCAGTGAGAGGTTCTCTATTGATTTGGTGTCGATTCCCTTGATAGGATCGAAGGTTATCATCGGGATGGATTGGTTGCGCCCCAATGGGGCCATGATTGATTTTGAGCGGCAATTAGTGAGAGTTCGAACCCTAAGTTGGGGAGAACTGGTTATTCCTGGCGCGAGAGCTTCGCATGGTCCAACTATCTGTTTAGCTGCGAGGGCCAGGAGATATCTACAATAGGGTTATTCTGGGTTCCGAGCTTATGTTGCAGACACCCGAGTTATGGACACGTCGTAGTTGGGTAGGGTGCCCATTGTGCGGGATTTCCCCGATGTATTTCCCGAGGATTTACCAGGAGTGCCTCCTGAGAGGCAGGTTGAGTTTCAGATTGATCTGGTATGGTGCCGGCTCTGATAGCCAAGGCGCCATATCACCTGGAGCCACCTGAGATGTAGGAGTTTTCTACGCAGCTTCAAGAACTGCTAGACAATTATTTTATTTGTCTGAACAGTTCTCCGTGGGGAGCACCAATTTTGTTTGTGAAAAAAAGGATCACACGGAATGTGCATTGATTACCGGGAGTTGAATAAGTTAACGGTGAAGAATCGTTACCTACTCCCAATGATTGACGATTCGTTTGACCAGCTTCAGGGTGCATTTTGGTTCTCCAAGATGGATTTACGGTTGGGGTACCATCATATGAGGGCCAGGGAGGATGATGTGTAGAAGACAGTCTTCAGGACTCTTTATGGTCATTACGAGTTTGTGGTGATGCCATTTGGGCTCACCAATGCACCAGCAACGTTCATCGATCTCATGAACCGGGTCTGGAGGTCGATGTTGGATCAGTCTGTGAATATATTCATTGATGATATTCTGGTCTACTTTAAGACCAAGGAGCAACATGAGGAACAATTAGGGAGGTGTTGGAGACCCTGAGGAGGGAGAGGCTTTATGCCAAGGTCTCCAAGTGTGAGTTTTGGTTGCTTGAGGTGCAATTTTTGGGGCACATCGTGAACCAGAAAGGTATATTGGTCGAACCGGCCAAGATTGAGGTTGTGAAGCGATGGAAGGTTCCGAGAACCCCATATGAGATTCGGAGTTTCCTAGGTCTCGCATGGTATTAGCGGAGATTTATTCGGAATTTCTCCAAGATTGTTGTGCCCTTGACTCGTTTAACAAAGAAGAATGTGACTTTTTGGTGGGGGCCTGATCAACAGTTGGCTTTTAAGACTCTGAGGCATAGATTGTGTGAGGCCCCAATTCTTGCGCTTCATGAGGGTTTGGATGATTTTGTGGTTTATTGTGACGCCTCTATTTCGGGTTTGGGAGTCGTTCTTATGCAGAGGGGTCACGTGATTGCGTACGCTTCGAGGCAGCTGAAGCCTAATGAGGCAAACTACCCTACGCATGATTTGAATTTGGAGGCTGTGGTTTTTGCCCTCAAGATATGGAGGCACTATTTTTATGGGGTTCGGTGTACTATCTAAAGGATTCTGCCGAATATGAATATGTGGTAGCGGAGATGGTTGGATGTGGTAAAGGATTCTGATTGTGAGATTTTGTACCACCCTGGGAAGGACAATGTGGTGGTTGATGCTTTGAGCCGCAAGGCCGTGTGTTCTTCTATCAGTAATATCTGATTGAGGATGATTGTCACTTCGCCTTTGATGGATTTGATCAAGAAGGCTCATGTGGAGGGATTGAAAAAGGAAAATTGGAAGGCCGAGCGGATTAGGGGACAAGTTCTCTTAGTTGTCAGAGACAGTCAGGGGGTAGTTGACTCAGTGTGGTAGAGTTTGGGTTCCGACATCAGTTGGGGTGAGACAGACAATTCTGGAGGAGGCACATAAGTCAAAGTTTTATATCCATCCGGGGGCCACAAAGATGTACAGAGATATGAGGTTGAGCTATCGATGACCCTGTACGAAGAGGGAGATATCTTGGTTTGTTGAGCGATGCCTGACTTGCAGGAAAGTCAAAGTTGAGCATCAGAGACCCCACGGCAAAATGCAACCCTTACCCATTCCCATGTGGAAGTGAGAAAAGATTACCATGGATTTCATTACAAAATTTCCATGGACGGTATGAGGTGTTGATTCTATCTGGGTCATCGTTGATAGATTGACCAAGAGTTCGCATTCCATACCGATTTCCGAGAGCATATCCGCTAAGAAGTTAGCTAACATCTATGTTCGGGAGGTGGTAGTTCGGCACGGGGTGCCAGTTTCGGTGGTTTCGGATCGGGATGTTCGTTTCACCTCCAGATTTTGGAGGAAGTTTCATGAGGAGTTAGGTACTCAGTTGCATTTTATTACAACATACAATCCTCAGACCGACGGCCAAAATGAGTGAAGGATTCAGACGCTCGAAAATATGCTCCGGGCTTGTGTGTTGGATTTCGGAGGAAGTTGGGATACTTACCTTCCACTGGCCAAGTTCTCCTACAACAACAATTATCAAGCCAGTATCGACCGATTGTCTTTCTAGATGTTGTATGGAAGAAGGTGCAAGACCCCGATTTGTTGGGGGGAGGGAGGTGGGGCATCGAGTCATAGGGATTACTGAGGTGGTACTCAAGACCACTAAGTTGATTCAGCAGGTGCGCGATAGGCTGCGAGTCACGCAAAGCTGATAGAAGAGTTATGCAGACCGACGACGTTCAGACCTCGAGTTTCAGGTGGGAGATTCGGTGCTTCTGAAGGTGTCACCTTGGAAAGGGTCATCCGATTTCAGAAGCAGGACAAGCAGGGCCCCAGATTCATTAGTCCTTTTAGGATATCAGCCAAGGTGGGCAGGGTTGTAATTCAATTGATGAAACTCTATCATTGTAAGTTGTCATATTGACATTCAATGAATTTGGACTCCAATAGTCATTGAACTATTCAATGAAAAAAAAATGTTTTCTAGTTCTTAAAAAAATATTATAAATTAGCTTTTGTAATGTTCCATTTAGCTTTGTAGAGTTTCATGCATTATAGTAAAAATTAAGAGTTGTATGAAATATATAATTGATGATGTGACAATTAATTGAATTCCATATAGTTCAATGTATTGTGGATGCTTAAAAGAGTGTGGATGATGTTGTATTTTCCATTTTATTGGAATGTATGAGAACATTTAGAGCCACAAAGATTATGAAATTGGTGGTCGTTGAATTCTCCACTATTAAAATGATTTTTAATATAGGACGTGTTCGACACGAAGCGTTTAAGAGTGTTTGAGAGCTTCTAGTTTCTAGCGTTTGACAAAAAGCTCTGTTTTGAATAGAAAATCTTGTTTGACACTACAAGCTTCTAGCGTTTAGTTTAAACAAAACGTTCTAAATCCAAATGTTACTTCATTTAGCGTTAAACAAAACGCTACAAGCTACAAGTTACCCGCTATCAGCTAATTTTGCCGCACACGCTCAAAAGCACGAAAGTGAAGTTTTTTATAAACACATCAGATTTATTTAGCAATAGATATACCAGTCAAAAAATGATAAAAGAAAACACAACTAATTTCCAATTGTAAGTAGTTTTAATTTGTACAAATAAAACTCTTTGCATACAATCATCCACAATTTGCATCCGAACCGGTTAGACTTTACATAACGTCAATCTAAAGATATGGACTTTCAATCTCATATCGATGTGCGACATTAGGTTTCTATACTCAACTTACTCGTTTGTGAATGAATTCAGTTTCCGGTTTCAAAAGAAAACAGTACACGCACCATTTTCACTAAAACTACAAACCAATGGAATCATCTATATCTACTTTGGCTTAGGCTTGAAACCCCATTGAGATTTAACGCTAGCAGCTGTCACTCTAACCGGACTTTTAACACCACAAGGCGGCCTAGGCCTAGGCCTGTGCTTTGTACGCCAAGGGAACAAAGCATCGAGTCCTAACCCACACCCTTTAGGCGAAGTGTGGATAATTTGAGGCTTACATGACTTCTCCTGTTGATTACTAATGTTCTTCGCAATTGGTAGACCAGATGAAATAGCAAGAGCTTTAGCATCAGAAAGAAACCTCTGAATGATGAAACTAGGCGACTCATTCCCACATGGCTCCAAACTCATGCCTGCTAACATGTTACCAGTACTCCGTTTCGCCATCTCTGCTGACTCCACCATGTCTATGGCTGCAGACAATGAAAATGTATCGATGGCATCTGAGAAGTCGTCATCACCATCATATTGATCATTCTCCGCAAGTTTTCTTCCCGGTGGTGGTGGGATTGGAAAATCATCGGGGACTTGATCAGTTCCGGCGTCCTTGGGCTTACCTGCACTTAGTTCCCATGAAAACGGAACCCTATTACGTGAGTCCCAAGATGCACGTCGTGAGTTCACATGACTGGTTAGTGCGTTGGGTCGTCTTGTTGATAATAATGGTGCATCGAGGTTCAGTTTTCTGAGATCTTTTGCTTCTGTAGCCATGGCTAATTGGTTCTTGACTATACACGTGTAGAAGTTGCTGAAACTTTTGGTAGATGGAACGAGATGGGACTTTTATATAGGTGGTTGGATAACAATGGTGAAGAACAGCTGGGAGTTTTATGCATCTCGTGCAGTTTACTAATAAAAAGTTAAACTTTAGAAGCTCACAGACGTTGAAAAGTACATGTTCCTAAACTCAATTTATTTCTTCGATCGCTTTTTCTTTTCTAGATACCCTGCACAGAATACTGCTATTCATCGGGCATACATGGAAACGAAAAGTAAAAATAACAAAATTTGTTAATTGGGTTTTGGAATTTGGTTGATGTTTAAGCAAGGAAATCCTAATAAATACAAAAAATATAAAAATAACTAGAACCCAACCAAGAAAATGGTTTATATATATATATATATATATATATATATATATATATATATATATATATATATAAATGTTAATGGTTTTACACAAGAAGGTCTACCGGTCTAACCTTGGAATGGAAAATTATTAGTTTTCTACGATTAACCTCTCATATAGATATTGGGGAATGTCGCAATAACTGAGTGGGGCAGTGGCACTCAGCTAGTGCGACATCAACATCGAGGGTGTACAACTTACCTCTTTTTTTTCTTTTTCAAAAACATAAAGGCGTGAAATCATATTAAAAATAAATTACAAGTTTGGTCCCCATGCTATAATGGCGTTTGAGATGTTTATTTGAAGTGTTTATTGACTTATTACACAACGGTAATAAGATATTTTAGGTGTTTGAATAAGAGAATATTAAAAGTATTTATTAACTTAAATAAAAAGTTTTTGATGAGTTATTTTTTTTTATGTGTTAACTAAAACAAGATGTTTTTGATAAGTTGATTCTCTGTTACATCGTTTATGTGTTCGACTTAAAAAAAATTAATTTACAAAACATTAAGATGGTGTTTGGTTCGTAGAATATTTCCAAAAGAATTGGAATTTGTCAGTAATTGCAATTTAATTTCATATTTTGTTTGGTTGGCAAAAACAAGAATTGGAGATATAAAATGACAGAATTATCCTTCTTTTTTTGCTTGATACTTTGTTTTATAACTTATATGTAAAGATATATTATATAAATTATAAATATAGTAAATGGTGGTGGTGACAGTAGTGGTGAGTGGTGATGGAGATAGTGGTGGCGATAACGGTGGCGACGACGGTGGTGGCGGTGGGTGGTGGCGATGATGGTGGTGGGTGGTGGCAGTGGTGGAAGTGGTGACGGTGGTGGTGGTGGCGGTGATGATGGTGGTGATGGGTGATGGTGGAGGATGTGGTGGCGGTGGTGGTAGCAATGGGGATGGGGGTGGTGGCGATGGGTGGTGGTGGTAATGGTGTTGACGGTGGCTGATAGTGGCATAAAAAAGGCTATTATGGTAATCTTGAATTTTCCTTCATGAAAATGAATTTAATTTCATCCTATTTTTAAAGACAAACAACCAAAGAACCAATCGTAAACATCATAAATCATAATGATCAACGGCCAAGGGAATGATTGTAGATTTGTACATTGAACGCACATACACCAGATTATACCAAAAAATTCACCACATTTTTTCGTTTAAATTTTTTTTAAACCATGCTTTTTATCGAAAAAAAAAATGAATATACAAAAATTCTTAATATTTATCCTCTTTCTATAGATATCAATATTAATACATAGAAAACAAACTTTTTTTCTAGAAAAACTAATTCATTTTGTTGTTTTTTTAGTGCAATATTTAGGTTTATGTTTTATCCAAAAAAAAAAACGACATATATCAAAAATCTCAATTTTTGTCATCTATTAATAGACATAAACAGCGATAAAAAAACACATTGATCTGTTCAGATTCACAATGTGAATCTGAACTGTTTCAGTTTTAACAATCAAAATGTAAATCTGACTTACTATTTCAATTCTTTGATCATTCACAAATTAATTTAGTGAAATTTACATATAAATCGAAATATATTTTCATGTAATTTTATAATATTTTATTGTTTTGATTTCTTGTAAATTAGTTTTGTAAAATCAACAAATGAATTTATTCACATTGTGAATCTGAACTTTATATAAATTTGTTTTCAGAATTCACAATGTGAATCTGACTTACTATTACTCACACTATGAATCTGAGTTGAATATAATCCAGTTTTCAGCAGATTTACAATGTGAATCTAAACTGAAATTTTGAAAAAAACAATGTTTTTTTACATCATTATGAATCTATGTTTAAAGAGTACCAAAAAATATGAATTTTGATATATTTATTATTCTTTTTGGAAAAAAATAGACCTTAACTTTTAAATAAAACAAAAAAATGAAATGGATTTTTTTGAAAAAAAAAGTTGTTTGTTTTTTATACATCATTATCGATATCTATTTAAAGAGGACGAAAAATCATAAACAACGGTATATTCGGGTTTGTTTTCGACAAAAAAAGATGGCCTAAAAAAATAAAACTAAAAAAGGAAGTGGGTTTTTGGTATAATCGGGTGCATGCGAGTCCAATGTACATATCTACAACCCTTCATTTGGCCGTCGATCGCTTCAAATTTTTTGACGTTTTGGATTGGTTCTTTGATTAATAATGGTTCTCTATTAAACTTATATATATATATATATATATATATATATATATATATATATATATATATATATTACTAACAACGGTCGATTAAAAACCAGCAAACAAATCATAACCATTTGATTTGTTTCGATTTTTGATCCTAGCCGTGTAAAGTCTCTATTTACAGTTATTTCATCCCTTTCTCGCCCATGATGGAAATGGGTTTCCCCTGACACTAACAACTCTATCTTTAACATCCCATAACTCCATCTTCAACTCCCCCACTTCCCAATGCCCCCACTCTATCAGACATCTTTGTATACTCTATCAGACCTCTCTCTATATAAATGAAGACCTTGTCCCAAGTTATCAAGAACTCCATCCTAAATAAGCCAAAATATCGTTTCTCTCAAATCCTTTAACTCAAGAACGAACTTTAGGCAAAGCCGTTACCGATTTCTCTTGCGTCCAATTAGGGATCAATCTCTCTTTTTCTTCTTATTTGTAACATTTATTTCTAGGTATTGCTCTTGAGACCCAACCATTTTAATTTTGAGGATTTTTATTGAATAAGGGTGCCACGACGTGGTGATGAGGCTTACCATGACGTGGTTGCGCTCTACAAGGAAGGCATGTTTTTAATCACCACGATGTGGTCATGCAATGGCCACGGCGTGGCGGCGACAAAATGAGAAACCCAAAATTCGGGTCTTGAGCGTTATTTAAACAACTTTATGGTTAGGGTTTTCTCTCATCTCCAGCCTCCATCCATTTGAGAGAAACCCTAGTGTGTGTGTGTGTGTTCTTGGTGAAAAAGTGTGTGTTCTTGGCCTTTCAAGGTTCCTTGAAGAAAGAGAGGGTGATTCAAGTTTGGGGTATGACTTGTTCTTGAGGGATGCTTCTACATCAATCCCTAGCCTCCATAAGTTGTAAAGTTCATACCTTTCCATTCTATGGGTTGCTTATGATGTGATTAAGTCCCTTTTTGGCTTTTGGAAATGAATCCTTGGAGGTTGAAGCAACTCCAAAACTTTGGATAAGATTTATGATAGGTTTTGGACCTTATGGTCCCATAAAGTTTGTATCTTGATCATAAATCAACCATGCATGAGTTTTCTAGGTCACTTGGTCCTTTTTTTAGTTAGTGTTTAAGATCTATTCTAGAGGTTAGAGAATGGATAAAGTTGGAAACTTTATCCATGCATGTCCTTAATCAATCCAAATTTGAGCTTTGGAGCAGTGAAAATAAGGATTAAGAGCTTAAAGAATTAAGTTGGTCAGTACGTTAGCACAGCGTGGCAATATTGATGCCACGATCTGGCGGCGAGGGATTTCGCAACTGTTTTGGCGTTTAGCCACCACGACGTGGCCATTGTGTTGGCTACGGCGTGGTGACTCAAATGTTGATTTTTTGACCATTGAATTTTTTACTAAGTTTGACTTGAGGTCACACTTTAGGGTGCAGGTCTTAGATTGAGAATTTACCCTTATTTGTCTGCGTGGATATGATACCGGTTTATTGGGTGTGACGAGTGGTAGGGATTCCTGCTTTCATCTGTGAGGTGAGTTTTCTTACTATACTTTGTATTATAGTATATATCATTTGTATGTTAGGATGTTAATATGGTGTAGTGATCTGTTAGACTGGTAGATTTGTTATGAATACGTGTGTTTGCTTGTTATTGTTATTTGTATATATCGATATATTGTGGTTGGGATAAGGCGGCCCAGTTGTGTGTTGCAGGATAAGAGACCCGGGTGGTCTAGTTCATACTGTAGGCCCAATAAGAGAGGCCTGACTTGGATGTTGTAGGCTTCAGATGGAGGTCCAGCCTCGTGTTGCAGGCCTTGTATGCATGCATTGTATGTGTATTGTTGTGTAAGGTATTTTGGGAAACTCACTAAGCTTTGGCTTACGGTGTGGATTTAAATATTTCAGGTACTTTTGAGGACCCCGGGCAAGGCGAATACATGACGGTACACATCATCCAGTAGTTTTCTGATTTAAGGGAGATTATGTTTTGATAGTCTGATTTTTATGATATGTTGTGAGACAATGTTTTTATGACTCATGGTTATTTAGAAACTACTTTTATTCCTCTAAAAATGAAAAAAAAACTATGATTTTGTGATGGGTTTTGAGCAAAACAACAATCCTATGGTGCACATGCAAACCCTAAAGCTTTGGATCTGGTTTTTCTAATTGTACATGCAATAATCATCCAAAGCTTGCAAACCCTAATCTAGCATACATAAAATCGAAAATCATAGCTAAAACTAAGTTAGGATGTTACCTTTCAATTGTAGCTTGATCTTTAACCTTTGAGAGCTTTAGTATCACAAGTGTAATACCTCTAATCGATCACAAACACCAAGAGCAAGTTGGAGAATATGAGAGAGAGAGAGAGAGAGAAAGGAGGACGCTCAAAATCAGCTCTAAGATCCTTCTAGGGTTTCTGGTAGCCGAAAATGTGATGCCAAGAGGTTCCTTATATAGCTGAAGAATTAGGGTTTCAGTCAAAGACCTTATCCGGTTGCTTAGGCTCCAAGCAGCCCATAAGATCCTTCCAGAATCCTTATCATGGACGAAATCCTTATGGGCTATCCATAAGATTTCGTCCACCCCTATCCATTGGGATCCTCAGCCCATTTTGAAATTATCACATAATTACAATATCAGTCCCCTTAATTTAATTAATCTCTTTTGACCACAAAATTAATCTAAATTAATTCTTAACCAATATCAATTAAATAATATGATTTCTCTTTTAGGCAACCCAAAAGGACCATGCTACTATCGGGTCAAGTACATACCAAATATAGTTATGGGCTTAGACACCTAATCCAACAGTCTCCCACTTGGATAAGTCTAATAACTATAAATGCAAGTACGACTTCAAAATCCGATTAGCAATCGTAGCTCTCAAAAGCCGCTGTCGAACTCTGACACATCATTTAGATAAGGGATCGTATAGCCCTCCGTTCTCAAGATATCATGCGGACAAATACATGGAACATAGTCATACTTATTATCCAGCAGTTTGTTTCCCGATTTCTGATTTGTCTGACATAGAACTTAATTGAACACATCAACTTAGTCCTGACCGGGCCCGACACATAAGTCAAACCAAATCATCGAGGGGCCCAAGATATTGCTTTTAACCTCTTAGGATAAAAGAAACAGATAAACTTTGACTTATATGCTTGTACTATTTACTCATCAAATCATACACAACAATGTGCTTTATAACATCAAGTTACTGATGCGTTTACGCATTATCAATGCACAACCAACTCGTAAACAACAACTCATATATCTAGGTTTAAAGACTATATGATATTATCGTCTCACAATCACTCGAGATTAAATTTCATGAAGTGATTCATGTGAGCGCGGGTTTAATCCAATACTCAAATCTTATTTCAGAAGAAGTCATGAACGTTGCAGCAAACTTTTGCCATGTCTAAACGCTTAGACAATCTACAAGCCAATTCATGACAGTCTTCTTTCATACTTACTTCCAACGTATGATTGACTGTGGATAGATTAAATAATCTTATTATTTAGGAAGTCAAAACATGCAAAGTGAAACAATAGTAAATAATTAACACAAGACAATAACATTACTTATAAATAATACTCCTTTATTTAATCATCAAATGTTAATTACAAGTTTCTAAAAGCTATCTAATCACTAAAACTAATATCGTCCTTCAACCCAATACTCCTAGCATGCTGCAAGTGCTTAACCCTACTCAGTCCCTTCGTAAGGGGATCTGTTGGGTTATCCTATGACGATACCCTCTTCACTACGAGGAGTCCCTCTTCTACCCGATGTCTAATAAAGTGGTATTTTCTGTCGATATGTCTGGATCTGCCATGATCCCTCGGTTCCTTGGTCAAGGCAACCGCACATTCGTTATCACAGAAAATCTCCATAGGCTCTTTTATGGAAGGTACAACTCCAAGGTCTCTGATGAAGTTCTTTGGCCATATTGCCTCATTCGACGCTTCGCTTGCTGCTATGCACTCTGATTCGTACGTTGAATCAGCTACGGTCTCCTGCTTGGAACTTTTCCATGTCACTGCTCCTCCATTCAGGGTAAAGACCCAGCCCGACTGAGAGCGAAAATTATCTCGGTCGGTCTGAAAACTGGCGTCACTATACCCTCTCACTCTCAAGTCTTCACTCCCACCGAGGATAAGAACTCATCCCTTAGTCCTCCGCATGTACGTAAGAATGTTCTTTACCGCAGTCCAATGTGCTCTACCAGGATTCCCTTGATATCTGCTGACCATGCTCAAAGCGAAGGCCACATTAAGGCGAGTACACGTCATAGCATACATGACCGAGCCAACAACGGAAGCATAAGGTACTCGGCTCATCTCTGCTATCTCGGTATCGGTACTCGGACTCTGAGTCTTACTCAGTTAGGTATTGCTTTGGATTGGTAACTACCCTTTCTTGGAATTCTCCATGCTAAAACGTTTTAACGCTTTATCCAAGTAAGTACTTTGACTAAGTCCTATTAGTCTCTTACTCCTATTTCTCAATATCCTTATCCCTAGAATATATGTACATTTGTTTAATTATTGTTTTTATACATCAAAAGTATAATCAAAAGAAAAAGATGTGACTCTATACGCTCCGTTTTCTCAAAACTCCAGGAGGTACCTGTCTACTGATTTCCTGAGAATACAAGCAGTTTTGAAAGAGTATCAGCATAAAGCTGGTGAGTTCATAAGCGATGTTTTTGTAATGAAAACCTGTTGATGACTCTGTAAAAATGTTCGCATGTTTTTCCAAGAAAATCCAATATTTTCTTTAGTAAAAGTATGGTAATACCAGTTCCTTCTATAACCACTTAGTTCATGCTAGTCACGTATAAACCAATATCGAACAGACAGTTGGTTATATGCATCTGCCCTAAGCCCACAACCAAACAAGGAACAGGAAATGAGGCGGAAACCACATATCCCACGGTCTATCGAGTATTCTTCATACGTAACCCCGATGCATAAACTAAAGAGTTATAGAGCTAACTATGAATGTTTGTTATTGTATCCGGTTGTAGTATATAAAACATATTAGTTTGTATGCTTGGTTACTGCTAGATGTATTGTATGATGAATTCTGTATGAAAACCTCTATGTAGAATGTTTTGTTTGAAAACCATGGCTATCACTGGTACATATAGTATGTTCTATTTGAAAACCCTGGCTACCACCAGTATGTATAGTAGTTTTATTATTTAAATAAAATTGTGTGTTGTATCTCTGGAATCCCCCCAATGTAATGTATAATAGTTCTATTAATTAAAATAAAACAAATGAAGAATGAAATCTCGTGTGACATCCCCATTTTCACGGCCAGAAAAGACCGATTTTATTTATGCTTGTTTGAAAATCAGAGTAACATTTTAAATAAAAGTGTTGCGGAATTTGTCCCAAAACAAAATATGATAAAGATTTATCAAAAGCATTTCCAAAGAAATGTATTTCATTAAAAGACTCGGGATGTCATGTTCGATACAGATCAAAAGCATAAACAATACAATATAAGCCTTACTACATTATTTCATATCTACAGGCCTATATCCGTAATCCCTCATCCAAAACATCACATCTATGCTCGAGCGCCACTACCTGTAATACATGAAACTGAGTGGGTCAGGCTTGGGAGCCTGGTGAGCACATAGGGTTTTCAACCCACAATAAATAAGTTTATTAATTTCATCAACCAACAATAACCCGATTACCCGTTCCCGTTATCCTCACTTTACGTCCCTAAACACCTATCATAAGGGACCTAGCCTAAGGATCATCATCGGGATGGACACTACTGCTAAGGGGGTTCCTCAGCAATAAATGTCCTAAAGGCAACCATGAGGGGGATGGAGTACACCGGTGAACACATCGTTCACAAACACCTACAGGTTGCGAGCCTGCTAGCGTTCCACCGGACTGTCTAGAAGAGTCTGTGGTTGTCATCCATACTCCGCTAGATGACAGAATCAACAACAACAACAACATCGAGACCTCTCATCATTTTATCACACATCGTCTTATTACATCTACCCATGTTTTACCCCAACATTTTTGTAGATATAAAATACATATACAGTTTAAATCATTTAAAACATGTATAAAAATCTTTCATCGGCATAGGCAGCAAGTATTCAGATAATATGCACACATAGCACGTAATTTATATAAAATATTTCATATATATGTGTAAGATGAAAGTAACTATGCACTCACCTGATTAGGTGGTGACTCGGTACTTGAACAACACTTCGTTATCTCAAAACAATTTTTCCTTGACCAAAACCTAGTATTAATACCACTAGAGTTTAGTTTTAACGTTAACCGTGACTAATTAATAGTCTAGCTATTATTATTATTATATAAGCGTTAAATAACACTCAATATAACTCATAATAATAGCCCAAATAATTTTTTTAAGGACCTAATAACATTACTATAATTATTTAGAAGTTATATTAAAAATTGCGTAGGCGTAGCTCACGTACAGCGGATTTTAAAGAAAACCGGGCTTTGCTCGGAGCAGCGTTTCCGAACCAAAAGACCCATTTTCTCGGGACTCCGGGAGCCTCGGGGCTTCCTTAGGGTGCTAGGGATTTTTCCTAGGGTTTAGGGGGTTAAAATGGGTTAGAGAGAGAAAGTAGTGAGAGAAAGAATGAGTTTTGTGTGATTTCCTCGGCAGCCTTCGCAGCCCTTTTATAGGCGCCAGCCTCGGACGTACGCGGGGCGTAGTCCTTGGCTTACGCGGGGCGTACTTCGGATAGGGTGCCAGCTTCGCACCAGCTGGCTCGCACATCGGACACGGAAGGGATAAGGCTAACGGTACGCTGGGCGTTCCCAACCTCGGACGCGGCGCGTATGCAAGGCTTCGTGGCGATCATCGGATGCGAGGCCGTGCTCAGCAAGCAACGGCTGAGATTTGGCCACGTCACCACCTCCTTGCAGATTTCGCAATTTTCCTTCCCGACTTCTAAAAATAATAACTTTCGCATACGAGCTCCGTTTTCGACGTTCTTTATATCCACGCGTAGGCGGGAACGTACTCTACAACTTTCGTTTAGATTCCGTCGGCTAATTTTGACTTTATTTTAAAAGTTATATTTTTAACAGGCCGGGACAGGGTTGGTCCGTTAAAAATTCATAACTTCTTCATCCGACGTCCGTTTTTGTCTGTCTTTTTATCGTTGCGCTACTATTAACGAGATCTTCGATTCTCGTTTAGGTTGTGTCGGCTAAAAACCGCTCGATCTAATATTCGAACTTCGGGCTGTACACTGCTAAGCCGAAACTTCGAAAAATCATAACTTCCTCATACGAAGTCAGATTTGGGCGTTCTTTTTATGGACGCTCTCGGTTTAACGTTTTCTACGACTTTCGTTTAGATCGCTAAGGCTAAAAATCGCTTTATCGTAAATTCACTATTTACGCTTCCCGGTATCGTGCCGGTTCCATCACGAAACTTCGACGGGTCATAACTTCTTCGTTATAACTCGAATTTCGGCGTTCTTTATATCTCCGGAATCCTTGTTTCGACTACTACAACTTTATGTAAAGATATCGGGCTTATCTCACACTTTAATTTTGACGCTTATTTTTATTCTTTATTAATTATACATTTTTAATTAAATAATAAGCATATAAATTCACATAATTCACAAAATACTCAAATATTTCATCTTTATTACATCAAAAAGAGTTACAATAGTTGACCTAGACTATTACATCGTCTAAAAATGCTTAGCCCCGAAACACGGGCGTTACAATTCTCTCCCCCTTAGGATGATTCCGTCCCGGAATCATGCGTCAGCAAACAGATGCGGATAGCGACTCATCATGTCATCCTCTGTTTCCCAAGTGAGATTCAGCCCATTCGAATGTTTCCATTGGACTAGCACTAAGTCGACCATCTTGCGTCGTAACTTCTTAGTCTTACGGTCAACAATTGTCTCGGGCTCTTCAATCAGCCTCTTGTTTTCATCCATTCTTAGCTCTGAGATCGGAATTATGTCGGGAACTTATCCCGTGAATTTCCTCAGATAACACACATGGAAGGTGTTATGAATACCATCGAGTTCTTCGGGCAATTCCAGCTTGTAATCTTGGTTCCCAATCTTCTGAAGAACTTTGAACGGTCCAATAAACCTTGGACTTAGCTTTCCTTGTTTTCCGAATCTTATAAGTCCCTTCCACGGTGAGACCTTAAGCAAAACCAAATCCCCAACTTCGAAGGTCATCGGTCGTCTTTTCTTGTCAGCATAGCTCTTCTGACGATCCTGAGCTGCTAACATTCTTTCCCTAATCACCTTTAACTTCTCAGCAGTCTCATGGACTATCTCGGGGCCCATAAGCTGCTTTTCTCCAGCCTCAAGCCAACAAGACGACGTACGACACTTCTGTCCGTACAAGGCTTGATAGGGTGCCATCTTGATGCTCGAGTGGAAACTGTTATTGTAGGAAAATTCTACTAGAGGTAAGTGCTCATCCCAGTTACCTTGGAATTCTAGGGTACATGCTCTCAACATATCTTCAAGCGTTTGAATCGTTCTTTCGCTCTGACCATCAGTCTGCGGATGGTAAGCCGTACTCAAACACAACTTCGTACCCAATTCCTCTTGTAGACTTCTCCCAAAACCTTGACGTGAAACGACTATCACGATCCGATACAATCGTTAGAGGAACACCGTGAAGTCTCACAATATCCTTCACGTAAGCATTTGCAAGCTTATCCATAGACCACCTTTCGTTGGCTGCTATGAAGTGTGCACTCTTAGTGAAACGATCCACGACCACCCAAATCATGTCGTGACCGTTCTTCGTCCTGGGAAGTTTAGTCACAAAATCCATGGTGATATCTTCCCATTTACCCATGGGTACAGGTAAAGGTTGTAAATTCCCGTACGGTTTCTGATGTTGTGCCTTAACTCTTGCACAAGTTACACACTCGGCCACATACTTCGCAACATCGAGCTTCATCGTCGGCCACCAGTAGTAGGGTTTTAGGTCCCTATACATTTTTGTGCTACCGGGATGAATCGAGTACATGGTCTTGTGAGCTTCTTCCATCAGAATATCTCTTATTCCTCCCGTCTTAGGTACCCAAATCCGATCTTGGAATACCTTCAGTCCTTGACGGTTAGTACCGAATACCAACGTCCTTCCCAAAAGTTCTTTTTTTCGGTCATTCTTTTCCGAAGCTTCTTCTTGAGCTTTCTTGATACTTTCCACAATTGTCGAGACAACTTCAATTCTCAACGCTCTTGGCCTTTTTCTTTCAAGATTGACTTTCCGACTGAGAGCATCAGCAACAACGTTTGCTTTACCGGGGTGGTAAAGTATCTCACAGTCGTAGTCCTTGAGTAATTTCAGTTAGCGTCGTTGCCTCATGTTCAATTCTTTCTGATTAAAGAGATACTGGAGACTCTTATGATCAGTGAAAAGCTTGCACTTCGTACCATAGAGGTAATGCCTCCATATCTTTAGAGCAAAAACTACCGCTGCCAACTCCAAATCATGAGTGGGGTAGTTCTTTTCGTACTCTTTCAATTGTCGAGATGCGTATGCTATCACCTTTTCTCTTTGGGTCAGAACGCAACCCAACCCGACTCCAGATGCGTCACTATAGACCGCGAAGTCTTCAACTCCATCGGGTAGAGAAAGAATCGGTGCTTCACATAACTTCTTCTTTAGCTTTTCGAATGCTTCTTCGTGCTTCTCACTCCATGTATAAGTAGCTCCTTTGTGGGTCAAAGCTGTCAATGGAGCAGCTATCGAAGAAAAGCCTTGGATAAATCATCGGTAGTATCCGGCTAATCCTAGAAAGCTTCGAATCTCTGTGGGACTTTTTGGTCGTTCCCACTTCATCACAGCTTCGATCTTTGTTGGGTCAACCATTATCCCCTCCTGGTTAACCACATGACCCAAGAATTGGACTTCTCGGATCCAAAAATCACACTTAGAGAACTTTTCATATAGTTTCTCCTTCTTCAAGACTTCCAACACTTCTCGTA
Source organism: Lactuca virosa (assembly GCF_052849685.1). NCBI lineage: Eukaryota > Viridiplantae > Streptophyta > Magnoliopsida > Asterales > Asteraceae > Lactuca > Lactuca virosa. The sequence continues at coordinate 89,573,591 of NC_136434.1, forward strand.
GATGCTTGCCATGCTCCTCCTGGCTTCTTGAGTAGATCAGAATATTGTCGATGAACACTATCACGGATTTATCGAGGAATGGTTTACAAACCCTGTTCATCAAATCCATGAATGCTGCTGGAGCATTGGTTAGTCCAAACGACATAACCAAGAACTCGTAGTGTCCATATCTCGTTTTGAACGCAGTCTTCTCGATATCCTGCTCTCTCACCTTCAGCTGATGATACCCTGACCTAAGATCGATCTTTGAGAAATAGCTCGAACCTTGCAACTGATCGAATAGGTCATCAATCCTTGGCAATGGATACTTGTTCTTCACCGTTGCCTTATTCAGCTCTCGGTAGTCTATACACATTCTCATGCTTCCGTCTTTCTTCTTCACGAATAGCACCGGAGCTCCCCAGGGTGATGAACTAGGTCTGATAAAACTGTTGTCCAACAACTCCTGAAGTTGCGTCATGAGCTCCTTCATCTCCGTTGGTGCTAATCGGTATGGTGCTTTCGCTATCGGTGTTGTTCCTGGTAACAAGTCTATTCTGAACTCCACTTGTCTATCAGGCGGTAATCCGGGAAGATCTTCGGGAAAGACTTCCGGATAATCACACACAACCGGTATATTCTGCACCTCTTTCTTTTCCTTCTTAGCATCGATTACGAATGCCAAGTATGATGCACATCCCTTGGACAAACATTTTCTGGCTTTCATCAGGGAGATGATTCCAGAATTTACTCGGCGTTTGTCCCCGTACACCATCAATGACTCTTTTCCGGGTGGGTTTACCCTTACTATCTTCTTTCGGCATTGAATCTCAGCATCGTTGGCGCTAAGCCAATCCATTCCCAGAACGATGTCGAAACCGTTCAATTCTATGGGTAACAGCTCCTCGTGGAATTCGTTTCCGTTTAGGTCGATGACGATGTTCTTAATACGATTACTAACAGGTACGAACTTGCCACTGGCAACTTCCACAATTAGGGCATTATCAAGTTTTTCTACAGGCAATGCTAATTTTCCTCCAAATCTATGCGATACAAAGGAATAGTTTGCTCCCGAATCAAATTGTATATTGGCAGGCAATCCATTTACAATAAAGGTACCTGAAGCGACGTCTGCTGCCTCCTTTGCAGCCTCGAGCGTCATCTGGAAGGCTCTCGCCTTCGGCTTCGGTGGAATGTTGGGTCTTCCTGCCTCCTTCTTCGGACAGTCCCTCGAAATGTGCCCTTCTTCGTTGCACTCATAACAGACCTTCTTAGTGAACGTGCACTCGTTGGCATAGTACCCAGGTTTTCCGCATTTGAAACAAGTGACTCCTCCGTCACATTTCCCCTGGTGCTTCTTCTTGCACTTGTCGCACCATTTGGCTTCACCTCCTCTAGACTTCTGCGTACCAGACCTTGAGAACTTTCTTTTCTTACTGAATTTCGACGACCCATAAATTTCCTTTTCTCTCCCACCTCCGCTCTCTCCAGCCCCTTCTCTCATATCCGGGTCTCCACATTTTTAGCAGACCAGATGGCGGCTTTCAGAGTGGTTGTTTGCTTGACCATTGGACCGAAGTCTGCTGATAATCCGAGGGCAAACTTGTTAACCTTGGAGAGTTCAGTTGGGACGAGGTGAGGAACAAGCTTCATTTTCTCTGTAAAGCTTGCAGCGTATTCAGTAACGCTCATTCTTCCCTTCTTTATATTCTGGAATTCGTTGTTGATCTCCAGAAGATCCTGCTCAGAGCAGTATTGCATCTTTAACTGCACCAGAAAATCCTCCCACGACATCTTGCTCGCTTCTTCTTTGGGCATTGAATCAGCTAGTAGCTTCCACCAGCTTAGTACTCCAGATTTCAACAGAGGAACCGCGAGAGCGGTCTTTTGCCTGTTGCTACACTCGCAACTCTCAAACATCGTTTCCATCTCGGAGATCCATTTCATGACTTCCACCGGCGTCGGGCTTCCAGATAGACACGATGGTTTAGATGCCATGAAATCCTTGTATTTGCATCCACGCCCGTCATTTCCTCCATATAGGTGGTTTTGCCTAACTATCGGTGGGTTGGCTTGACCAACAGTCCCACTGTAGTTTCCTCCTTCAGATGACCCATCATTCAGCTCGGGCTCTACGATTGGTATGGTAGCTTCCTCGCGATTTTGTTGGAGCAAACGTCTGGTTTCCTCCATTTGACGATCCAACATCATCTGGATCATCGCTTGCACTCCGGCCATCGTGATTGGCTCAGCAACATCCGCTACAACAGGTATTTGCTGAATCACTGGGGGTTGATTCCTATTCCCAATTGCATTCCCAGCTCCACTGCGGGTTCTTGCCATCTTGATCCATACACGAATAAGGTGAATTTAGATCTTTATTCAGGATAGACGTTTAAATCATCCTTATCACTCCGAAACGTTTACATGCTAGTTCTAATATCGTAGTCGTACGTTTAGAATCCTAAACACATAAGGTTTCCAGATCCGGTCGGCAACAGACCATAGATCCGAACAATTAACAACATATCAGGCACAAAGCATTTAGCACATAAAAGCATTTTAGGCATAATTCCTAAAATAAGCTAGTGCTCGCATCTCACATCATCGCTTAGCATTCTAAGTTTAAGTCTAGAAATCCTACGAATTCCTAGTTCGCTTAAACTAATGCTCTGATACCAACTGAGACATCCCCATTTTCACGGTCAGAAAAGACCGATTTTATTTATGCTTGTTTGAAAATCAGAGTAACATTTTAAATAAAAGTGTTGCGGAATTTGTCCCAAAACAAAATATGATAAAGATTTATCAAAAGCATTTCCAAAGAAATGTATTTCATTAAAAGACTCGGGATGTCATGTTCGATACAGATCAAAAGCATAAACAATACAATATAAGCCTTACTACATTATTTCATATCTACAGGCCTATATCCGTAATCCCTCATCCAAAACATCACATCCATGCTCGAACGCCACTACCTGTAATAGATGAAACTGAGTGGGTCAGGCTTGGGAGCCTGGTGAGCACATAGGGTTTTCAACCCACAATAAATAAGTTTATTAATTTCATCAACCAACAATAACCCGATTACCCGTTCCCGTTATCCTCACTTTACATCCCTAAACACCTATCATAAGGGACCTAGCCTAAGGATCATCATCGGGATGGACACTACTGCTAAGGGGGTTCCTCAGCAATAAATGTCCTAAAGGCAACCATGAGGGGGATGGAGTACACCGGTGAACACATCGTTCACAAACACCTACAGGTTGCGAGCCTGCTAGCGTTCCACCGGACTGTCTAGAAGAGTCCGTGGTTGTCATCCATACTCCGCTAGATGACATAATCAACAACAACAACAACATCGAGGCCTCTCATCATTTTATCACACATCGTCTTATTACATCTACCCATGTTTTACCCCAACATTTTTGTAGATATAAAATACATATACAGTTTAAATCATTTAAAACATGTATAAAAATCTTTCATCGGCATAGGCAGCAAGTATTCAGATAATATGCACATATAGCACGTAATTTATATAAAATACTTCATATCTATGTGTAAGATGAAAGTAACTATGCACTCACCTGATTAGGTGGTGACTTGGTACTTGAACAGCACTTCGTTATCTCAAAACAATTTTTCCTTGACCAAAACCTAGTATTAATACCACTAGAGTTTAGTTTTAACGTTAACCGTGACTAATTAATAATCTAGCTATTATTATTGTTATATAAGCGTTAAATAACACTCAATATAACTCATAATAATAGCCCAAATAATTATTTTAAGGACCTAATAACATTACTATAATTATTTAGAAGTTATATTAAAAATTGCGTAGGCGTAGCTCACTTACAGCGGATTTTAAAGAAAACCGGGTTTTGCTCGGAGCAGCGTTTCCGAACCGAAAGACCATTTTTCTCGGGACTCCGGGAGCCTCGGGGCTTCCTTAGGGTGCTAGGGATTTTTCCTAGGGTTTAGGGGGTTAAAATGGGTTAGAGAGAGAAAGTAGTGAGAGAAAGAATGAGTTTTGTGTGATTTCCTCGGCAGCCTTCGCAGCCCTTTTATAGGCACCAGCCTCGGACGTACGCGGGGCGTAGTCCTTGGCTTACGCGGGGCGTACTTCGGATAGGGTGCCAGCTTCGCACCAGCTGGCTCGCACATCGGACACGGAAGGGATAAGGCTAACGGTACGCTGGGCGTTCCCAACCTCGGACGCGGCGCGTATGCAAGGCTTCGTGGCGATCATCGGATGCGAGGCCGTGCTCAGCAAGCAACGGCTGAGATTTGGCCACGTCACCACCTCCTTGCAGATTTCGTAATTTTCCTTCCCGACTTCTAAAAATAATAACTTTCGCATACGAGCTCCGTTTTCGACGTTCTTTATATCCACGCGTAGGCGGGAACGTACTCTACAACTTTCGTTTAGACTCCGTCGGCTAATTTTGACTTTATTTTAAAAGTTATATTTTTAACAGGCCGGGACAGGGTTGGTCCGTTAAAAATTCATAACTTCTTCATCCGACGTCCGTTTTTGTCTGTCTTTTTATCGTTGCGCTACTATTAACGAGATCTTCGATTCTCGTTTAGGTTGTGTCGACTAAAAATCGCTCGATCTAATATTCGAACTTCGGGCTGTACACTACTAAGCCGAAACTTCGAAAAATCATAACTTCCTCATACGAAGTCAGATTTGGGCGTTCTTTTTATGGACGCTCTCGGTTTAACGTTTTCTACGACTTTCGTTTAGATCGCTAAGGCTAAAAATCGCTTTATCGTAAATTCACTATTTACGCTTCCCGGTATCGTGCCGGTTCCATCACGAAACTTCTACAGGTCATAACTTCTTCGTTATAACTAAGATTTCGGCGTTCTTTATATCTCCGGAATCCTTGTTTCGACTACTACAACTTTATGTAAAGATATCGGGCTTATCTCACACTTTAATTTTGACACTTATTTTTATTCTTTATTAATTATACATTTGTAATTAAATAATAAGCATATAAATTCACATAATTCACAAAATACTCAAATATTTCATCTTTATTACATCAAAAATAGTTACAATAGTTGACCTAGACTATTACATCGTCTAAAAATGCTTAGCCCCGAAACACGGGCGTTACATCTCGTAAACAAAGGTTAGTTTATACTTATTGTGAGTCGTATAACAATGTTTGATATGACCTAGTAACCTTTACGACGTTCTTCAAGTGTCGGTTAAATGATATTTGTCACCCCAGGCATGCCTGCCTAACTATAGCTAGCAGTTCAGGTGTGAGATTGTCAGTCCCGAATAGATCTATTCACAAATCTCACACTCTCCCTCCAGGAGACTCTGGTTATACTATGATAGGATTTAATTTAGTACAAGTAAGGGTACAGTTTTGAAGTAGAGTTTCACAATTATGTATAATCCAGTTTTACGTGTAATTATGTATTGTTCTCTTGTATTTGAATATGTTGTATACTATATAGAGTAATAATTCTACTTAACTAATTATTAAATGTTGTACTCTTGTAGTAATGTATATCATAAACTAAATCTGTCATAGTTTATAGGTTTACCCATGTATGAAATCTGAATCGGTAAAAGCTGTGTATTGAATTCCCCAAACTATACCCATTATAGTTTGCTTGAAATGTTATGAACATAGTTAGTAACATGTTCTGAAAATTATGCAATTAGGTTTCCAGGATAAAAGTGTCCCTTATGCTCAACATAGTACAAAAGGGATGAAATATCTAAATATTTTATAAAACGTGGAAATCGTTTGACTGTATCAATTGCATAAGTTTTAACTTGTTAAAATCATTTGTGTTTGGCTTGTATTCCCCCTGAAAACATTAAAAATCATAAAAGCGTAGGGGTATGAACTCACTGTTACTTGTGTACAAGTGTTGAATCAATGAACTGGAATGAAGACCCTCGAGTTGTAGTGTGGCACCTAACGGAATCCTAATAACAATTAAATACATAATGTATCTAAATTAGCGATTTCGTTAGATAAAGTGTTAGGAAGTTTGTACGGCGTGAACGGGGTTTACGGCCGTGAACAGGGTGTACGGCCGTGAACAGGGTGTACGGCCGTGAACAGGGTGTACGGTCGTAAACTGGTGTGCGGTCAATGAAGATTTGCATATTTGAAGGGGTACGGCCGTACACTCAAGAACAAGAGTGCTGAAATCGATGAAAAACGTGTTCTAGATGCTCCGAAATGACCCCCAATGGTGATTCTCGATGTTTTCTGGAAGGATAAGGGTGTTTTTAGGGGTGTACGGTCAAGAGTTTATAGAGAGAAGGAGTGGGTGTTCGGCCAGAAAGTTGTAAATGAGGGGTAGGGTCTCGTATTTATAGTGGTTTTCTTTGGTCGGTGGTGAAGTCCACCCGACACTGGCCGTAAACGAGTGTATGGCCGTACACGGGTTTACGGCCGTAGACCCACTATGGCCGAAAATTATTTGATTTTCCAAGGGGTTCGGGTGTTCGCATGATTTGGTTCCGAATCGCATATATAAATTTAATTATATAAAACTAAATGATTTTCTAAACCAAGAAGTTTGACGGGAAATTAACAAAATTCAAATTTTATTAACGGAATTCGGATAACGGAAACGGAAAAAGGTTCGGGTTGTCACATGAAACGCAGCTATGGCTAGCATAACCCTTATAGATTTATCTTCGCTACTGGTGAGAAGGTCTCGTCATAGTCAACGCCGGGAGTTTGAGTAAAACCCTTCGCAACCAATCGCGCCTTATACGTGTGTACTTTCCCATCCATGTCAGTCTTCTTTTTGAAGATCCATTTGCACCCGACCGTCTTACGACCTGGCACATTGTCAACCAAGTTCCAAACTTGATTGTCATACATGGACTGAATCTCGCTATCCATAGCCTTTTTCCATTTCGCAGACTCTGGGACTGCCATAGCTTCCTTGTAGTTGTTAGGTTCATCCAAATTTATTAGTGTACTATTACTAATAAACGTATCACCCTCAGCAGTTATATGGAAACCATATAATACAGGTGGAACACTAACTCTACTGGAACGTCTTAGAGGTAGGGACTCGTCAATCGGTTCAATAGGAGTTTCCAACTCGGGTTGAGCGTCAGTGTTAGAGGTTCCTTCATCGCTTGATTCTTGAAGCTCTTCAAGATCAATTTGCCTCCTACTGTCCTCTTGGCATATGAGGTCTCTCTCTCTCAGAAAACCCCTCTCCTCGCAACGAAAACAACATTGTCACTCGGTCTATAGAAGAGATATCCAAAGGACTTATGTGGATAGCCGATGAAAATACATCGCTCGCTACGAGGTTCGAGCTTGTCGTGAGTCTCTCGTCTTACGAAAGCCTCGCAACCCCAAACCTTGATATGTGCCAACGAGGGAACCTTCCCTGTCTACATCTTGTGAGGTGTTTTGGCAACCTTCTTAGTTGGGACTAGATTAAGGATATGGGTGGCAGTCTCTAAGGCATACCCCCAGAATGAGATAGGTAATGAAGCTCGACTCATCATGGAACAAACCATGTCCAACAAGGTTTGATTGCGCCTCTCAGCCACACCATTCAACTGTGGTGTTATGGGTGGCGTCAATTGCGAAACAATTCCACATTCCTTAAGATAATTGTGGAACTCGATACTAAGATACTCTCCTCCTCGGTCGGATCGGAGCATCTTTATCTTCCTGCCCAACTGATTCTCCACTTCTTGTTTAAACTCTTTGAACTTTTCAAAAGTTTCTAACTTGTGCTTGATTAAGTAGATATACCCATATCTGTTATAATCATCGGTAAAAGTCACATAGAAGCGGTTTGCATCCCTTGTGGTAGATCTAAAGGGTCCACATACATTTGTATGTATGAGATCCAATAAACCCTCACCCCTTTCACAAGTACCAGTGAAGGGTAACTTGGTCATCTTTCCAAGTAAACAAGATTCACACGTTTCATCCGACTTGAGGTCGAATGATTCCAACACTCCATCCTTTTGGAGTTGGGCTATGCGCTTCTTGTTGACATGTCCAAGACGACAATGCCACAAGCATGCTTTGTCCAAACCGTTGGACGAATCAATATGCAACACATTATTTCCTAAGTTATCTACAACATTCACAGTTTCATATACTCCATTACAAGGCAATGCTTCAAAATAAAAAGTACCATTCAATAAAGCATTAATAGAACTAATTTCATTATTAAACGAAAATCTAAAACCTTGTCTGTACAAACCATGAAAAGAAATAATGTTTCTCGCCATTTCCGACAAGTAGCAACAATCATTCAAATCTAAACCTAACCCACTACTAAGCACTAAAGAGTAAACTCCAATCTTGGTGACAGGCGACGCTTTCCTATTCCCCATGATCAGGTTCATCTTCCCATGCTCTACATCCCTACTTCTTCTTAGACCCTGCAAATCAGAACAAATGTGAAAACCACATCCTGTATCAAGGACCCAAGAACTAGCATGTGATGAGTTATTAGATTGAATAGCGTAAATACCTGCGAAGGTGGGCTTTATCTTCCCATCCTTGATGTCTTGTAGATACTTCAAGGCAGCTTCGTTTCCAATGCCTTTTCTCATGGCAGTAGAAGCACTCTGCTTCTTTTGGGTTGGTAGAAGGGGTAGCAGAACCAACTTTGGTCCCACTAGAAGAGGATCCATCATGGGAATTTCCCTTGTGGCTCTTAGAAGGAGCCTTCCTCTTCTTCCATTTTCCTTGACCAATAGCCAAGACAGGGGCAGCAGTAGTAGGAGCAGATGCAATAGATTTTCCTTTTAGATTACTTTCAGCAGTCCTTAGCAGGCCTTGAAGCTTGCTCAGAGTGACCTCCTCCTTGTTCATATGATCGGTCATACGAAACTGGTCATAACAAGGAGGCAACGAGTGTAGAATGATATTTATGGCTAGCTCCTCATCGAAGTTCACATTCAACTTCAGCAAGCGGTCCACAAACCTTTGCATTTTCTGCAAGTGGGCCGTGATGGACTCTCCATCCTTCATTTTGGTAGTGATCATCGAGGCGATGATCTCGTACCTCTCCTGCCTAACACTTTGATGGTACCTTTCCATCAAATCTTGGTGCATCTCGTATGGATAGTAGTCCTCGTAGGAGTTTTGGAGTTCAGCAGTTATTGTAGTGAGCATGATACAATGCATCTTAGTATCATCTCTTTCATGAGCATCATACGCAGCAATTTCCTCAGGAGTAGCAGTATTTGGGTTAACCTCCTTCAGCTCCTTGTCGAGAACATACTCTTTGTCCTCGTAGCGAGTGACCATGCGAATGTTGCGAATCCAATCGTTAAAATTGGATCCATCGAAGATCACCCTCCCACACAAGTTCATGAGTGAGAATGAGCCAGAAGGGGTTGAGCCAGAAACGTTGTTGTTTGGAGTAGACATCTGAAAAAGAAAAGGAACAAAGTTTAGATTAGATAAGAATCCCCATTTAAACACCTAAATGAGAAATTAGGGCTAGAATCCAACACAATTATTTACAATTCAGAATAGGGATGTCGTAATCTAATTGCAAATAATTTGAAGGTAGGTAAATGACGATTTACCAATTTCCACCATGAAAAACGAAAAGGATTTTAAGTTTTAAATGAATTGAAATTCCTAGATTCTTTTGAGATTTATTGAAATTTTCAATGACATGTTTAAATCTCGATTATGCCCTTCAAGTTTGTGACTAGGATACCGAGGATCACAAACAAGGTGTGAATAACCATGCAAATGTGCTTGGTACTCTTGATGTCATTTATCACCTAATCAATGTGTCGGTTAGCCACACATGCTCCATCAATCTATGATAAACATCGAGTCACCCTTTGTCACCTTTGCTAGTCCCAAATTAGTGTTTCGGTTAACCACACACGCTCCACTAACGACTTGGTAAGGTGCAAAGTGCAATTTCATGGAATAGCATACATTTTCACATTTTTCCTAAAGTAACTAAGATTGGGAATTTATAAAAACATTTAGTTACTTTATATAATCATTATACTTATTAATAAGAAATTAATTGTCCTATCCTACCCGTTCGGCTAACGACCCTCCACCAATCAAGGAAGCAGTGGGTGAGAGTGGACACCCATCAAACCACTATTTTATAGGCAGTAACCTTATATCCCACTTATAGACCGGCTTCGTGAATGAGGTCTACTAACGGTAAGACTGACTCGTCTTATACATATATATATATATATATATATATATATATATATATATATATATATATATATATTAACCTCTTAATATTATAATAGTATAAGGGTTGAATTTTAAACTTTTAAAACTCTAGGGTTTAGAATTTAAATATTTCAAGATTAAAACCTTTTTAATTAAAATTTAAATTCCAAAACTTGATGACCAGTTTTGAAACTTTTTCAAAAACTTCTTGATCAAATTAAAATAATTTAATTAATCAAATAATTTGTCATTATCTAAATTTGACATAATTCAATTAATGGCAAGATAATTCACATCAAATAATACAAATAATTATCTTTATCATATAAACTAATAATTATCTTATGGATTAACAATTATCTTCTAATTGGATTAAGATATGCATTACCATAACAGATAAAAACGAATTTTAATTAAAGAAACAATTTATGGTAATCCTCAAAATCCAATCTTTGCCAAAATCCCGAAAATATGCATTCTGACTCGCCACCACGTCGTGGCAAGATATGCCACGTCATGGTCATCAGGCAGATGCAAAATCGAAAAAAAAAGAACTTTTGCTTTGAACAATTAAGCATATCATCAAATATAATAGAAAAACAGCCTAGACTCTGATACCATTGATGAGTTTTGAGCAAAACAACAATCATACGGTGCACATGCAAACCCTAAAGCTTTGGATCTAGTTTTTCTAATTGTACATGCAATAATCATCCAAAGCTTGCAAACCCTAATCTAGCATACATAAAATCAAAAATCATAACTAAAACTAAGTTAGGATGTTACCTTTCAATTGTAGCTAGATCTTTAACCTTTGAGAGCTTTAATATCACAAGTGTAATACCTCTAATCGATCACAAACACCAAGAGCAAGTTGGAGAATATGAGAGAGAGAAAGAGAGAGGAGGAGGAGGAGGAGGAGGAGGCTCAAAATCGGATCTAAGATCCGTCTAGGTTTTCTGGTAGCCGAAAATGTGATGCCAAAGGGTTCCTTATATAGCTGAAGAATTAGGGTTTCAGTCAAAGACCTTATCCGGTTGCTTAGGCTCCAAGCAGCCCATAAGATCCTTCTAGAATCCTTATCATGGACGAAATCCTTATGGGTTATCCATAAGATTTCGTCCACCCCTATCCATAGGGATCCTCATCCCATTTTGCAATTATCACAGAATTACAATATTAGTCCCCTTAATTTAATTAATCTCTTTTGACCACAAAATTAATTCTAAATTAATTCTTGACCAATATCAATTAAATAATATGATTTCTCTTTTAATATATTATTCACATAATATTTTAATAAATCATAATTAACCTCTTTCTCTATAATTCATACAGTCAAGTTGCTTTGGTGAAGGCAACCCAAAAGGACCATGCTACTATCGGGTCAAGTACATACAAAATATAGTTATGAGCTTAGACACATAATCCAACATTTGGGATGTTACATTATTGTTGCGTTCGTTTTTTTTCCGAATAAACGGTTTTGTAATTTTTGTATGATCAATTTCTCTTTCATTTGATTGTTGTGTTCCTTCATCAATTCCTTCTTATCGACAATATCACTCTCTCTTTCTTTCATTCTTGTACTTTATGATTTTATTCCAGCTACACACTCGTCACCACTAAATATGCACCTCTCTCAGGAACTCATGTTAATAATGTTTTTTTCAACATTCTTGGTGTATTTTTTTGTCTGTGAAGATTTTAGGGTCATTTACTATTGAAAATTCATTTTGATATTTGTTTTGTACTAAATTTGTAAGATGTTATAAAAGTAAGAGATGGTTGGATTCCAATGTTCACAAATCAAATCCATGTAATTTTTTATGTCGATTCATATTACTATACTCTAATTTATGTTGATTCAAGTCCTTTTACTAGTAATTTTGAATGAAACATCATATGGACTTGTGACTTTGTAATAGAAAAAGAATCTTGGTGCTGAACTAAAAAGAAATTATACCAGTTGTTTCTCAGAAAGCTTGGGTATATTATTATGGCATGCAAGGAATCGAGGTTGTTTTCTCCGATTGGCAACTTGGGATGGTATACTATCAAATTTTCTTTATTAACTTTATCTTATTTGATTTATAAAAAGAAAACAAAAAAAGAATTTATGGTTATTTACATTGGTTGTAAGGGAAAGTGAAAATCTTTGACTACAGTTCCTTTCTCTTACATTGTATATGTAAGAGTCTCTCACCAACAAATGGAATGGTAACTCAGTCCATGAATAGACTGGTGTACAAACATATAACTAAAATAAATACTATATAAGTATTATTAAGTACGAGAGTGTGAATATGGCCGAAGTAGTGACTAGTGGTATTCTGTGTAGGTTAATCAGAACTTGGTCACCCCTAGACCTTTTTCCATCAGCTTTGACATTATCAGATCAAGTAAGTTTCATGACTCTACATATTATTATATGTTACGTGGTATGTGCTTTTGTGTTATGTTTATATGTTTAGTTGTATCAACCTTCTTCTCAAAAGAGACAAGGGGAATGAGTTATAGTCTTGCTCTCGAAAGAGACAATGGGAACTAGTTATAGTCTTGTTCTCGAAAAAGACAAGGAGAATCAGTTTACAACCTTGCTCTTGAAAGGGACAAGGAGAATCAGTTACATGCTTACGTGTGCATATGACAATATATATAGTCATTTATGCTCACTAAGCTTTATGCTTACCCGTTGTTTATTAATATTTTTCAAGATCCACCGTGATAGTTAAAGGGAAGGACACGACATGAATGTTATTGTGCACACATTTATAGTTTAGACTACTATATTATGACATTTCACATTTAATATTTTGATTTAAAGTTTAAGACTTCTGCTATATTATTTTATTCACGTTTTTCATTTGACCTTAATTTATAATAAAGAGTTTTCCTAGGTTTTTATTTTGAGAAAATGTGTTGATGAATTAATAAATAAATCATGGTTTATTACATTAGTTTAAACTATAAAAAAAAATGGGATGTTATAGCATAATGCATACCCTTACGAAATGTATATGTTTATATGTTTTTGACGTGTCATGACATGACACTGCTATGTACTTCTAAAAAAAGGTCAAAGGGTATGCTTTTAATACATAAACAAAATGCATAGCTTCGGCCCACATCAATAGTCATGTGGCTGAGAGGGTTTCAATAAATCGATTTGATCTTATTAAACGAAAATCCAAATTGATTTCTGTTTCAAGACATGGATTCAAACCGTTCAAGCTAAATTCAAATCTAAGTGGTGGTGGTGACAATGGTGTAGCAGAGGTGATGGTGATAGTGGCTAAGGTGGTATTAGTTAAGGGGCATAGGGGTGGAGGTAGTAGTGGTGGCAACGGCAGAGGTGACAGTGGTCGTGGAGTTGGCGGTCGAAGAAAACCATTGAAGAAAAAAGCATGAAAAGTTAGGGCGGGTTTTTTTTTGTGGGTTAGAAGGTATGTAGTATTTAAGACTTTTGTCATCTCTTCTACAAAAAGAGGACGCATAAATCTTTTTAGATTCTCAGTCTTCTAAAAACAAACAGTCTTCAGGAGAAATATCTAATAAAAATTTCAACCCTCCCGCAAATAGCATAGCTGAAGAAGACCTTCTAAGAAAACACATGCCACCTAAGAAAACGTTGGTTCTATCCGTCTGTCATTTTTTTTTTAATTATCAATTTTCAATCACATTTTCATTTCTTGTCAAATCAAGCAATAAGAAAAAACCCACAATCATATTTATATTTCTTCTCACAACACATACACAAAACCCACCCAACCAAAACAAAAAACAAATAGGACATATAGCAATCAATATTTTCATTTGATATAAATATTCCAACCAATTCAAAATTATATTCATCATCAAAAATAATGGTATAACTTCAAAACAAATACCTGGTGACTGTAACTATTCAAACACTTCCCATTCTTGAGTAGCCTTTGTAGCAGAAGCTTCCGGAACATTGCTACTTGGGTTTGGGTTTGGATTTGGATTCGAGTTTTTTACCTTGAGATCATCCAATTTCTCCACAAGGCCCTGTACGCGTCGCACCTGGAATATTTTACACAATACGATAATTTGACTATTTTGTGAAATGTCTAAAATACCCTTTTTTTTTCTCAATAGTAGCATTAGAATATTCTACAACACTAACCTCCAACTTTCTTTGTATTCTCCCTTCTCCTTGAGCATCAATTCCATCAAGTTTCAGCAGCTGCCTCATCAGCATCTCGGTTAAGAAAAGAAAATCTTTATCTGAAACCTGAGTCCCTGAACACACTACTGCCTCTAGGCTTCCCACCTACAAATTACAATACAATTTATTAATTTTAAATCCATCACTTTCTGCCTTTAATTTCAAAGTTCTGTTTGATAAATTTGGTCAGTGTTCCAAACTACTATATTTTTGGGACGAAAACTGCAAAAATCAGCTAAAGACATAAATGCCCTTCACATCCTCATCATTACCTGTTCTGCAAACTCATCATTTTCCTTTCTAACTAAACTAACAGCCTCAACCCCTTTTGATATCTCCTTCACTTCTTCTTCAACCTGTTCAAGATTCTCTTCTTCTTTTTCTTCATGTTCTTCTTCATCTTTATCTTTATTTTTGGTAGGTGAATTTTCAGTTAATATCACCTTTGCATTGTCCTTCACTCCTACCATATCCAACCTTTCATTCTCATCTTTTTCTTTTCCTCTAAATAACAGGTTTTGAGCTTCAGGCTCTAAACCAGTTGCTTTTGCAATCTCCCTTTTCAAATCACCTTCATTAACATAAACATATTTCACAAGTATAAGAAAATACTTGAATGAACCATTATGTCAGATTCTCTCATTGATTCATTAAGTTAAAACGAAACTGATAAATACCAAACACTTCCATTTACAGATTACACATTTGAAAACCATAAATAAATTTCTAAAAGAAAAGCACAGCCAAACAATATCTTCCTTTCCTACTTAAAGAGGAATCATGAAGATATACTCATATACAGGTTAATTTTCCCTCCAAAAAGGCTAAAAGAAGAATGAATACAGACATACAGCCAATATCTACACTCTACATATCAATTCTTTTAGAATTAAGAGCATGAAGGAGGCAATATACTTTAAACCACATAATAATTACTATGAATAACATAGTTCTGATCTTCTTAGAATTACTCTTTAGAGCATCAAAATACAAAAACCGAATTCCCTCGCATCAATAAATGCAAAAGTTTGACTAGTCATGTAATTTAATGAACGTGTTTGACTAACAATCGAATATCTAATATATTACTGAATAATGATGAAAATAGAGGAAGCTTGTTGATACAAGTCAAACTTATGTGTGTTTTCTAACGATTAGCAAACTTTGGCAAAAGGGAAACATTGCCTTAAGGACAACCCAAAACAGAAAATGTTGAGTGTATTTTAGAGCAGATGGAATGTCTTTTAGGGTTTTGGAAAGTGATAACATAAGAGTCAAAAATGTCATGTTTGCTAAATGGTAAACCTTCCTTATAGGAATGAAGATCATTCTTTTTCTATAACTCTCATATGTTTGTTGTTTTTGAGGGACATTGATCACTAAAATCGTACAAAATCGAAGGAAAAAAGAAAGCTGAGGAGAAAAAAAATCCCATGTCAAATCCTAATATATTGAATGTTGATTTGGGGAAAATGGAGAAAATAAGCTATAAAAAATGATGATTTAAGCATCGACGTTGACCTAATTTGGCCAAAAGTAAGTTCATACTTTGCTTTTGAGTGTCAAACAAGTTACAGATCCACGTTGAACCTAGATGAGTCAAACAAAAGACTTGATAAATATATTAAACTACTATGAATCTACTAAAACAATAAAAATAAATTAGGTTTTACAAACTGAAAATGTTTTAGGATTTTAAAACTAAAAAGCATTACGTTAAACCTCTAATATCAAAAGGGGATTACGTTTAGAGGAAGGAGGGCAATATAACACGGTAAGCATCCAGACGCAGTTCTATTTTGAAGACTGAAGTTGTATACGTAGATTAACATCACCATAAACACATACAGACATGTTACAAGTAATATAAACAACTGAAATTTGAAAGAAAGTAAGGAATTATACCGAAAGTGGATTGGGGAAGGACGAAGACATCGAAATTGTTGGAACCATAAGACACTTGAACCTTGATGTTACTGGCACCAGTATGTTCAACTTCGTTGCCGGTGGTGGTGGTGGTAGTGGTTGGGGCGGCGGCGGCTGCTCCTCCGCTTTCTTCCATCATCCGCAAAGCAGGTTAGTGGCGGTAGTCGTCGAGGTGAAAAATAAATCGAAAACTTTATGCGACTACTTCTGACTTATGGTGGGGGCAAGCTGCATCAAATACCAACTAAAAAGCGAAAATAAAATGGATAATCGCGTAACGGAGTCGGTTTAAAAAAAATACCGTATGCGTGTAGGTTAATTGGAATTCAAATTTGTGTGTAAAATGTAAATGTAAAATGTAAAAAACATAATATTACAATGTGTTCGTGTTTAAAAAATTCAATTCGGTCTTTATATGATATTAAAATGTTTTTTTTTCCGTTGTAAGATTAGTTATGAATTAAATAAACTAAAGGTTTTTTTTATGTTGATCGTTTTTATCATGTTTTATTTTAGTGTTTTCATGTTAATAAGCAATACATGATATCATATTTTGTTTAACACGAGGAAGGGTTTTAACCCATAAATATTGAGTTTCGGAATTAACAACTTAATAAGTGATTTAATAGACTATTTTGGGGTATTTTGAACTTAAAATATTAAGTTGACCCATAGAAGGGGATTATAATCTTTTAACACCTTGTAATGATATTAGGTGTTTTATTTGGGAATTTTTGGAGGTAGAAGTGGCATAACTCATGATTAGAAGATTTTTGGTGTTGCAAGCTCAGGACTTAAGGTGAGTACAATTACTTTGGAACACTATCCCCACTATATGATTATGTTATATGTGTTTCCCATTATTTAAAGTAAATGCACGTATATAAATATGATTTCGACACTATGTATCCCTTATGTGTTTTCCTTTACATGATACTATATTTTATAATTCGGGACGTCCTAATTAAATAAAAGGCATGTTTTGAAAATGTTTTGCATTGAGGGGCTTTATCTTATTCTTTGTTAGTAAGAATTCATATATTCTTGACAATTGTGTTTTAGAACCTCCGGGAATGCACATCCCTTATTATTGGTTCTATGTCTTGAAACTATTTAACATATACTTGATTGGTAGTTGCTTGTATGTGGATTATTTGCGCACTCATGAAATTATAATTTTCAGAAATGATTTTGGTTGATATAAAGCTAAAATGCTTATTTTGAGAAAAGAGATTTTTGGCATCCTACTTGTTGCATGCATGCATATCATGCAAGAATGAGTGTGATTTTGTGGTCTCGAGTACCTAATGGACATTTGTTTTTGTTTGTCATTTGTTTGTGAGTAAATTTCTAGATAATCCTCACGTGCACGAGTAGAAGCTTGCTACCCCTTGTGTGACCTAGGTTTGGATGGCCCTAGTGCCTTGTTTGTGGGTGTGAGGGTGACTCAACAATTTCGTCTGTCGTACATTCTTCAGACCCGACCATCATTATTTTGTTGTCGGATGTGAGTATAAAAATTGACTGTCTGTCATGAGTTTTTCGCATCTGACGTTTGTTATGAGTTAGACTTTAAGATTGACAAAATGTTGAGAGTAGTTGCATGTATTGCATCTTGCTTATTGTCATTCATCTTAGATCAAAGTATAATTTTGACCGAACCACATGGACATTTACTCAAAAAAATAAATTGTAAAAACTCAAAAGAATTAAAGTTTTGTTGGCAATATACTTTGTATATTCCAAATTTGGATTCATAGTTTTTTATTCGAATTCGTATACTAAATTTAGATAACTTTACATTATATATTTTTTTATACGAATTCCAATACTAAATTTAGAAAACTTGATGTTTTGTAATTATGTAAAAATCTTAGACGTGTATATTTATATTTTTTATTTTTATTTTTATTAATAATTATTTATTTAGTTTATTTAATTTTGGGATCCCTTTAATTTTTGTGTTTAGAATATGAAATTAGGGCTCAGTTCTTGTGTTCACAATTCGAAATTAAAACTCTGGCTCTCGTTCTCTTCGTCTCTCTCGCTCCATCTGGTTCACGGCTTCACTATCCTGGTGTTTATTAATCACCTGTTCATCCCACTCCATACAATCGTCTGTTGCTATTCATCGTAAATTCGGTTGTTCAGAAGGTATGTCTTTTTGCAACTCTTAATATGTACACCGACACAATTTTGAGGAGATATCTTATATTTCTGTGACATTACATTGACAAAACCATCAAACAGCGCCTCAATTTCATGTACAACTCTTCATATCTGAAAGCTTCTCGAGGAGTTCCTAGGGTGAAGTAACAGTTTGTATAATTTGAAATTTTTTGAAAGAGTTTCCCCTTTCTTCACGTTTTTCTAATTGTTAGATATTGGCAAATGCTTTTTTGTTTTCTTCAATTTAGTTTGAAATTATCAAATTCAGAATATTTGAATTTGATTAGGTTTCATTGAACTAAAAGCGTGGTTGTTTTATAATTATTAGTTCATTTAGTTGCCTCGATTGGGAACCAAAAGTGAAAGTTCTTGCTTTTTTTATTGAGTTCTTGTTTTTTTGTAAACTGTAATTTTGTCCTTCCTTGTAAATTGTAGTCATGTGGTTATTAATGATCCAGTTTTTGGTAACCTAGATACTTCAAAAAAAATTCCAGTTGTTAAAGTGATTGACCAAAAAGTTTCTATACAAACTAAAAGCAAATTGTCACTAATCTCTAAATTTCCTTTCACATATATGAAATAAAGTAGCACTTGCAGCTTATACCCTCATATACTTACAACAAGGTTGAATCTTTTCACAGGTTATTTTCCTGAGGAATCATGGAAGATGATCAGGAAAGGGAGAGATTTGGGATGGAAAACGACTATGAAGATGGCCAATGGATTGGTAGTGAATTCTATGGAAAACGCAAAGAAAAACGTCACCAAACCAAAGATGATGTCCTCTATGGTATCTTTGCTTCTGGTGACTCAGATAGTGATTCTGAAGGTAACTCCAAGAAAAAAAGAAAGAAAGGTTTATCCAAAAAACAACAAGATCTCACTAAACCACTCAATTTTGTATCAAGTGGGATTGTAATGCCAAATGAAGAGATCGATAGCAACACAAAACAGGAGAACCAAAAAGATGATCCAGATGATGACAGCATGCCAGGTTTAGGTCAAGGCCTCGGTTTCAATTCAAACAACATCAATGATGACAAAAAAGAGGTCAACGAAAACACCATTGACTTTCTTCCAACAGCATTTGGTAAAATGATCAAAGAAGGTGCACTTCAGAGGCGCGAAAAGGAAATTGAAAAGTCCAGATTAAACAAAAAGTCAACTAAACCAGGTTTGGGAAAACGAGAAGCAAAAGATGAGGGCAATGTTGGTGTGTTTGAGAAGCACACAAAGGGTATTGGTATGAAATTGCTTGAAAAAATGGGGTATAAAGGAGGTGGTTTAGGGAAGAATGCACAGGGGATTGTTGCTCCAATTGAAGCAAAGTTGCGCCCCAAGAACATGGGAATGGGGTTTAATGATTATAAAGAGGCAGCTAATGCTCCAACATTGCAGGATTCAGTTGATGAGATTAAGGTTTTACCTCAGACTCCTGGGATTCAACAAAAAGAGAAGCCATGGATGAAACAAAGCAGCTCAAAAAAGAAGAAAAAACAATACGTAACTGCAGAGGAGCTATTGGTGAAGAAACAAGAACAAGGAATCGATGTAGTCCAGAAAGTGTTCGACATGCGGGGCCCACAAGTTCGCGTGTTGACAAATTTAGAAAATTTAAATGCTGAAGAAAAACTAAGAGAGAATGATAAGCCAATGCCAGAGCTCCAACATAATCTCAATTTAATCGTTGACTTAGTTGAACTTGACATACAAAAAATCGACCAACAATTGAGAAACGAAAGGGAGACAGTTGTCACTTTACAAAAAGAAAAAGAAAAGCTAAAAGACGATGCTACCCTTCAAAAGAAACAACTCGATAGCATGGAAGAGATAGTTACTATAATGGACAATTTAACCAACGAAAGCTTGTTAGGAACATTAACTTTAGACTCCCTTGCCACGTCATTTACTGACTTACACAAACGATTCCCAAACGAATACAAAATTTGCAGCTTACCTAGTATCGCTTCCTCTTTAGCATTACCTTTATTCATTAGAGTTTTCCAAGGATGGGACCCACTTCATAACCCATCACACGGGTTAAACGCAATGTCAGTATGGAAAAATTTATTAGAAGGAGACGAGATTTTCGATTCACCTTACACTCAGCTTTTCATGGAGGTTGTGTTTCCAGCTGTCAGAATCTCAGGGACGAACACGTGGCAAGCGCGGGACCCGGAACCGTTGTTAAGATTCCTAGATTCTTGGGAACAGTTACTCCCTCACTCTGCTCTTCAAACCATACTTGACAACATTGTCATGCCTAAGTTAACATCTGCTGTTGATTCGTGGGATCCACGTCGCGAAACCATTCCGATACACTCGTGGGTCCACCCATGGCTTCCGTTGTTAGGTACAAAGCTTGAGAGTTTATATCATACGATACGGAATCGGTTAGAAAGTGTTTTGCACGCGTGGCATCCGAGTGACATGTCAGCGTACTATATTTTGTCACCATGGAAGACTGTTTTTGACCCAACAAGCTGGGAACAGATAATGGTTAGATATATTATTCCTAAGTTATTGGGTGTGATGCATGAGTTTCAAGTCAACCCTGCGGATCAGAAGCTTGACCAGTTTTATTGGGTGAGGAATTGGGCTTCTGTGATTCCGATTCATCACATGCTTCATATAATGGATGTGTTTTTTAACAAATGGCAAGAGGTTTTGTATCAGTGGTTATGTTCAAAGCCGAATTTTCAAGAAGTGACAAATTGGTATTTGGGGTGGAAGGATTTGATTCCAGCTGAGCTTTTATCAAATGAGCATGTGAGGTATCGGTTGAATATGGGTTTGGATATGATGAACCAGGCGGCAGAAGGGCTGGAGGTGGTGCAGCCAGGGCTGAGGGAGAATATAAGTTACTTGAAGGCGCGTGAACAGAGGCAGTTTGAGGCTCAGAGGGCGGCGGCTGCACAGGCGGCAAAGGGACGGGTGGATGAGATGGGTGGTGGTGGTGATATGAGTTTGAAGGAGGTTATTGAGGTTCATGCACAGCATAATAATTTGTTGTTTAAGCCGAAAGTGGGGAGAATGCAAGATGGACATCAGGTTTATGGATTTGGGAATGTGAATGTGATTATTGATTCTTTGAATCAGAAGGTGTTTGCTCAGACTGATGATAGGTGGTCTCTTGTGACACTTGAGCAATTGGTGACACAGGAGAAGAATTCTGTTGTGAGAAGGCGTTGAGTTGTGAAATTTATAGATTTTTTTTTTTCAATCATAATGTTAAAGATATGTGTTTTTGTTAAATAGACTCTTCTTTGATTTCATATCAATTATTAACAAGTTTATCCAAAAAAAAATGACAAAAAATAGATGAACCTAGTGTGCAGATAGGTTTTAACTTTATATATGTATTTCCTCTAAACCATTTTCCAAATGTAAAATGTCTTTAACAAACCTTATATCCTATTTTTTTCATGAACAAAAAACACAACTGTAAAAATGAAGTTTATGTTATGGAAAACAAAAATTACAAAGCATATAATTATGAATTGTGAAATGCATTTTAAACATATAAAATATTTTTTTTCCTTTTAAAAAAATTAATTGAATGTAATTGATGTCATATTATTCATATGTTTAACTATTTTAGCATACTTAATTATTAACTATCAGACGTTTTTTAGTTTTGCTTTGAAAAGTTGAAGTATTAATTAAGAAATATATTCAAATTTTAATAAAACTATGTAACTTTTTTAAAATTTAAATATAAAAGGTTTATATCAAACCAATATAAAATTTACCGTATGTAAAGCTAAAAATATATTTCAATTTTGGTTTCATAATATAAGTTCAATAAAACTTATATTAGTTTTGATATAAACTTTTGACATTTAATTTTTAAAAAAATTATTTAGTTTTATCAAAATTTGAATATATATTTATATTTTATATGTTTATAATCTTAAGGGTTTTTTTGCAAAATATTTGTAAACTTAAGGGTTTTTTCGCAAAAAATAATTCATGGTAACCTGGAAACCTGCTATTGCAGGTAAAAAGGGCAAAACCGGCAAAAAAATGACAAGTTTGCGGTATAAACGAACAAAAAATCTGTCGAAGGGTAAAACCGACATTTTCTGCCAAACTTAAGGCTTTTTATAACATTATCCCCTGTTATTATTATTCATTATTTTATTTTATTTATTTGTTTATTTATTTATTTATTTTTTATCATTGATCAAGAAGTAAAGGCTTTTACTTTTCGTTTTTAATTTTTTTAAGGTTATTATTTTAATCTTTTTCTATATATCCATTTATAAACATACCCCATAATTTTTTTGTTCATTTATTTATTTATTTGCAATAAAGCTAGGAAATATTCAAACATATATTCATACAAGCCGAAAGTTAGTAAAAACTGGTTACTTGGTCT
Organism: Lactuca virosa; assembly: GCF_052849685.1. NCBI lineage: Eukaryota > Viridiplantae > Streptophyta > Magnoliopsida > Asterales > Asteraceae > Lactuca > Lactuca virosa. The sequence goes on from NC_136434.1 coordinate 89,596,449, forward strand.
TCACGTTGAAGTAAGGCCCAAGCCGAATCCTTATAGACTTAAAACTTGGACCTCACGTTGATATATTTACATATCTGTATTTGTATCTTTAAATATCTTTATTTACATATTTTTACCATTTCTTGTTTTAGCTTCGGATGGTATCGCCTTCTTCCCAGATCGATATTTTCCTTTTCTTGATTAGATTCTCTTATATATAAGGATCAGGGTAGTAGCTTTTCAATATCAATTTTCCCAGAAACGAGGCTCCAAAAGTTGATTTCAATTCTCCACTCTACCAAAGGGGGATTTTATCACTCCGGTCGCCTGAAGTTGAAACTCGACAATTTTAATGATGATTAGTGTCACACAGTCCTCCGGGTTCGGTGGTGGAGAGTTTTACTCCGGTGAGCGCAGGGCAAAACGGCACCGAAGCAAAGATGATGTGGTCATCAATGATATGTTTGCTTCTGATGACTCCGACACCGATTCAGAAGGTGGCCCCATCAAGAAAAAAGGCAGTAATGATCTGTTCAAAAAGCGACAAGCAAAAGATGAAGAAAATATCGGTGCATTTGAAAAACATACAAAGGGAATTGGTATGAAGTTGCTTGAGAAAATGGGATATAAAGGAGGTGGTTTAGGGAAGAACGCACAGGGGATCGTTGCTCCAATTCAAGCCAAGTTGCGCCCCAAGAACATGGGAATGGGGTTTAATCATTATAAAGAGGCGGCTAATGTTCCGACATTGCAAGAATCAGTTGATGAGATTAAGGTTCCTGGTATTCAACAAAAAGAGAAGCCATGGCTGAAAAAAGAGTATGCAACTGCAGAGGAGTTCTTCGTGAAGAAACAAGAACAGGGTCTTGATGTAGTTCAGAAGGTGTTCGATATGAGGGGCCCACAATTTCGTTTGTTGACTAATTTGGAAAATTTAAACTCTGACGAAAAATTAAGAGAGAATGATAATAAGCCAATGCCGGAGCTCCAACATAATATCAATCTAATCTTTGACATGGCAAAACATGATAAAAAGAAAATCCTCCAGGACTTAAGAAACGAAAGGGAGACATTTGTCATTTTACATAACGAAAAAGAGAAGCTAAAAGACAATGCTGCCCTTGAGAAGAAACAACTCGACACCATTGAAGAGATGGTTAGTGTAATGGAACGGTTAAGCTTGTTAGGAACATTGACTTTAGAATCTCTTGCCACGTCATTCGTTGACTTGCATACAAGGTTTCCCAATGAGTACAAGATTTTCAGTTTGGCTACAATCGCTTCCTCTTTTGCATTGCCTTTGTTCATTAGGGAATTTCAGGGATGGGACCCACTCCAAAATCCAACACATGGGTTAAATGTTATGTCACTATGGAAGGATCTTCTTGAAGAAGATGAGATATTTGATTCGCTTTTCATGGAGGTTGTGTTCCCTGCTGTTGTTAGATTATCTGGCACCAACACCTGGCAAGCGCGGGACCCAGAACCATTATTAAGGTTCCTAGATTCTTGGGAACAGTTACTGCCTCACTCTGTTCTTCAAACCATACTTGACAACATTGTCATGCCTAAATTAGCATCTACTGTTGATTCGTGGGACCCACGTCGCGAAACCATTCCTATACACTTGTGGGTCCACCCATGGCTTCCGTTATTAGGCCCGAAGCTCGAGACTTTATATCATACGATACTTAATCGTTTAGAAAGTGTTCTGCACGCGTGGCATCCGAGTGACATGTCAGCATACTATATTTTATCACCATGGAAGACGGTTTTTGATCCAATACGATGGGAACAGATAATGGTTCGATACATCCTTCCTAAATTATTGGTTGTGATGCATGAATTCGAAGTCAACCCAGTTGATCAGAAGCTTGACCAGTTTTATTGGGTGAGGACTTGGGCTTCTGTGATTCCGATTCATCACATGCTTCATATAATGGATGTGTTTTTTAACAAATGGCAAGAGGTATTGTACCAATGGTTATGTTCAAAGCCGGATTTTCAAGAAGTGAGAAAGTGGTATTTGAGTTGGAAGGATTTGATTCCATCTGAGCTTTTATCCAATGAGCATGTAAGATATCGGCTTAATATGGGTCTGAATATGATGAACCAAGCGGCTGAAGGGCTGGAGGTGATTCAGCCAGGTTTGAGGGGGTTTGAGGCTCAGAAGGCGGCTGCACAGGTGGAAAAGGGGTGTGCGACAGAGGAGATGGGTGGTGGTGGTGGTGGTGTTGATATGAGTTTGAAGGAGGTTATTGAGGTTCATGCACAACAAAATAATTTGATGTTTAAACCTAAAGTCGGGAGAATGAAAGATGGACATCAGGTTTATGGATTTGGGAAAGTTAGTATGATTATAGACTCTTTGAATCAGAAGGTGTATGCTCAGATTGAAGATAAGTGGTCTCTTGTAACACTTGAGCAATTGGTGAAGCTGGAGAAGAGTTCTGTTTTGAGAAGACATGCATTGAGTTTTAAAGATTTTGGATTTTGGAGTTGAGTCATAATGTATGTGCAACAATTTGTTTTTTAGTCATGTTAACATGTGACTTGATATTTTGGTAACTCGACCCAAAAGGAAGCGAAGAAAACCCAAATGGCGATTGGGAAGGGATAAGTGTTTGGAGATTTACTTGTATATGGGTCCGGCCCTATATAATTGCTAGGGTTAATGGTTATAAGTATTTGTAGCTAAGGATTCAATCACAATAGAAAAGTTATATGGTTTATGCCCATGGATGTTAATTCCTTGTATTGCTTAAAGTTCCTGGTTATCAAGTGTTGAAGGGGCTGGTTATATTTTAAAAATCCAGTAGTCAAAGAGGAAACTAAATTGGTATATTTCTTAGCCATAGATTTTTATATGTAAAACTAAATTACATGTATTACACTATTTATTACACCAAAAAGTAACAAGTTTCATTCAACCACTTTTGATAAAAAAAACTTGGTAGAGATTAAACATGTTTTCCAGAGGTAAACACTCGCTAGGGTTTCCAACAAGCTCCGAAACAATTTGGGCTAAAGCTGGAATATGGTCTGTAGATGGCCAATTAATTAGTAAAGTCCTGCCTTGAATCAAATCAGATCCATTAACCAAAGGTGCTCCTACCCTAAGAACCCCATGAACAACACTACAATCGGAAATATGGTCAATTGTTATATAAAAATAATATTATGAAATGTAACCAAATTACCTTGATGCATTACCACTTTGATTAAGCTTTACCATAAGCATCACCCTTGATAGTGTGCACATTTAGAGTCGATAAAATAACCAATAATAAAATCTGAATGAGACTATATGACCATTTTACCCTTACATAATAACACTCCAAAAAACACATTTAGTTTTTTTTTTTTAATTATCAATTATAACATCAGAGCTATAGAAAAAACAAGAAAGGCTGTCACAAACAACTAGGGCTGTCAAAAATGTATTACGGAATGTGTTACCAACCGAATCAATAAAGTTGGTAACCAATATGTTTGGTAGCCAACTTCTTTGGTTGGTAGTACCGTACCAACTGAGCAATCTTGGTACGGTAATTGTACAAAAACTTGAATATCACGGTAATACCGTACCAACCAATTCATTATATATATATATATATATATATATATATATATATATATATATATATATATATATATATATATATATATATATATATGTTTAGGTTCTATGGAAAACAAAAAACCCTAAAAATCAAAAAAATGCATAAAAAATATATTTAGACATCACAAAAAAAATTTTGAATTTTTTTTATAAAAAATTGCAGTTTTTTTTTAAAAATTCGCTGAAAAAAAAATAAAAAATCAAGTTTTTTTTTTTTTTTTTAATAAAAAAAAAAATTTTAAAAATTTTTTTCAGGGAATTTCTTTAGAAACCTGCGATTTTTTCATATTTCATAAAAAAAGTAAAAAAAAAAAGTTTTGTGATCTTTAGGTATTTTTTTTATGCATTTTTAGGGTTTTTTTGTATTTTTTTGATTTTTAGGGTTTTTTTGTTTTCCAAATAACCCTTCCCTATATATATATATATATATATATATATATATATATATATATATATATATATATATATATATATATACATACTAGCCGTTTACCCACGCCAAGCGACGAGTTCGAATAGTTTCTTTCGACATTTCGTTTCTTTTCGGCGAAAAATGATTAATTTCAATTCAACAATTAGTTTGTTTTAGGAAACATGTCATCCTAAAACGAAGACACAATGTATTGGCAAGTATGACGAAACATTAGTTTCGATTCAATGATTCGTTTTCTTTTCGACGAACATTGTATTTTTTTAATGTATTCGCCACCTTTGTGTATTTTGGATATGTGTTTTCATATATTGAATCCATTACGTCGAAAATAGTTCATTCTAATTCATGATAACATATTTCAAAATTCTAATGGGGGACCTGTGCGATGCTAATGCAATTCCTTTCCGTAGGCATCAAATAGTTTTTTTTTCAGTGAATAGTCTCATTTCATCGATTAGTTATTTTTTGCAAAAATGTTGTTTTCCAAATAACATGTAGTAAATCGACGGGATATAAGTGTTAGTTGGTATTTTATCGACATATTTGTAATGTGAGAAAATAGGTTGTCTTTTAATTCATTTGTAAAATCAAATATAGACAACTTGAAGACATCTTAGGGATTAATAACCTTCAGTTTATGAACATCATATATTGATAACTTGAATACATCTTTGGCTAAAATCAGATGTGGATGTGGTCGTTACTGCCACTATTTTGGAAAACAATTTCGTTTCTGTGATTAGGATTTGCAGTTTGGGGGGGGGGGGGGGGGGTGCCTGGGAATTACATGTAAATTGTTTGAACTTTTAGGACCAATTTGTGGCACACCTAATATTTTTATCTCTTTTGGGGGCGGAAAATAGTTTCCTTTTTTGATTCGATGATTAGCTTTTAGTGATTAGGTTTCCTAAAACCTTTGTAGAAAATTAAAATACATTTATTGGGCAGCAGTGAGTGATTACTAATTTACTTGTTGCAGCTTTTGAATTGTTCAAATGATTAAGTTTAATTCAACTTATTAAAAAATAAATTAATTCTAACTGCAACTACTAAGATATGTAAAGAGAACATGTCATTTGGACAATAAAATTAACAATATCAACTAACAAATTATAATGAATGAATTTTAGAAAAAGAATTATACTAATTTTATACTTTTATACATTTAGTTTGGTTACTCTATTAGTCGTTCAAATTATTTTCATAATGTTTTGTCCTTAACGTTTAATTTTATTTAAATATTAAAAAATTAACTAAATTTCCAAACACCAACACCATTTAAAAGATTTTTTTTTCACATTGTAGTACCATTTCTTTTACCTATCCATATTCCACCCAAACACTAAAGTTCTCAAAGATTGAGATAATACATACGAATAATTTTTTAAATATACATTACTTTTCAAACTTTTTAAATATACATTTATTTTTCAAATATACATATGCAGACTTCATCCTGGAACTCCTAGCACAACTACCAGAAGTAATGATAAGTTTCAAAACACCAAAGTTCAACTCAAACTCAAACCTCAATCTTGGCTAAAATAAACGAAATACAAATACAAAATGAATTTCAAAACACCAACCTTCACCTTAAAAACTCGAACTTCCATTTTTGCTAAAAGAAATGAAATACAAATACAGAGGCTTGAACACAATAGTATTTTCCTCAAAGCAAAACTCAATATGAATCTTTGGTGGTACCAGAAAAAGGATTAAAAAATTTCTTTATTTGGATCCGATTTGGATCTTTATTTTTGAAAAAAAAAACATTTTGAAATTTAAATACCAACCATCTTTCTTCTTTAGCTTTGTCATTGAAGAATCAGAACCTTCATGTGCTCTTCATGTACCTGAGTGAGCAGAATTCTAGATCTGGTGATGGAGATGAAGAAGAATAATGAAGTTCATGGTTATGGGAATATGCCGAGACAACTCTTCTTTTATTCCATTATAGTCGATAACACTTAAAGAGTGTATGTACAATAACTACTTACTCCCACTTAATTCGACTCAGTAGTAGGTTGGAACCATATTAGGTGTATGTATAAGATCCAAATAGCAACAAGAGTAGGATAGAACTATATTAGGGGTAGGTTTGTAACAGATGCCTATATTAATAAAAAGCATTGAAAGCAAGATGATATGCTATATATACAATCATATAAATAACAAAAAAAGAAGCAGGATAACACTTGTAAATATCCAATGCGACAGAGGAAATTAAAAAATGTTCACTATATAGTTATTCTAATAAATTATGTCCTACTGTACAAAATGAAATCAAGAAATCTTACATGACTAATTATCCTATTGGCCAAAATCAATCAAATGCACTTAATAATAGGATGCAATATAAAACGTGTGGTCATAACATAACATTTTATACACATATAAAAGACGTGAAAGACCATTACTCAGGATGCCTAATCAGTTTAAGAAAAAAACCCAATATTGATAAAAGATAGAATCAAGCCAGGATAGGCGTAGTCCAAAATGGTATTAAAAGTGCTAATTTAGTATTCAAATTAAACACTGAAAATAACACGATGAATATTCAGAAAAAAGTATTAGAAGCTGATGTTTACAAATTGAACACATCCCTAGTACTTACCTCAAAGTATTTTCCTGAAGCACCATTTCATGGAAATCATTGGCTACCATATGCTATGTTGGGGTTACAATAAGATATCCTACCACATCATGTGTAGGTGTTACCATTACGTGTCCAAAGTCTTAAATTTCCTTTGAGCACTAAAAAACAAACACCATATCTCAATATCAATAATGACAATGTGCGCCATTGATGAACTCCAAATTAAATATAACTAAGAATTTTGATTTTTTATACATGGGATTAGCCTGGAAGGAGAAAGCACCAATGCAAAACTGATAAGAGCAACACACTATAGCGACTTCACCAGGAATAACATTGAAAGTTATTAGGGTAGTTGTAAACAACAAACACTAATTACTTTTTTTCAATATGCTTCGTCAATGAAGCCAACTATTGATGAGAGCTTGCAGGGCACAAATGTATATTACCAAATTCACCACTACTACAAAACACAAAGAGTTTTAAGTGAGCATCTAAAATAAATTCATATCTTAGATACCTTCTATAGGAAAAATGTCATTAAATCACCCAATTAATTAAACTTCGATCCACTGTCGCCAACATCCATGTTTAATAAAGTCAATCTCAATTCAATTTATGATATGAAACACCTAGGTTAGAAATTTGTTAGTTAACCTTAGACTTGTAGACAAACAAGATACAAATAAACAAAAGTGAAAACAGAGTAAACAGAAATCACCAACACAAAGGTGAAATTTATCAAGTTTGATGAACAAGGGGATACCTCTTGATTTGAGAAATTTTATTGCTTAGTTGATGGCGTTGCAGAGTCTGTGACAAAATTTTTCACAAAATCAACATATTTACGATTTCAATCGACGTTCTTAGTGGAACCGGCTACACCCCAAACCATAAATTAAGATAAAAAGAAGTAAAGAAAGACATTGAATGCTTTTGTCTCTTAAAAAGTAATGGAAAATAAGTAATCTAGAGTAGATAGATTCAAGGTTGTCAAGATCGGGATCCTATATAGGATCGTTTTTGAGTTTGCAAGATCGGGATCAGGATCCTAAGATCCCACAAAATGAATTATAATTATAATTTATAATTTTTAATCATGAAAAATATTTTAAACATTCAATTTTTTGTTCAAAAGTTATAAAAACTTCAAAATATTAGTCATAAGTCACAACAAAAAATGATAAATGGTAAATTGGTAAAGAATAAAAGACATAAAGTGGTAAAAAAAATTCATTTGCAAAAAAAAAAAAAATCAAGGGAAGGTAGGATCGGATCGGATCTCGATCCTACGATCTTACGATCCTACCTGTGATCCTACCCCAAATATGATCCGTTTACGATCCGGATCGTTTTTTATACCTAGGATCGTAGGATCGTACGATCCTACGATCAGGATCGCGATTTTGACAACCATGGATAGATTTACCTGGCAACTGTAATAACTCCATATATTCCTCTTGTATGGGTGGTTGAAGAATGACAACTCTTGGTCATGGCAGAGACAGAAAGGGAAGGGCGAGGGTGAGGAACGGCGACTAGGTTTCTTTTCGTTCCCTTTAATTTCATCTTCATATAGATCTGAAAACCAATTTTCAAACCACAAAGAGAACATAGATGAGATTTGAAAGAAAAATAAACAAATAAACTTAGTAATATGGGGAGTTTTTTGATACGGGACCATTCCAATAACCCAATACCTCAACATTTTAATTGGAGGGTTCCAAGATGCAGACATCAGGGTTTCTTTGTCTGTGTTATTCGTGGGAGGTCAAAGATACAAACACCAAAGTCAGTACCTGTATAAACAAACAAACAAACACACAGTTAAAGAGAGAGAAAGAGAGACTCAATGTCCTTCCTGTAGATTATAAAATTGAAACTGAAGCTCATGACAGACATTGAACAGACCTGGAAACAAATGTTCTGCAAAATTCCAGAAAAATCAATGATATGAAAGGGATACGTTTAGAAAGACCAAGATAAGCATCAAATGGCTAGTTTGTTTAATATTTCCAGAGACATTAGAAAAAAAACCAAAAAAACAAAAAAGAAAGAAGTATGACATGTTAAAAAGTTAAAGCAGCAAGAACCAACACTAATGGTAGATCGTTAGAGATTCTTCGGAAGGTTTGCTGCAGATTTTCGCAACTATTAGTAAATCAAACATGTTATAAAGATTTCTTAAGAAAAAATAACATAAATCACACATGTAGTTGAGCTCTAGCACGTGAAATCGAAACACACATGTTAACATACACAAAGTAAGAACATAAAGAAACACTTGAATAACCCACCTCGATCCGGTTTATACTGTGAGATGTATGGTGGCGATGGTGGCAGCGAGAAGCGGGCGGCAGATGCCAGTGAAGGTAACGGGCAGCGTCAGGAGGTTGGTGGTAACCGAGGCTACCGGAGATTGAAGAGACTAAGGAGGGAGACGGAAGATATCCGGGAGAAATGGCGGCCGATGGAAGATATTAGGGATTTCCAACATCTAGACATAGGAAAAGCTAAGACCGTAAGTTACGATGACATGCGTGTGTATACGCTTACATTCTAAGCTTAATAGGATTGTTCATGGTGTTATACGAGTTATACCTCTTAATTTTCAAGAAATAGGCAATGTTTAATAATTTACAATGTTTAATAATATAGTATATATATATATATATATATATATATATATATATATATATATATATATATGTATGTGTATATATATATATACATATATATATATATATATATATACACATACATATATATATATATATATATATATATATATATATATAACCAAAATTGTATCTTTTAATCAAGGTTGTAAAAATCGCTCGACGGTCGACTAGTGTTAAGGGATTAATCGGTCTTGGCGGGGATTAATCGGGGATTAATCGGCGACCATAGATTATTAATAAAATATTAAAATTAATTAAATATTAATATATCTTAAGAAAAAGAAGTACTTCAAAATTAGAAAATAAGAAAATTTGTAATTTGAAAATTTGAAAATACAAAAATATGAACATTTTAGTATAATATTTGAAGTTTTGAAAATTTAAAAATTTTAGAGTAAAAAAACAAAGTTGGTTTTTTGAAAAAAAAATTTAAATTTTTTGACCTTTTTTGCCTTTTTTTGACATTTTTTGATTTTTTTCGATTTTTTTTACTTTTATTGACTTTTGTTGACCGATTAATCCCGCCAAGGCCGATTAATCCCACCAAAGCCGATTAATCCTAAATTTCCGATTAATGCCCTAATCCTCGACGGTTGGAGAACGCCAAACGATTAATCCACGATTAATCGCCGATTAATCCCGATTTCTGCAACCATGCTTTTAATTATCAATTGTATTTAGTGTTTATAGTTTTAAGAACATGATATATGTCATTTAGAAGAATTAGTCGATAGTTATTACCACGTTAAATTAAAAATCAAAACGTTACTTTAATATTACTTCAATATAATTCTTTAGTAATTTTTAAAAACTATGTCATAAGTTTCATTATTAAACGTCAAAACTACCAAATTTCTTTGATTATTTATATATCTTACAAAAGAAAATTAAAGAAAGTTGGTATATACTGTACCAACCAACCTTGCTGGTAGCCAAACATATTGGTACCAAGTACACTTGGTATTGTATTGGTAGTAAAATTTTTGTACCAACTATAGTTAGTACGATACACAGTTTAAGAAAAAAAGAATCAGTATCGTACCATGTTCACCCTTAGTCAAAGCCATCACTCCCCATCTACCATTAGTGGCAATGGCAGTGGCAGTGGCAGAGCTATGATTCACTACATATAAAAATTTAAATTAAAATTCTGAAACTATAAGGAAGTTTTTTTTTTAAATTAAGAAAAGGACATCAAAATACGTGAGTAAGTGTAACGTCACAAAAATCACAACAAATTTAAACCTTTCAAAACAACCCATTTACTAAAAAGAAATGTTTACATAGCCATTGTTTTAAAAACATTATTCAAAACAGAGTCTCCCAAGATCAACAATATAAAAACCAGGATGTGTACGGTCACGCCTTCGCCTTGCCACAGTCCTCTGAAGTACCTGAAACAAAACTAAAACTGTAAGCCAACGCTTAGTGAGTTCCCCCAAAGAACCACCACATAAACATAAAAAACACAACATGCATACAGAGCCTTCAGCATGACTGGATTGCCTCACCAGGCCTTCAGCCTATCTGGACCGCTCTCTGGGCCTTCAGCCTGATTGGTCCTCCTCGCATGCCTTTAGTTTATCCGGACCGCCCTGGGTATCTTATCCTTCAGCACAAAGCAGGACCTCCTCAACCCAATACACCATTATATATCAACATATATAACATATACCATAACAATCAATAGCTAGCATATACAAATAGTCATATAGATCTCACAGATAACTACAATATAGCAACATCCTATATACAAAGATTTTGATCTAACAGGTCACTACAACACAACAACATACAATAAACCAGGATATCAATCCAATAGGCCGGCCTTGGTGCCTTCGACCCGTAAGTATAGTGAGGAAAGATGACCTCACAGTCTGAAGAATAGCTGATCAGTACCGGCTCAACCCAAAACCTAAATGTCAAAACAATTCCACTCTAAATTAATAAAATTTACCCAAAATACCCTTGGTAAAAACTGGTCAAAATCAGCAAGTCAACCGAGTCAACACAGCCGAGTCGACTAAGGCTTCGGACGCATGGAGTACTCTGAAGGTACGTGGAGCGTACTAGCGTCTGAGGCATCAGGGTCAGATCTGTGTACGCGCATGGTACCCTGCGGTACACCCAACGTATGCAACAACCCTCCTCTTAGCCTATTCAACACTTATTCCTTCGACTTAACACGTCCAATTGTAGATCCATGGCTAAGATACCATCATGAGTCATAAAGTTTCCAACTTTATGACTTTGCATGTCCATTAAGTGCTTAAAACATAAAATCTCAACATCTTAATTCTATAAAACCTTCTAGAGCATGCATGGAGTGAAACTAACCATCAAGACCACATTTTTATGACTCAAGACCCCTCATAAGGTTTGAAAGGACGACTTAATGGGTAAAGAGCATGCCATGCTGAAGAATCACCATGTTTGGGACCAAAAGTGCCCTAAATGAAGAAATGGATAGATCTACAAGATAGAGTGATCAAGTTGTGAACTTTATACGTCCTGGAGGTTGCTAGCAAGAAGATAATCTCAGATCCAAGATGCTTCCAAGTTCTAAGCTCCTTGCACCAACTTTTTCTTCTTCAAGAACACCAACAAAGCACACAAATGAGCTCAAATGCACTCTTCTCACTTAGGTTTTGCTAGAGGATGGAATTATCAGTTAGAGGCTGATGAGAGAATGATAAATGGGGCTATAGTGGTGTTTAAATATTGACCAAACCCTAAAAATTAGGGTTTGAACTTTCTCCATGTACGCTCTGCGTACGAGGTGTACGCCCAACATACTAGAGTCCGCCCTAATACGCTCAGTGTACACAAAGTACGCCCATCGTACTCCCCAAAGCCCAGAATTACCAAAATGCCAACGTGGGCCATTTTGCACTCTTTCATATAATCAGGGACTAAAATGCAATATTTATTCATTCATAAGGTTAAAATTGAAAATACCTTAACGGGATGTTATAATTCTCCCCCACTTGAACTAGTCATCGTCCTCGAAGTCGGCCGTCGCGAACAACTGAGGATAATGCTCCTGTATCTCTGCCTCTGGCTCCCAGGTCTACTCGGAGCCTTTACGATGTTGCAACTGACCCTTTACCAAAGGTTTCTCATTGTTGCGCAAAATCTTCATCTTTCTCTCCACTATCGCTACCGGCTTCTCAATACAATTCAGGCGTTCATCGACCTGAATGTCATCCAAGAGGACCACTGCATCATCGTCCAGCACACACTTCCGTAACTGCGAAACATGAAAAGTGTTGTGGATCTGGCTGAGCTCACTCGACAAATCCAACCGGTGGGCCACCTGCCTACCCTAGCGATCACATAGAACGGTCCAATATACCGGGTGCCCAATTTCCCCCTCTTCCTGAAGCATATCACACCCTTCCAGGGTGAGACCTTCAGTATTACCATATCACCAACCTGAAACTCCAACTCCGATCGACACCGGTCGGCATAATTCTTCTGCCGACTCTGAGCTGTCTACAATCTATGCCTGTTCTGCTGGATGAGCTCTATGGTTTGGAGGACTATCTCAGTCCTCCCCATGAATCGGTGACCAACCTCCCCCTAACAAAGTGGGGTTCGGCACCTCCGACCATACAGGAGCTCATAAGGCGGTGCACCAATGCTGGAGTGATAACTGTTGTTGTACGAGAACTCCACAAGTGGTAGGTAAAATCCCAAATCTCACCAAAATCTATAACACATGCCCGCAACATATCCTCAAGTGTTTGTATGGTCCGCTCACTCTAGCCGTCGGTCTGCGGATGATAAGCAGTGCTGAAATGTAGCTTCGTGCCCAGTTCCTTGTGGAACTTCTGCGAGAATCGGGAAGTGAACCAAACATATCGGTCTGATACAATGGAGATCGAAACCCATGATGAACAACAATCTCTCTAACATACACATGGTCCAACTTTTCGGCCGAAGTGCTCTCCCGGATGGCCAAAAAGTGGGCACTCTTGGTCAATCGATCCACGATGACCCATATAACATTAAATCCCTTGGCAGTCTTTGGTAACTTGGTGATAAAATCCATAGTGATATGTGATGGGTTTTATACAAAAGAACATCCTATGTGCTCATGCAAACCCTAATGCTTGGATCTAGGTTTCTCTATTGTACATGCAATTCATCCAAGACTCAAGAACCCTAATCTAGCATATGCATTTCGAAATTATCACATAAGAGCAGATCTAGATGATTACCTCTTCTTCAATGGCTTGAATCTTCTTGTCTTTGGAGCTTAGAGTCACAAGTGTCACTCCTCTAATGGCTTACAAACACCAAGAGAAAGAGGATGACTTATGAGACAAATGAGGAGCACCAAAAACGTCCTAGGGTTCTTCCAAAAGAGTTCACCACGTTTTTGGGGCCATAGGGGTCTTTATATAGTGAGGCTGTTAGGGTTTTCAACTAGGAAACCCTAATTTGACTGCTCAGGCTCCAAGCAGCCCATAGACTCCCTTAAGAACACCCCTTGGACGAATTCCTTATGGGCTTCCCATAGAATTCGTCCAACCTATATTCCAAGGTGATCCATAGCCCAATTGCAATTATCTTATAATTACAATTCTAGTCCCTTAAGTTTAATTAATCTCTTTTAGCCACAAAACTAATTCTTAATTAATTCTTGACTAATATTAATTAAACAATATGATTTTCCTTTAATATATTATTCATATAATATATTAATACATCATAATTAATCCTCTCTCCTCATAAATTATCATATCAAGTTGCTTTGGTGAAGGCAACCCAAAAGGACCATGCACAACCGGGTCAAATACTTACCAAATATAGTTACGGACTTAGACACTAATCCAACAGTCTCCCACTTGGATAAGTCTAGTAACTATAAATGCAAGTACAATCTGATTAGCAATCGTAGCTCTCAAATACGTTGTCGAAGTCTGATCTTATCAGCAACCTGCCCTTCAGATAAGGGATCATATATTCCTCCATTCTAGATATCGTATAGACATGAGACATGGGTTATAATCATTCTCTCAGTCTACGTGTTGTTTCCCGATTTCCGATTTATGACAACTGACAACAGACTATAATTGAACACATCAACTCAGTCCCGGCTTGGCCAAGCGCTTAGGGTGTCATCACTAATTCATCGAGGGGCCCACAGATATCGCTTTTATCCCACTTTGGGTAAAAGGAACGGATAAACTTCGACTCAATGCTCGCTTGTACTCACTTACCGAATCACACATAACAAAACGTTTTATAACACCAAGTTACTGGTGCGTTTACATATTATCAATGTGCAACCGATTTGCATAATACAACTCACACGTCTTGGTTTCAAGAATATAAGATATTATCGTCTCACCAATCACTCGTGATAAAATCCATGAAGCGATCCAAGTGAGCGTGGGTTTAATCCAATACTCTAATCTTATAGCAGCACTCATGAACTCTGCAGCAAACTTGTGCTATGTCTAAACGCTTTAGACAATCTACAGACGGATTCATGATAGTCTTCTTTCATACCTACTTCAAAAGTATGAGCGACTGTGGAGGGTTTGAATAATCTTATTATTCGGGAAGTCAAAACATGCAAAGTGAAACACAAGAATAATACTAATCATATATGGCCCCAAACCTTTGAGTATAAATAAAACACATTTTATTTAATCACCATATTGATTACTCATTATTTGTTGTTTCGGGTAATCAACTTCTTACTTGAATTATAACGACAATTGTCCCATGCTCTTAGCATCCACACTATGTTTACCTATGGTCCTTACTTTATGAAATAGTATAATTGAATAACATTTTCAATCACACTAATTTCATAATTCCCAATCCTTACCACAAGTGTGAGAATACCAAATTCTTGCCACTTATAGAATATGTTAGATTCTAACATTTTATACAACGATCCTTTCGTAATATCATAGCGCCAAAGTCACCAAGACTTTGCCAATGAAATTACACAGTGCACTATTGGAGATTGTTACAAGACAATTCCATAGTCATGAAGTCTCACATTCAAAGTACATTCCTTTGAACATCCTTCTTGCATAGAAGTTTCTAATCTAGACATAGATCCTTAACGTCCAACTCCCAATAAGGAAACATTTCCATATTTGCCACATGACAACTCATTCTAAATAGAATCTTATCTATTTATAATAATGTCAATATGGTCCATCAATGACTATTCTTCCAACTATCCACAAGCGACCAATCCTTGGCGAACCTTAGATTGTCCTTGACAGTTGTTTAATTATTTTAGTCAAATCCGGTTCTATTCCCTTTTTCCCTCTAAATGCCCTAGGTATTTGGAAAATTTTAGAACGGTCAAATATTACAGCATATGCAATCGATCCTATACCAGAAGCGTATGGGATACGATTCATAATGAAAAACGTGATACTTTACCAGTTTTTTGCTATAATATTGCCATAATATTTCTAGTTGCCGTGTTCTCAAAATTTGAACTATGAAGAGTGATGCCGTAATCATACTCGAACTTTGAGAATGCAATTAATAAATATATCCTTGACTAAATTCAATTAAAATTTCTCGATCTAAGCTTTTAGATTGGAAACGAAGTATAACATTTTCTCCCTTAATTATAGCAAAACAAATTTTTAACCCCTGCAACTTTGCAAAGTGAAACTTTTGTTTTCTATAATTAATATTGCCAACTTGCAATACTTAAAATAATAATCATGCTCCCACTAACATGATGATTATATCCATTCCAGCATAACATTTGTACTCCCACTAGCTTTGACACGTATTTAGAAAATAGTTGGACTTCTAAAAGACAATACTTATTGACTTCCAAAGTTCATATTTCCAATACGATGTGCTTCGATAAGCCTTTATCTAAGCTTCTCAAACTCACACACCTTTCCTTAGACAGCTCACATGTGTGTCTAAACTAATTTAGAACTTATATTACTAAGTCCCAAATGTTCAGACTAATCACCAAATCTCACAATTCGAACTATGAAGAGGGATGTCGTAATCATAATCGAATTTGAGAATGCAATTTACATAATCGCTATCTTCTTAAAATCTCTCTTAGTGAAAGCGTTTCCTCACAATCATTTTCATGA
This sequence comes from Lactuca virosa, assembly GCF_052849685.1. Classification (NCBI taxonomy): domain Eukaryota; kingdom Viridiplantae; phylum Streptophyta; class Magnoliopsida; order Asterales; family Asteraceae; genus Lactuca; species Lactuca virosa. The sequence continues at coordinate 89,612,863 of NC_136434.1, forward strand.
AGGAGAGAAACCTTATAACACTTAGATTTTATGGTGTATGTGTTCCTATCCATGTGAATTTGTCATAACCATAATCATAAGATAATGCTTGTGACAAATCCAAACTCTTATGGATAGAACTTGTTCATACTTGATTATTTGCCATCAAGGGTCCCACCATTGCTTCCAAGTTATTTAGCAGCTCGCCTATGATAGTCAATGTACTTTCATTGCACAAGGTGCTTGCCTTATGCAGTCTATTGAGAACTCATAGAACTCATATGCATAATCAACTCAACTGGATTGGCATAGAAACAAGAATACATCAACACGATAGGTTACAATCCTCAAGTCGTGTGCTAGTGTTTAATAGGTTTACTTCTTGATTTGTTCTTGAAACTTTTCAAGATCTTTAGACTCCCACTGACCTCTTGACATATTAGATTCTCTTATCAAGAAACATTTCCCGACAAAAACAAATATCCAAGAGTTAGTGTGTGTCTATATCAAGACAAAACCTACACGCAATTTGGTACTAGTTGGTCTTTGTATTACTCAAGACATCACAACTTACCAAAATGTGCAAGTGTAAGAACATTCCTACTTAAGATTATGTCACTCAAGTCACAGTCTTAGAGTATGACTCTAAGACTTGATTTTGGAACGAAGTACGATACATCTTTTGACTTAACCACTACAACAATTCCCGATTCCTCTTCTTAGCCAAACTAGTGCACTAAGGTTTCCTTAGAGGATGAATTGTAATATGGTTCCTACGATTACCAAGACGATCATAAAACACGATACAAAAGTAGTATCCCTTCTTCTTAGATTGGAGAAACTTTTTATCTTTCTGCCTTCATTGATTCTACTTATTCGTTCTGTCATTCATTGAAACTTTTCAATGATTCAGAATTACACTTAATCTTATAAGTTTAACCACATTTACTAGACCTTTAGTAAATCATGACGAATAATATTATTATTATTTATGGTGGACTTGACTAGTGCACAACATTGTGTACTAGTTCCTTTAGTCCTTCACTTGACTCACATACTTATGTGAACAAGGAATTAGTCTTAATTACTTAAGTACCAAGATTTCCATACATCATACAATACAAGTTGTATGATTCCAAGTTTATGTCCAATTGAAACTTGGGTGATGGGAATCTTTCCTTACTTAGAAAATTATGACACTACCATAATTAACATAACTAAGAATCACATCCATTTCAACATTGCTAATAATAGAAACACACAAACATCAATTTTTCATACATGTCATTGCAAGGATAAATAAACAAGACAAAATCAAAATTTATTTTATTGCGGAAAAATTTGTCCTTACAACGCAACTCAATTGAAAAACTATGCTATTACATTTCTTAGCAATCTATCCTAACTCTAAAGGAGCAGCTTAAAATCTGATCTTCGAATCAATTCGATCAAAATCCATTTCTTCGCGATCAGACTCAACTCACTTCTTCCTTTAAGCTTCCTTTCTTTTCTTCGATTCTACAATACATCAAAAAATGTAATCTAATCACATAATGTATCAAGAATCAAAATAGGAACTTATAGAGTTAGTTAATGGATTTTACCTGAAGCAGAGCCACATGTCTTGACTCTCCCATCTCTTAGATCTCTCAGGTAGACAGGACAGCTTCGTCTCCAATGCCCCTTCTCTTGGCAATTAAAGCAAATTGACTCTTTTGGAACAGCACACGGAACTACCTCAGACTTTGCCTTTCTGTTATGATCAAACTTTTCGACCATGGCATGCCTTTCGTTGCCATTTCCTATGTCCATAGAGGTTTGGAAGGTAGATCCACCAATCAACTTTGCTTCTCTAGTGCGCCAAATCATTGCTGATTCAGCAGCAACAAGCAAATAGGTGAGATCTATGAGGGTCACGTAGTGGTCTATCATATAGTACTCTCTTACGAACTCACTATATGAGTCAGGAAGCGACTAAAGAACCCAGTCAACAGGCAGCTTCTCACAGACAACGACTCCCAACATTCTTAACTTATTAATGTGTGACTTCATCTCTAAGACGTGTGCACACATTGACTTGCCTTCTTCATGTTTACTTGCCAAAATGGCTTGAGTGAGCTTGAACTTTTCAAGCCTTTGAACTTGTGGGTTAGGGAGAATAATAGGAGGAGGTGGAGGAAGTGAAGCATGATCTCGTGTTCCTCGATCGAATCATGGAATATCATCTTCATGCGGAAAGCTTGTTCCACGGGATTTGGGAAGACCATAACTATAGTTGTCATACTTTGACATCTACAAAACGGGAGAAAATTCAAGTTAGGGGCTGTTTGGCAGGATCTGAATTTTTAAGATCTAAATTTTTAAGAGGTCTGAATTTCTAAGAGGGTTTGAATTTTTAAGATCTGAATTGTTAATATATTGTTTGGTTGGAACCTCTGAATTGCTATGCTGAATGATAAAAATGACTATTTTACCCTTCTATTTAAAAATAATAATAAATACCAAATAAAACTATCAAAATTTTGAGAAATCCACATTTACATATAATCATTTTACCAACATTTAAACCACTATATTCTCACAACTTTAAAATACAAATTCAACAAACATGTCAACAATAAAAACATCATGTTACAACAAGAAACAAAAAACCTAATTCATATTATTAAAATTAATTCCCAAGTTATACAAATGGAGTTATTCCGACCACATCTTCACCATTAACACTCGACATCCCATTACTCTCTTCATCACACGCAACCATTATCCCTGCCTCACACAATCGTTATCATACACCGAGAACACACTCAATACCTTCATCATTAATAATTGAAAAAACTAGAATAGGGATATTAATCTGAGATATATGTTGACAATACAAAATATTAGTAGGTTTAAATAATAAAAATAGTTAATAAAGCATTTGAAAGTTAACCCATTTACATTCAGTATTATACAATGTTATGCAACTGTTGGATTTTTTGGAAACATTTGCCAATTTTCATATAATTCATATGCATAACTCATAAAAGAATTCCTTTTCAAATATTACTCACAGTGATGAACTCATACAATCCAATTAGCTGATAAGTTTTTGCTATTTCTTCATTCCAACAACTAACAAAAACATAAGGGCAAATCTATCCCAATTGAAACTCAAACTGAAGTAATCCCAGGTTATCCAAACAAAACAAATGAAGAGATAAAAAAAGAGTTTTTGAAAAAGAACTGTGGGTATATCTCAGCAACACCAAAGAAACATTGTAAAATCTTACAATTGATAATGCCAAAGCTTGGTATTCCTCATTGCTGACTTCTGAAGCATATGTCTATAACAGATTTCAATAAATAACAAAGATCATTCACGTCTTCTCTTAACAAATTACAGTTGCTCACAATCAAAGAATTAGCATAAAAAATAGATTTTTAGGGTACACAATCGACACTAGCGTCTGATAATCGATTTTTAGGGTTCTAATCTGATAACAATTTCAGAATAACCGATTTTTAGGGCAAGAAAGAAAAACAAATGTTACCTAGAACCATTCCAAAATGACCGGATTTCATAACCCTATCGATGCCTGCGGATGCGCACCAACGAAGGAGCAAGGGTGGAGATCGACGCTGTCAGAGCTTAGCGTCGGAGGTCGTAGCTTGGAGAGGTGACGATGAGGGTGGCGGTGCTACTGTACGAGGTCGATAATGGGAGAAAGTAGGATGCACTGAAGTCGGTCGGAGGTGGGAGGAGACCAGAATATCCGTTGAAAGGTGGGTGTGGTTTTGAAGGAAGCGAGCGTACAAGGGCAAAGGGAAGAAGAGGGAACGCGCGCCTCTTATTTTTATTCAGATACTCGTATAACTCTGAAAGTTTAAGTGGCTTTTAAAAAATTAAGAGGCTTTTATTCATAGGTAACCAAACACACTGAATCTGAAAAATTAAGAGGTTGCCTCTTAATTTTACAATTAAGAGGCTACCAAACAGCCCCTTAGTTGATTGATTGAGTCCTTAATAAAACACCCAAATGAGATATTAAGGCTAGGATCCAACACAATACTCTACAATTTGGAAGAGGGATGCCGTAATCCAAATTGCAGAACATTTGAATGTAAGTGAATGCCGATTCACTAATTTTCCACCATGAAAAACGAAAAAAATAAATAAGTTTTAAATGTATTGAAAACTCCTAGATCCTTTGAGATTCATTGAACTTTTCAATGGCATGTTTAAATCTCGATATGCCCCTCGATTTGTGACTGGGATGCCGAGGATCACAAAACAGGGTGTGAATAACCATGCAAACTTACATGGTGCCCCCAATGTTACAGTCACCTATTCGATGTTCCGGTTAACCACACACGCTCCACCGAACTATGACAAACATCAAGTCACCCTTCGCTACCTTTGCTTAGAACCCATTTAGTGTGTCGGTTAACCACACACGCTCCACTAACGTCTCAGCAAGGGTAGAAAGTGTAATTTCATGGAATTGCACCAAATTCACTTTTGCCTAAAGTAACTAAGATTGGGAATTTTGTAAAACATTTAGTTACTTTATAACTCATTATACTTTTAATGGAAAGGGTTTTCCTTATCCTACCCGTTCGGCTAACGACCCTCCACTAGTCAAGAGTGCGGTGGGTAAGAGTGGATACCCAATGGCGGTCATTTTACAAGTCGCTTCCTTAAACACCCCTTATAGACCAACTTCGTGAATGAGGCCTACTAACGGTTAGACTAGCAGTTTAAGTTATACATATATAATATTAGACTTTTAATGTTATATATAGTATAAGGGTGTATTTTATACTTTTAAAATACTATGTGGTTTAATTTTATAAATTACACTTTTAATTTAATCAAATATAAACCATATCATTATGGATTTATTAACTTTCTTAATTATACTTTTAATTAACTTAATAAAATCACAAGGGTGTAATTTGAACTTTTTCAAAACTAGGGTTTAGAATTTAAATTTTCAAAAAATTAAACTTTTAGTTAAAATTTAAATTCCAAAACTTGAGGGCAAGTTTTGAAACATTTCAAATCATTAGGGTTTAGAATTTAAATATTTCAAAATTAAACTTTTAATCAAAAATTTAAATTCCAAAACTTGAGGGCAAGTTTTGAAACTTTTCAAAACTATCTAGATCAAATCACAAATAATTAAAATTAATCAAATAATTGGTAATTATCTAAATTTGACCTAATTCAATTTCTTGCTAGATAATTCAAAAACAAAATTACAAATAATTAATATTTATCTTATAAAACAAGTAATTATCTTAATTTTGACAATTATCCATTAATTTGATTAGGATATCAATTACCATAACAAAAAATCTGATTTTTATTTGAATAAAGCAATTTATGGTAATTATCCAAAGCAAATTAAGGCAAAAGTTTCGAAATCATGCTGTCAGACTGGTTTCACGACATGAACAGTATGTCCACGACGTGAAACTGGTTAAATTCGTAAAAAATGAATTTTTCAGCAATTGAACGAAAAAACTTTGCATCAAATACATTAGAATAAACCATCCTAGGCTCTGATACCACTGATGGGTTTTATACAAAAGAACATCCTATGTGCTCATGCAAACCCTAATGCTTGGATCTAGGTTTCTCTATTGTACATGCAATTCATCCAAGACTCAAGAACCCTAATCTAGCATATGCATTTCGAAATTATCACATAAGAGCAGATCTAGATGATTACCTCTTCTTCAATGGCTTGAATCTTCTTGTCTTTGGAGCTTAGAGTCACAAGTGCCACTCCTCTAATGGCTTACAGACACCAAGAGCAAGAGGATGACTTATGAGACAAATGAGGAGCACCAAAAACATCCTAGGGTTCTTCCAAAAGAGTTCACCACGTTTTTGGGGCCATAGGGGTCTTTATATAGTGAGGCTATTAGGGCTTTCAACTAGGAAACCCTAATTTGACTGCTCAGGCTCCAAGCAGCCCATGAACTCCCTTTAGAACACCCCTTGGACAAATTTCTTATGGGCTTCCCATAGAATTCGTCCAATCTCTGTTCCAAGGTGATCCATAGCCCAATTGCAATTATCTTATAATTACAATTCTAGTCCCCTAAGTTTAATTAATCTCTTTTAGCCACAAAACTAATTCTTAATTAATTCTTGACTAATATTAATTAAACAATATGATTTCTCCTTTAATATATTATTCATATATATATATATATATATATATATATATATATTAATAAATAATAATTAATCCTCTCTCCTCATAAATCATCCTATCAAGTTGCTTTGGTGAAGGCAACCCAAAAGGACCATGCACAACCGGGTCAAATACTTACCAAATATAGTTACAGGCTTAGACACTAATCCAACAATATGTTCCCATTTCCACATGGGAACCTTCAAAGGTTGCAACTTGCCATGTGGCCTCTGATGCTCAGCCTTGACCATCCTACAGGCCAAGCACCTCTCAACATACCAGACTATCTCCTTCTTAATACACGACCACCAGTAACTTAATCTCAAATCCCGATACATCTTGGTGACTCCCGGGTGTATAGAAAAGAGAGACTTATGAGCCTCCTCCAACACTATTTGCCAAATCCCAACAGAAACTGGAACCCAAACCTGACTACACCGGGTCAACAACCCCCGACTATCGGTGACAAACTTGTCGATCTTTCCCCTGATCCTCTCCTGTTTCCAGTTCTCCTTCTTGACTCCTTCTGCATGAGCCCCCTTGATCAGATCCAAGAGTAGGGAATCAATGGATATCCTCATACACATCTCTCCTGCTGAAGTTCCAGCCGACTTGGGGCTCGAGGCGTCTGCTACCACATTCGCTTTACCCGGATGGTAAATGATCTCACAGTCATAATCCTTGACCATGTCTAGCCACCTGCACTGCCTTATGTTTAGGTTCGGCTGTTCCACAAGATATCGCAAACTCTAGTGGTCCATGTAAACGGTAAACGGACCCCATATAGTTAATGTCTCCAAATCTTGAGGACAAACACCACAACCCCCAACTCCAGGTCATGAGTAGGATATCGTGCCTCATACAGCTTTAGTTGCCAAGAAGCATACGCAATCACTCATCCCCTATGCATAAGAACCACTACCAAACTAGTGATGGATCACATAATACCACGAAGTCCTCGACACCCTCCGGAAGGGTCAATACTCGGGCCTCACATAACCTTTTTCGTAGTGTCTCGTATGCAGTCTGCTGCTTAGGGCCCCATCAGAAATCCACTCCTTTCCTCATCAAACGAGTGAGAGGTACTGTGATCTTGGAGAAGTCTTGAATAAATCTCCACTAATAACCCGCCAAACCCAAAAAACTCCTGATCTCTGAGGGAGATTTCGGAACATCCCATCATATCACAACCTTGATCTTGGCCGAATCGACCAAAATCCCATTTTGGTTAACGAGATGTCCCAGGAACTGAACCACTCGTAAGCAAAACTCACACTTCGAGAACTTGGGATACAGTCGTTCCCGCCTCAATACTCCCAAAAGCTCTCGAAGATGTTCCTCGTGCTGCTCCCTGGTCTTGGAATACACCAAAATATCATTAATGAACACACTAACTGATCGATCGAGCATCGACATACATACTCGATTCATCAAATCCATAGACACTGCAGGCGCATTGGTGAGCCTAAATGGCATCACCATGAATTCGTAATGCCCATAACGAGTCCGAAACGCGGTCTTCTCCACGTCCTCCTCTCTCACCCTCACCTGATGATACCCCGACCTCAAGCTGATCTTGGAGAACCAAGATGCACCCTGTAACTGATCAAAGAGGTCATCAATCCCCAAAAAGGGATAATGGTTCTTCACCATCAACTTGTTCAACTCTCAGTATTCAATGCACATCCGGTGCAAACCATCCTTCTTCTTGAAGAACAATATCGACGCTCCCTACGGCGAACAACTAGGTTTGATGAACTGCTTGTCTAACAGCTCCTGAAGCTGAGAGGACAACTCCTACATCTCGGGCGGTGCTAAACAGTACAACTCCTTGGAAATCAGAGCCGGACCTGGCACATGACCAATCCTTAACTCCACCTGCCTCTCGGGAGGCACACCGGGCAACTCATCTGGAAACACATCAGCAAACTCTCTGACAACTGGTACATCTGCAACCGAGACCTGCTCCCCAACCCGAGTATCAACTACATAGGAAAGATAACCCATACACCCATGCTGAATATACTGCCGAGCCCTGGCCACCAAACAAAACCCTGATATAATCCTGGTACCCTCTCCATAGATAGTCAGTTCTCCCCCACTTGGGGTTCGAACTATCAATCGTTGACCTTCACAGTCTATCATAGCACCAAACCTGCTCAGCCAATCCATCCCCACTATCACGCATACATCCCCCATGGGGATAGGGATCAAATCAATTTGATAAGGCACCCCGAAGATCTCCAATACACAACCCTAATACACTCTAGATGCAGATACCCCATGTTCGTTGGCGATAGAAACCCGTAATGAACACTCCAACTCTCTAAGGATCATGGTTTTGAAAACCGGACCGGACCGGCCAGTTCAACCGGAAACCGGTAAGGTCACCGGTTTTTTCAAGGCCGAAAACCGTTTGTTTCTGAACTGGTATTAAACCGGACGGTTCGTTGAAAACCGGGTTAAAGCGGACCGGTCCAACCTGCTAAGTAACCGGTTTTTCTTTAACTGTTGGTCAGTTGTCCAATCACTATCATTATAAGGAGGATCAAACCAGCAGGTGTTTCTTTTCCCTACCGATGTGGGACAACTCCTAGTTTAGAGGTAAAAGGAAACTGGCAATCCTTTTATAGAAGATTAAATGGTTGTAGGTTTTATCAAGTGACCGATGTGGGATAGAAGAAATTGCTGGCAAATTAAAATAGCAACATGAGGAGACAAGTTTCGAAACAGGGACTTCGGTTTCTTTCAAATATCCTTAACAACTTAACCATTTAACCAAGAAGCTACATGTTAAAAAATAGGCAAGAATATATTTTGAAATATAATTATCAACAATATTCAAGTCGTCATCTTAATTGTTTAGGATAATAGTTAATAACAGTTCTTTTCAATATATATATATATATATATATATATATATATATATATGTATATATATATATATATATATATATATATATATATATATATATATATATATATATATATATATATATATATCCGGTTTTTCCGGTTTTTTTGACCGGTTGGACCGGTCGGACCAATTGAACCATCGAACTGGTAAGACGACCGGTTTGATGTCCGGTCCGGTTTTCAAAACCTTGCTAAGGATCATACCAAAATCCCTACTAAAAGATCGACAAACGAAGGACCGAATCGCGCCCAAGTCAAATAACACAAGAGAAGGCAAAGAATTCACTAAGAATGTACTTATTAGAAACATAAACATAAGCATACCATAAAATAATCTACAGAACAATAAATAGAAACATACCGGTAACAACGTCTGGCGTCGCCCTAGCCCCCTATGCCGTAAGCTCAAATGTGCGTTCGCGAGCCCTCGGGGGCTCCGCTCGACCCCGTGGCCCATTGGTGATCCTCAAAGTAGCTGGCGCTGGAGCTTGCACCGGTTCCATTTTCACGGCCAGAAAAGACCGATTTTGTTTATGCTTTATAAAAATCAGAGTAACTCTTTTAATAAAAATGTTGCGGAATTTGTTCAAAAAAAAACATGATAAATACGTTATCAAAGCATTTCCGAAAAAATGTATTTTTATTCATTTTAAAACATTTGGGATGTCATCGTCAATACAGAAACATAAGCATAAACAGAACTTACAATCATTTACACTAGTAATCTACATCTCTTTAATCTCTCAGTGTAAAGCAGCTTCGTATCGACACTTGTGATGCAAATAAGCTTGAGTGGGTCAGGTTGGGAAACCTGGTGAGTACATAGGGTTTTCAACCCACAATAATATAACTATATTATATTTAATCATCAAACAATTAACCCAACTACCCATCCCCATTATCTTCCTTATTCTTAAGGATCTACCCTAAGAATCAGCTATTCCTTGTTCATTCATTCCTAAGGATCATCCTAAGGAATCGACACGAAGTCCATCGTTGCCATAGTTTACACAATGGGCACCAAGTCTGCATGATCGCCAGGATTTAGGCACCAAGTCTGCATGATCGCCAGGGTTTAGGCACCAAGTCTGCATGATCGCCAGGGTTTAGGCACCAAGTCTGCATGATCGCCAAGATTCGGGCACTAAGTCTACATAGTCGCCCGGGTTTAGAGTACACCGGGTGAACACATCGTTCACAACACCTACAGGTTGCGAGCCTGCTAGTGTTCCACTGGACTGTCTAGAATAGTCTGTGGTTGTCATCCATACTCTGGTAGATGACGGGTCCAACTCTTGGGTAAAAGGCTTCCCTCATTGTTCACCTCTCACCCTTATCTAGTGGTCTATATCACCTCTCATCTCATCATCCAACTCATAATTCATCTACCCATGTTTTACCCAACATATTTTGTAGATATAAAATACATATACAGTTTAAATCATTTAAAACATGTATAAAATCGTTCATCCATCATAGATAGCAAGTATACAGATAATATGCACACATAGCACGTAATTTATATAAAATACTTCATACCTATGTGTAAGATGAAAATAACTATGCACTCACCTGATAAGGTGGTGACTCAGTACTCGGACAACGCTTTGTTACTCTTAAAACAATTTTCCTTTGACAAAACCTAGTATCATTACCACTAGAGTTTAGTCTAATATTCACCGAGACTAATTAATAGTCTAGCTATTATTACTATTATATAAGCGTTAAACAATACTCTTCACCCACTATGTACAGATAGGGGCCAGACATGGAACACCGGAGGGCAGGATCATTTTGGCATATAGCACTTCTGAATCCAGCAACCCAAATGGCCCTCCAAACCAAATAATTATAAGGTCCTAATAACATTACTATATTTAAACATAAGCTATACTTAAGGTAGGGTAAGCATATCTCACTTACTAGGGGTTTGGCTAGGAGCCGGGCTCTACAGGGGTAGAACTTCCGAGCCGAAAGCTCTTCTTCTCGGAGCCTTCCGGCGCTCCAGGACTCGCCTCTAACACCTAGGAGGTGCTAGGGAAGGGGGAAGAGGGTTTGGGGGTAATGGGAGAGAAAGAGTATGAAAGGTGTGAGTTTTGGGCGTTATTTACGCCTCTATTTATAGGCTGTATGGGCCAATTCACGTCGTGAGAAAGGGTGCTCACGTCGTGAGCCTTGCGTAGGCTCCAAGGCGAAGTCTGGTGCTGACACGTGGCGTCGGACGTAGGTAAAACAACCAATCTTTAAAAATTCATAACTTTCGCATACGAAATCCGTTTTTGACGTTCTTTATATCCACGCGTAGGTAAAGACAAGATCTACAACTTTCCTTTTGACTCCATCGGCTAATTCTCGACCAATTTTAAATTTAATAGTATGAGAAGATTACATTGTTAAATGTCCGCGTAAAATTCGTAACTTCTTCATACAGACTCCGTCTTCGTCTGTCTTTTTATCGTTGAGTTCCTATTAATGAGATCTTCAACTCTCATTTAGGTCGTGTAAGCCAAAAACCGCTCGAACTAAAATTCGAGTTTCGGGTCGTGCCCTGCTAAGCCAAATATTAGAAAATTCATAACTTCCTTATACGAAGTCAGATTTGGGCGTTCTTTTCATGCACGCTCTCGGTTTAACGTATTCTACGACTTTCGTTTAGATCGCTAAGGCTAAAAGTCGCTCTATCGTAAATTCACTATTTACGTCTCCCGGTGTCGTGCCGGTTCTGTCGCGAAACTTCGACAAGTCATAACTCCTTCGTTATAACTCGGATTTCGGCGTTCTTTATATGTACGGAACCCTTGTAACATATACTATAAAATGGTTAAGATTAATCCTTCTAAATAATCTTCCATCAAAACTCATTTTTTGATGCTCATTGTCTCTAAATTGACTAGCCCGGATCTACAGGCGTTACATGCAACCCTAAAAACCTTGGATCTATGTTTTACTATGATACATGAAAATTTGATTTCCAAGGTTCTTAACCTATCTAGCATACATGGGGAACTTTAAAACATAAATGCTAGAAGAAGAACATACCTTTTGTGGTTTGGATTCCTTGAGAACCTTGTGAGCCTAGCACCTCAAGTGTGATGCCTCAAATGTCTCACACAACACCACAACACTTGGAATAACCTTGAGAGAAGTTTCACTAAACCTCAAAATCGGATTGCCCTCTCTTGTACAAGTAGTAGTCATAGTAGTGCCGATTTTGCTTGCATAGGGTTCTTTATATAGTTGTGACACAAGTAGGGTTACACCATGTAAACCCTAATTGTCATGGCTTTCCATATTCCATGATCCATGGATTTGTAACCTCCATGGATTATCCATGGAGCACATTATGGGTTTTAACCCAATCCATACAAACCATGGATCATTAGCCCACTATACAAGAATAGATGATTTACACAATCAACCCCATATATTTAATTAGTCTCTTTTTGATCACTTAATTAATTCCAAATTAATTCTTTGATCAATACTAATTAAACAATATTATTAATATATTAGAACTTATAATATATTAATAATCCTTAAGTGTCCTTTCTCTCATTTAGTCTATCCAAGTGTTGCAATGCCATGCAACCCAAATGGACCATGCCAACCGGGTCAAGTACATTCCAGGAATAGTTATGAACTTAGACACCTAATCCAACAACTACATCATATCAACATCATATATACCAGGATTCAGATCTAATAGGTCACTACAGCACAACAACATACAATAAACTAAGATATCAATCTAATGGGCCGGCCTTGGTGTCTTCGACTCGTAAGTACAGTGAGGAAAACTCACTTCACAGTATGATGAATAGCTGATCAGTACACTGCTCAAAATTACTGGCTCAACCTAAAACCTAAATGTCAAAACATTTCCATTCTAAATTAATAACATTTTCCCAAAATACCCTTGGTCAAAATTGGTAAAAATCAGCAAGTCAACCGAGTCAACACAACTAAGTCAACTCAGCCGAGTCGACTCAGGCTGAGTACGCGGGGAGTACTCTGGAGGTACGCGGAGTGTACTAGCGCCCGAGACATCGGGGCCATTGTACGCAACAACCCTCTTCTTAGGTGCTTAAAACATAAAATTTCTCCGACTTAACACGTCCAGTTGCAGATCCAAGGCTAAAATACCATCATGAGTCAGAATGATTCCAAATTTATGAATTTGCATGTCCGTTATGTGCTTAAAACATAAAATTTCAACCTCTTAATGCATTACGACCTTCTATAGCATGCATGGAGTGAAACTAACCATCAAGACCACATTTTTATGACTCAAGACCCCTCACAAGGTCTGAAAGGACGGCTTAATGGGTCAAGAGCATGCCATGCTCAAGAATCACCATGTTTGGGACCAAAAGTGCCCTAAATGACGAAATGGTTATATCTACAAGATGGAGTGATCAAGTTGTGAACTTTATACCTCCTGGATTTTGCAAACAAGAAGATAATCTCAGATCAGAGATGCTTCCAAGCTCCAAGCTCCTTGCACAAACTTCTTCTTCTTGAAGAACACCAACAAAGCACACAAATGAGCTTAAAAGCACTCTTCTCACTTAGGGTTTACTAGAGGGTCGAATTAACAGTTGGAGGCTGATGAGAGAATGATAAATGGGGCTATAAGGGTGTTTATATATATGGACCAAACCCTAAAAATTAGGGTTTGAACTTTCTCCACGTACGACCTGCATACAAGGTGTACGCTCAGCGTACTAGGGTCCGCCCTAATACACTCATTGTACACAATGTACGCCCAACGTACTCCCCAAATCCAAAGTTACCAAAATGCCACTATGGGCCATTTTGTACTCTTTCATATACCTAGGGACTAAAATGCAATATTTATTTATTCATAAGGTTAAAATTGAAAATACCTCAACATCGGGATGTTACAGTAACGAGATACTACACATTTTGTATGGAGAGAAACCATAACCACTCTCAAATTGGTCCATGTACATTACTGATTCACTAATCCACCACCCCCTACCACACCCGTTTTCCAAGGCCGGTCCAAAGATATAGTGGGCCCAGGACGAAAAGAAAAAATAGGCCCCAAAGTCATAAATATAATAAAAATTAAATAAAAATAGACACACAGTTATAAAATTCACTACTACTATTAAAAAAACACAAATATGATCAAAACATTACAAAAACAACTAATTTATTGAAAAATACTTCTCCTAACATTTTGAGATAAGTTAAGTTTTTTCTTTATATAGTTATATCATATATTCTAGGAATTTTGGGTCCCTTAGAGACATGGGCCCTGGGCGATCGCCCGGGTTGCTCACCGTCAAGGCCGGGTTGCTCACCATCAGGGTCGGGCCTGCCGTTTTCCTTTGCCTATCTTTCCGGTTGAATTATTTACAAGATTATATCATTATTGTAACGACGTGAATTTTCAAAACAATTTTTCATTTTTAAAACATACTTTCATTCATACGATAATCATAAAAACATAATGTGTCCACTGTAACATAACAAAACATGTCCCAAGATCTCATATACATAAATCCTCTCAGTGTGTACGGATCATGCCGGTGCCTTCCTGCGATCCTCGCTAGTACCTGAAACACATATCACAACATCTGTAAGCATAAATGCTTAGTGAGTTCCCCAAAATACCACATACCACACATACGCCTTTCCAGGCCATAACTCTATAGGATCTTCCGATCCATGTGTATCAGGGGACTTCCGTCCCAAATCCCGGTAGACCTTCCGGTCCTACCCGTATCGACCTTCCGGTCCGTGCCCTCTTGACCTTCCGGTCCATATCATCTTGACCTTCTGTTCCATACCATATCATAACATACATAGCACATACATATCACATATTCGCATATAGCACATACATCTCATAGCATACAAGACCTTCCGGTCACACATAGGTACCCTTCCAGGTACAGTATAGTGAGAAGACTCACCTCGTATGATGTCTAGTAACTCACGTGCTCGATATCCCTGAATCTCGAAATAACAACCTAGCCCCGCCTAATCACATAAAGTAATTATTTCAAATCATTAACGGCTCTCAAGGCTAGACTAAATCCTTTTCTACAATCCCACAGAAGGGTAAAAGACCATTTTACCCCTCCCTGACTCAAAAGTCCACATGTTGACCAAAACCCTAAAAGTCAACGAAAGTCAACAGCAAGCAGTACGCGGGGCGTACCAGCTCTCGTACGCGGGGCATACTCCAGCGATCCAGAATCGGGGAACGCGACCCCCTACGCGGCGCGTACTGGGATTACGCCCAGCGTAAATCCCAGTTTTCTTCTTTCTTCATTTTTGGTCTTAAACGGTTAAGACATAAGCTCATATTTCAGATCTGGCCATTCTAATACCTCTTAATCCATAAAGTCGAAACCTTTAAGCCTTTGCATGGCTGTAAAGGTCACCAATCCCTCCAAACACCTTTCCTCTTTTCTCATTAAGCCCTAATCTCATGCATGACTTAATCTCAACGTCCAAGATTTGATTTTTATGAACATACAACTCATAATACTCTGAAATATGGCAGATCTAGGCCAATGGAGACTATTTGCTCATAAAGTCTCCACCTTGGGACCAAAAACCCTAAAAGTTGGTCCATGAAACATAAATAAAAAATAACAAGGAAAGCTTTGAGCTTTATACCTCTAAGTGAAGCTCCTCCCTCTGTAGAACTCAGATCCAAGCTTGCACTCCAACTTCTAGCCTCCACAAGAACCTCCTCTTCTTCTTTACTAACACACAAAGACACTTTCTAGCTCAAAACACTCACACACAAGCTTTAGGACGAAGGAAATGCTCTCTTAGGGTTTCTCTCTGTGAAATGGTGGCTGAGGATGAGGCCATAACATTCCTTATATAGTGCACAAGTCACAAAATTAGGGTTTGCATCTGGGCCGGTTACGCCCGGCGTAACCCTGGGTACGCCCAGCGTACCCGGGCGAGTCCGCGTCCAAATTAAGCGCACGAGTACGCACAGCGTACTCCTCAGTACGCCCAGCATACTCACAAGCCTAACATTTTTACTTTAAGGGACTTAACTTGACAACTTGGAAAAAGGAGAAGGATTAAATTGTTGTACCTGAATTTCGGGATGTTACAATTATTATAGTAATAATATAGTTTGTATAACTATATCTTTGACATTGCTTATTTGCTAAAAGATGAATAAACCAATAACCAAAGATCCATCAACAGTTTCCTACTTTTATTTTTTCTTGTAAAAAATGAAAATTTTACTAAGAACATTACTACTAATTCATGAACCCTACTTATGCCTACACTGTAAAAATAGGGTGAAAGTAATTTGTTTCATAATTAGAAGGATTAACAAGATCATATATATACTAGCAAAGAAGGATTAACATCAACTATATTATAAACAACATCGGAATTTGAATTAGAAAAACATGCAATTGAAGAATTTTGCATAACTTGAGCAGATGAGGAAATATAATCGTAGTTGTCAATTTGAAGTTGCCTTTCTTCCATAATCCATTATGCCTCTAATATAATGTGTAAATCAAACCAATAGACACGCAAGAAAATCGACAAATAATATTAAGAATTATATGTTGATTAGTTGTGAATAATAGATCAAATTATTATTAATATGATTATCAAGTTTCTTCCAGAAACCAGATTAACCCTTCTCGATTAGATCTAATTATAAGAAAGGTAGAAGGAGAGTATCCTGTTATTAGACGAAATTAAAACAAGACAATAATGTAAAACCGACCTGTTGACGGTTGATCTTGAACGTGGAATAACGGCATGGATTGGGCTCTTGTACTTAAAGGTTTTTACTTCGCTTCTATTGGCTATAAGCAACAGAGTAAAACCCCATGATTTAATGCAGATCTATCGATTTTCCAACAACACTGGAAAACGATAAACGCAAAGTGAATACTCGGAAACTGGAAGAAAATAATGCGTTGTGCAATGTGCACCTAAATTGTGCACTCCCAGCTCCCATTCCTTTGATCAACTAAAACCTTTGAAGGCCTATCGAGGGAATAAGCTTATAAACTCACAAAGTTTTCTTGCTCCCACCAATGTGGGATACAAATGAAATTATCAACTTGCAATTCCTTTATATAGGGTTGTAAACGAACTGAACGTTCAACGAACTGTTCGTGAACCGTTCGGCGGGAAGTTCATTTATGTTCGTTTATTTAATAAATGAACGAACATGAACACAAATTCTCGTTCGTTTAGTTAAATGAACGAACATGAACAATGGTCTCGTTCGTTCAATTATGTTCGTGAACGTTCGTTTATGTTGTTCGTTTACGTTTGTTTATGTTCGTTCATATAAGTTCCTTTTATCTTCATATATGTTTAAGTGTTTATTACATTATTACATTATATGTTCATTTATGTTCATATATGTTTGTTTATCTTTGTTCGTTTATGTTTGTTTAACATGTTCACGAACATAAACGAACGGACATGAACAATGTAATTTGTTAAACGAACGAACATGAACAAGAAAACTCGTTTGTTTAACCGTTCGTCGCCGTTCATTTGTTCGATTAACTTAAACGAACGAACATGAACAAGCCCCGTTCGTGTTCGTTCGGTTCGTTTACAGCCCTACCTTTATATATATAAAGTTCTAACACATACTGTTCACATCACTCGCCTATAAAATAGAATATATATATATATATATATATATATATATATATATATATATATATATATAAACAATGGAAAAAATCATGCCACTCATAAGTAGAAACTCAAAAGTTGATGGAAAAAACAGAAAAGAAACAAGGTCTAATACAGAGACGAATGAAACACAAAAACCAATCATATAACTTTTCAAACGCGATCTTTTTTTTTTTTTTGCTGAAAAACACAATACCTTGCTAAACTGAATTCAGTTTCGATAAAGGGGGTTGATTATAATGGTTCATGTTTCCATAATTTGTCCAAAAAACTGCTCATTCCGGGAAAAATATGTGAGCTGGGATTTTGTTATAAGAAATGTTGTTATAAATTCCCAAAAAACCGCTCTTCTTTAGGAATTGCCACTGCACTACTTCTGATGGAGCTCTTATGGACACATAAATTGGATCTGAAAAGTACCATGCCTATCTACATATATAATTTCTTGTGTTCTTGACCAAAAAAACCAAGATTATTTATTTAAATCTAAAGCCTGAACATATTTAATAGACCTGTACACTTTTACATACTTATTATGCTTCCGAAAAATGAATAAAAACCTCAAACATTTGATTGTATCCAGTTTTTAATGTCAGAATATATGGTGATAAGAGTCGATCCCATGTAGAGTTGCATCTTGCATGGTATGCTAAAACCCACAAACGTTTTATTGATATTAAATACACCATCAGAAATGACAGCTGGCATACACGAAATTAAGTCATGTGAGTGGTGTACATCAGTACATAGACCATAGTATTATAAGTAGCTTTACAGAGCATATGTTCATCTACACGTCCAGGAACAGACACATCGAGGAATCCCGTTAATGGTTTCACATTTGCCGCCAGTAGCAGGTGGTGGTCCATCTCGGCAGTCCTCATCACACTTCTTTTCAGACAAACAAGAATATTTTTGTGTTTGGCGATGTACATGTCTTTGCTTCTGTGGAAGTCATAAAAGTCTCATCTGCAACAAAACAATCCATCACCAGTCACGTTACGTATGTATACGCATTCATGATAATTGTATTGTATATAATGAATAAAAAGCCCTCACCCAGATAACAAACATGTACAGGTGATTAATATTGTTTTAATAATATAATATCCACTTTGAAAATCCAAAAGCATCATTAATCATGTACTTTCAGTATTTATTATTAAAACAAAACTTAAAGAAACGACATGAATGAGAAAAATATTCATATATGAATATGAAACTAAAAAATATAAAAGCAATAACATTACATAAGCAAAGAGGGCAAAATAAGAATAAAATAAAATGCCTGTAACAAAGAGGGCAAGGAGCAGCATTAACACAAATAAACTTTTTTCCATTTTGATATCTTATCACAAGAAACAATTTATATATATGTAAAGAACCACACCCTTACCTCCTTATATAGGAGACTTATTGCGTTCCCTATTGTTACGTATAGATAAACACCACCTATGGATAATTAATTATTGGCAATGTAGGCACGTTTTCAAATTACTTGTTTAAAATATTCAATTGATAGACATGTAATCCACAAATTAAAAATTCCATTCAAATGTACATCATAACCTATATTCAAAGTTCAAACAATTATAAATTTTCTGAAATTTAACAAAATCACATAAAACACTTCACAATTTAAAATCATAATTAACTATTTACAAACATGTATTACATTATCACAAATCAAATTCAAAAACATAATTTTTATATTTATATAAAGATATAAAGTATTACATAATGTAAAGTAATAAAAATTAGGGGCTTTTAAAATTACCAAACAAAAGTTAGGTTAAAACCTAATCGCATTTGACAAATAACCAATTAATTACAATTACTTAATCAAATATACTACATATCACAAAAAATGCAGAGTAATATAGCGATTTCAAAATTATCAAACAAGAATTAGGTTAAAGTTTAAACGTACCTCATTTAAGGGGTTAGATGTTGAAAGAGAGGTGGACTGCAGTAGAGAGAGATAACGAACAAAAAAATCTTAAATAATATTAAAAATAACATTTAATTAAAAAATCACACTACAAATAAAACAAATACACGATAATTATAAAACACGATAATTAAAAAAACACTTAAAGAATGCAAGATGGACACCAACTTTACGGATTTGGGAATGTTAGTATGATCATAGAATCTTTGAATCACAAGGTGTTTGTTCATATTGAAGATTTTCAATAGGTGGTCTCGTGTAACACTTGAGCAATTGGTAAAGCTAGAGAACATTTATGTTTTGAGAAGACGTTGAGTTTTAAAGATTTTGGATTTTGGAGTCGATTCATAATGTATGTGCAACAATTTGTTGTTTAGTCGTGTTAACATGTGACTTGATATTTTGGTAAGTCGACCCAAAACGAAGTGAAGAAAACCTAAATGGCCATTTGGAAGATTTTCGAATTTACTTGTATATGGGCCCGACCCTATATAATTGCCAGGGTTAATGGTTATAAGTATTTGTAGTTAGGGATTCAAATGTAATCACTCTTGACACAGTTTGGTAATTGAAAAGTTATATGGTTTATGTCCATAGATGTAGGCCACATCGACTGAACTACGTTAATTCCTTGTATCACTTTATTTTTGTTTTCCCAAAGTGTTAAAGGGGCTGTATATTTTGTAAAAATCAATCAAAAGAGGAAACTAAATTGGTATATTTCTTAGCCATATATTTTTATATGTAAAACATGGAAAACATACTTGTGTGTAACTTTTTAAAGGGTTAAACTCACATATTAACAACTTACATTAGGCCAATTCCTATTACTGTTTAATGCAACATACTTTTTTATAGCCTCGTTGATGTAACCAAATGGGTGTAAAAAACATTCTCCAACCAATATATAATATTTGTTGTAAAACTTTTTTTTTTTGTCTTTTTCTAATTACCTCTATGTCTCAAATCAGATTTGAACTCCTAACATCTCAATTGAAAGGGCCATTCTTTTCGCTAGGCCAAATGCGCTATTTAGGCTCCGTTTGATAGTAATCCGGTCCGATAGCAATTTTAGTTGACTCAATCTGGTCAGCCCGTTTGCTAAAGCCCTAAAATGACTGACGGTTCCAACTCCTTACTCGGTCCAACTCAAAAATTTGTCTAGCTCAAAAGAAAGACATACATGCCCCTTTGTGCCCTCCGTGACCTAAAAGAAAAACACGCACCGGTGCGTTTGGTTCGCTGGAATAGAATGGAATTCGGGAGAAAATGAAACCAATTCCACCACATTCCAGTGTTTAGTTCAACTTTGTACGATGGAATCGGTATCCTAGATGCAAAAACTTTCCATCAAATAAGGGAAAACACTTTCCTTCAAGAAGATAATAAAATTAATTCGCTATAACGAAGGAAAGCGACATTTTACCTTATTAACCATGTTTTATTTCACAATATAACATCTACCACCATCACCCACTACCACCGCCACCACCACCACCACCCACCCCCACCGCCATCGACACCACTATCACCACCACCCACCCACCACCACCTTCACCATTGCCATCACCACCCACCACCACCAACAACTGCCACCACCACCAACGCCGCCACCAACACCTTTCACCTTTCACCTTTCACCGCCACCACCACCACCACCACATGCTGCTGCCACCACCACCTACCTACCGTTATCACCACCACCGTTACTATAACACCCTGATTTCCGAAGACCTAAAAAGGAAAGTAAACCTCAAGATAAGGGAGTGACTCGTCGAGTAGATGGGTGGCTCGACGAGTAGGAGCGCGATTTTGGTCGCGGGTTAAGTGACCTACTCGACGAGTCAGAGGACTGACTCGGCGAGTTGGCCAGGTTTTGGGAAAAACTCTAAATCGGGAGTTGGTGCCCTATTTAAGCATCTTATTCTCATTCTATCAGCCTCATTTGTAGCCTCCATTGTCCAGAACCTGTCCCACGAAACCCTAGTGTTCTCTTTTAGTGTGAGAGCCTTTATTGAAGGATTTAGAGTGTTCTTGAAGTCTAGAAGAAGAAGAAGGAGGTTGGAGGTCCAAGGAGAAAGGAGAAGGTTGTAGATCCAGGAAGTTTGCTTCATCTTCTTCATTTTCTGGTAATCAAGTTCTCACCTTGACTTCTAGTTTGATAGATCTCTTCTTGTCCCTATTTACGAAGCTTATGGACCAAGAATGATTTCTTGAGGGATTTGGGCGTCCCCAAGATAGATCCTTTTAGATCTGGGAATATTCAGAGTAGTAAAGGCATCAAGGTGGAAGCTTTATGCCAATAGAACTCCCCATGCAAAGTTTAAGTGGTTATTATGTCCTTTTGAGCAAAAAGGGCCATGCAAGGGTGAAAAGGTAGCAGCTTTGTGTGATATCCCGAACCTAGGAGGCCAGATCTGGGTCTTGGATGCCTTGAGCTTGTCTAAAATCGTCTGAATAATGTTGGACATAGAGAGACTCGGCGAGTCAGTTGTGGCACTCGGCGAGTCAGGCCAGTTCTTGCCCCAAAACCCTTCTGTTAAGGGTATGAGTTGCGATTGGAAAGGGACTCAGCCAGTCTGAGTCCATAATGGTTATGAAGTTCATCGTACTCGACGAGTTCAAGGAAGAACTCGACGAGTCTAAGACAATCTCCTTAGTTTATGAAGATGGACTCGACGAGTTGTTCATACAACTCGGCGAGTCACTGACTAGACACATTCATATGTGGATGAGGAACTCGACGAGTTCAAGGATGAACTCGGCGAGTCGGATGAAGTTGGTCCCGATTGTGTGGTTGAAGGATAACCCGTCGAGTTCTTGCTAGGCTCGACGGGTAGAGCCGAGGTTGTTTTGGGATTGGAGGAGTATGGACTCGACGAGTTGGTAGACCAACTCGGCGAGTCAGGTCAACTGGATGTTGACTTTGACCATTGACTTTGACCAAGTTTGACCAGGGTTGACTTTTAGATTATTATGGTCTAAATGTTGTTTTGGGTATTGATAGTTCGGGAAGCCGAAGGGTCAGCAGTTCAGAAGTGTCGGTTAGCAGTCAGAAGGGTTCAGTGAATCTTCTGCAGTGTGAGGTGAGTCTCCTCACTGTTTGTATGGGTCTACGGCCACAATGCCGGCCTATTTAGTTTAAGTATGGTAGGAAGACCCGGGGGTTAGCCCGAGGCATTATGCATGAAAGACCAGGAGGAGGATCCTGGCACACAGTATGTTATTATGTATGGTAGGAAGACCCGGGGGTTAGCCCTAGGCAATATGTATGAAAGACCAGGGGTTGGCTCCTGGCACACTGTATGCTGTTATGTATGAAAGACCAGGAGATGGCTCCTGACACACCTTATGCTGAGTAGCCTAATAGAGTAGTATGTATAATTATCTTTGTGATGCTTGCATGGAACACCAGGGGGTAGCCCTTGGCACTTGTCTGTAAGACCCAGGGAGTGGCCCCAGGCTGACAAGGAAGACCACGTGCAGCCCGTGGCATAACAGCAAGACTATGTTTGGCACATAGCACCTTACTTGATTATGGATATGTTTATTATGTATGGCTCATGGTTACGTATGGCATGTATGGACCAATTGATATGTATGATATGTGGTATCTGGGGAACTCACTAAGCTTCGTGCTTACGGTTTTCAGTTATTTGTTTCCGGTATTAATGTTTTTTCCAAGGAAGGCGGGGCGATCGCAGCGCATCACACCATGTTTTCCGCACTAGATGATCTTTGGGATTTAAAACTCTGATAAATGTCTTATGGAAAATGTTATTAAATGATTGAGCAAAATTTATTTAGCGGTTTTTAATTAATCAAAACGAAATTTTTGGTCTTGAATTTTGGGATGTTACAAGTTGGTATCAGAGCCTTGGTTTGAGGGATTCGGGCACACTCTCGGGTGTGTCTGGACTCAAACTGAGGGCTTGATATGAAAATTTTCAAAAGGAACTTGAAAAGTATTTGAAAAGGGAAAAGAACTTTGAAAAGAACAAGGTGTGTGATGCGTGCAATCGACCGAGCTCAAGTAAGTGTTTCCCAAAATACCAATACATGTTTGTTATGTGACCTAGCCCCTTTAAATCACTAGAAAATCGCCTTATGAAATTCAAATTTGAATTCTAATTATCCTAATTTCGGCACCTTATCTGTAGAATATCACGTTCTTCCCCACCGGAAAAACATAAAATTGGGTTCTTTCATCTGGAAACCTAACCACAAAATCTGACCCCCCTCATACTTTATATGCCTCTTATACTATCTTGTAATCTCCTAGCCAAACCTGTTTCCTGGAAACCTAACAACAAAATACTATAGCCACCACCAACCACCACTCTTGCGCTGCTGCTAAATCAGCTGCCTTCATCCACCCATCGTCAGGTAAACCCGCCACTTTCACTCTCCCTTTATTTCACAAAATACTATAGCTTACCTATCGTCTAATAGAATCGAGGAAGGTCACGTAGCATATTCTATCGATTTATTATTCGGTTAACATAAATTTTCAATTTTTTTTATTCTAGATTTATTTGGATTTATGTCCACATTTTAATTTTTCTGCTTACGTTTAGAGCCTGTGATTGATGGCTAATTTGACCACTATAACACGAAGGAATGCTCTTTGATTGTAAATACACATCGAACTACTTTAAAACATGTTTATGTTTCCTTCTTGCAGATTTACCAGGTAAGAAAGCTAATTTATTCTCCAAAATTGTTTTCGATTTTATTGATTCTATATGTTTTTGGATGTACCGATTCAATTTTTTTTCTCCAAGCAGATTTTCCAACATTAACCCTTCTCAGAAAGTAAATACAATACAAATATATGCTAATAGTTAAAGCATTTGATAGTTATTATATTTTTACAAAATTACTAGAATGGTTAGTTTAAGAGATATTTATTTGGTTATAAATTTAGTGAATCATGTGCAAGGATACTCTGCACAAACCAGTTGATAACAAGATGAAATCATCCAATAACCCTGTTCATGTTGGTTTGGAAACAAATAAGGTATAAGAATTTAAAGGCCTCTCAACAATCCTTATTCGTATTGAGGAAGTTTGGATTTCTTTTTTCAAAGTTAGTGTTTTCAAGTTGTTTTGTTGATTTTATTTTCTAATATGGGTGTGTGTTGGAATGTATATGATTACCCTTTTTTTGGTTCTTAGGTGTTCTTGTAAATTACCTTTTAGTTCTTTTGTCATATACACACAATACACATATCATTGATTTTGGCCCATGATTGCATTGCAAAATTTTAGTTTATGAGTTCATGTCTAATGGCATTCTCAAGAGCACTTATCAAGTAGGCATGTCTCAGTAAATATCTTATTTATTTTGTTATAAATATGGTATTTCTTTTTTGCTTTTTTGTTTGTTTTTGTTGATGTTTGTCAGGAAGATTCAAGCTAATTAAGACTCGTCCAAAATCATCATTCTCGATCATTGTTTATGGTACAAATATTTTCCTATATATTATTTATAAGTATGTATATGTATTCAATCTTGAAAATGCTTTTTTATTGTAAACAAATAAAAAATAATAGTTGATAAACAACAAAAGACGTCCATAATACCACATACACTTTGTTTATGTTTATGTTTAAAGAGGATTGTGTTTTTGGTAAAATGATGACCAGTAAACAATGATCTAAAAGAATCTTGAATATATTTCTCCTTTTATTTTCCTATGTGCATTTTCATATTAGTTGTGCTAGAACAATTATTTTAAACGTCAGTCAATAATTTATCGTAAAAAATGTTTGGTTTATGGACATGTTCAATGTTAAAACCTTCATAAGCTCAACCATGAATTTTGAAGTACTATAGGACTAATGAACAACGTTCGTCTAACCATATTTAGTCATACGACTGTTGAATCCTAATGATTTTCATTGATCTTTGAATTTTTAACCATTTGTGTGTGAACAGATGATGTTAATTAGACTTAATCAGATTATTTCAGATTTTAATGTTAACCGGGTTTTATCGGGTTATTGTCACCGGCTCAACCTATTTTTTTTTTTATAAATCCGATCGGGTCATTCCGAATGGTAAGTAGGCAAAGAACCACTTCTACTTGGCCCCGTCTCTTCACATGGTCCAATCGGTTCGACCGACCATGACGATTTGGATTTTAAAATACCAATAATTATAAATCATTTTTTATAATATGACGTAAATATTTTCAATTTAACAATATAAAGTTACAAATATTCCCTCCCATTGTATATAATCAACGAAAATGCAATTCACTCTATATAAAGTCATCCTTATAGATGCCGAATCAAATTCCATAAAACCATTTTTTAGGTTTAATCATTGAAAAAAGTTTTTATTTATTTATTTATTTATTTTTTTTGTTTTCCGTCTGAAGATGACATGTTTTCATTCAAGCTTCAAGCCGGAGAGAAAACAATCTCCAATTCGATTACGTTTCGAGATGACAATCAATAAAGTTATAGGGACAAACAATTCCAAATGCAAGTACTAATCTTTTTAGAATCGGTTTTCTCACATGACAAACTTTATGTGACATTATCCTAAAAGATATCACGTACCAATACAAAAGTATTAGTGAACGGTGATTAACAATTCAACTATAATGAAGTCTATAAATCAAATGTGATATATATAAAGAAGTCTTGCATGATCAATAATGTACAATCAATCATGTGTTCATGTACATATCTAAAGAATCTCATTTTTTCATTTTTAATAATTATTATTTGAGTAAATTACACGAATCGTCCCTCGTGCAGGTGCCAAAAGGCACGTTCGGTCCCTATTTTCAAAAGTTAACTCGGACCGTCCCTCATTTGGTTAAAAATTGCACGTTTCATCCCTCATTAATTTAACTTTGCACGTTTCATCCTTTATCATATATAAAATGACTATAATGCCCTTATTATTTTATTTTTAGTTTATTTTTAAACTATTTTGTATTTACTGAAAAAGAAAAAAAATAATTTCCAAACCCACCCCACCCACCCATTCTCTTCCTCTCCTGATATGCTCTTCTCTTCTCTACTCCGATCATCTTCTCCGACTACCCCCGATTTGCACCCTTCCACCTCCATTTCCTGAAATCGAAAATAAAAAAAAACTGAAACGTGTAACCCAAATGATTATAGAAACTGAAAACCATTTCAGAAATCTCAAAATTGTTTCAAAAATGAAACTCAAAATGAAAATCAATTCGAAATCAAAATAGTTCAAGAAATCAAAAATGGTGGTGGGTCGTCTTGAAAACCTGCAAAATCGAAGGTTTTTGAAAATGGTTCCAAAAACGCCCCTACAAAATCTAAAATCACTCATATCTCTCCATCTCTCTTGTCGCTCTCTTGGTATTGC
The DNA here is from genome assembly GCF_052849685.1 of Lactuca virosa. NCBI lineage: Eukaryota > Viridiplantae > Streptophyta > Magnoliopsida > Asterales > Asteraceae > Lactuca > Lactuca virosa. The sequence goes on from NC_136434.1 coordinate 89,639,948, forward strand.
ATTAACACAATTTTGATTTCCAAATCAGACCTTTTTCAAAACCTGCAATATAGTTTGATGATGGACATAGAGAAGATGGAGATGGAGTAAGCACTGACAATACCTAAACCCATTCGATTTCCCATTGATGTACAATCCCCACCCCTCCTGTCAATTTCTTGGAATCAATTTCATCATCTAGCAATTTAAGATATGGTGTTGCAGGTGTGATGGATGTTGATGTTGGGTTCGGTGTTGATGGATCCTTAGGTTCACCAGCAATTGGCGGCGATCCTTGAAGCAGGAGTATGGGAGGTGGACAGTTGGTATTAGTTTAGGAACAAGAAGCAAAGAAGAGAGGTTGAGAGAGAATAGCGGGTAGGTGGCAGATTCTGATGATCCCACTAGATCTCTTTTTTGGCGATCGGAAAATAGAGTAAGAGAAAAAGGAGTTATGCTTGGCTTGAGATGGGAGCAGGAGTTGTTGGTTGTCAGAAGTAGGTGAGAAAGAGGGAAAGAAAACTGGGAAAATGGAAGGGGGAGGGGTGGGTAGAAATAGTTTTTTTTTCTTTTTCTTTTTAATCTAAAAGTGATAAACAAATAAAAAAATAAAAAAGAAATTATTAATGACAAAATAGTCTTTTTATGTCCGGAGGATGGATTTTGCAAGTTTTAAACAAACAAGGGACAGTCCGAGTTAATTTTTGAAAATAGGGACCGAACGTGTATTATGACACCTGCACAAGGGACGATCAGTGTAATTTACTCTTATTATTTCATTTTTCCTGGCATGACTTTTATTGATAATTGTGTAGATGTAGTAAACTATTTGCGTAAAAGAACTAATCGGCTCTAAAAACTAATTTTTGAAAGAACAATTTGCACCCGTCGCTTGGTGCGGGTAAACTGCTAGTATATATATATATATATATATATATATATATATATATATATATATATATATATATATATATATATATATATATATATATATATATATATATATATATATATATATATATATATATATATATATATATATATATAGAGGGTAAAGTGAATATACCCTTTGGGTATATAAGATTACAAACCCAAAGTGAATATCCGACGTCGTTTGAAGTTAACGAAGATTTACTTTCTTCCTCATACGTTATCGCATATCAACTGAGAGAACTCAGAAGACAAAATCGATCATGATATAGCTCTCGTCCACTCCTATTACGAAGATGGGTGTTTGCTGTGACTCATTCGATTGTTGTAAGTCCTTCGATTCTTCCCAACAGTTGGATTTGCCCCAAAACTGGCACACATGGCTTACACCCTAAGGACCTAGGGAGGGAACGACTTCCATTTGTCAGCAAGAAATCAAACGACTTCCTTTTCTCAAGACCCCCAACGGTTAGTCGATTTCTTCTCCCAATCTTTTAATTTTTTTTGATTTAATCTAAAGCTCGAATTCAGAAAACTAGAACCCGAAGTTATTTGATTTCTGGAAGTTTGATCTTTGAATAATCGAGACTTATTCACTTTGACTCAAAATTGATTTATGATTTAGTGTGAGTGTGAAATCGATTTTTGATGTTAAGTTGTGATTGGTGAATCTCACATGGTTTTTCATTTGCAACTATATTAAAAGAAGCACTAGGTGTTCGACAAAATGTCATCTCCTATCATAACATTATTTTTTCATTTTTTATATGAATAAAATTGTATGTTTTCCTCTATATTCGAAAGCTAATCTATACCCTTTTCTTCTATGGCAGTGATGTTGGATTTAAAGTGAACGCACATGAACTTTTTTGACGGACTGTTATCGTTGCAGGGGATATCCCACCAGCTACATCTAAAGATGTTGATATTGTTGTGAAAGCAAACTCATAGAGCTCTTAAACGCAATGGAGGAAAAGACTGGGCAACAGCTTTCTGGAGCACATTGTGCCAAGTATCTGCATGTCATTGCTACAAAGGTGCGTGTTTAGTTTTATTGAAATTTTACGGGTTTTCTAGTTAATAAATTAGTTTTTAGTGGTTTATTTTCTTTGTTTTGGAGATTTATCAAAGTTCATAAGCTTTTCATGTGCAGATAACTGAGAAGAAATCTGAATTAGCAAAACTTGAAGCCATTGATAATGGAAAACCTTATGATGAAGCAGCATGGGATATAGTATCTTCATTGTATATAATCATATTGACCTTTCCATGAATTCCCACTATCAGTCCCACTAGAAGTTTTGATTAGGGACCGACATGTTACCCAAATCTCTAATGCAAGTGGTGAAAAACAAAGCACAAATGTACAAAACACCATTGTATATTGATAGAGGTTTTATTGTTTTAATGAATTTTGCGTGTAAAACTAACTTTCCAGATTTTTTAATGAAATGTCAATCATTAAATTTCCAAATTTCCTAGTTGGTTGTATGATGTGTTTGTTAAATTACATTGTGAATAATGATGGGGCTTTTTCCCAATGATAACATCTTACTTTCATTTTAAACACATAACATCATTAACTTTCTTTTTTAACCAATAACAGCAGTATACTTTTTTTTTTTTTTTTCACATAATAGCATAATAAATAGCCTCATATTTTCCTTATTCCACAAAATAGCCTCAAAATTTCATTTTTTTTCCACTTTTCCCATTATAGGGTATCTTCTTTTAACTCAAACTAGTCAACTTAGGTAGCTGTCAAGAATCAATTCTACAATCTTATAGTATTAAAACATACCTAATCAAAATACGAAATTGCATTGCCTTTTTAAGTTACATAACTATTGACCAAATTAAAAGGTCAACGCAAGAGAAAGAAAAACAAATACCAAAACAAGAACATGGAAGCTATTCAAATCACAATCAAACTACCAGTAATTTATTTACTAAACACATGAGCAGAAACCCTTAGCTACAAAGAACTAGTCAAGACACACTTCAATCTCACTGGTACATCTTGCATACATCACATTAACTTCCATGATCACTGGTACATCTTTAACACAGAAGTGTGATGGCTTTTTCCCTTGTTAGACGATTTTGCTCATGTTGGGTCGCCAAAAGACAATTGCAATGTTGGTTCGACACTTTGTTTTGAGGCAAAGTTGTGTATCCTGTTTTTTGGATGGATGAACAATGAGCAAAGGAAACACTGATTCCCAAGACGAATGGAAATTTTTTTTAGCGACACTTGACATTATTGCCCCTCTAATTTACATACACAACATTGTTATTGGCTGTATGTACACAGGAGCAAAATATTATCCATGAGAACCTGCTGCACATGTAGCAACAAGTAAGAAAAACCTTTAAATTCCATGTTTCTTTTATAAGCATTATAAATATTCTAATTCTTATATATATCAAGAACCATTAGCCGGTTTCTTGAGAAACAAAAGGATAAAATCACATAAGTGGTCTTTTGTACAACTACAACAAATGATACAAATATATATACAACTATACAAGATTACCTAGTTAACAAATCAAAAAAAAAAAGAACAGCTGGTGGCATTATGTCGAACAGCTGGTGGGTGGAAGTTAAACTTTCACAATTCCTCTATATCGAAACATCAACAACCATTGCCAACTCCCTGTGATGTGATGGATGTTGAAAATTCGTAATGTAAATTGATGTTGCAGTTGGAATTACATGAGAAAATTGCCCCTAGAACTCTCACAAAACGAACAGACTCCATACTTCAAAGAACAAAAAGGAACAAAATGTATTACCTTAAATCACAATCTTTTTCAAATCAAGAAGCATCGATAAGACAAGGACCCTAGGACCCAGTTCCAATTTTGTGATGGTGATTTCCGGTGAAGAGTGACAAGTGAGGAGGAAAGAATGAGTCGGCGACAGAGAAAGAATGAGATTGCGATAAAGAAAGAAAGAATCAACGAAAGAGAAAGAATGAGATTTCTGTGAACTCTATGAATTGAATTCTAATTTCTATGAAATCGATTTGGTGAAGATGCGGATTTCCCGTGAAGAGTGAGAAGGGAAGAGGAAAAACGGGTGGGTGGTGGTGGCGGATGGGAACGTCGGTCGGACAAGGGGTGAGAAATGTTACAGAAAAATAAGAAGAAATCGATGTAATTAAAGAAAAGGAAAGGGGTACACAAAACTACTTAGTTTTGAGGATCGGGTATACAAGGTTAGCTACCTTACCTTAGGTATATTCACTTTACCTATATATATATATATATATATATATATATATATATATATATATATATATAACAAAGTAGAATTAAGCAAAACAAACAAAAAAGGACAATTTTGTCATTTTACATAGATTTCAATTGCATTTCCTATCAACCAAAAGAAAATCTGGAATTAATTCCAATTCCATTTCCTGCAAACCAAACAGTATATGGAACTGGATTCAAATTCCTGACAAATTCTTTTTCCAATTCCAATTTCTTTAGAAACATTCTGCGAGCCAAACATCACATCAGCAACGTTGCCTCTTCCTTCCGTCATTCTTCTATACATAAGCCTTAAATTAGTATTTCCCTCCGGCAAGTTTGACGATGCCTTCTCAACCTCTGTTATCGCCAGCGACATCCTCCACAACAGGTTAGTACTTGCTTCGTCTTTTTTTCCTCTGAAATCAAAATCAGTTGAAAAACTGATGTTTGTGCTGATATATGTATATGTTTTATGGATGATATTAGATTATATGTTTATGAAATTAGCATTTATGTGTATGAAATCAGATTATATATTTATAAAATCAAAATTTATGTGTATGAAATTAGAATTTGTATGTGCATGAATCATAATTTATATGATGTATGAAATCAGATTATTTGTTTATGAAATCAGAATTTATGTGTATGAAATCCGAATTTGTATGTGTATGAAATCCCAATCTGTATGATGTATGACATCACATTGTATGATCTTGGTATGAAATTGGAATTTGTTGAAATGTTGGTATGAAATCAGAAATTGTTGCAAGCTTGTATGATCTTTGTATAAAATCAGAACTTGTTGAAATGTTGGTATGAAATCAGAATTTGTTGAAATGTTGTATGATCTTGGTATGAAAACAAAACCTCTCAATTTTGATTTGTGGATGTGTTTTGTTAGTGCAGAGGGTTTCTTCCATGCTATAATGACATTTCCACAAAATTATAGTGGGCTAATAGGTTATGGTGATGCAAGAGAAGGGAGGAAAAGACTATTAAAGATAGAATTATGATGCAAGTATGAGATATGAAGTTAAAATGGAATTATGATGCAAAAAAGGCTATTAAAGGCTCTTAAAGATGGAATTATGGAGCAAATTGTATGACGGATTTGTTGTATAGTTTATTGCAAAGAAATTGGTAAAAAAAAGCTATTAAAGATGCAATGTATTTTTTTTTTCTTTTTCATACATTCACTACATAGCAATGTACATTAGTATTTTAGCTAGTTTCTTTTGGAAACCTACACTAAATGGCAATGTAGGTTATTACTGTCACAATTTGAATATCACAATAGAAACTAAAATGTTACTAAAGAATGGATATTTTTTATTTGACAAAAAATAAAACAAAATAAAAAATAAAATAAAATAAAAGGGTAAAATAGTCATTTTTAACAGCCATCACAACCAATCAAAAGCAAAATCAAACAACATGGTTTCAATAGATGTAGATTCAGTCAGAAGACTTTGACTCAGTCAGATCTTACATGTAGTCCACTGTTTATTACACCAAAAGGTAACAAGTTTCGTTCAACCACTTTGACTAATGATTTTATTTTAAACCCTTGTCCTATTTTGATATTTATATACTAACTGTTAAATTTTTTAATGTAGCAATAAAAAATGAACTTATACAAAACATATTATTACAAGAGAACTCATTGAAATCTTTACATGTGTCCAATATTTAACAGTACAAAACATATTAATACAAGAAATCTCATTGAGATCCTTAAATATGTCCACTTATGAAAGCAACTCTAATTTTTTTAATACCTCATTAATATTTGTTATCATCATGATTTACGACTAACTATTTTATAATGGTTAAAGAGAAAATGGTAAAAAGGACGACTATATAATTTGTCATTTCTGTGAAAAAAATGATCCCTTTTTCTTTTAATAAAGCCGACCCTCATTTTTATTTCTAATATTGTTAAAAATGTCCGCTTCAAGGTTACCAACCAAGAGTGGTGGACCTACTGGCTATGAGGTATGGAGAGGAGGAGTTATGCAAGGTCGCTGATGACATAGACTAGACCTGACAAACGTGTCGTGTCGTGTCGTGTCGTGTCAATACATTAAACAGGTTGAAAGGGTTTGACCCTAACCCGACCCGTTTAATTATCGTGTCGTGCCGTGTCAACCCGTTTATTTTCGTGTCAGGTTTCGGGTTAAGGTTTAGACCTTGTAAATATGTTGTGTCATGTCGGGTTGAAATATTTTAAAGGTTGGAAAGTAGGAGTTGTGAAGGCAAAAAGGAAAAAGTGAAACACTGGAGTTATGAGATGGAATGACAAAATTTATAGTAAGTTTAGAAAAAAAATGAAAAGAGTTAAAGTTGGGGAGCAAAAGAGATAGTTGGTGAGGATGACTAAAATTAAGTAACTTTGAAAATTTGAATATCACTTCTAATTATTGAGTTTGACCCACTTCAAGTCTATAACATATAATATATTTATAAAAATATGAAATTTATAATAAATAATATATAATTAAACGGGTCATATTCGAGTAATCTTCGAGTTGAAAGTCTTGACCCTAACCCTACCCGTTTAATTATCGTGTCGTGTCTTGTCAACCCGTTTACATAAACGTGTCGAAATCTCTGACCCTAACCCGCTAATTTCGTGTCGGGTTCATGTGGAGTTTTCGTGTCGTGTCATGTTTTGTCAGGTCTAACATAGACCGCAGGGAAGTGAAATTTCATTGAGGGCCTCTTTTTATAAAAAAATAATTATAATCTAACAAATTTTAAATCTATTTTTTTTTGAACGGCAGCTTAACTGGTTAGGTGTTAGTGTTAATACTTCAATTCTTGTTAGCACCAAGGATCGAACCCTCACATCCACATTCTCCCATACTAAGAAGCTAAGCCTCTACCAATTGGACTATTCCCAATTGGCTAAAATAAATTCATAAATTCAAGGGAATAACAATTTTAAATCTATTATCTTAAATCCTGTTATACTATCTTATGTTGAGTCTGTTATCTTGAATCCTATTATATAATATTTATTCCAATGATACATATTCAACTTATTTATTAACTTATCTATTATGTTAAATTTTTATAAATTTTCTATTAAAGAGCATTTTATTTATCAAAAGTGTCGTTATCATTTTTGATTATTGGTCTTGCATTAAAATCAACAAAATTTTCACCATTTCGTTTAAAAATATTTTATTTAGACGAACACTTGATCCAAATAATACCTTCATCTAAATTAAAGAAAAACACTGTAAAAACTTCTCTCTATGTTTCTTGAGTTTCTTATTTGAAACTTTTTAAATGTTTATAATATTTAATTTTATTTGTAAACTACTTTACATTATGTACGGATATATCTAAACAACAAGATGAAGGGGTTTACTAGCTTGGTCGATAGTTGGACCTTCAATGCGTATATTGGTTCAATCCATAGAACACACAAGCTTGGTCGTTTATATTCTTATGTTTGTGATTGTAGTGACATTTAGTTGTTGAATTGTGCTTAATTACTAGATAAAGACATAGTATCTAGTTATTTTCAATTTCACTCAAATTTTATTAGAAAATATCATTTTATTAATATTTAATGTTACTCATTCTAATTTAATTTTTTCTCTCAATCAACCCACATAGGAAGTCACTTACTATGTATTGTTTATGCTATTTTTATGTCTTAAACTATATATTACAAGAGTTTTAACAATGTGTATATATATATATATATATATATATATATATATATATATATATATATATATATATATATATATATATATATATATATATATATATATATATATATATATATATATATGTCACACCCTGCCCAGTTGTTGGCGGAAACACGAGGTAGTGCGACGTAGGGATAATTGGATCTCGGCAACAGGTACAATCAAACACAAATGTATATTTTAAATATTTATTGATTATTGATTTTTGAAGGATTACATTGTTTTAGGGACAAACACAAACTCCTAAAATCACTATACTAAACTTCAACAGCTTCCTTGCAAACTTCCTTCATACTTCGGGGACATTCTTTCATACTCATCTTTCTGAGAATACATGTATTTTGAAGATCAACATAATGTTGGTGAGTACATGAGTTTTTATTTTTGAATTCCTTTAAGAATATTTTTGTTTTGTGAAAACCTTTCTTATTTATTTACCTAGAATTCTATTTTTTAGGGTATCTTTTATAAATCTTAAATTACTATCTTTTCAGGATATCTAACGATCCTAACGTATTTTAATTACCATACCAGGCGTCCATAATGGTAATCTAAGCTCTAAGAAATTTTTTAATGTATTAACGTGAGCCCCTATAACCGACTATGCTCTAAGGTAATCTAATGTATTACCGTGAGTCCCTATAATCGACGCTTCTAGGCTCTCTCAAGATTAACAATTATAGGTTTTGGGCAAATACCGAATTTAACCAAGGCCTTTGGACGAATTATCAACTTACTAACGCATTGACGTTAGGTATTTGTCTTTAATCTTGACTCTTTTATCATTATCATAATTACCCTATACATATGTGTGTGTGTATATATATATATATATATATATATATATATATATATATATATATATATATATATATATATATGACGATTCATATATATAATATAATATGAGATCATAAATATATATATATATATATATATATATATATATATATATATATATATATATATATATATGTATTTGATAATTATATTTATGATCTCATATTATATTATATATATGAATCGTCATATATATATATATATATATATATATATATATATATATATATATATATATACCCTAATTATGGTTATTTTAACAGGATATTTGAGTAGCATGACAACTAAGTACAATGCATATTATAAATCTTGTCTAGCATAACTCCTAGGTACTAAGGTTTCCTAGGGATTTGACCATTATAACATATAGGTAATACCTACTCCAAGATTATCAGGCATCATATCCTTTAGACACATATCATAGCTTAAATCTAGTCATAGTATCTACAGTTATACTATCCTAAGGAATCTAGCTTATTATAAAATGACTTAATATTTATAAAGTAAATATTTTTATAAAATCATTTGTTAAGCATGAATTCCCCTGAAAACATTTTAAAACAGTAAAATAGGGGCCGTGAACTCACTCGAGGGTTTGAAACCGCTAATGTTGGGTAGAGACAAGCTTGAAACTCCGGGGACCGCTCCATGAGGTAACACACGAACCAGAGAGAAAGAGAGGAGTGTTTTGAAGGTGTGCTGGACTGAATGGCACAACCCTCTATTTATAGTTGAGTTTTGGGGGAACGTGTCGCGTCTTTCCTATGCACGACGTACGTTCGAACACCGTGGCTCCACAGGAAGTTGCCATGTGTCCCCACCCTACTCAGCCACGTCACTCGCTATCTGTACGAATCTGGTGTTAGGTGTGCGGCGCGCGGTGGCACACACATGACACGCAAGTAAATATTTTTCAAAAATCATTACTTCCTCGTGTGTGCTCTAATCTAGACCCTCTCTATATCTATGTGACGATCTCAACGGCTACTACAACTTTCGTTTTGGATGTTTTGGCCGGTTTTAACTTTCATTTTCGAGCGCAACGGGGGTAAGAATTAATAATTTTATAAAAATCATAACTTATTCATATGGATCTCATTTTCGACAAACTTTTTCCTAATGTTTATATCATGAGGAGTACTACGAAACTCCTATTTGCACTTTTAGTCAAAACTCAACCAATCTCTAAGTACCGTTTCGATGTAATTAATTTTAATTACGCGGTTGATTTCTATTTTTATAAAATCCATAACTCTCTCCTTCGGAGTCAGATTTTTATGAATCTTATATCCTTGATATCACGTTAACAAGTACTATCCAATTATGTTAACCGAATATGAAAATGTCACAACTTTTTTATCGCTATTTTTTAGAGCATAATGGATGATTTTTAGCAAATAAATGTAACAACATATCTGATTCTTATTCTCTTAAAAATCGAATATTACAATGCTTTCTATTACAGTTACTTTCCTATTATTTCCTAATGGTGACTGGTGACGAAATTTCTCAGGGTTGTCATAGTCTCCCCCTGTTTAGGAAATTTCGTCCCGAAATTTTACCTTGTTGATGGATTTCTTTTAGAACAAGTGAGGGTACTTGTTCTTCATCTAGTCTTCTCTTTTCCGTGTATACTCCGATCCTCGTTTAGAGTTCCATCATACCTTAACTATGGGAATCTGACTCTGCTTGAGTCGTTTGACCTCTCTATCAATTATTTTGACAGGTTCTTCGATGAAGTTCAGCTTAGGGTTAACCTGAATTTCCTCAAGTGGAATGACGAGTGTATTGTTAGAAAGGCATTTCTTAAGATTTGACACGTGAAAGACGTCGTGCACATTATTAAGCTCTAGAGGTAATATTAGTCGATACGTAACTAGACCTATCCTTTCAAGGATATCGAATGGTCCTATGTATCTTGGGTTTAGTTTACCTCGCCTTCCGAACCTTATAACTCCTTTCCAAGGAGATACTTTGAGCATCACCCTGTCTCCCACTTGGAATTCTAGGGGTTTACGCTCACATCGGCATAATTCTTTTGTCGATCACGTGTTTCCTTCATGCGTTCTCTTATCTGCACTATCTTCTCTGTCATCTCGTGGATGATCTATGGGCCTACTCGTAAGGTATCCCCTGTGAACTTCTAGGATTGTTGGCTATCGCCAACTTCCATCCAGAAAATGGGAGAACAACATTTCTGACCATATAGTGCTTCGAATGGCGCTGCTTTGATGCTCGTGTGATAGCTGTTGTTGTATGAAAACTCAACCAGGGGTAGGTGAGTATCCCATGCATTCCCAAAATCTATCACACATGCTCTGATCATGTCTTCCAGCATTTTAATGGTCCTTTCTCTTTGACCATTGGTTTGTGGATGATAAGTTGTACTCATATCTAGGCGCGCACCAAGGGATTTCTGCAAGCTCCGCTAGAAACGAGAGGTAAACCTAATATCTCTGTCAGAGATAATGGACAAGGGTTCCCCATGTAATCTTACAATCTCTTTAAGGTATGTTTTGTTCAGCTTCTCCTTCTTGTACATCTCTTTTATCGGTATGAAGTGGGCAGACTTGGTTAATTTATCGACAACTACCCATATAGTGTCATAACCTGCAGTAGTCTTTGGTAACTTGGTGACAAAGTCCATTACAATCTGCACCCACTTCCACTCGGGAATATCTGGTTGTTGTCATAATCCCGAGGGTGGTTGATGTTCTGCCTTAACGTTCGAACAGGTTAGGCACTTGACGACGTAGGTTGTAATTTCAACCTTCATGTTCGGCCACCAATAATGGGCCTTCAGGTCTAGATACATCTTGTCCGCTCCTAGATGAATGGAATACCTAGTCTTATGAGGTTCATCTAATACTAATTCCTTGTCTCCTCCGTATTTTGGAACCCATACCCGGTTCATGAAATATCTCGTTCCATCATCATTTACTTCGAGCTGTCTTTCCATACCTATGAGGCTTTCTTCTTTATCGTTTCCTTCCGTTAAAGCCTCGAGCTGAGCACTTCTAATCTGGGAGATTAGATTTGACTGAACAGTCATTGTAAGATCTTTCACTCAATGAGGTTTCACTCGTTCCTTACGACTCAAAGCATCAACTACAACATTATCCTTTCCTGGGTGGTAGCGAATCTCACAATCATAGTCGTTCAACAATTCTAACAATCTTCTTTGCCTCATATTGAGTTCTTTCTGATTAAAGATGTGCTGCAGAATCTTGTGATCCGTGTATACCACACACTTTGTTCCATTGAGGTAATGACGCCAGATCTTCAGGGAAAAAACTACCGCTCCTAACTCTAGGTCGTGGGTGGTGTAGTTGTTCTCATGCACCTTAATTTGTCTTGAGGAGTAGGCTATGGCCTTCTTCCTTTTCATTAATACACATCCCATTCCTTGGTGTGACACATTGCAGTATACTACAAAGTCATCATTGCATTCTGGAAGACATAGTATTGGTGCACTACACATCATGTCCTTCAGCTTTTGGAAAGTTGCTTCATGCCTGTCATACCAAATGAATTTTACTTCCTTTTAGGTTAACATTGTGAGGGGTTTGGTTATATGAGAGAAATTCTCTATAAATCTCCGGTAGTAGCCGACCAGTCCTAGAAATTGACGCACTTCTGTTGGCGTCTTGGGTACTTCCTAATTCTTGACCGCTTCTATCTTGGAAGGGTCGACATGAATTCCTTTACTGCTCACCACATGCCCAAGAAAGTGTACTTCTCTTAACCAAAATTTGCACTTAGAAAATTTGGCGTATAACTTTTCTTTCCTTAATAACTCTAAGATTACTCGAAGGTGTTGCCCATGCTCTTCCTTGGTTTGTGAGTATACCAGAATATCATCGATGAATACAAACACAAATTTATCCAAGTATGGTTTACACAATCGATTCATAAGATCCATAAGGACTTCCAAGGCATTGGTCAATCCGAAAGGCATGCCCAAGAACTCGTATTGAATGTACCGTGTTCGGAACGTAGTCTTTGGAATGTCCTCTTCCATGACTCGAAGTTGATGATATCCTGATATCATGTCGATCTTAGAGAAGTAACTAGATCCTTGCAATTGATCAAAGAGATCATATATTCGGGGTATAGGATATCTATTCTTAATGGTCAACTTATTTAGCTCTTTGTAGTCTATGTACATTCAGAAAGATTCGTCCTTCTTCTTGAAAAATAAAACGGGTGCTCCCCAAGGAGAAAAGCATGGTCTGATGAAACCCTTGTCAAGAAGCTCTTGTAGTTGGCTGGAGAGCTCTTGCATCTCTGAGGGTGCCAATCTATAAGGAGACTTTGCTACTGGGGCAACTCCTGGGACTAGATCAATCTTAAACTCTACTTGACGAAATGGCATTAGAACGGGTAGATCTTCAGGGAATGCATCAGGGAATTCGCACACCCGAGGTACTTCCTCGATCTTTTTCTTCTTATTGTCTTTCATATCGAAAATATGAGCTGGGAAGGCGAAATAATTTTTCTGCAAGTATTTCCTTGCCTTCATGCACGAGATGAACCTAAGGTTTCTACTAGGCTTTTTGCCAAAGATGATCACAGATTCTCCGTTGGGTAAGGGTAGACGTAGGGCCTTCTCGAAGCAAAGCACCTCGACATGGTTAGCGGATAACCAGTCCATGCCGATAATGACGTCGAAACTTCCAATGATCATTGGCATAAGGTTGAGGAGAAAGGGATGAGAATTTAGAGTTAAGGTATAGTTCCTAAGTATTTCTCTAATACTACCGACTTAGCCGTTAGCCATTCCTACCCTATAGGCTTCCTTAATTTTACTAGAGGGGTGATCTAATAACTTCCAAAATTTGGGAGTAATATAGCTTCTATCAGCGTTGGTATCAAAAAGAATATTTGCATACAATTTGTTGATTAGGAACGTACCTGTCACTACCGTCGGATCTTCGACGACTTCCCTCGCTCCGATAACAAATGCCCTGCCTCTAGCAGCACCTCCCCGACCTTTTAATTTTGGACAATCCTTTCTGAGGTGTCCAATTTCCTTTCACTCATAGCACGCTCGACTATCTCTATTGGATGGGGTTCTACACTTGTTTGCAAGATGACCTCTCTTGCCGCAGTTGGTACAGACCCAACATGCTCCATGGTGATTGATAACACCTATTTTATGCATATATTTATGAAGTTTTCTTATTATTTTATACTATGTTTTATGCTAATTAGAACTAAAAGATACTTAGTATGCTTTGAAAATATTCAATTACAGTTAAAATGGGAGCTGGAATGCAAAAGGAGGCGAGTGGAGCTAAAAATACGCAAAAAGGATATTGCTGGCAGATTGACCGCTCTTCAGTGTTTCGGGTATATCTGATGACTCATAAGCCCGATTTACAAGATTTAAAATGTTTTGAAAACTAGATGAAATTTCCTACGATTTATGTGAGAGGGCCTTTTTCCTAATTCGGCATTTATCTTATCCAAAATCGGCCTTGAATATGAAGCATAAAAGCTGGACGAAAATTCCCTCCAAGTTACTTATTCGCCAAGCACCACTTACCTTATTTTTACTTGCTTAATCCCTAAGCCACCATTAGTTTCGTTATTCTAATCCAACTCTAATATTCCATATTAATTCCATCTCCATTCAACTATAAATACCCCATATCATTACACCATTTTTCATCATCTATGATATTCCAGTTCGACTTGTGCGACAAGAAATCTTCATAGCTGTCGTTTTGAAGGTCTAAAAGGCGGACGAAGGGACGTTAAGCTGATATGGAGCAAATATCTAAGGTATTGGAGAGCGGATTCGTGTCGGTAATCATGTGGTTTGTTATCATGACCATGTTTAGCATTCCATTGTGAGGCCACTATGTGTTTACTTTATGATTTTGGTGTTAAAACCATTTGGTTTGTGTTTATGATTAGATGCAACCTTGATTTATGGATTAATTGATATTTGGATTGTTTTATTCTTTTTAATTTATCTTTTTAAGCTTTTTAAATATCCTTATGTATTGATGATAATTATTTTCTGTTAAATATCAAGTTATTGAGTTGCATGAACATCTTCTTAATTGCTTGAATCATATAGTTTTGTGAACATAAGATTATATGCCTAGGAATAGTGAACATGAAACTAGGGTTAACTAGAAAATAAGTAAGTAATGTGTGAGCATGTGTGATGACCAAACACATATAAGTTGATTGAATTGACAACTTTAATTAACTATTATTACAAGTCTTGCTTGATACGAACTGAACACTAGGAAACATGTTAGTTTAATCAATTGATCACTGCTTGAATTGACTTGTTTGCTAAAGGATTAGTAATAGTGAACATGAATATAATCATTTTAGAAATCGGTGAACATGAATAAACAAATTTGTGTGTGCAATTATCTTTGATTTTAAGATGTAATCTGTCTAAACCAAGGTACCTAAAGAGATTTGTCTTCTGTCAGTTTATCGAGATTTACTATTTAATTGTTTGGTTGAGATTTAATTTAATAAAACTTTTCTTATTACTTTTGTGCATTATATAACCTATAATCAAACATTCTAATATTAATTCACTACCGTTCCCCTTGTGTTCGACACCCTTGCTTATCAAAGCTATACTATACTCGATCGGGTTCACTGCCTGTAAGGTGTGGTTTAGATGCAATAAATTAGGAATTATAAATAAAAAACTAGTACATTAAAAATTCACATCAGTGATTATACCCACATTCCTTGCACTTAGGGCTACTTCCTGAAGTAGTCCCTATCGAGGGTGTTGCAACTGTAAATGCTCGAATCACTTCCCGCTTCTTCCCTAATGACTACTTAGCCTTACCTTTGGCCTCCTCGCCAAATTTCCTTTTTCTACCCTTTGCCTTGGGAAGGCCAGCCTTCTGAACCATCCTTCCTCGACGAACCTCTTGATGGGTCAGACTAAGCCTTGGATAGGCTGAGGAAAACCCCAAACATGCCTCTCTATCTTCTTCTCCTCCGGGGTAACCATCCCGGGACACAAGGTGGCTAGGTCATTGAAGCAACTTGTATAGGTGGCAATATTAGCTTCCTGCATCATCAGATTCCACAGATCCTGCTCCAGTTTATGCATATCCTCGCATGGAAAATATTATCTAATCATGAGTTGCTTCAACTCATTCCAAGACATGGAATTAGCTACATTTACATCCATGGTCTTCGTGTACCTATTCCACCAACTTAAGGATGCATCTGCCAGGGTGCAAGCGGTGAATTTGACTTTATATTCCTCTGGGCAGAAACTTATCTCAAAGACTGATTCCATATTCTCTATCCACCTATTCAGCCCAACAACTCCCTAATTTTCATAAAAGGGTTTTGGCTTACAGTTCATAAAATCCTTATATGAACAGACTCTAATGGGAACTCAATTGTTTCCTTGCGAACTCTAGCCTCCATTTCCTCTTGATCCTACATTCCTAGGGGTTTCTAGACTTGCTATGTCATTAGCTACATGTTGGGCGACTAATGCCTCAATCGTGGCTGAGCTCATTGGCTCGGGATTCCTTTAAGGTGTTCCTGGGTTACGTCTACTGCGAGGTATGATTCTAAATTTAAGGTACACGTTAGTTGTTATTTTATCTTGCTATGTTAGAAGGGTTAACTTATTTAAAGCAATCAAAAAATACAAATAACACATAAACATTTAGATCATACAAACTTTTATGCATTTTCATAAACTTGTTACATCAGTTTATCATAACCAAAAGAGTGTATACAATTGTGGTTTGAAGAGGAGTAGGATCTATTCTACACAAAAGAAGTAGCAAATTCCTATATCGACTACACTACTATTCCCCCCCTCAAACCCAAAAATATCATAGTTCCTAGCTACACAAGGCTAGAACTATCTACCACAATCTAAAGTAAACTACCAACCAAATCACTATCTGAGCTAACTGCTGCTGGAGGTACCCGATCATTGCATCCAAAGTGGTTGCTCCTATCTCTGACACCAACAATCACAACTCCACCTCTCTCATGCGTTGATCAAGTCTCTCAATCTCGATCTGTTGATGTTGCACTAGAGAATAGGTCTCCTCTAGTTGATCATAAGCGTGTAGGATCCTCATCTCATCAAAATCCCTCCTTTCCTCTAAACCTTTGACGACGTCGGTCAACATCCTAACCTTCCTCCATAACGAGTCGTGATCCTCCTCTAACTGATGTATGTGATCCTCGTGTCGTGCCATATGCGGAAATAACACTGAAATCGCTCGATCTGTGGGATCCTTAGGGATAGGGCCGCGTCTTGGAGCTTGGGATGACTCTCCGATTTCATAGTGGCCAATATTTTCCTCCTGGATCCACTCGTGTACTTGGGGCGTCCATTTATGGGTAGGGCAAGGTTTCTTGGATGGATTTGGGGATGATGGGGTGAGGCTGCTCTCTTTCGAGATGGAATAGGAATGGATTTTCTGGGAGTGTAGATTACTCGAGGTCCTGAGGCATACACACTGGAAGGATGGTTTGAGGTTGGAGACTACGATGATGGCTCTGACTCAAGAGTGTCATCCTCTTGAGTCTCGGGATGTCCATCACCGTACGATGACGATTCGGAATAACGCGAGCTGTCACCTGAATCTCCTCCTGCCTACTCGTCGTGTGGATCCTCATCTAGTGGATCCTCATCCTCATAAGGCTCCTCATCCTCGATAAACTCCATATTAGTGGGGGTAGTTGGCCTCGTCATCCATGGATCGCACTCTGCCTCCTCCGTCACTGGGGAGTGCGACACCACTTGATCTCCCTCTGGGGAAGGATGAGAAAACCAATCCCAGATATCCTCCATGGATAAACTCCTGATGATCACGCCTGCTCCGACCTCCCTGCATAAACATCCAAAAGGGTTAGATGTTTATGAGAGATAAGAGTAAAATCATAATACGTATAATTATAGAATTATAGGTATATAGTAGATAGTACCAGATCTACTGTGATTTTCACTAAAGGGTTTGTTGGGTAAGCGCTGCCTAGATCATCATCCTTGTTCTATGAATGGAACTCTCTGAGTAGTAAGTCAGACTCGATCCTAATAACACTACGACGTAAATCCTTAACTTCTCTTGGCGTATCACTTTATACGGCTCTAGTCTTTGGGGGAGTCGATTAATGCTACAGATCTGATCATCTTCTAGTCGTAGACTTCGTCCTAGTTTCCTAACTAGGTGTACTAACTATCGATTCATAAATCCTTAAGCATTTAGATTGTCAACTATGACATCCAAGTTCGAGCGTGCGTTGATCGGAACATAATAAAACTTAGTTGTGCATTCTAGGTCTAGTTGTGGGTCGGTCGCAATACTAACTAAACCTAGGATTCGTTTTTGACCTAAAATCTTAAGTTGTGATTTGAATGGATAATGTTTTTGGATATGAGGGTGTATTTATAAGAGTGTACAAAAATCTTTATTTTATTAATGTTTAATTGGATATTTTATTTAATCCTATCTTTGTGTAATTTTAAACTACAAGGATTTGCCAGTTTGGAAAAGTTGAAGTGCAGGACCATTTTGGTATATAACTGTTCTGAAATCTAGGAACCCTATCGACAAGTTTTTCCAGTCCGACACCTCACCAAGAGTAGTTTATCCGTACAGTTATTATTATTAATACTTATATTAGGTGTTACTAGTTCAAATTTTTTACACCCTAGGCTATTGTCATATTTCCTAAGGAATTACTGGTTCGCTATAACTTGAGGCTCTGATACCAATCTGTCACACCCTGCCCAACCGTTGGCGGAAACACCAGGCAGTGCGACCTGGGGATAATCAGATCTCGGCAACAGGTACAATCAAACACAAAGGTATATTTTAAACATTTATTTATTACTGATTTTTGAAGGATTACATTGTTTTAGGGACATGCACAAACTCCTAAATCACTATCCAAAACTTCAACAGCTTCCTCGCAAACTTCCTTCATACTTGGGGGACACTCTTCCACACTCATCTTCTTGAGAATACATGTATTTTGAAAGTCAACATAATGTTGTTGAGTGCACGAGTTTTTATTTTTGAATTTTTTTAAGAATACTTTTCTTTTGTAAAAACTTTTCTAATTTATTTACCTAGCCTTCTATCTTTTTAGGGTATCTTTTATAAATATTAAATTACTATCCTTTTAGGATATCTAAAGTTCCTAAGTTATTTTAATTAACATAGCAGACGTCCCAAATGGTAATCTAAGCTCTAAGACAATTTTTAATGTATTAACGTGAGCCCCTATAATCGACTATGTTCTAAGGTGATCTAATGTATTACTGTGAGTCCCAATAATTGACGCTTTTAGGCTCTCTCTCTCTCTCTCACTCACTCTCACAGGATTAACGATTATAGGTGTAACACCCTGTTCTAAAAGTATCCGTTTATGGATTTCAGAGGCCCAGCTAGGGGTGTTTTGGTCTTTTATGGGTTTTGAGTTTTTATTCGAGAGGTTTGGTGACAACCCGAAACTTTTTCTATTTCCCTTAATCAACTTCCGTTAATAAAAATTAGAATTTTATTGAGTTTCGTCAAATTCCTTCGGTTTGGAAAATCATTTAGTTATATAATTGAACTTATATACGAGTAGGGACCAAAAACCGCGTGAAATTCGAGTTTTCCTTCGAACAAAACAGTAGTTCACGGCCTCACTGGAGTTCACGGCCGTAAATCTGTTTACGGCCGTAAACTCGTTTACGACTGGTGTCAGGTGGACCCCACCACCGACCACGAAAACCCCTATAAATATGAGACTCCCGCTCTCATTTGAACACTTTTGACCGGAAACTCTCTCATTCTCTCTCTAGAACCCCTTACCGTAAACACCTAAAACGCCCATTTTCTTCCGAAAAACATCAAAAATCATCTTTTGGGGTTGATTAGGAGCATCTGAAACACGTTTTCTGCGAAATCAAACACCCTTGTTCTTGAGTTTACGGCCGTACACACTTCATATCTTCAAATCTTCAAAGGCCGTAAACCCGTTTACGGCCGTACACTCATCGAATCTTCAAAGGCCGTAAACCCTTCGAGAGGCAGTTCACGGCCGTAAACAGTTCACGACCGTAAACTCCCTTCAAGGCCGTAAACCCCATTCACGGCCGTAAACACTTCCTAAGTGGTGCATTAGACTGAAAACTCACTTTCCTCGATTCAATCAAGTCCCGATAACATTCCTTAACCGAACACAAGTGCTTTACTAACACTTTACTTAACGAAATCGCTAATTTAAATGCATATATGTATTTATTGATATTAGGATTCCGTTAAGTGCCATGTACAATGACCCGAGGATCTTCGTTCCAGTCGACGTCTTCACACAACAACTGTGAGTTCATACCCCTACGGTTTTATGATTTTTAATGTTTGCAGGGGGAATACAAGCCAAACACAAACGATTTTGTGAAACAAAAACAAAAAGGATTTAAACGAGTTTAAAACTTATGCAATTGATACAGTTAAAGGGTTTCCCACGTTTTATGAAACATTTAGACATTTATCCCTTTTGTATTATGTTGAGCATAAGGGATGTTTTCAACTTGGAAACATAATTGCATAGTTTTCAGAACAATTTACAAATCAAGAACAAAACATTTCAAGCAAACTATAGTGGGTATAGTTTGGGGATTTCAATACATAGCTTTTACCGATTTAGATTTCATTCTTGGATAAACATATAAACTATGACCGATTTAGTTTATGATATACACTACTATAAGAGTATAACATTTGATAATTATTTAAGTATAATTATTATTCTTTAAAGTATACACATGGATTCAAATACAAAAGAACCATACAGAACCACACGTAAAACTAGTTAATACATGATTGTGAGACAACTCTTCATTTGTACCCTTCTGGGTACTGGTAAAACCCTCAACGTTTAGTGTAACCAGAGTCTCTTGGAGGGAGAGCATGAGATTTGTGAATAGATCTATTCGGGACTGATAATCCCACACCTAAACTGCTAGCTACAGTTAGGCAGGCATGCCTGGGGTGACAAATATCATATCGTACGACGCCTGAAGAACGTCGTTGAGGTCATCAGTCATATCAAGCATGGTTATACAAACTCATAATAGTATAAACTAATCATTTGTTTACGAGATTCCATTCTTCATTAGTTTTATTTTAAATAATAGAACTACTATACATTACTGGAGGATTCCAGGGGATACAATTCATGGTTTTATTTTAAGTAATAAAACTACTATACATGCTGGTGTTAGCCAGGGTTTTCAAGCTCTACATTACTTACATTACTGGTGGTAGCCAGGGATTTCATACAAAAACTTTCATACAAAACAATACAATACAGCTGGTGGTACCAGGCATCCATATAAGTACTTTCAGACACAAGAACATAATTCAATAACGAACTTACAATTGGTCTTACGGTTTGAGACTAGTTTTTTCATTACTTAAGAAAATATTGGATTTTCTTGGAAACATACAAACATTTTCACGGATTCATCAACAAGTTTTCATTACAAAAACATGCTTATGAACTCACCAGCTTTATGCTGATACTCTTTCAAAACTGCTTGTATTCTTAGGAAATTAGTAGTCAGGTACCACCTGGAGTTTTGAGAAGACGGAGTAATTAGAGTCACGTCTTTATATTTTGCTTACACTTTGATGTATACAAACAAGACTTAAACATATGTAAACCTTTTTCATATATGTATTCAATGTAACGGTTGTGTTTACTATGATTGCTATGATATAATTGTTGTGATACTACACATGACGTCATCCACCCCCGAACGTTTCCGCCGTTCCGGTTTGGGGGTGTGACAGATTGGTATCAGAGCTCTTGTTTATAGTGAACTAAGTATACCGAACCTTACATGGTATACAACTATAAACACTAAGGGGCTGAAGTGCTCTGAACTAAAAGTATACTTTTAAAATATAAGTATTTTATAAGAAGTATACAAGTATACATACATACTAGAACCAGAGTCATAGGTAGAACAAAACAAAAGTATTTGGATGTTGGACACAGTGGTTAAACCTAGGTAGTTATGTAATCATGTCTAGGGTCAATATAGGCTGATCAACTATATTTATTCGAGACATGACCAACATGTGCTTGGGAGTGACTGTGGTGTTGCAGCAAGCCTAAAACTTACCAAGTATATATACATCAGATATCGATTGAACAAAACATACAACTTAAAATACTATAGGAGTATTTTAGCTAGAACCGAATACAATATAGAGATTCATTCCAAGTTTTGCTACATATTTCTTCTTAGCGATAGTTTACTTGCATTAGTAACCCTTCTCTAATTATCGCTTCGCAGAACACTTTAACTATCAGGATGAGATATATCTTGTTTCATATAACTTGATTTAAAAATTTAGGGGACTTACCATCATCTTCTTCCTGATTGTTCTAGAACAAGATGCCTCCTCGAAGGATACCCAACAGAAGGAACAACGATCCTCCGCCGCCACCACCTCCTCAGTTCGACCCAGCTATGTTTCAGGCAGTAGTTACGACTACTGTTGGGTTATGAGCATTCTAACACTCCTAAGTGTACATGCAACCCTAAATACCTTGGATCTATGTTTTCTCTATTATACATACAATTATGAACATCCAAGGTATTATCCTAATCTAGCATACAAAATAATAAATATAACAAGATAGAATACATACCTCTTTGATGTAGAATGTCTTCATGAAGCTTGAGTGCCTAGTGCCCCAAGTGTGACACCTCAAATGGTTCACACAACACCAAATACACTTGGAATAACTTGAGAGAAACTTGAACACTCCTTGAAATCGTCTAGCCCTCACACTCACACATTAGTGCACGATTTCTTGAGCCATGAGATTCTTTTATATGGTGGCTATTAGGGTTACACCATGTAGCTCATAACTTTACCCATTCCTTATGCTCCATGGATTTTAACCTCCATGGAGTATCCATGGGTCACCCCATGGACTTAGTCCAACATAAGGAATCTTGGATCACAAGCCCACATATATAAGAATGAATGATTTACACAATCAACCCATATATTTAATTAGTCTCCTTTTGATCACTTAATTAATTCTAAATTAATTCTTGATCAATACTAATTAAATAACCTTATTAATATATTAGAACTTATAATATATTAACCAACCTTAAGTGTTATTTCTCTCATTATAGTCTATCCAAATGCATGATGCCATGCAACCCAAATGGACCATGCCGGGTCGGGTCAAGTCTTACCAATTATAGTTATGGACTTAGACATTAATCCAACAGTCTCCCACTTGGATAAGTCTAAAACTATTATTGCGTATGACTTCAGGAACCGATCAGCAATCGTAGCTCTCAAAAGCTTCTATCGAACTCTGACCTTGTCGATGAACTCTGACCTTTGTCAATGACTTGTCCATTAGATAAGGGATCATATATTCCTCCATTCTAGATATCATATGGACTGAGACATGGATTATCAATCATTCTGTCTGTCCATTTGTTGTTTCCCGATTTCCGATTCATGATGACTGACTGATTGAACAAATCAAATCAGTCCTGGCTTGGCCAAGCACTCATATGTATCATCTTTAAATCATCGAGGGGCCCACAGATATCGCTTTTATCCCGAAGGTAAAAGGAATGGATAAACTTTGACTCATATGGCTTGTTCTACTACTTGTTGAATAATACACAAAGGCACGTTTTATAACATCGAGTTACCAATGCGTTTTCGTGCAATCAATGTATAACCAACTCATAGTAACAACTCATATCTCTAGGTTTGAAGAATATAAGATATTATCGTCTCATGATCACTCGTGATAAAATCCATGAAGTGATTCAAATGAGCGCGGGTTGAATGCAATACTGAGAACTTATGAGCACTCATGAGTGTTGTAGCACCACTTTGTCCACCAACTTGGACCTCTACAAACCAACCCATGACAGTCTTGATTCATATCTACTTCCAACATATGACCGACTGTGGATGGTTTGAATAACTTAATCATTCAGGAAGAGCGACTTAGTTATTCTGGAAGTCAAAACATGCAAAGTGAAACACAAGAATAAATGAATCAAATATGGTATCAAACCCTATGAATATAAATAAACACTTTTATTTATCACCATACTGATTACTCATTATTCATTGTTTCGGTTTTATCAACTTTATACTTGAATTTAAAACAATAGTTGTCCCATGCTCCAAGCATGTACACTATGTTTTCTAAACACTAGTCATGCCATACACCAAGTATGCATACTATGTTTGTCTATGATCTTTACTTTGTAAAATAGATCAATTGAACATCACTCCAATGATCCTCTTTTCACAGTCCCAAATCCTTACTGCAAATGCAAGAATTCTAAATTCATGCCATTTACTGAAATCTGTTAGATTCTAAACTTATATGCATTGATCCTCTTAATGATTATGCACAAAGTCAGAAAGACTTGACAACAATCATTACAGAGCATTCCAAAGGAGATCAGCTCCTTGGAAACATCCTTCTTTCATTAAGTTTCCTAATCTTACACAGATTGAATAATTTCTAACTTTGAAACATTTCCATATTCCATTTTGACTATCACTTCTGAATAAGAGTTGCCTCCTTACAGATTATGTCAATATGGTCCTTCCAGAATTAACATTATACTTCCAACTGTCCTTGAGCAACCAATCTTTGGTAAACCTTAGATTGTCCTCGACAATTGCTTAATCATTTTAGTCATATCCAATTCTAGACCTTTTCCCTTCATAATGCCCCAGGCATTTGGAAAATTTTAGAAAGGATGAATATAGCACATGTAATCGATCCTATATCCGATGCATATGGGACACGATTCATGATGTCTCACATAAAGACTAAACCAGTCTTTTGCTACAATATTTCCATTTCAATTTGCCAAGTTCTCAAAATTCAGATTATGAAAAGGGATGCCGTAATCATAATCGAATTTTAGAACGCAAATAATGGACCCATATATAGAATTTCCTTATGTTGAGCCATTCCAACATGAAATTCATATATATATCCTTGATTAAATACGATTAAAATCTCAATCTAAGCTTTTAGAATTGAAATGAAGTATAATTTCCTCTCCCTTAATTATAGCAAAACAACTTTTTCAACCCCTGTAACCTCACGAATTGAAACTTTTGTTTTCTATAATTAACATTGCTAACTTGCAACCTTTGTCATAATTATCATGCTCCCACTAACATGATGATTATTAGCATAACACTTATGCTCCCACTAGCTTTGACATGTACTCAGAAATCAGCTGACTTTCTTACCAAAGTTCAGATTTCTGATACTAGATTGTTTTGATAAAACTTTATCAAAATCATACACCTCTCTTAGATAGCTCACATGTGTGTCTAAACAATTTTAGAACTATGAAAAGGGATGCCGTAATCATAGTCTCAATTGTTTAGACCTTTGCCACTTCTCACAAGTCCATGTTAGTGTGCCGGTAAACCACACACGCTCCACTAACGACTTTGAGAATGCAAATATCACAATTGCTATCTAGCTAAAATCTACTTAGTGAAAGTGTTTCCTCACCATCATTTTTATGAATCGGAGAGAAACCTTATGACACTTAGATTTAATAGTGTATGTGTTCTTATCCATGTGAATTTGTCAAAACCATAATCACAAGACAAGGTTAGTGACAAATCCAAACTCATATTGATTAAACTTGTGCAATCTTAAATTCTTGCCATTTGGCAGCTCAGGTGCCTGCCATTGCTTCCAAGTAGTTGTGCAACCAATTGAGAACTCTCAAAACTCCTATGCAAAGCCAACTTGAATAGGCACAAAAATTTCAACACGATAGGTTATAAACCTCAAGTCGTGTGCTAGTGAAGGACTTTAGGTTTTATTCTTGATTAAGTCTTGAAACTTTCAAGAGCTTTAAGACTCCCACTGTCCTCTTGACATATAAGACTCCCTTGTCAAATATTCAAGAGATAGTGCAGATTCTTTATCAAGACTAACACTTTACACAATTGGCCTAAGTTGGTCTCTGTTTTATCCAAAACATCACAACTTACCAATTTCAAATGTACAAGAGTAGATAACCTTTTACTCTTACATTTGACTAGTGTTAACAAACCCTCTTTAAGATATGTCACTCAAGTTACAATCTTGGAGTATGACTCTAAGAATTGTTTTGGAACGAAGTATGACTCATCTTTTTGATTTAACCATTTCAACAATTCATGACTCCTCTTCTTAGTCATAAGAATGCACTAAGATGACTTGAGAGGACTAATTGTGATATGGTATCTTAATCATTAAGATGATCATAAACATGATACTAAAGTACTCTCCCATCTTTCCAGATTTGAGAAACTTCTATCTTTCTGCCATACTTTGATTCTTCTTATTCGTTCTGTCTCACATTGAAACTTCTCCAATGCTACAGACTTATACTTAAACTTATAAGTATAACCATATTTACTGAACTTAAGTAAATCATGACGAATAGTCTTCTTGATCTTTTGTGGTGGACTTTACCAGTGCACAAGAATGTGTGTAACACCCAAAAATTCAAGCCAAATTTAAACTTTCAAAACATGTCGAATTTATCAAAACATTACAACTTTGTTTTCAAAATACATTTATATCAGAGTTTTCCCAAAAACATAACATAATAGGAGGAGCTGTACGATCATGCCTTCGCCTTGCCGCGATCCCCTGATGTACCTGAAACAATAAACTGAAACTGTAAGCCCGAAAGCTTAGTGAGTTACCCCCAAAATACCGATACACATACAGTCCACATAACCATGTCACACCATGACATATCATAACAAACTGAGCAGAACAGCACATAACGGGTCCACAACTTTACAGACTGGAATACCCCTAGGCCCACAGTGTGAGTCTGGAATGCCTACCGGGCCCTCAACTCACATCTGGATTGCCACCGAGCCCTCAGTACGAGTCTGGAATGCCTACCGGGCCCTCAGCTCGTATCTGGAATGCCACCGAGCCCTCAGTACGAGTCTGGAATGCCTACCGGGCCCTCAGCTCGTATCTGGAATGCTCCCAAGTCCTCAATATGAGTCTGGAATGCCTATCGGGCCCTCAGCTCATATCTGGAATACTCTAGGGTTTGTTGGCTACCGCACGGAGCAGTACAACCTCAACCCATCCCACATAACATATCAACATGTAACAGATAATGCACATGCAGACAATCAATCAGTATCACAGGTAGTCCTATAGACCTACCCTCTAACGTATCAAACTAGCATGCATAACTAACTCATACTCAACATAATACAACTACTAGGATATCATATCCGATGGGCCGGCCTTGGTGCCTTAGACCCCTTAGTATAGTGAGGATAACTCACCTCGCAACTGTCGTCGGAAATAAGAAGGCTCAACTCCTGGGTCCAACACGAACTCCACCACCTATAGGTACCATACAAACCTTTTTCATAAATCTCCCAATTACCAGAAACCATCAGAAGTCAACTGGTTAACCCTTGGTCCAAGTCAAAGTCCACAGTCAAAGTCAACAGTCTATGTTGACTCGACTCGTCGAGTGCAGATCACCGACTCGTCGAGTCCTTCCTGAACTCGAGAAGTCGTGAAATCCTTGATTGGCTCGTCGAGTTCCCTTTTTAACTCGTCGAGTTCATACGTGGCCAAGATTTGGAAGAAACCCTAGCCAACTCGCTGAGTCTTCTAACAACTCGCCGAGTTCAAGGCAATCTTCAACGAACTCGCCGAGTTGCTCAACCAACTCGCCGAGTTCACGGCTATGTTCATAGGACTCGCCGAGTCCAGCGTTCTACTCGCCGAGTTCATTCAGTCCTTTTTCCATACAGACCTGGTTTGAGCCATGCAGCGGCTCCAAACCACAGATCTAGGCTTCTAGGGCATGCTTATCACGTAAAGTTGCAAACTTTACATGCATGCATAGCTTTAAGGGCTCCAAATGTCAAAACTAAGCTCTTAATGGGGTTCTAAGCTCAAGAGGGACCTCAATCACGAACATAACTAAGACTTTACAACTCTAGAAGGTAATGAGGGTCCAGATCTGAAGTATAGCCCAACCATAAGGTTTCTCTACCAAGGATTTGGGGTTTTAGGGCTTAAAAGCAACAATTTAGGGACAAACAAGATCTAATAGATCAATAATCAAGA
Source organism: Lactuca virosa (assembly GCF_052849685.1). Taxonomy (NCBI): domain Eukaryota; kingdom Viridiplantae; phylum Streptophyta; class Magnoliopsida; order Asterales; family Asteraceae; genus Lactuca; species Lactuca virosa. Next base: position 89,667,856 of record NC_136434.1, read on the forward strand.
TGGAAACTTTATTACCAGAATGGGTGACCACAAATGAATGTGTTCTGGATCTAAGTCCCCTTCCTTGAGCTCTTCAACCCCTTCCTTCTTCCACTTGCTCCAATGTGCACCAAAAGTCCCTTCATAAGGCAACAATCACTCAAACTCACCAATGGAGACTAGGGTTTCGATAAGGAATGCTCTGAGGGTAATGGAGGCTGAGATGGGGCTATAAGGACGTTTAAATAGGGTGCAAACCCTAAGGATTAGGGTTTCCTCCTGACTGGCCTACTCGCCGAGTCCAGGCGTGGACTCGCCGAGTAGATCACTTAAAGCCCGCGTCCAATTCGACATCTACTCGGCGAGTTAGGGCTACAACTCGCCGAGTAGCTCTTACAAAAAGAAACATTTAATCAAATTAAATACGTACCAGGAACGGGGCGTTACAATTCTCCCCCACTTGTCTCAGACTTCGTCCTCGAAGTCTGCTGCTGCTGCATCTGAAAACAACTCCGGGTAATGCCCCCGCATCTCCTCTTCGGACTCCCACGTCCACTCTGAACCCTTCCGGTGCTCCCACTGCACCTTCACTAACTGAACCACCTTGTTCCTCAAGGTCTTCGCCTTTCGATCTAAGATCGCAACTGGTCTCTCGATATAATTCAGGCTGCTATCAACCTGAATATCCTCCATGGGTACTACTGCTGATTCGTCCACCAAACACTTCCTCAACTGAGAAACATGGAAAGTGTTGTGGATCTAGCTAAGCTCTGCCGGGAGATCCAATCGATAGGCGACCCGACCCACCCGGGCCAAAACCCTAAAAGGACCAATGAACCTGGGGCCCAGCTTGCCCCTCTTCCGGAATCTGACGACACCCTTCTAGGGTGATACCTTCAGGAGGACCATGTCGCCCACCTGAAACTCCAGCTCGGATCGGCGTTTGTCGGCATAACTCTTCGGCCGACTCTGAGCGGTCTGCAAACGCTGTCTAACCTGCTGGATCTTTTCGGTAGTCTGCAAGACTACCTCCGTACTACCCATCACCCTGTGCCCAACTTCGCCCCAACCAACCGGGGTGCGACATCTCCGCCCGTACAACATCTCGAATGGCGGGGCGCCAAGGCTAGAATGATAGCTGTTGTTGTAGGCGAACTCCGCAAGCGGTAGGTGAGAATCCCAGCTCCCACCGAAATCAATGACACATGCCCGCAACATGTCCTCGAGGGTCTGAATAGTCCGCTCGCTCTGGCCGTCTGTCTGCGGGTGGAATGTTGTGCTGAAGTGCAATCGCGTGCCCAGCTCCTCGTGAAACGTTTGCCAGAAGCGGGAGGTAAACCTGACATCCCGATCAGAGACAATGGAGACAGGAACCCCATGGCGAGACACGATCTCCCGAACGTACAATTCGGCCAATTTCGCGGCCGATGAGCCCTCTCGTATAGCCAAGAAATGGGCGCTCTTGGTCAATCGATCCACGATGACCCATATAGCATCAAACCCCTTTGCCGTCTTCGACAATTTGGTAATAAAATCCATCGTGATCTGTTCCCATTTCCACATGGGAATATCTAGGGGCTGCAGCTTTCCATGCGGCCACTGATGCTCGGCCTTGACCATCCTATAGGTCAAGCACCTCTCAACATACCAAGCGATTTCCCGCTTCATGCACGGCCACCAATAGCTCAAACTCAAATCCCGATACATCTTGGTAGCCCCCGGGTGAATAGAGAAATGAGACTTATGAGCCTCCTCCATAACCGTCTGCCTAACCCCACCCGTCATTGGAACCCAAACCCGACCGCATCGGGTTAATAGTCCCCGACTATCCTGCACAAATCGGGTGTTCTCGCCCTTGATCCTCTCCAGCTTCCAATTTTCCGGGCGGATGCCCTCAACCTGGGCATCTCTGATCAAACTCACCAGCGGAGAATCCACCGCTATCCTCATACATACCGTTGGGGTGGAAAACCCCGCTGACTTGCGGCTCAAAGCGTCCGCCACTACATTCGCTTTACCAGGATGGTAAAGGATCTCGCAATCGTAGTCCTTGACTACGTCCAGCCACCTGCGTTGCCTCATGTTCAGGTTCGGCTGATCCATGATATGTCTCAAGCTCTTGTGATCCGTGTAAATGGTACAACGGACCCCATAGAGGTAGTGTCTCCATATCTTGAGGGCGAACACCACCGCCCCCAGTTCCAAGTCATGCGTAGGGTATCTCGTCTCATGCGGCTTCAGCTGCCGCGATGCGTAGGCTATCACTCGTCCTCTCTGCATGAGGACCGCCCCTAAACCTGTGATGGATGCATCACAGAACACCATAAAATCCTCGACCCCCTCCGGGAGTGTCAATACTGGAGCCTCGCACAAATGCTGACGGAGGGTCTCAAACGCCCTCTGCTGCTCGGGACCCCATCGAAAATCCACTCCCTTCCTTGTCAGACGAGTGAGGGGCACTGCAATCTTGGAGAAGTCCCGTATGAACCTCCGGTAGTACCCTTCCAACCCCGAGAAAGCTCCTAATATCTGAGGGAGATTTCGGAACCTCCCACTGCATAACCGCCTCGATTTTGGCCGGATCGACCAAAATCCCCTCCTGGTTAACGAGATGTCCGAGGAACTGGACCTCCCGTAACCAAAACTCACACTTCAAGAACTTGGCGTACAGCCGTTCCCGTCTTAGAACTCCCAACAGCTCTCGCAGATGTTCCTCATGCTGCTCTCGGGTCTTGGAATACACCAAGATATCATCTATAAACACTATGACCGAGCGATCAAGCATCGGTCTACAGACCCGATTCATTAGGTCCATGAACACCGCTGACGCGTTGGTGAGCCCAAACGGCATCACCACGAACTCGTAATGTCCATAACGAGTTCGGAACGCGGTCTTCTCCACGTCCTCCTCTCTGACCCTGACCTGATGATACCCAGACCTCAAGTCTATCTTGGAAAACCAAGATGCACCCTGTAACTGGTCGAAGAGATCGTCTATCCTCGGGAGTGGATAACGGTTCTTCACCGTCAACTTATTCAACTCCCGGTAATCGATACACATCCGGTACGAACCGTCCTTCTTTCGGACGAAAAGTATCGGTGCTCCCCATGGAGAACTGCTAGGTCGAATGAACTGCTTGCCCAGCAGTTCCTGCAACTGCAATGACAGCTCCTGCATCTCTGGCGGTGCCAATCGGTACGGCGCCTTAGCAATAGGGGCCGCACCTGGCACCAGGTCGATCCTGAACTCGACCTGCCTCTCTGGAGGTATCCCTGGTAACTCCTCCGGGAATACGTCTGCGAACTCCCTGACCACCGGTACGTCGGAAACCGAAATCTGATCCCTGGCTCGCGTATCTACCACATACGCTAGATAACCTGCACACCCGTGCTGAATGTACTGTCGTGCCCTGGCAGCTGAACAAAACCCTGATCCCACTCTTGTGCCCTCGCCATATACAATCAGTTCTCCCCCACTTGGGGTTCGAACTACTACTCGCTGCCCCTCACAGTCGATCATGGCACCGAATCGACTGAGCCAATCCATGCCTACAATCACGCATACCTCCCCCATGGGAATCTGAATCAAATCTATTAGAAATGACACCCCGAAAATCTCCAAGTCACACCCTCGATAAACTGAAGAAGCAGAAACCCCATGTTCGTTGGCGATAGACACTCGCAACGGACACTCTAACTCGCCCACTGGCGCACTGAACTCCCTACTAAATGTCTGAGATACGAAGGACCGACTCGCCCCTGAGTCAAATAAGACCAAAGCAGGCAAGGAGTTCACTAAAAACGTACCTAACCACAGGTGCAACAGATAAGCATACAACAGATATAGGAAAACGAGATAAGGATAGAAACATACCAACAACCACACCTGGTGCTGCTCTGGCCTCCTCCGCTGTAAGCTGGAAGGCACGACCCTGAGCCTTTGGAGGCTCTGCCCTGACTGGTCTCCCATCCGTGATCCTCAAAATAGCCGGCGCTGGAGCCTGCGCCGGTTTGGCGGCGAGTAACGGGCAGTTGGCCTTCAAATGGCCAACCTGATCACAATGGTAACATAACCTCATACTCTGAACTGGAGCGGCCTGGCGACAGTCTTTCGCGTAATGCCCCTCCTTGCCACACTTGTGGCATCCACTACCAGCTCGACACACACCAGAATGACCCTTGCCACACTTCCCACATGTGTGGCTCTGCTGACCCCCGGTCCTAGTATCAGCGGTCTTAGACCGCTTCGGCGCCGGCTGAGAATGTGCCGGGGCCTACCGCTGTTCTCTCAACTGCTGCTCAATCTCCAACTCACGCCGTCTGGCGGCCTCCTGCAACTCTAGAAGAGTATCACATCGCTGGGTAGACACAAACTGACGGATATCCATCTTGAGCATGCTCAGATAACGGGTCATCTGGGCCTGCTCTGAAGCAAACTCCGGGCAAAACATCGCCCTCTCAGTGAACATCCGGGTGATCTCCGTCACCGACTCCCCATCCTATCTAAAACTCAAAAACTCCTGTGCCAATCGCTCCCGCTCAACCTGTGGAATGTAACGGGCGCGGAACATATCCCTGAACTGCTCCCAAGTAACAGCAGCTCTCTGATCATCAGAGTACGACCCAGTCGCAAGTCTCCACCAGTCCTTGGCCCCAGACCTAAGCAGGTTCAGAGCACACCTGGCCTTCTGGTCAGCAGGACACGAGCAGGTGAAGAAACACCCCTCCACATCTGAAATCCACCTCATAGCCTTGATGGGATCCTGCGTCCCATCAAAAGTAGGGGGCTTCGTGTTATCGAAGTCCCTGTACTGAAAACCTCTACCAACTCCTCCTCCCGTCGCTGATACAGCTGATGCAGCTGCTGCGGCGGCTGTCTCTGCAAGGGCTGCATAACGCTCATCAAAATACTCCACCATGGCGGTCTTGATCGACCCGAACATCTCCGGTAACTGAGCCTGGAATGCAGCAGCAACCTCATCATGCAGGATCTCTCGAATCCTGGCATCCAATTCCTCTGTACCCATCTGTACCACTGGCTCAGGTGCTGTCGGCCCCTCCTGGCCTCTGTCCCCTGATCCTGATCCCGAACCGGATCCAGCCACGAAGCGCCTCGTCATCACCATTCTGAAACATATCACCAGTTATCAGATAATTCATATAAATCACTGGGAGCCAGCTCCCTACTAACCCTAGGGATTGCGACTTACTTGACATGCATATAGGTCCTGTGCTTTCAGTAGCATGGGCCCCTACTACCTTCCACACCTACCCATATTTGCCCCAAGTATCACCACAACACCCTAACAATATGCACAACATGGCGAGCGCTCAATCCTCACTCCTAGAGGAATGCTAAATATCTTATAACTGACCTCCCGGTCTCACTCAATCCCTCCTATCCATGAAACTTCCACCAACCCTGCAACACTAATGTATGCTAGCCATGCATAACGCTGGACCCTATAGACTTTAGAATATCCAATCCTACCCCAAGCCCCCAATCAAACAAGAAAAGATCATAAGGCCAAATCAAACATTCTCAGGCTATAAGATCTTAATTATGTACAACTGGGATGCATACATTAGACAACTACAGTAATGATGTCAATCTCACATAAAGGAAACCCTAGGCTAGCAGGCATCATGTATTCAGGCAATTCTATCATGCAATTCCTGAAGATCCCTAGCCTAGCACTAACATGCTGTTCTATCATATCGTATAATCAAATAACTTATATGGTATTTTGGGGTCTACTTACTGGCTCCGGCTGATCGTACGCCCTGCATCCTCCTTTATTTATTTTGAAAACCTTTTTGAAAAATCATTTTGAAAATCCTTTCCTTGATTTGAGACTGGAGTCACACGAGTGTTCCTCCAATTCACTCAAACCAAGGCTCTGATACCAACTTGTAACACCCAAAAATTCAAGCCAAATTTAAACTTTCAAAACATGTCGAATTTATCAAAACATTACAACTTTGTTTTCAAAATACATTTATATCAGAGTTTTCCCAGAAACATAACATAATAGGAGGAGCTGTACGATCATGCCTTCGCCTTGCCGCGATCCCCTGATGTACCTGAAACAATAAACTGAAAGTGTAAGCCCGAAAGCTTAGTGAGTTACCCCCAAAATACCGATACACATACAGTCCACATAACCATGTCACACCATGACATATAATAACAAACTGAGCAGAACAGCACATAACGGGTCCACAACTTTACAGACTGGAATACCCCTGGGCCCACAGTGTGAGTCTGGAATGCCTACCGGGCCCTCAGCTCACATCTGGATTGCCACCGAGCCCTCAGTACGAGTCTGGAATGCCTACCGGGCCCTCAGCTCGTATCTGGAATGCCATCGAGCCCTCAGTACGAGTCTGGAATGCCTACCGGGCCCTCAGCTCGTATCTGGAATGCTCCCAAGTCCTCAGTATGAGTCTGGAATGCCTATCGGGCCCTCAGCTCATATCTGGAATACTCTAGGGTTTGTTGGCTACCGCACGGAGCAGTACAACCTCAACCCATCCCACATAACATATCAACATGTAACAGATAATGCACATGCAGACAATCAATCAGTATCACAGGTAGTCCTACAGACCTACCCTCTAACGTATCAAACTAGCATGCATAACTAACTCATACACAACATAATACAACTACTAGGATATCATATCCGATGGGCCGGCCTTGGTGCCTTAGACCCCTTAGTATAGTGAGGATAACTCACCTCGCAACTGTCGTCGGAAATAAGAAGGCTCAACTCCTGGGTCCAACACGAACTCCACCACCTATAGGTACCATACAAACCTTTTTCATAAATCTCCCAATTACCAGAAACCATCAGAAGTCAACTGGTCAACCCTTGGTCCAAGTCAAAGTCCACAGTCAAAGTCAATAGTCTATGTTGACTCGACTCGTCGAGTGCAGATCACCGACTCGTCGAGTCCTTCCTGAACTCGAGAAGTCGTGAAATCCTTGATTGGCTCTTCGAGTTCCCTTTTTAACTCGTCGAGTTCATACGTGGCCAAGATTTGGAAGAAACCCTAGCCAACTCGCTGAGTCTTCTAACAACTCGCCGAGTTCAAGGCAATCTTCAACGAACTCGCCGAGTTGCTCAACCAACTCGCCGAGTTCACGGCTATGTTCATAGGACTCGCCGAGTCCAGCGTTCTACTCGCCGAGTTCATTCAGTCCTTTTTCCATACAGACCTGGTTTGAGCCATGCAGCGGCTCCAAACCACAGATCTAGGCTTCTAGGGCATGCTTATCACGTAAAGTTGCAAACTTTACATGCATGCATAGCTTTAAGGGCTCCAAATGTCAAAACTAAGCTCTTAATGGGGTTCTAAGCTCAAGAGGGACCTCAATCACGAACATAACTGAGACTTTACAACTCTAGAAGGTAATGAGGGTCCAGATCTGAAGTATAGCCCAACCATAAGGTTTCTCTACCAAGGATTTGGGGTTTTAGGGCTTAAAAGCAACAATTTAGGGACAAACAAGATCTAATAGATCAATAATCAAGATGGAAACTTTATTACCAGAATGGGTGACCACAAATGAATGTGTTCTGGATCTAAGTCCCCTTCCTTGAGCTCTTCAACCCCTTCCTTCTTCCACTTGCTCCAATGTGCACCAAAAGTCCCTTCATAAGGCAACAATCACTCAAACTCACCAATGGAGATTAGGGTTTCGATAAGGAATGCTCTGAGGGTGATGGAGGCTGAGATGGGGCTATAAGGACGTTTAAATAGGGTGCAAACCCTAAGGATTAGGGTTTCCTCCTGACTGGCCTACTCGCCGAGTCCAGGCGTGGACTCGCCGAGTAGATCACTTAAAGCCCGCGTCCAATTCGACATCTACTCGGCGAGTTAGGGCTACAACTCGCCGAGTAGCTCTTACAAAAAGAAACATTTAATCAAATTAAATACGTACCAGGAACGGGGCGTTACAGTGTACTCGATCCCTTAGTCCTTTCCTTATTCACATAAGGAATTAGTCTTAATTTTCCAAGCTGAAAGTTCTCATTCATCATACTATACAACTTGCATGATTCCAAGTTTCGGTCCAATTGAACCTTGGGTGATGAGAATCTTTCCTTATTTGGTAATATTAGACACTACCACAACCGAAAGAATCAAATCCATTTTTCCAATATTGCTATCAATGGAATCTTATAAGCAACAACTTTTCACAAATGCCATTGTAAGGATAAATAAAATCAAAACCTTTTTCTTTTATTTTAAAACTTTGCGGAAAAATTTATCCTTACAATCCATATGAAAACCTTGTTGTTATCTATTCCTAAGCAATATAAATATCATAACTCTTAAGTAATAGCCCAAAATTCTGATCACCGAACCATGCGATTGAAATCCATCTTCGCGATCAGAATCAGCATGTACTTAATAGAGTTAGACAATGGACTTTACCTGAAGTAGAGCCAAACTTATTGACTTTAACATCCTTAGGTAAATTTGGCAGCTTCGTAACCAATGCCCCTTCCATTGGCAATAGTTACCTATGGACCCTTGATAATGGGACTATCTCAGACTTCGCCTCTCTCTTTACCATTGGGTCAACCGAGTTGACTATGGCCGATCCCTTTCCATTGGGAAGAGAGAGCTTTACTGGATATCCAATGTCATCATTGTCAATGTCCATAGCGTTTTAGGAAGTTGATCTTAGCAAATAGATAAGATCATTAAGGGTCTTGTCTTAGTCTGTTTCATAGGATTCCCAAAAGAACTCACTATGTGACTTAGAAAGTAGTTGAGCCACCAACTTTCTCAAGACTTTGACACCCAACTCTCCCGGCTTGTCAATATGTGACTACATCTCCAAGATGTGATCACACCTAGACCTTGCCTTGCCAATAGGGCTTGAGTGACCTTAAACTTTTTAGGAACTTGTGGGTTAGGGAGAATAATTGGAGGAGGTGAAAGAAGTATGATATCCATGGGACATCATCTTCATTTAGGAAAGCTTGTTTCAAGAGATTTAGGAAGATCATAAATGTCTAGACCAGACATCTTTTTGGGAGATATTCAAGATAGTTGATTTAAAGTCCTTAATATGACACCCAATATGAAATATTAAGGCTAGGACCCAACATACTATTTTATAACTTAGAAGAGGGATGCCGTAATCCAAGCTATAAAATATTTGAAGGTAGGTGAATGACGATTCACCAATTTCCACCATGAAAAACGAAATAATTTATTAGGTTTTAATTGGATTTGAAAGTCCTAGATCTTTGAGATTCATTGAACTGTTCAAAGGCATGTTTCAATCTCGAGTGTGCCCTTCAGGTTTTGTGACTGGGATGCCGAGGATCACAAAACAAGGTGTGAATAACCATGCAAATATACTTGGTACCCTTAATATTTACCCCTTAATCAGTGTGCCGGTTAACCACACACGCTCCACCGATACTATGATAAATATTAAGTTACCCTTTGCCTACCTTGTTAAGTCCAGGTTAGTGTGCCGGTTAACCACACACGCTCCACTAACGACTTAAGCAAAGTGCAAAGTGTAATTTCATGGGTTAGCACCAATTCACATTTTCCTAAGTAACTAAGATTGGGTATTAATAAGAGTTTAGTTACTTAGTATTTATCATTAATACTTTTAATGAAAGGAGAATTATAGTCCTTGTCCTACCCGTTCGGCTAACGACCCTCCACCAGTCAAGGAAGCGGTGGGTGAGAGTGGACACCCATTAAACTGCCATTTTATAGGCAGTAACCTTATACCCCCTTATAGACTGGCTTCGTGAATGAGGCCTACTAACGGTAAGACTGACTTTACTCTTATACATATATATAAATATTATTAACTTATAATATTATAAAGTATAAGGGTTGAATTTTAACTTTTAAAATTCTAAGGGCTAACTTGGAATTAAAGTATTCATAAGTGAAAACTTTTCAAATTCCAAAACTTGAGGGCAAGTTTTGAAATTATTCAAAACTAATTAATTCCATAAGTTATGAGTTTAAAGTAGTTTTAATTAAAAAAAAAAAAAAAACTCTTCAAGTTCCATAACTTGAGGACAAGTTATGGAAGACTTTAAACTAATTAATAAAAAAAAATAACTTTTTTTTATTGTAACTTATGGAACTAATTAAGGTTACACTTTTTTTTTAATTTAATGAAGAGACTCTTGAACCTCCATAACTTGAGGACAAGTTATGGAGTCATAAAACCATTTAATTAGAACTAGACTCTTCATTTTGTAACCTTTGCCAACTTTTATGAGTTTTATGATTCTTAAATGTGACTTTTCATATAACTTGAGGACAAGTTACAAAAACACACTTTGGAATCAACTCTTAGATTAAAATGGATTGAAAACAACTATTTCACACAACTTTTCTATTAATCTAAGAATCTCATAAGAACAAGATAATTCAAATCATCAATCTTCAAGAAATTAGCATGAACATACAAACTAATACAAATCTTGAAATTATGACAATTATCTTAGAAATTGGATTAGCATGAACATTACCACATCAAAAACAAGTTTATAAGTCCAAAAACATCTTAGGGTAATGTTCCTAGTCCAATTCCAGCCAAAACAATCGAATATATGCATCCAACTCGATTTTTCAGCTACTTTTGCAAGTATAACAAGAAAACAAGCCTAGTCTCTGATACCACTGTTGGGTTATGAGCATTCTAACACTCCTAAGTGTACATGCAACCCTAAATACCTTGAATCTATGTTTTCTCTATTATACATACAATTATGAACATCCAAGGTATTATCCTAATCTAGCATACAAAATAATAAATATAACAAGATATAATACATACCTCTTTGATGTAGAATGTCTTCATGAAGCTTGAGTGCCTAGTGCCCCAAGTGTGACACCTCAAATGGTTCACACAACACCAAATACACTTGGAATAACTTGAGAGAAACTTGAACACTCCTTGAAATCGTCTAGCCCTCACACTCACACATTAGTGCACGATTTCTTGAGCCATGGGATTCTTTTATATGGTGGCTATTAGGGTTACACCATGTAACTCATAACTTTACCCATTACTTATGCTCCATGGATTTTAACCTCCATGGAGTATCCATGGGTCACCCCATGGACTTAGTCCAACATAAGGAATCTTGGATCAGAAGCCCACATATATAAGAATGAATGATTTACACAATCAACCCATATATTTAATTAGTCTCCTTTTGATCACTTAATTAATTCCAAATTAATTCTTGATCAATACTAATTAAATAACCTTATTAATATAGTAGAACTTATAATATATTAACCAACCTTAAGTGTTATTTCTCTCATTATAGTCTATCCAAATGCATGATGCCATGCAACCCAAATGGACCATGCCGGGTCGGGTCAAGTCTTACCAATTATAGTTATGGACTTAGACATTAATCCAACAGTCTCCCACTTGGATAAGTCTAAAACTGTTATTGCGTATGACTTCAGGAACTGATCAGCAATCGTAGCTCTCAAAAGCTTCTGTCGAACTCTGACCTTGTCGATGAACTCTGACCTTTGTCAATGACTTGTCCATTAGATAAGGGATCATATATTCCTCCATTCTAGATATCATATGGACTGAGACATGGATTATCAATCATTCTCTCTGTCCATTTGTTGTTTCCCGATTTCCGATTCATGATGACTGACTGATTCAAGATGAACGGTTCCGACATTGCTGCCTACACAGCTAGATTCTACGATCTGGCTCTCCTCTGTCCGGGAATGGTCAGCCCGGAAAGCAATAAAATTGAGAGGTACATTTGGGGATTGACGCCCCCAACCTAAGGAAATTGTTTTGGCTGCTAGGCCCACTACATTTGATAGCGCCAAGTGACTGGCGCAGACTCTGACAGATCACGAGGTTGATCTTGATGAGGTGACAACCGCTTCCGAACCATCAAAGGCTAGTGGTGGAAAGAAAAAGTTCTGGAACAAACGCAAGGGCCAGTCTTCGCAAGAGCCCTCCAAGAAACAACAAACAGTGGCAGTTCATGCTGCTACTACTCCAGCTGCTGTTCCAACCACCCAAGCACCTACCAGTGGATATGCTGGTACTCTTCCAAAGTGCAACAAGTGTAACTTCCATCATCATGGACCCTGCCGTGATATGCAATGCAACAGCTGTGGAAAGAAGGGACACACAACTCGATACTGCAAAGCACTAGTCCAACCTACCAATCAGGCTCCTGGAGCGGGCGCCGGTCAAGCCTGTTATGGCTGTGGAGAGGTTGGGCACTTCAAAAGAAATTGCCCCAAGGCAACAACAACTGGAAACACAGGGAGGGTACTAGCTTTGGGCCAGGAGGAAGCAGTCATTGATCCTATCGTTGTTACGGGTACGTTCTGTGACAACCCGAAACTTCGTCCGTTTCCGTTACGCGATTTCCGTTAATAAAATTTCGAATGCATTAACTTTTCCGTCAAACTTCTTGGTTTTGAAAATAATCTAGTTATGTATATAATTAAATTATTTACGAGTCGGAACCAAAAATCGCGCGGAAACCCAAAAATCTCGAAAAATCAAACATTCCCGGTCTAAGTGAGGTTACGACCGTAAACGTGTTTACGGCCGTAAACTCGTTTACGGCCGTAAACCTGTTTACGGTCAGTGAAGAGTGGACCCCCCACAACACCCCTATAAATACGATGCCTCCACCTTCATTAGAACATTTCTGGCCAAAAACTCTCTCCTTCTCTCTCTAAGAATCTTAACCGTAAACACTCAAAACGCCTTCAAGCTTCGGAAAACATCGAGAAACCACGTTTGGAGTCACTTTGGAACGTCTGGAAACGCTCATCTCTTCGAAATTAGCAATCAGAACCCTGTTCTTGAGTTTACGGTCCAACCTTCAAGAACCGTAAACCCTGTTCTTGAGTTTACGGTCCAACCTTCAAAGACCGTAAACTCTGTTCTTGAGTTTACGGCCGTAAACTCGCCGAGCCTTCAGAAACCGTAAACTATAGATCACGTCCGTAAACATCTTTTTGGTGGTGCTTTTGGCTGAAAACTCACCCTCTTTGATTCGATCAAGTCCCGGTAACATTCCTCAACCGAATACAAGTGTTCTTATGACACTTTATTTATCGAAATCGCTAATTTAGATACATATATGTATTTATTTGATAATAGGATTTCGTTAAGTGTCGTGCAACAACTCGAGGATCTTCATTTTCAGTCAACGATTTCACGCAACAACTGTGAGTTCATACCCCTACATTTTTCCATATTTTCAATGTTTTCAGGGGGGAATACAAGCTAAACATAAATGTTTTCAAAACTTATGCAAATCTCATACTTTAACCCTTTTGTACTGTGTTGAGCATAAGGGACGTTTTCACAAAAATTTGCATAGTTTTCCGGACACGCTATTCACTATTCATGCAAACTATAATCGGTATAGTTTGGGATTTTCTAAACATCACGAGTACAGAAACTTTCACTATTAAACATATACACGAAGACAACAATAGTTTACAGTTACATCACCACTTTATCATGGTTTTTCATAACTGTAATTATCATTATATACGGTATACATACGGATTTTCACTACGGTAGAACGCTACTACACTACATGTAAACTAGATTGTACGATACTGTGAGGTGCTACTTCACTACTGTACCCTTAGGTGTACATGGATAGATCCTACCACTGTATAACCAGAGTCTCCTGGAGGGAGAGCGTGAGATTTGTGAATAGATCTATTCGGGACTGACAATCCCACATCTGGACTGCTAGCTACAGTTAGGCGGGCACGCCTGAGATGTACAAATGTCATTTAACTCGACGCCTGAAGAACGTTGGAAAGGTCACTAGTCATATCAAGCATGGTTATACGACTCACATTATGTATAAATCACCTTTAGTTTACAACTTAACACTCTTCGACAGTTTTATTTTTACTAAATAGAACTGATACACACTGCATATACTGGTTAAATCCAGGGTTTTTTTTTAAAACAGAACCGATTATGCAATGGTTTCACATACAAAATACTTACACTTCATGATTAGTTTTAGCTAGTCACATGAGTTAGTATTTTCGCATATCACTACAGTTTTCAGTAACGAACATTCATGGTTTTATACGAAATCGATAACGCTACCTTTTCACTAAAGAAAATATCGGATTTTCTTGGAAACATACAAATATTCATGGTTTATTACAGAACTGGTAACACTACATTTTTGCTAAGGAAAATATCGGATTTTCTTGAAACTATACAAATATTTTCCGAACTCATCAACGATTTTCACTACAAACCACCGCTTATGAACTCACCAGCTTTATGCTGATACTCTTTTAAACTGCTTGTATTCTCAGGAAATTAGTAGACAGGTACCTGCTAGGTTTTTGAAGAATTGAAGCAATAAGAGTTTAATGTTTATATTGATACAAGTTATATGATGTAATTCAAACAAGTTTCAGAACTGATGTAAACATTTTTATTTGAGTATGCACTATACTGGTTGTGTTGCTATGATTGCTATTATTCATTGGTTGTGATGCTACACATGACGTGCTCCGTCCCGGAACGTTTCCGCCATCGGTTTCGGGGTGTGATAGATTGGTATCAGAGCCCTTGTTTATAGCGAACTAGTATACCGAACCTTACGTGGTATACAACTATAAACACTAAGGGGCCTAAGTGCTCTACGCTAAAAGTATACTTTCAAAATATATAGTATTTTTATAAAAAGTATACGAGCATGCATACATAACAAAATTCGTGTCACTAGTAGAAAAGAACAAAAGTATTTGGATGCTGGAGCACTGCGGTTAAACCTGGGCAGTTATGTAATCATGTCTAGGGTGAATATAGTCTGATCAACTATATTCAGTCGAGACATGACCAACATGTGTTTGGGAGTGACTATGGTGCTACAACAGGCCTAAAACTTACCAAAATCATCTCACATAAAATATTATAGGAGTATTTTCGCTAGAATCAAACTCAGTATACAGATTCACTCTAAGTGTTGCTACCTCTTCTCCCTTAAGCGATAACTTACTTGTATTAGTAACCTTTCTGTGTTTATCGCTCGGTAGAATACTTTCATTATCAGGATGAGATATATTTTGTTTTTATATCTCGAGGACTTACTATCCTCTTCGCCCTGATTGTTTCTAGAACAAGATGCCTCCTCGACCAAGACCCATCAGAAGGAACGACGACACTCCGCCACCACCACCACCTCCTCAGTTCAACCCTGTCATGTTTCAGGCTGCAGTTACCGCCGCCGTGACTGCAGCAATGGCACAAGTGAACGCTGGTGGAACTGGAGGTGGAACCGACCCCCAGAGACAAGATGGAAGTCAGGGACATCAAAAAGAGTGTTCCTACAAGGACTTCATGACTGCGAAACCCAAGTCCTTCGACGGAAATGGAGGTGTCATCGCCCTGAATCGATGGTTCGAGAAGATCGAATCCATCTTCGAAATTTGCGTTTGTTCTGAAGCAAACAAGGTGAAGTTCGCCGCCTGCACCTTCACCGACAGAGCCTTGACCTGGTGGAATGGTCGAGTCAAAACCCTAACCCTGCCAGTGGCTAATGCCATGGGTTGGGAGAGACTGAAGGAGCTCATGCTCGCGGAGTACTGCCCAAGGGGCGAAGTGCAAAAGTTGGAGCACGAACTCTGGAACTTGAAGATGAAGGGTTCCGACATCGCTGCCTACACCGCGATATTTTGTGATCTGGCTCTCCTCTGTCCGGGAATGGTCACCCCGGAGAGCAAGAAAATCGAGAGGTATATCTGGGGACTGACACAACCAACAAAAGGAAATGTCTTGGCTGCGAGGCCGACCACATTTGAAAGCGCCAAGGATCTGGCACAGACTCTGATCGATCATGGAATCGATCTGGATGAAGTGGTGGCTGTCTCCGAGCCGCACAAGGAAAGAGGTGGGAAGAAGAAGAAGTTTGGTAACAAACGAAAGGGTCAGTCTTCGCAGGAGCCCTCCAAGAAACAACAAATAGTGGCAGTTCATGCTGTTACCGCTCCTGCTGCTGCTCCCACTGTTGTTCCAACCACCCAATCCCCTACCGGTGGTTATGCTGGAAAACTACCTCTGTGCAACAAGTGTAACTTCCATCATCACGGACCCTGCCGTGAGCTGAGTTGCAACAACCGTGGAAGGAAGGGACACACAGTTCGATACTGCAAGACACCAGCTCAACCAACCAACCAGGCTCCGGGAGCGGGCGCTGGTCAAACTTGCTATGGATGTGGAGAGGCTGGGCACTTCAGGAGAAACTGCCCCAAGGCAACAACTGGTGGCAATACAGGGAGAGTTCTGGTGATGGGCCAGGAGGAAGCAGTTGCTGATCCTACCGTTGTTACGGGTACGTTCCTCCTTGACAACTCTTATGCATGCATTCTCTTCGATTCTGGTGCGGAGAGGAGTTTTGTTAGTCACGCATTCAAACATCTAATCAAATGTAAATCCCAACCTCTAACCAAAACATTTACCGTCGAGATAGCTAACGGAAAGAAGGAGAGCACTAACGACATATTCATAGGCTGTACTCTTACCCTAGACAATTATTCTTTTCCTATCGATCTTATGCATGTGTCCATCAAGAGCTTCGATGTCATTATCGGCATGGATTGGTTGAGTCCCAATCATGCTGATATTCTTTGCTTCGAGAAGGCTATCCGTCTCAATCTTCCCTCTGGCGAAGCTCTCATGATTTACGGAGATAAGCCTAGCTCGAACCTCCGAATCATTTCATGCATCAAAGCTCGGAAGTATCTGCGAAAGGAGTGCCATGCATTTCTAGCTCACGTTTTAGACGTGACGCAAGGAGTTAGAGACCTCGAGAGCATCCCCGAAGTCTGTAACTTTCCTGATGTTTTTACCGAAGATCTCCCAGGAATCCCTCCCGATCGCCAAGTCGAGTTTCGTATCGACTTGATCCCCGGAGCTACTCCTGTAGCTAAATCCCCTATCGTTTAGCACCAGCGGAAATGCAAGAATTATCCAGTCAGCTCAATGAGCTGATCAGTAAGGGATTCATAAGGCCGAGTTCCTCACCCTGGGGAGCTCCGATCTTATTTGTGAAAAAGAAAGATGGATCCTTTCGGATGTGCATTGACTACCGAGAGCTGAATAAGCTTACCATCAAGAACCGATATCCCTTACCCAGAATCGACGATCTCTTCGACCAACTTCAGGGAGCCAGTTATTTCTCAAAGATAGATCTAAGATCAGGGTACCATCAGTTGCGAGTTCATGAGAATGATGTGCCCAAAACAACATTCCGAACTCGCTATGGACACTACGAGTTTGTAGTAATGCCCTTTGGTCTAACCAACGCACCGACAGTATTCATGGACCTGATGAATCGGGTGTGCCGCCCTTTCTTAGACAAGTTCGTGATTGTGTTCATCGACAATATACTTGTCTATTCGAGGAGTGAGGATGACCATAGACAACACTTAAGGCAGGTGTTGGAAACATTAAGGGCAGAAAAACTATACACGAAATTCTCGAAGTGCGAATTCTGGATCAGGAAGGTAAATTTCCTAGGACACGTGATTAGCAAGGAAGGAATACACGTGGACCCTTCCAAGATCAAGGCGATTGAGAACTGGTCTGCACCGAAGACACCCACAGAAATCCGACAATTCTTGGGTCTCGCGGGCTATTATCGCAGGTTCATCCAGAACTTCTCCAGAATCGCTAAGCCCTTAACTACCCTGACCCAGCAGGGTGTAACCTTCAGTTGGGAAGCCAAGCAAGACACTGCATTTCAAACATTGAAGCGGGCCCTATGCAGCACACCTATCTTGTCCCTGCCCGAAGGGACAGAAGACTTCGTGGTCTACTGTGATGCATCCAATCAGGGCCTAGGGTGTGTGCTCATGCAGAGAGGAAAGGTCATCGCCTATGCCTCGAGGCAGTTGAAAACACACGAGGTCAATTACACAACCAACGATTTAGAGTTGGGAGCAGTGGTCTTTGCGTTAAAGATCTGGAGACACTATCTCTATGGAACCAAATACACTATCTTCACCGACCATAAGAGCTTGCAACATATTTTCGATCAAAAGGAGTTAAACATGAGACAACGACGATGGGTAGAGTTACTCAGTGACTACGAGTGCGAAATTCGCTATCATCCCGGAAAGGCCAATGTGGTAGCAGATGCCCTCAGTCGAAAGGAGTATTCAGGACGTAAGGTGAAGGCACTAACAATGACCATCCATTCCCATTTAACCGCGCAAATCAGAGAGGCTCAGCTGGAAGCCTTAAAACCCGAGAACGTGGCAAATGAGTCACTGCGAGGAATGGACAAGAACTTGGAGGTCAAAGGAGACGGAGTGTACTATTTCATGAACCGGATCTGGACCCCAAAGTTCGGCGGGTACAGAGAGGTTGTCATGAATGAGGCTCACAAGAAGGAATACTCCGTTCATCCAGGTTCGGACAAGATGTACTTGGATCTCAAACAACTTTATTGGTGGCCATACATGAAAGCGGAAATTGCTACTTTCGTGGGCAAGTGCCTGACTTGTGCCAAGGTAAAAGTAGAATACCAAAAGCCCTCAGGTTTACTTCAGCAGCCGGAAATACCTGACTGGAAGTGGGAAAGGATAACCATGGATTTTATCACCAAGTTACCCAGATCTCCGAGTGGGCACGATGCCATCTGGGTAATTGTCGATCGATTAACGAAGTCCGCCCACTTCCTGCCAATCAAAGAAAACTTCAAGATGGAGAGACTCACACGGATCTACATTCAAGAGATAGTTCGCCTTCATGGTGTACCTGCATCCATTATCTCCGATTGAGATAACAGGTTTACATCGAGGTTCTGGCAGTCACTACAGAAAGCTCTTGGAACTAAACTGGACATGAGCACGACTTATCATCCGCAGACTGATGGACAGAGTGAGAGAACAATTCAGACATTGGAAGACATGTTGAGAGCCTATGTCATCGATTTCGGCGCATTTTGGGACGCTCATCTTCCTTTGGTTGAATTTTCCTACAACAACAGCTACCATACCAGCATCAAGGCTGCAGCGTTTGAAGCTCTCTATGGCCGTAAGTGCAGATCCCCTCTGTGATGGGCTGAAGTGGGTGACACGCAGCTAGCCAGGGGTCAAGTCCCCGACAATACTCTCACTGGTCCTGAGATCATCCGAGAAACAACTGAGAAAATTATACAAATCCGAGAACGACTGAAAGCCTCTCGAGATAGAAAAAAGAGCTACGCCGATAAGAGACGAAAACCCTTGGAATTCCAGGTTGGTGACCGCTTCCTTCTGAAGGTCTCACCTTAGAAAGGCATGATACGTTTTGGGAAACGTGGAAAGCTAATCCCAAGGTACATTGGACCGTTCGAAATCCTTGCTAGAATCGGTCCGGTAGCATACAAACTCCAATTACCCCGAGAGCTCAGCAACATCCATCCTGTTTTCCACGTATCGAACCTAAAGAAGTGTCTGTCCGATGAGACACTTAAGATTCCTCTTGACGAGATTGAAATCAACGAAAACCTCAACTTCGTGGAAGAACCGGTCGAAATCATGGACAGAGAGATCAAAAGAACGAAACAAAGTCGCATCCCGATAGTGAAGGTTCGTTGGAATGCCAAGCGGGGACCTGAATTCACTTGGGAGCGCGAAGATCAGATGAAACAAAAGTATCCGCATCTCTTTCCTAATCCATGATTTATATTCCATGTTCGAATTTTGGGACGAAATTCCCTCTAACGGGGGGATGATGTGACAACCCGAAACTTTGTCCGTTTCCGTTACGCGATTTCCGTTAATAAAATTTCGAATGCATTAACTTTTCCGTCAAACTTCTTGGTTTTGAAAATAATCTAGTTATGTATATAATTAAATTATTTACGAGTCGGAACCAAAAATCGCGCGGAAACCCAAAAATCTCGAAAAATCAAACATTCCCGGTCTAAGTGAGGTTACGACCGTAAACGTGTTTACGGCCGTAAACTCGTTTACGGCCGTAAACCTGTTTACGGTCAGTGAAGAGTGGACCCCCCACAACACCCCTATAAATACGATGCCTCCACCTTCATTAGAACATTTCTGGCCAAAAACTCTCTCCTTCTCTCTCTAAGAATCTTAACCGTAAACACTCAAAACGCCTTCAAGCTTCGGAAAACATCGAGAAACCACGTTTGGAGTCACTTTGGAACGTCTAGAAACGCTCATCTCTTCGAAATCAGCAATCAGAACCCTGTTCTTGAGTTTACGGTCCAACCTTCAAGAACCGTAAACCCTGTTCTTGAGTTTACGGTCCAACCTTCAAAGACCGTAAACTCTGTTCTTGAGTTTACGGCCGTAAACTCGTCGAGCCTTCAGAAACCGTAAACTATAGATCACGTCCGTAAACATCTTTTTGGTGGTGCTTTTGGCTGAAAACTCACCCTCTTTGATTCGATCAAGTCCCGGTAACATTCCTCAACTGAATACAAGTGTTCTTATGACACTTTATTTATCGAAATCGCTAATTTAGATACATATATGTATTTATTTGATAATAGGATTTCGTTAAGTGTCGTGCAACAACTCGAGGATCTTCATTTTCAGTCAACGATTTCACGCAACAACTGTGAGTTCATACCCCTACATTTTTCCATATTTTCAATGTTTTCAGGGGGGAATACAAGCTAAACATAAATGTTTTCAAAACTTATGCAAATCTCATACTTTAACCCTTTTGTACTGTGTTGAGCATAAGGGACGTTTTCACAAAAATTTGCATAGTTTTCCGGACACGCTATTCACTATTCATGCAAACTATAATCGGTATAGTTTGGGATTTTCTAAACATCACGAGTACATAAACTTTCACTATTAAACATATGCACGAAGACAGCAATAGTTTACAGTTACATCACCACTTTATCATGGTTTTTCATAACTGTAATTATCATTATATACGGTATACATACGGATTTTCACTACGGTAGAACGCTACTACACTACATGTAAACTAGATTGTACGATACTGTGAGGTGCTACTTCACTAAAGTATCCTTAGGTGTACAGGGATAAATCATACCACTGTATAACTAGAGTCTCCTGGAGGGAGAGCGTGAGATTTGTGAATAGATTTATTCAGGACTGACAATCCCACATCTGGACTGCTAGCTACAGTTAGGCGGGCACGCCTGAGATGTACAAATGTCATTTAACTCGACGCCTGAAGAACGTTGGAAAGGTCACTAGTCATATCAAGCATGGTTATACGACTCACATTATGTATAAATCACCTTTAGTTTACAACTTAACACTCTTCGACAGTTTTATTTTTACTAAATAGAACTGATACACACTGTGTATACTGGTTAAAGCCAGGGTTTTTTTTTAAAACAGAACCGATTATGCAATGGTTTCACATACAAAATACTTACACTTCATGATTAGTTTTAGCTAGTCACATGAGGTAGTATTTTCGCATATCACTACAGTTTTCAGTAATAAACATTCATGGTTTTATACGAAATCGATAACGCTACCTTTTCACTAAAGAAAATATCGGATTTTCTTGGAAACATACAGATATTCATGGTTTATTACAGAACTGGTAACACTACATTTTCGCTAAGGAAAATATCGGATTTTCTTGAAACTATACAAATATTTTTCGAACTCATCAACGATTTTCACTACAAACCACCGCTTATGAACTCACCAGCTTTATGCTGATACTCTTTTAAACTGCTTGTATTCTCAGGAAATCAGTAGACAGGTACCTGCTGGGTTTTTGAAGAATTGAAGCAATAAGAGTTTAATGTTTATATTCATACAAGTTATATGATGTAATTCAAACAAGTTTCAGAACTGATGTAAACATTTTTATTTTAGTATGCACTGTACTGGTTGTGTTGCTATGATTGTTATTATTCATTGGTTGTGATGCTACACATGACGTCCTCCGCCCCGGAACGTTTCCTCCATCGGTTTCGGGGTGTGACATGTTCCTCCTTGACAACTCTTATGCATGCATTCTTTTCTATTCTGGTGCGGAGAGGAGCTTTGTTAGTCATGCATTCAAACATCTACTCAAATGTAAATCCCAACCTTTAACTGAAACATTTACCATCGAGATGGATAACAGAAAGAAAGAGAGCACTAATGACATATTCATAGGCTGTACACTTACCCTGAACGATCATTCCTTTCCCATCGATCTTATGTCAGTATCCATAAAGAGCTTTGATGTCATAATCGGCATGGATTGGTTGAGCCCCAATCGTGTTGATATCCTTTGCTATGAGAAAGCTATCCGTCTTAATCTTCCCTCTAGCGAAGTCCTCACTATTTACGGTGATAAACTCAGTTCGAACCTTCATATCATTTCATGCATCAAAGCCCAGAAGTATCTGCGGAAGGAATGTCATGCATTCCTAGCTCATGTTGTTGACGAAACACAAGAAGTTAAAGACCTCGAGAGAATCCCCGAAGTCTGTAAGTTTCCTGATGTCTTCCCTGAAGATCTTCCAGGAATCCCTCCCGAACGCCAAGTTGAGTTTCGTATCGACTTAATCCCCGGAGTTACTCCTGTAGCTAAATCCCCATACCGTTTAGCGCCATCAGAAATGCAAGAGCTGTCCAGCCAGCTCAATGAGCTTCTCAGCAAAGGATTCATAAGACCGAGTTCCTCACCCTGGGGAGCCCCGATCTTATTCGTGAAAAAGAAAGATGGATCCTTTCGGATGTACATTGATTACCGAGAACTGAACAAGCTGACCATCAAGAACCGTTATCCCTTACCCAGAATCGAAGACCTCTTCGACCAACTTCAGGGAGCTAGTTATTTCTCGAAGATAGACCTAAGATCAGGGTACCACCAGTTACGAGTTCACGAGAATGATGTGCCCAAGACAACATTCCAGACTCGCTATGGACACTACGAGTTCGTAGTAATTCCCTTCGGTCTAACCAACGCACCGACGTTATTCATGGATCTGATGAATCGGGTGTGCCTCCCTTTTCTAGACAAGTTCGTGATCGCGTTCATTGACGATATACTTGTCTATTCTCGGAGCGAGAGCGATCATAGACATCACTTGAGGCAGGTGTTAGAAACGCTAAGGGCGGAAAAGCTCTATGCAAAGTTCTCAAAGTGTGAGTTCTGGATCAGGAAGGTAACTTTCCTTGGTCACGTGGTTAGCGAGGAAGGCATATACATGGACCCTTCCAAAATCAAAGCGATTGAGAATTGGTCAGCACCGAAGACGCCCACAGAAATCCGTCAATTTTTGGGTCTCGCTGGCTATTACCGTAGGTTTATCCAAAACTTCTCCAAAATTGCTAAGCCTTTAACCACCCTGACACAGAAAGGTGTAACCTTTAGTTGGGGAGAAAAGCAAGACACTGCGTTTCAAACATTGAAGCAGGCCCTATGCAGCGCACCTATCTTATCCCTGCCTGAAGGGACGGAAGACTTTGTTGTCTACTGTGATGCATCCAATCAGGGCCTAGGCTGTGTGCTCATGCAGCTAGGAAAGGTTATCGCTTATGCTTCGAGACAACTGAAAACACACGAAGTCAATTACACAACTCACGATCTAGAGTTGGGAGCAGTGGTCTTCGCGTTAAAGATCTGGAGACATTATCTCTACAGAACCAAGTGCACAGTGTTCACCGACCATAAGAGCCTACAACATATCTTCGATCAGAAAGAGTTAAACATGAGACATCGGCGATGGGTAGAGCTACTCAGTGACTACGAGTGCGAAATACGCTACCATCCGGGCAAGGCCAATGTGGTAGCGGATGCCCTCAGCCGAAAAGAGTATTCAGGTCGTAGAGTGAAGGCACTGACAATGACCATCCATTCCCAATTATCCGCGCAAATCAGAGAGGTTCAGCTGGAAGCCTTAAAACCAGAAAATATGTCGGATGAAGCCCTGAGAGGAATAGAAAAGAACTTAGAGGTCAAGGGAGATGGAGTTTACTATTTAATGAATCGTATCTGGACCCCGAAGTACGGTGGTTACAGAGAGGTTGTTATGAACGAAGCTCACAAGACTAGATACTCCGTTCACCCAGGTTCAGATAAGATGTATCTGGATCTCAAACAACTATATTGGTGGGAGAACATGAAAGCAGAGATCGCTACCTTCGTGGGCAAATGCCTGACTTACGCCAAGGTGAAGGTAGAATACCAAAAGCCCTCAGGTCTACTTCAGCAGCCAAAAATACCCGAGTGGAAGTGGGAAAGGATTACAATGGATTTTATCACTAAGTTGCCCAAGTCTCCGACTGGGCACGATGCCATCTGGGTAATTGTCGATCGACTAACTAAATCCGTCCACTTCCTGCCAATCAAAGAAAACTTCAAAATGGAAATACTGACACAAATCTACATTCGAGAGATTGTCCGCCTCCATGGTGTACCTGCGTCCATTATCTCAGATCGAGATAGCAGGTTTACCTCGAGATTTTGGCAGTCACTACAGAAGGCTCTTGGAACTAAGCTGGATATGAGCACAACTTACCATCCTCAGACAGATGGGCAGAGTAAGAGAACCATTCAAACATTGGAAGATATGTTGAGAGCCTACGTCATCGACTTTGGCATGTCGTGGGACACTCATTTGCCCTTGGTCGAATTTTCTTACAACAACAGCTACCATACCAGCATCAAGGCTGCGCCTTTTGAAGCCCTCTATGGCTGTAAGTGCAGATCCCCTTTGTGTTGGGCTGAGGAGGGTGACACACAGCTAGTCAAGGGTTAAGTCCCCGACAGCACTCTCACGGGCCCATAAATCATCCGAGAGACGACTGAAAAGATCGTACAAATCCGAGAACGACTAAAAGCGTCAATAGATAGACAAAAGAGCTACACCGATAAAAGACAAAAACCCTTGGAGTTCCAGGTTGGTGACCGTGTTCTTTTGAAGGTCTCACCCTGGAAAGGCATGATACACTTCCGAAAGCGTGGAAAGCTGAATCCAAGATACATAGGACCATTCGAGATCCTCGCTAGGATCGGTCCCGTAGCATACAAATTTCGTCTACCCCGAGAACTTAGTAACATTCATCCTGTCTTTCACGTCTCGAACCTGAAGAAGTGTCTGTCCGATGAGACACTTGTGATTCCCCTCGATGAGATCGAACTAGACGAGAACTTACACTTCGTAGAAGAACCAGTTGAAATCATGGACCGGGAAGTCAAACGAACGAAGCAAAGTCGCATCCCGATAGTGAAGGTTCGCTGGAATGCCAAGCGGGGACCTGAATTCACTTGGGAGCGCGAAGATTCAATGAAACAGAAGTACCCTCATCTTTTTCCGAGTCCATGATTTATATTCTATGTTTGAATTTCGGGACGAAATTCCCTCTAACGGGGGGATGATGTGACAACCCGAAACTTTTTCCGTTTCCGTTAATCAACTTCCGTTAATAAAAATTTGAATTTTATTGAGTTTCGTCAAATTCCTTCGGTTTGGAAAATCATTTAGTTATATAATTGAACTTATATACGAGTAGGGACCAAAAACCACGCAAAATTCGAGTTTTCCATCGAACAAAACAGTAGTTCACGGCCGTAAACCTGTTTACGGCTGGTGTCAGGTGGACCCCACCACCGACCACGAAAACCCCTATAAATATGAGACCCCCACTCTCATTTAAACACTTTTGACCGGAAACTCTCTCATTCTCTCTCTAGAACCCCTGACCGTAAACACCTAAAACGCCCCTTTTCTTCCGAAAAACATCAAAAATCATCTTTTGGGGTCGATTGGGATCATCTGGAACACGTTTTATGCGAAATCAAACACCCTTGTTCTTGAGCTTACGGCCGTACACACTTCATATCTTCAAATCTTCAAAGGCCGTAAACCCGTTTACGGCCGTACACTCATCGAATCTTCAAAGGCCGTAAACCCTTCGAGAGGCAGTTCACGGTCGTAAACAGTTCAGGGCCGTGAACTCCCTTCACGGCCGTAAACCCCATTCACGGCCGTAAACACTTCCTAAGTGGTGCATTAGACTGGAAACCCACTTTCCTCGATTCAATCAAGTCCCGATAACATTCCTTAACCGAACACAAGTGCTTTTCTAACACTTTACTTAACGAAATCACTAATTTAAATGCATATATGTATTTATTGATATTAGGATTCCGTTAAGTGCCATGTACAACGACCCGAGGATCTTCGTTCCAATCGACGTTTTCACACAACAACTATGAGTTCATACCCCTACGTTTTTATGATTTTTAATGTTTTCAGGGGGAATACAAGCCAAAAACAAATGATTTTGTGAAACAAAAACAAAAAGGATTTAAACGAGTTTAAAACTTATGCAATTGATACAGTTAAATGGTTTCACACGTTTTATGAAACATTTAGACATTTATCCCTTTTGTATTATGCTGAGCATAAGGGATGTTTTCAACTTGGAAACATAATTGCATAGTTTTCAGAACAATTTACAAATTAAGAACAAAACATTTCAAGCAAACTATAGTGGGTATAGTTTGGGGATTTCAATACATAGCTTGTACCGATTTAGATTTCATTTTTGGATAAACATATAAACTATGACCGATTTAGTTTATGATATACACTACTATAAGAGTACAACATTTGATA
This sequence comes from Lactuca virosa, assembly GCF_052849685.1. Taxonomy (NCBI): domain Eukaryota; kingdom Viridiplantae; phylum Streptophyta; class Magnoliopsida; order Asterales; family Asteraceae; genus Lactuca; species Lactuca virosa. Next base: position 89,694,465 of record NC_136434.1, read on the forward strand.
ATTATTTAAGTATAATTATTACTCTTTAAAGTATACACATGGATTCAAATACAAAAGAACCATACAGAACCACACGTAAAACTAGTTAATACATGATTGTGAGACAACTCTTCATTTGTACCCTTCTGGGTACTGGTAAAACCCTCAACGTTTAGTGTAACAACGTTTAGTGTAACCAGAGTCTCCTGGAGGGAGAGCGTGAGATTTGTGAATAGATCTATTCGGGACTGACAATCCCACACCTAAACTGCTAGCTATAGTTAGGCAGGCATGCCTGGGGTGACAAATATCATACCGTACGACGCCTGAAGAACGTCGGTAAGGTCATCAGTCATATCAAGCATGGTTATACGAACTCACAATAGTATAAACTAATCATTTGTTTACGGGATTCCATTCTTCATTAGTTTTATTTTAAATAATAGAACTACTATACATTACTGGAGGATTCCAGGGGATACAATTCATGGTTTTATTTTAAGTAATAAAACTACTATACATACTGGTGTTAGCCAGGGTTTTCATACTATATATACTGGTGTTAGCCAGGATTTTCAAGCTATACATTACTTACATTACTGGTGGTAGCTAGGGATTTCATACAAAAACTTTCATACAAAACAGCTGGTGGTACCAGGCATACATATAAGTACTTTCAGACACAAGAACATAATTCAATAACGAACTTACAATTGGTCTTACGGTTTAAGACTACTTTTTTCATTACTTAAGAAAATATTGGATTTTATTGGAAAAATACAAGCATTTTCATGGATTCATCAACAGGTTTTCATTACAAAAACATGCTTATGAACTCACCAGCTTTATGCTGATACTCTTTCAAAACTGTTTGTATTCTTAGGAAATCAGTAGTCAGGTACCACCTGGAGTTTTGAGAAGACGGAGTAATTAGAGCCACGTCTTTATATTTTTCTTACACTTTGATGTATACAAACAAGACTTAAACAGATGTAAACCTTTTTCATATATGTATTTAATTTAACGGTTGTGTTTACTATAATTGCTATGATACAATTGTTGTGATACTACACATGACGTCATCCACCCCCGAACGTTTCCGCCGTTCCGGTTTGGGGTGTGACAGGTTTTGGGCCGGGGGTGTCGCTAGAAGTGTAGGGCTTCTCGCCACCTTTTCGTGGATATAAAGTTCGTCGGAAACGGACTTGGAACGAAGGAGTTATGACACTTTGAAGTTATTGGCAGAAATGGGCCCTAATGAAAATAAATGGCAATGAGGGACCATGCATGCAAGGTGGCAAGCGCGCGAGTACGCCCAGCATAAGGTTGGGTTACGCCCAGCGTATAAGGTTACAAGGCCGTGGGTGTTTTTGGCGTATACCCAACGTACAGGATGTACGCCCAGCGTACGTCTAAAGTCCAGAAACCCTAAAATTTAGGGCATGCCACTATAAAAAGAATGATAAGCCTCAAGGGCCAGCCTCCATTTCACCTTTGAATAGCCACCACGAAACCCTAATCCTCCCTTGAGTGTTCTTGAAGCTTTGGTGGCCATTAGTGAGCATTTTGGTGTTATAAAACCATTTTCCAAGCAAGGAAGGAGCAAAGCAAGGTGTTAGATCAAAGGAGTAGTTGTAGATCTGGGAATTTTGCCTCTTTCCAGACCCTTTCAAGGTATAAATTTCTGAGCTTGATGATTGTTCTCTTAGATCTCTATTAGGAGAAGTTTATGGAATCTTTTAGTCCAAAGAATGGATCTTTTGATGAAATCTCATGTTTGAGCTTAGGGTTGCCACCCTCAGAGCTAAAAAGGACCCATAAGCAGTAAAGTCTCCCTCTTAAATGTCTTAATGGGTTCATGCATGAAATCTAGCCCTCTTTATGGAAGTGGAATATCATTTTGGGAGTTTGGGCTTGTTTGGGCCATGTAAAGTCACCAAGTCAGTGACTTTATGGATTAAGACATGGAAAAGGACTTGGATCTGTGTTTGTAGCTTCTAGAGTAGCATATTAAGCACTTAATGGGAAAGTGACTTAACAGGGGGAGTACGCTAAGCGTACATGCAGGTACGCCCAACGTACACACCATTTGGCTAGTACGCTTAGCGTACATAGGAGTACCCCCCGCGTACTCTGTCAGTTTGGGATTCGTGTTATTGGGCCTCGGATTTGGGCCATGCTTGGGTATTTGGGTTTTAATGGGCCATTAGAAGTCAGATAATATGGGCCAAGGAATATACTTTGGGCTTAGGGTAAGGCCCATTAAGGAATTGGGCCCAATGTAGCAAATTGGGCAATTAGTGGGCCATTAGTGGGCTTGTGAAGCTCACCTAGTGTTGGGTCTTTTATGTTATAGTTTGGGCCTTGGTTATGGACCGGGATGGACTAGGGGTAAAATGGTCATTTTACCCTAAAGATAATTATTGAATTGGACTAAGTGATATGTTGGTATTGATAGCTCGGGGAGCCGAAGGATCAGCAGTTCAAGAAGTTCCAGTTAGCAGCCAGAGGAGTTTTCAGCAGGGTTCAACAGTGCGAGGTGAGTCTCCTCACTGTGTGCATGGGTCTACGGCCACAATGCCGACCCATTATGTTTGTGTATAGTAGGAAGACCCGAGGGTTAGCCCTAGGCATTATTATGATATATGTTCCGGATTACGATGTGATTTCGGGGGATGCCCGAGGTATGTTAGTATGCTAGAGGTCTTTGTGAATCTTGCATGTGTCGGTAGTATGTTTCCGGACCAAGGTCCGATGCCGGGCGAGGCCCGAGGAATGTTAGTATGCTAGTTTTACTTGTTGTCAGTGTGATACTTGTATGTGCCTGGTAGGAGGTGAGTGTGGGCGAGGTCCCATATCTCATCACCAGCCGAGTATGGACGGGGTTCCGTATCTCATTAGTAGCAGAGCAGGGGCGATGCCCGAATTAGGAGGAAGGTGAGTGTGGGCGGGGGCTCGTATCTCACTATCAGCAGGAGCGTGGACGGGGTTCCATGACTCATCAGTAGTAGGACAAGGGCGAGGCCCAAGCTAGGCGAGGACTTAGAACAGGAGTATAGTAGAGTATATTTAGCTATTTGTTATGTGTTATTTTATATGTTTGTATGTGTTTAGCGGGCAAGGCCCAGAGACAGGCCCGACCTAAGAGAAACAGATCTGTATACCGAGCGGGGTTCGATGCCAGGCGCGGCCTGATGCCGGGCGGGGCCCGATGCCGGAGCAAGTCCGATGTCGGGCAAGTCCCGATGCAGTGGGCGGGGGCCCAGTATGTGGTTATATATGTGGTATGTGGTAGGTTGGGGAACTCACTAAGCTTCGTGCTTACAGTTTTCAGTTTTGGTTTCAGGTACTTCTGGTAGCGGAGGGAAGAGCTCTGGGTAATCGCATGGCACACACCAAGAAGTTTTTAGCCTGGGATGTTTACTATGATAAAATATATATGTTTGAATTGATACTTGATTTCATATAATGATTTATGTATGACTCGATTATGGTTGATTAATGATTTTAAAACGAAATTTTTGGTCCTGATTTTTGGGACGTTACAATAGGTATTGGGCAAATGCCGAATTTAATCAAGACCTTTGGATGAATTATCAACTCACTAACGCATTGACCTTAGGTATTTTTCTTTTATCTTGACTTTATTATATTTATCATAATTACCCCTATATATACACACACACATCACACTATATTTGTATATACCTCTTCCGGGTATATATCATCAAATGATTTCTATATATATATATATATATATATATATATATATATATATATATATATATATATATATGATAATTATATTTATGATCTCATAATTATCTGATATATATAAATCGTCATATATATACCCTAATTATGATTATTTTAACAGGATATCTGGGCAGCGTAATAACTAAGTACGGTGCATATCCTAAATCTTGTCTAGCATAACTCCTAGGTACTAAAGTTTCCTAGGGATTTGGCCCTTATAACATCTAGGTAATACCTACTCCTAGATTATCATGCATCATATCCTTTAGACACAGATCATAGCTTAAATATAGGCATAGTATCTACAGTTATACCATCGTAAGGCATCTAGCTTATTATCAAATGACTTATTGTTTATAAAATAAATATATTTGTAAAATCATTTGTTAAGCATTCCCCCTGAAAACATTTGAAAGCAGTAAAATAGGGGTCGTGAACTCACTCTAGGGTTTGAAACCGCTAATGTACGGTAGATACGAGCTCGGAACTCCGTGGACCGCTCCGCGAGGTAACACACGAACCAGAGAGAAAGAGAGGAGTGTTTTGAAGGTGTGTTATACTGAATGGCACAACCCTCTATTGATAGTCGAGTTTTGGGGGTGCGCGTCGCACCTTTTCTATGCGCGACGTGCATTTGAACACCGTGGCTCAACAAGAAGTTGTCACGTGTCCTCACCCTACTCAGCCACGTCACTCGCAATCTGAATCCGGTGTCAGGTGCACGGCGTGCACTTGACGCGCAAGTAAACATTTTTTAAAAACCATTACTTCCACGTGTGTGCTCTAATCTAGACCCTCTCTATATCTATGTGACGATCTCAACGGGTACTACAACTTTCCTTTTGGTTGGTTTGGCGGGTCTTTCGTTTTTGAGACCAACGGGGGTAAGAATTAATGATTTTATAAAAATCATAACTTACTCATATGGATCCCGTTTTCGACAAACTTTTTCCTAAAGTTTATATCTCGAGGAGTACTACGAAACCCCTTTTTACACATTTAGTCAAAACTCAACCAATTTCTAAGTACCGTTTCAACGTAATTAATTTTAACTACACGGTCGATATCTCTTTCTATAAAATCCATAACTCTCTCCTTCGGCGTCGGATTTTTACGAATCTTATATCCTTGAGATCACGTTAACAAGTACTATCCAAGTATGTTGACCGAATCGGAAAATGTCACAACTTTTTTATCGCTAATTTTTAGAGTCTAATGGACGATTTTTGCAAATAAATGTAACAACATATCTGATCTTATTATCTTAAAAACCGAATATTACAATGCTTTCTATTACATTTATTTTCCTATTATTTCCTAACGGTGACTAGTGACGAAATTTTTTCTTGGTTGATATATATATATATATATATATATATATATATATATATATATATATATATATATATATATATATATATATATATATATATATATATATATATAAACATTTGTGCTTTCAATATAACGCTTTAATTAGGGAAAAAATAACATAGCATTATAGAAAAGAAAAGAAAGTCAAATCTTAAAAATTATGAATAAAATAATAGCATTGTACTTTTAAAATACATTGGTTTAATAAGAAAAAAAGAAAGTAATTTTAAAATGTTTAAAGAAATAAAAGTGAAATTAAGATGCCATATTAGGAAAAAATGAAAGTACATTATCATTACTTGCATTTAGCTTAAGATCGAAATAACTGCAGGAAATAGCAACGTTAAAATAAATAAATAAATAAATAAATCAAACAGAAGTTTAAAATGACAATATTCAGATCAGAAAAAGGAAAGCCATAGTTACATTTGTATGTCAATTTGTATATTTACTTAAAATGCCAACATGTACATTTACAATGACTACAAGGGTTTGCAACCTGCATACAGATGCCAAGAAAAAGTTATAAATTACACAATTTTTAGAAGTTGGCAAGCATTCAAATTGTTCCAACTTTGTGTATTTGAACATTCTTGATGTTAAAAAACATATTCCATATTATGATTATTCTAAAAACAAAGGTAGATTAGAACTTAAAATTCCTCCGGACCTCTTATATAAAATTAATACTATGAAATGTAACCAACTTACCTTGATGCATTACCACTTTGATTAAGCTTTGCAATAAACATCACCCTTGATAGTGCGCACATTTAGAGTCTATAAAATAGCCAATAAAAAATCTGAATGTGACTAAATGACCATTTTACACTTACATAATAACACTCCAAAAAACACATTTCGTTTTTTTAATCAATTTTAACATCAGAGCTGTGAGAAAATATAGGAAGGGCTGTCACAGATGTCACTCCCCCGGTCAGTCCCCATCTACCATCTACCATCAATGGCAGATCTATAACAAAATTAACAGGATCCACTACATATAAAAAATTTAAAAATAAAATTCTAAAATTATAAAGTTCTTTTTTTACCAAAACAGAACATCAAAATACTGACTAAGGAGATACTACACATTTTATATAGAGAGGGACCGAACCAACTCTCAAATTGGTCCATTGTACGTCACAATTTTCCTTTGTCTATCTCTCCACTTGAATTATTTATAAGATTATATCATTATTATAGTAATAATATAGTTTGTATAACTATATTTTTGACACTAAGGTGCTTTTGTTTCTTCGAAGCGAAAATTCATAAAATCTGTGGACCACCTTTGCAAACCTCTGCAGCAGAAGAGCTGGACTAAATTGTTGCAACCTATGTAATAAGAAGCATGTTTGTTTTTTAATAGCTGTTGTAAACTGAAATTTAAATAAACTAATTTTACAAACTGAAAATTGTTTTTCAACACAAAAATTTTAATAATTCTAGTCTTAAAACATTGAAATATAATTTACTAGATCGACCGAGTTTTCAAGGATTTGATTAACATCATAAATAGGTTGAAGAAGTTCTTATCCATAGAAAATTTACTTAAAACATTTGATTACATAAACAATGTATGATAGGGACTCCTAAACCTTTCAAAAAATCATCATTTTATACAAATTCATATGCTTTTCATTTCCAGCCACACAACAATGGAATCTTTCAAAGCTAAAACCTTTACTCCTATTCTTCTTGCTCTTGTTCTTGTTCATTTTTCATGTGTTATCTGTTCATCATCTCAACAACACATCAAAGAAGACATGCTCAATGATCATCACCAAGTAGTTTTCTGTTACTCGGTCCTCAATTATCATTACACATAGTTATTCATGGGTTTCTCCTGTGGGCTTCCATGGGTTTCTTGATTCCTGTTGGAATCAAGAAAATGAAAAAAGGCTCAAAATCATGTTATGTATACATGCTGTCAGCAACAATTGCATAATGAATAAGAAAATATAAACAAAAAACGATTTCATAACAATTGCAATTTCAACAATTGAATAACAAAAACGATTTCAGCAAAAAGTTAATAGAAACGACTTGAGCAAACATAAATAACAAATCAGAAGCACAAATTCGATTATTGCAACAACTACATCAGAAATCAGAAAAAAAACATACCTTTCAATACAACCTAGTTAGCCTTTAGCATTGCAACCGAGACTTGTTACTCTATGTTGAATACAAGATTGTACACGAAATTCACATACATACCCAACCGTAATTTTAACAAATAGAAAAAAAACACAACAATCGATTTCATCTTATGATTATCCACATCCCACCAAAACACAAATCAAATGATAGTTCATGAACAATCAATTTTAGGAAAAAGATTAATCAGAATCTAGCAATCAACATCTATGTGGGTGTATGATAGTTCATGAACGATCAATTTCAGGAAAAGAAACATTGATTTCAGCAAAGATTAATAAGAAAAATTGATTTTAGGAGGATACAATCGATTTTAAAAGCTGTTGATTTCAGGAAAGGAAACATACCTGTTCACGAGGATGGCGACGACGAAGGGAGGCTGAGGTGGCGACTGAGAAGGTTGGGCTGACCGACGACAGTGATGTGCCGATGTGAGGCAACGAATCGAAGGTTGAATGGATAAGGAAGGTGCGGCGGATTTGATGGGTGGAAACAAGAAAGCGACGTTCTTTTTTTCTTTTTCTTTTTTTTTAAACGTTGGGCCTGTTTTTATTTATTTATTTATTTATTTATTTTTTATATAATTTAGGTTTTAGGGTAGAAGTGGTTTCAAGAGCTAAAGCAAGTGCAGCATGGCGCAGAATATGCACATAGGTTTTTTTTAGAATAAAGACTTTTAAAAAACAAACTGCTGCGGGATGGAAAATGATGTATGTGTGCTGCGCCGTGCAACAACAGAGGATTTTTTTTTATTTTTTTTTTTTTACAAAAAACAAACAACACCAAAAAGATAAACAAACCCCTAACCAAAGATCCACCAAAGTGTGTTACTTTTATTTTTCGTATAAAATGAAAATTTTACTAAGAACATTACTACTAATTCATGAGCCCTACTTATGCCTACTCTGTAAATAGGGTGTGTGTTAGTAATTTGTTTCATAATTTGAAAGATTAACAAGATCATATGGGAGCAAAGCAAGATTAACATCGACTATCTTATAAACAACATCGAAATTTGAATTAGAAATCCTTAGTTGTCAATTTGAAGTCGCCTTTCTTCCATACTCCATTATGCATCTAACATATTAATCACATCACTCACAGATGCGATGATCGTCACCTTAAAAGGAATAAACAATATTTAAAACTTAAAAAATAAAATATAACAGTATCTATGTAAAACATCATGCCACTCATAAGTAGAAACTCAAAAGTTAGACCATGTATGTTCTTCTCCACAAAAGGCTTGCCAAGTGTACCCACCAAATCATTAACCTTCAATGCTCTGTTTTCTCAAAAAAAAAAAAAAAAAAAAAAATACAACATGAATGAAAGATTAGTTTCTTAAAACCTTATTAATTTCCATATTCATTAACACACAATAATGAAATTTTAAAACAATCCAAAAAGTTATCCATACCCACACATTTTCATCATAACTTACTATTTCCTGTTTCGTTTATAAATCCATTAAATAAATTGAAATGTTTTTTTTAATAGGTTTACATGGGAAAAATCGTCTTTCAATGAAAAATTAAGAATGGAATTCAGTTCTTACCGGACACGCCTAGGAACGATAAAATATCTCAAAAATGAGTTTAAAGGAATCTCCTGTAATTCAATTCCATTGATACACCACGCAATGGAATTTAAGATTCCAATTCCTTCGTATTCCATAAACCAAACACACCAAGGATGTCTCTGAACAGCAGTTGATGGGAAAATAGAAAAGAAACAAGGCCTAAAACAAAGATGAATGAAACATAAAAACAATCGTATGACTTTTCAAAAGCATCTGCTTGTTGGGCTTTTTTTTTTCTTCTTCTTCTGAAAAACACAATACCTTGTGAAACTGAATTCAGTTTCGATAAAGGGAGTTGAATATAATGGTTCATGTTTCCATAATTTGTCCAAGAAACTGCTCATTCTTTTATAAATATGTGAGTTGGCATTTTTTTTTAAAAGAATTGTAGTTATAAATTCCCAAAAAACTTCTCTTCTTTAGGGATTGCCACTGCACTACTTCTGTATTTTACCTACACTTTTACATAATTATTATGCTTCCGAAAAATGAATAAAAACCTCAAACAATTGATTATATCCAGTTCTTAATGTCAGAATAGATGCTGATAAGAGTCGATCGCATGTAGAGTTGCAAGGTATGCTAAAACCCACAAACATTTTTATTGATATTAAATACACCATCAGAAATGACAGCTGGCATACACGAAATTAAGTCATGTGACTGGTGTACACGTACATAGTATTATAAGTAACTTCATTGAGCAAATGCTCAAGATTAACATATATAGTTACAGACACATCGCTTAACCTTATCCCTTATCTCACATTTTCCGCTTGCATTCTTATCACCAGGTAAATCTTTGCAGTCCTCGTTACATGTAAAATCATCCTGACAAGGATATTTCGTGTCTACATCTTGACATTTCCTTGGTTCTCTCCCTGCTGCTTCTGTCCAAGTCATCAAAGTCTCATCAGCAACAAAACAATCCATCACCAGTCAAGCATACAGATCTACATTTATTTATTCTCTGAAAATCACATTAATTCTTCATTCTCATCTTAATGTAAAGATCACTTGTACTTATCCTTTGTATTCATGATAATTGTATATAATGAATAAAGGGTCCTCACCCAGAAAACATACATGTACAGGTGATGAATATTGTTTCTATAATATCCACTTTGAAAATCCAAACCCATCATTAATCATGTACTTTCCATAATTATTACTAAAAACAAAACTTAAAGAATCAACATGTATGTGAAAAATCTTCATATCTGAACATGTAACAAAAAGAACATTACAAAATGTTAAGTAATAAAAATCAATGCTTTTAAAATTAACAAAAATAAAGTAGATTAAAACCTAACAAATAACTAATTAATTAAAATTACTTAATCAAATATAATACGTATCACAAAAATGTCAAATTAATATAGGTATTTCAAAAGTATCAAATAAGAATTAGGTTAAAGTTTGAATGTACTTAATTTAGACGGGATTGGAGTTCTAGAACGAGATTGAGAGACGAAAGAGAGGTGGACCGAATTAGAGAGAGATTTTGAGGCTCGGACCCAACGAACAACGTGAATCAAACTTAGGGATGTTTTGTTGGAGATTAAAGTGAATCATTATTTATTTTTTGCTTTTGTCTTGTCTGTGCATCATTACTTTGTAAGCGTCGAAAGCGATCCAAAAAAATGAGCTATATTTATTATCCAACTTCATTTACTCGTTATCCCAAAGTGCTCCATAAGTCAAATCTCGTAGACCCTCGCACAAATTTCTAGGGGTGAGTAAAAGATAAACAGAACCGAGAAAACCGCAATAAGCAAAACCAAAGGTGCGTTTTTAGTTTTACAAAAACCAAATTTCCGGTGTGGTGTGGTTTTTAGTTTTTGCAAAAAAACGCACCGCACAATATATATATATATATATATATATATATATATATATATATATATATATATATATATATATATATATATATATATGATCCGTTGAGAACTTATATATTAATGAAAACTTGAAAAGTAAAGGTTGAACGTTATATCAAAATTAACTTATTAAAGGTGTAACATCCGGATTTCCAGGGACATTATCGTGTATGTTAATCTTGACATTTGAGGAGGGACTCGACGAGTTGAGGGACCAACTCGCCGAGTCGAGTCGAGTTGATCGCGTGAATTTAATGAAGGACTCGACGAGTCCGAGGAGGGACTCGCCGAGTAGGTGCTGGGCAGAGAAACCCTAATTTCCCGGGTTTGAGACCTATTTAAAGGAACTTATAGCCACATTTGCAGCTACCCTTCCTTGAGAGCAAACCCTAAACGTGTATGGAGAGCCATGAGAGTCTTAGAAGCTAAAACTTGGAGTAAACTAGTGCATCTCTTGTGGAGAAGAGGAGATCACCCATCAAGGGAGCTAGAGAATCAGTGGATCTGGTGTAACTTCGTGCAAGGGCTTGAGTAAGAGGTAAAAGCTTGCACCTTTCTTGTTATTTGGCTTAGATATTGTAGATATGGAAGATTAGGGTTTCTTCCACCATTTTTGGGACTTTGTATGCATAAGGTCTCTCATGAGGCCTAGACTTCAGATCTGGACCTTGTGAGGTCCAGAGAGTCCAAAGATTATAGCTTTAGTTAACAATAGAAGAGTTATTGTGGTTAATCATCCTTGTTAGAGTTATATTGGCAATATGAGCCTTATATGCCATGTTTAAACGTAAAGCTTGCAGCTTTACGTGACAATCGACCCTCAGGATGGTAGATCTAGTGTTTGGGGTGATGGATCTGCCTTAAATCGTTTGAATGAACATTTTGTCTGAGCCAACTCGACGAGTCGATGAGCCGACTCGACGAGTTGGTTAGGGTTTGTCCCGAGGAACCGAATCAGGCGATAGCTCGACGAGTTGGGGGTCAACTCGACGAGCTGAGCTGGACCGTCACGAGATTTCTGAGGAAAGTAAGTGGACTCGACGAGTCTCAAGGGTGCACTCGGCGAGTCGGGTCAAACATGGACTGTTGAATCGAGTTTGACTTCGGTTGACTTTGGGGCTTTGATCAACATAAGTAGTAGAGACCATGGAGGGGTAAATGATGGGTTTTGAGCATTCTAACACTTCCTAAGTGTACATGCAACCCTAATAACCTTGGATCTATGTTTGTCTAATAATCATGCAAAGTTGAATTCCAAGGTTATATTCCTATCTAGCATACATGGGGAACATTTTTAACTTGAATGAAAGATATAATAACTTACCTTGTTGTTGATTATGATCCTTGAAACCTTGTGAGCCTAGCACCCCAAGTGTGATGCCTCAAATGCTTCACACAACACCAAATGCAAAGGAGTAAACTTTGGGAGAATCTTACACTTGCAAAATCGGCTCTAGCCCTCTTGTTTCTTATGTGTAGCCAATTTTGGTGGAGAATGGGTTTCTTATATAGTGTTGACACATCTAGGGTTACACCATGTAAACCCTAATGTGTCATGACTCTTCATTTCCATGACCCATGGAGCATCCATGGAGCATCCTATGGGTGGAACCCAACTTGATAATCCATGGAGCCTCTTAGCCCACTATATATGATATGGAAGATTTACATAATCTACCCATATATTTAATTAGTTATCTTTTGATCACTTAATTAATTCTAAATTAATTCTTGATCAAACTAATTAAATAATATTATTAATATATTAGAACTTATAATATATTAATAAACCATAAGTGTTATTTCTCTCATTTTAGTTTATCCAATTGCATGGTGCCATGCAACCCAAATGGACCATGCCGGGTCGGGTCAAGTACATACCAGAAATAGTTATGGACTTAGACACCTTATCCAACAGTCTCCCACTTGGATAAGTCTAATAACTATAACAGCAATACTTCAGGAACCGATCGGCAATCGTAGCTCTTTCAAGGTCTCTCGGAACTGAGAAGATGATGATACGCCATTTAAGATAAGTGATCATATAATCCTCTGTTCTAGATATCAGCCGGACAAATACATGGAACAATGTCTTACTTATTGTCCAGCAGTTTGTTTCCCGATTTCCGATTTGTTTGACAAAGAACTTAATTGAACACATCAACTTAGTTCTGACCGGGCCCGGTACATAGGTCAAAACAAAATCATCGAGGGGCCCAGATATCAGCTTCTAATCCAAGAAGGAACAGATAAACTTCGACTCATATGTTTGTTCTACCACTCATTGAATTATACACAAAAGCACATTTTATAACATCGAGTTACCAATGCGTTAACGTACAATCAATGCATAACCAACTCATAAGTAATAAATCATATCTCTAGGTTTGAAGACTTATATGATATTACCGTCTCACGATCACTCGAGATAAATTCCATGAAGTGATTCCAGTGAGCGTGGGTTGAGTCCAATGCTCAGAACTTATGAGCACTCATGAGTGTTGTAGCCATGTCCAACAACTTAGACCTCTGCAACCAATCATGACAGTCTTGATTCATACCTACTTCCGACATATGACCGACTGTGGAGGTTCGAATAATATGATATACCAAACATAATTATTCTGGAAGTCAAAACATGCAAAAGAAATATAGTAAACGATCGACAAGAGATAGCAACACTTTACTCATAAATAAAACACATTTTATTCATCATCTAATGTCAATTACACTTTACAAATTTCAAGGTTATCTAACTACTAAATCTAATATCATCCTTCAGCCCTATGCTCCGAGCATGCTGGAGATGCTTAACCCGAGTCAGCCCTTCGTGAGGGGATCTGCTGGATTCTCATCCGATGATACCCTCTTTGCCACGAGGAGTCCTTCTTCTATTCGATGTCTGATGAAATGGTATTTTCTGTCGATGTGTCTGGATCTCCCGTGATCCCTTGGTTCCTTGGCTAAGGCAACTGCACTTTCACTATCACAGAAAATTTCCATTGGCTCTTTAATAGCTGGTACAACTCCAAGGTCTCCAATGAAGTTCTTCAGCCATATCGCCTCCTTTGCTGCCTCGCTAGCTGCTATATACTCTGATTCGCAAGTTGAATCAGCCACTGTCTCTTGCTTGGAACTCTTCCAAGAAATTGCTCCTCCATTTAAGGTAAAGACCCAGCCTGACTGAGAGCGGAAATTATCCCTATCAGTCTGAAAGCTAGCATCACTATACCCTACAACTCTCAAGTCTTCACTCCCACCGAGGGTAAGGACCCAGTCCTTAGTCCTCCGTAGGTACTTGAGGATATTCTTTACCGCAGTCCAGTGTGCCTTGCCAGGGTTCCCCTGATACCTGCTAACCATGCTCAAAGAAAAGGCTACATCAGGTCGAGTACACGTCATAGCATACATGATCGATCCTACAGCCGAAGCATAAGGTATTCGACTCATTTCTGCTATCTCAGCCTCAGTACTAAGGCTTTGTGTCTCTTCAGCACCTTATCCAAGTAGGTACTCTGACTAAGTCCAATTAGTCTTTTACTCCGGTCTCTCAAGATCCTTATCCCTAGAATATAGGCAGCTTCTCCTAGGTCCTTCATAGAGAAACACTTCCCAAGCCAGGACTTAACTTCCTGCAGAGTTGGGATGTCATTTCCTATGAGTAGTATGTCATCCACATACAATACCAAAAAGCTAACTATACTCCCACTAGCCTTGACATATACACAAGATTCATCTTCACTCCTAGAAAAGCCAAATTCTTTGACTTTCTCATCAAAGCAAAGATTCCATCTGCGAGGTGCTTGCTTTAACCCATAAATGGATTTATCAAGCTTACACACTTTATTAGGGTACTCTGTATTGACAAAACCCTCTGGCTGACTCATGTACACATCCTCAGCCAACTTTCCATTAAGGAAAGCGGTTTTGACATCCATTTGCCATATTTCATAGTCATGAAATGCAGCTATGGCTAACAGAACCCTAATAGACTTAATCTTGGCCACTGGAGAAAAGGTCTCATCATAATCAACTCCCGGAGTTTGTGAGAAACCCTTTGCAACCAGTCGTGCCTTATAAGTGTGCACATTACCATCCATGTCGGTCTTCTTCTTGAAGATCCATTTGCACCCTACAGTCTTACGACATGGTACATTCTCAACCAAGTTCCAAACTTGATTGTCATACATGGACTGTATCTCGCTGTCCATTGCCTCTTTCCACTTGGCTGACTTAGGGCCTGCCATGGCTTCCGCGTAACTGTTAGGTTCATCCAGACCTATCAGTGTCTCATCACTGATAAGTGTATCACCTTCCGCAGTAATATGGAATCCATAGTAATGCTCAGGTGCATTCCTAACCCTTGTGGAACGCCTCAGAGGTACAGACTTGTCAATTGGCTCAACAGAAGTTTCCTCCTCAAGTTGAGTGCTAGGGTTTGAAGTTCCTTCACCACTTGACTCTTGAATTTCTTCAAGGTCAACTTGCCTCCCACTGTCTCCTTGGCTTATGAACTCTCTCTCTCGAAAGAAAGCCCTCCTAGCTACAAAGACCAAATTCTCACTAGGTCTGTAGAAGAGGTAACCAAAGGATTTCTGTGGGTAGCCGATGAAAATACACCTCTCACTTCGAGGTTCGAGCTTATCATGAGTCTCGCGTCTCACGAAAGCCTCGCAACCCCAAATCTTAATGTGGTCTAGTTTGGGTACTTTACCAGTCCACATCTCATGATGAGTTTTGGCAACTTTCTTTGTGGGAACTAGATTAAGGATATGGGCGGCACTCTCTAAGGCATACCCCCAAAATGAGATTGGTAGCGAAGCTCGACTCATCATGGAACGAACCATATCCAACAAGGTTCGATTACGCCTCTCAGCTACACCATTCAACTGCGGTGTCCTGGGAGGTGTCAATTGTGAGACAATCCCACATTCCCTAAGATAGTCGAGGAACTCTGAACTAAGATACTCACCACCTCGATCGGATCGAAGCATCTTAATGTTCCTGCCCAATTGATTCTCGACTTCCTGTTTAAACTCTTTAAACCTCTCAAAAGTCTCTGACTTATGCTTGATTAAGTAGACATATCCATATCTACTGTAATCATCAGTAAAAGTCAAATAATAACGATTAGCATCCCTTGTGGCATGTTTGAAGGGCCCACACACATCCGTGTGTATAAGATCCAACAAACCTTCACCCCTCTCACAAGAGCCTGTGAAGGGTGACTTTGTCATTTTTCCAAGTAAGCATGATTCGCAACTATGATCTGACTTTAGGTCAAGTGACTCCAATACTCCATCCTTTTGGAGTTGGCCTATGCGTTTCTTGCTTATATGTCCAAGACGACAATGCCATAATGATGCTTTATCCAAGTTATTATCATTAACAGAATCAATACACAATACATTATTTCCTAAGTTATCAACCACATATACAGTTTCATACACACCATCACAAGGTAATGCTTTAAAATAAAGAACATTATTAAAGAAAGCATTAATCGAACCAACTTCATTATCAAATGAAAAGGTGAAACCTTGTTTATACAATGCATGAAAGGAAATAATATTTCTTGCCATTTCTGGCGAATAACAACATTTATTCAAATATGAACTAAACCCACTACTTAGCGATAAAGTATAAACTCCAATCTTGGTGACAGGTAAAGCTTTCCTATTCCCCATGATTAAGTTTATTCTTCCATGCTCCACATTCTCACTTCTTCTTAGTCCCTGCAAATCAGAACATATATGAATACCACAACCAGTATCAAAGACCCAAGAGTTAGAATGGGGTGAGTTATTAGATAAGATAGTGTAAATACCTGCATGGTTGGGTTTAACTTTCCCATCCTTCACATCTTGCTGGTACTTTGGGCAGTTCCGCTTCCAATGTGACTTTTCATGGCAATAGAAGCATTCAGCCTCTTTAGGGTCAGAAGAAGGAGTGACAAAACCTTTCTTGGTTCCACTTGAAGAAGAGCCATCAAGGGTCCTAGCCTTGGTACCCTTCGAAGAGCTCTTCCTCTTCTTCCCTCTACCTTTCCCGATTGCCAAAACCAGGGCGGAGTTTGGAGTAGGAGTGTTAACAACCGACTTACCCTTAAGACCTGTTTCTGCGATCTTGAGGAGTCCCTGAAGTTTGCTAAGTGTGACCTCTTCCTTATTCATGTGATATGTCATGCGGAATTGATCATAGCACGATGGTAAGGAGTGCAAAATGATATCTATTGCAAGCTCCTCAGGGAAGTTCACATTAAGCTTCAGCAACCGATCCACATACCTTTGCATTTTCTGCATGTGGCTCGTGACGGATTCCCCGTCCTTCATCATGGTTGTTATGATAGAGCATATGATTTCATACCTATCTTGTCGTGCACTTTGATGGTATCTTTCCATCAGATCTTGGTGCATTTCAAAAGGGTAGAAGTCCTCATAGTACTTTTGGAGTTCCGCTGTCATGGTGGCCAACATGATGCATGCCACTTTTGTAGCATCCCTTTCATGTGCCCGGAAGTCAGCGATCTCCTGGGGAGTTGCAGTGGTCTCATCAATCTCCTTAAGCTCCTTGTCAAGGACATATTCTTTGTCCTCGTAGCGGGTAATCATCCTGATGTTTCTGATCCATTCATTGAAGTTGGATCCATCAAAAGTGACTTCCCACACAAGTTCATAAGGGTAAAGGAGCCATTAGGATTAGAGCCAGAAGCAGCATTGTTTGAAGACATCTGAAAGAAGAGAACAAGATTAGTTTAGATATTAAGAGAGTCCTTAATAAAACACCCAAATGTAATATTAAGGCTAGGATCCAATCACAATATATTATAACTTAGAAGAGGTATGCCGTAATCCAAGCTATAACATATTTGAAAGGTAGGTGAATGACGATTCACCAATTTCCACCATGAAAAACGAAATATAAATATTAGGTTTTTAATTGGTTCTTAGAAATTCCTAGATTCTTTTGAGATTCAATGAACTTTTCAAAGGCATGTTTCAATCTCGAGTGTGCCCTCCAAGTTTTGTGACTGGGATACCGAGGATCACAAAACGAGGGTGAAGTAACCATACAAATCACTTGGTACCCTCAAGGTTTATCACTCAATCGATGTGCCGGTAAACCACACACGCTCCACCGATGCTATGGTAAACCTTAAGTCACCCTTTACCTACCTTGTTAAGTCCAAGTTAGTGTGCCGGTTAACCACACACGCTCCACCAACGACTTAAACAAAGTGTAAAGTGTAATTTCATGGATTAGCACCTTATTCACATTTTCCTAAAGTAACTAAGATTGGGAATTTAATAAAAGCATTTAGTTACTTTATAATATTCATCATACTTTTAATGAGAATTTATAAGTCCTTGTCTTACCCGTTCGGCTAACGACCCTCCACCGATCAAGGAAGCGGTGGGTGAGAGTGGACACCCATTAAGTTGCCATTTTATAGGCAACAACCTTATACCCCCCTTATAGACCGGCTTCGTGAATGAGGCGTACTAGCGGTAAGACGACTTGACGTTATACATATATATATTAGTAACTTATAATATTATAAAGTATAAGGGTTGAATTTTAACTTTTAAAATTCTAAGGGTTGGAACTAAAGTTTTAATCAAGACTTTACATGTTCCAAAACTTGAGGGCAAGTTTTGTAAACTTCCAAAACTTTTCATTTCTTATAACTTATGAATTAATTGAGTAATAAAAATGAAGACTCTTCATTTTTATAACTCTTGTGTTCTTTTAATGGCTTTAATAAAAGTGAGACTTTTGGTTTTCCATAACTTGAGGACAAGTTATGGACTCCATTAAAACACATTATGATCATGAATTAAACTACCATGAAGGTTACAAATAATTCCTATGATCATCTAATCTTCATAAGTTCAAGAACATGAATATGAACACTTTCAAGAATCAAAAAATTACACTTAAAAAAACTTGTAATTTTAATAATTGCAATTGTAAATGGATTAGCATAAACATTACACCATCTAAAACAAGCTTTAAAACATCAAAACAGTTTAGGGTAATGTTTCTAGTCCATTTCCAGCAACAAATGTGCAAACTTTCATACGAGCAGAAAACAGAAAAACGATTTTTTTTTCAAGCTGTTTGCACACAAAAAACAACAAACAAACCTAGGCTCTGATACCACTGATGGGTTTTGAGCATTCTAACACTTCCTAAGTGTACATGCAACCCTAATAACCTTGGATCTATGTTTGTCTAATAATCATGCAAAGTTGAATTCCAAGGTTATATTCCTATCTAGCATACATAGGGAACATTTTTAACTTGAATGAAAGATATAATAACTTACCTTGTTGTTGATTATGATCCTTGAAACCTTGTGAGCCTAGCACCCCAAGTGTGATGCCTTAAATGCTTCACACAACACCAAATGCAAAGGAGTAAACTTTGGGAGAATCTTACACTTGCAAAATCGGCTCTAGCCCTCTTGTTTCTTATGTGTAGCCAATTTTGGTGGAGAATGAGTTTCTTATATAGTGTTGACACATCTAGGGTTACACCATGTAAACCCTAATGTGTCATGACTCTTCATTTCCATGACCCATGGGTTTGTAACTCCCATGGAGCATCCTATGGGTGGAACCCAACTTGATAATCCATGGAGCCTCTTAGCCCACTATATAAGATATGGAAGATTTACATAATCTACCCATATATTTAATTAGTTATCTTTTGATCACTTAATTAATTCTAAATTAATTCTTGATCAAACTAATTAAATAATATTATTAATATATTAGAACTTATCATATATTAATAAACCATAAGTGTTATTTCTCTCATTTTAGTTTATCCAATTGCATGGTGCCATGCAACCCAAATGGACCATGCCGGGTCGGGTCAAGTACATACCAGAAATAGTTATGGACTTAGACACCTTATCCAACAGTAAAATGGTCTTTTATCCACTTCAAAGAGTTAAAGAGAGGAAGAATAGCCTTTGGTCATTAGAGTTGTGATTAGAGTATCACTTTGGGGGTAGAACCCTGCGGGTTAGCATTGATGGCGACCTTCCATCAGAGTATTTGGGCAGTATGTCTGCCGAGAGGTAATGTTAGAGCAAGAGCAGGTTGTCAGTGGGGACTGAGATGGTTAAGGACCAGGATACACCCTATTTGAGCATAGTAGGGCATGTATTAGCTGCAGCGGCAGACGATCAAGAAGAGGATATTGGGGCGGTGGCTCTTATTGTCTATGATGAGTATCGAGTGTGGTAATGAGGACTCCACTCTTATTACAACCCACGTGATGGAACGTTGGTTGAAGAGTCGAGGATGAGGAATATGATAGTTCATTATTTTCAGACTGAGAGTCAGGGCTACGACTGGACAGTTGAGATGTCCGGTAGTGGGATAGTACGAGGTTCGGAATGACTAGAGGTAGTCATGATGAGAGGTTTCTGAGGACTTCATCGGAGATTCGGGGTATTTGGAATTGCTCGATCCCCATCGGGGAGATCATCGAGCATTGCGTATCACCTTCCAAGAGTAGGTGCGATGTTAGTGGTAAAAGCAGTCTGTGGGTTAGATTGTTGGCGAACCAATTGGTGATGGTTCGAACCCTGAGTGGGGGAGAACCGGGTACTTTTGAGGAGATCCGAGATTTGTTCAATAGCGGTTAGAGAACTGGATAGAGAGGCCTGCGGTGTGGATTCCTAAAGACCAGGGTTTTTGGTGGTCAAGGAGAGGTGCAGAGTGAAATAGTGCATGTGGCACGTGTTTGAGAAAAGATGAGAGTCTCCACGGCAAGTGGCCGTTGGTCGGAGACCTTGTGGTGGTTAGGAATCCTTCAAGGTTAAAATGGTGAATTCGAGGTGGTTGGCTTGTGAGGTTAGTTCGGCGGTTGAGAATTTCTGATTCAGAGTATGGGCTATTATATGCAGTATGGGAAGGGAAGAAGTTGATTGGGCAACCAACTTCAGGGTCGTTATGAGTATTCTTGCATGAGTTTTGAGCAATAGAGGAGGAAGTTTCGGATTGTCATCTACGTGTTCTGAGTCGTTGGTAAATTCTCGGTGTTTTAATTTGGGAGATAGAGTATTCCGGGGTTACAAGAGACACGAGAGAAAGACCGGTTGCGAGATTCCGAGGAAGCAATGCGATATCTGAGTATGGGATCAGTGGTAGAGTCAAGATACTACGAGGCGTTGTGATGGTATTCCGGGGTATCCGAGTTCAATGTCCTAAATCTCGGATTATTTTGAGTTTGAGTTTAAGGTGACGAGTGGTGTATCAAGTGTCTATGGTTCCGGTGGGGGGCCCTTCAGCTAATTGACATCAAATGGATTTATTTGAGAATGTGAATTGCAGCGAGAAAGAGAGGTTTTGTCACGACAATGGTCGTCCGAAGTAGTGATGCTTAGCCCGGATGGGTGTCTGTGTACCTATCTATGCTGGGCCGCAGAGCATGAGTTAATGATCGCAGTATGGTGTCAACCTGAGGATGAGATTGTGAAGTGGTAAGAGTAAGTGCGGTAAGACTGCATGGAGCTGCAATTTTAATGAGTCAGTGCAGAGAGGTGTGGTGATGCTACGGGGAACCGTAGTACTCACTATTCAGTGAGAGGTTGTGGTGATGCTACGGGGAGCCGTAGTACTCACTATTTAGTGAGAGGTTGTGGTGATGCTACGGGGAGCCGTAGTACTCACTATTCAGTGAGAGGTTGTGGTGATGTTACGGGGAGCCGTAGTACTCACTATTCAATGAGAGGTGTGGTGATGCTATGGGGAGCCGTAGTACTTACTATTCAGTAAGAGGTTGTGGTGATGCTACGGGGAGCCGTAGTACTCACTATTCAGTGAGAGGTTATGGTGATGCTACGGGGAGCCGTAGTACTCACTATTCTGTGATAGGTCGTTGTGATACTGCGGGGAGCCGTAGTACCCACTAGTCAGCTTAATCAGCGAGAGAATGTTGTGATGAAGTGCTCTCTGATCAGAGCTTGACGCAGAAGAGTTTTAGGCTTGGGTAGCCCTAATATTTGAGTGTGTGGAAGCCTGGGGTCGAACCAGGGGCGAGACTGGGGTCTCCATGTTTGTCGGAAGTCGTTATATTCTGAATTGAGTGGTGGTTTTCGTGGCCAAAGAGAAGTGGATAAGTGAGGTTCGTATGGGTTCCAGGTCATGAGTCATGAGCTGAGTGGTTCGTTGGGGCGAGTGGTTCCAGCTCTGGGTCAGATCGAACTCACGAGTTTGAGTTTGGCTCTGGTAGTGCGTTGAGTAGGCAGAATGAGAATCCGGATTTAGAGCTAAATTTCATTTGGAAAGGGGTATTGCTCCTATCTGGTGCCTTAGACCTGAGTGGGTCAATTCGTTGGTGTGAGAAAACCGCGAAATGCATGGAACTAATGAGTAGTAGACGACAGAGGTCGAGATTGAAAAGAATTCCGTATTCGCTTGAGGAAAAGCGAACTTCGTGACTTGTGTGTCACACTGGGCCGAGATAGCTAGTGTGGGAATGAAGTCAGTAAGACATGTTGAGGTGTGCAATGGGTAACCTTTGGAGGTTCAACTGTGGATTCAGAAGTTGACCTAGTGCTCAGTATTAAAAAGGGGTATGAAGAACGAAGCTGGGACTTGTGATTGTGATGTCTGAGGCCACTTCTGAGCGAGCCTGGTTAATCTCTTGTGTCTGAAGGGCAGAGTGTTGAGGATTCTTTGTTCGGATGGGTTCTGATAGCAGTCTAGTGTATGATCCCTGGTGGGGTGTGGACCCTTCCGTTTCTTGGAGCGTGATTTGGATCATTAGCATGATGATATGAGCGAGCGGTAGCCGATTGTTGGATTTGGTCTTGTGAGAATCAGAGGATCAGTGAGTTATCAGGGTTTGATATTCGAGGAGCGAATATCATGGTGATCGCTTGAGTAGGCGGTTTGGCGGCGGGTCAGGCCACTAGAGCTTCCGGATAGTGGGAAGGAGTATATTAGTGACGGAAGAGTTGGTTCAGTTATGGTCTTGGGAGTTTTGTGTGGTTTCGGGTGTCTATAGAGAAAGATATCGGTGTAGTATGAGATCCTTTCGGTGCTGCCTTTTTGGGTTGATGATTTCATTATGTGAGTGGTTAAGGAGTGATTTCGAGGGCGAAATCTAATTCAAGTGGGGGAGAACTGTAACATCCGGATTTCCAGGGACATTATCATGTATGTTAATCTTGACATTTGAGGAGGGACTCGACGAGTTGAGGGACCAACTCGTCGAGTCGAGTGGAGTTGATCGCGTGAATTTAATGAAGGACTCGACGAGTCCGAGGAGGGACTCGCCGAGTAGGTGCTGGGCAGAGAAACCCTAATTTCCCGGGTTTGAGACCTATTTAAAGGAACTTATAGCCTCATTTGCGGCTATCCTTCCTTGAGAGAAAACCCTAAACGTGTATGGAGAGCCATGAGAGTCTTAGAAGCTAAAACTTGGAGTAAACTAGTGCATCTCTTGAGGAGAAGAGGAGATCACCCATCAAGGGAGCTAGAGAATCAGTGGATCTGGTGTAACTTCGTGCAAGGGCTTGAGTAAGAGGTAAAAGCTTGCACCTTTCTTGTTATTTGGCTTAGATCTTGTAGATATGGAAGATTAGGGTTTCTTCCACCATTTTTGGGACTTTGTATGCATAAGGTCTCTCATGAGGCCTAGACTTCAGATATGGACCTTGTGAGGTCCAGAGAGTCCAAAGATTATAGCTTTAGTTAACCATAGAAGAGTTATTGTGGTTAATCATCCTTGTTAGAGTTAT